>NC_135443.1:5712328-6332328 GCF_051991255.1 Vanacampus margaritifer
GTCGTGTAGGCAGTTCCGGTCCCGGCTTCACGAAAACGGGGTGGCATGGCTCTGTGGTAGAGTGGCCGTCAGGTTGCGGGTTCGATCCTCAGCCCCTGTGACCATGTTGAGGTATCCTTGAGCAAGACACTGACTTCACATTTACATAAATAATTTGAAATACATTTACCTTTGCTATTATTACATTTAATTATTTAATTGAATGTTTAATTTACTATTAAATTAGCCTTTTACCAAAATTTAACATCATGTAAGTCCCCCTTGCCAGTAATTGGTGCTATACTATGGCAGTCTAACACCAGCAAATCATCATCTGCGTCGAGTTTTGTCATTATGTTGAAAGATTTTATTTGTGGTGTGCCTCAGGGGTCATATACGAGTACTCCACCTTTACTATATAGGCTGTCCCCAGGACAGAGTTACTAGTAGGTCTCATTTTTCATTTCCTTTTTATGACAAAGTACAGAAAGACCACATTGTGTGTGTACTTTCTTCGTACTCAAACTTTCTTCTGGGTTTACAGCAACCATACGACCCAAAGATCTCAGGTAGGTTAGCCATTGGCAGTGTCCTTCAAAACTTTCTCACGTATTCAGTTCAATCACAACCTTGGAAAAGGAATGTAATGTTTTGATGAGTCCACAATCGTCTTTGTGCTCGTATCTCAAGGCAACACTGTATTAAAAAACAGCTCGATAGGATGTATTGCAGTTTTACGTTACTGCAAACCACAATAATGAGCATATTGTTGAACGAATACCTCCTAATGGCTTTATTGGCGTTTCCTGGTGCTATTAACACGACGCTGCTCCCGTATCGAGTCTGTTGGAATCCTCTCGTTTTGTTTGTGAGCAACGACAGATCTCAAAGCGAAAGTGCAAAGTGGAGGCATCGAATCATTCGCCGCTATCTCACTCCGGAGCAAAATTGCGCGGATCGATGCGCAGGCAGACGGCGCCGCGTGGTTTCTTTTTGCACGCCGTCTCCGCCGACACAATGAAGGCTCTCTGTGTCGCTGCTCGCCGATCATTACACGACGAGTCACCCCGTGAGGGGGGGGGGACGACGACTTCTCACCGTAATTGCCCGTAGGTGCTTATTCGAAAGGGTCAAATTTAGAGGATGTGTCAGAAGCAACAGGGAGGAGGAGGAAGAGGGCGTTTGGAACTATTGATTCCAACATCAGACACATTGAGATACACATTAATTCCTGCTGTATCGTAACAGATCTTTTAGCAAGGAGGGGCAACAATTTGACATCGCTGCTACTCGGGGGGGCCACATAGGACCACATACTTCCTAACAGAAATGCTATTTTAAGTATGGACAAAATATGTGCTCTTAACATATTTCATTTTTTTGATAATACATTTTAAAATGCATGTATAAAAGATCCTACCAACAAGCACACAACAAAATGACCACAAACTTTTTTTTTTTCATTGCAAAGGCTGTTTTGCATAAAAATGACACAAAACTTCTGAACAAGAAACCAACAATATGTGCAAGAACTCATTTGGTAATTTTTTTCACAAAAATCAACTAACTTGAAACGTTAATATTATTGAAGTGATGTTTGTCCTGCATATCATTACAAAGCCACAATTTTTTTTTTTTTTTTTTTAAATAGTACTATTTACATTGTAGTATAAGGCAGTATAAGGATCAATTTAAGTGCAACTAAAACATATCTGACATTTAGTGTTGATTGGTGATATTTCAGCTTAAAACGAAAGATGGCATGGATATAAAGATTCGCATATTCACAGATTTCTTTTTCTTTTTAATACTGTATTTTTTCATATTTTGAATTTTTTTTTCTGGGATTTTTTGTCCTTATTTTCACCCATTTTTTGTGGAATAGAAATTTTCTCAATATTTTGAAGATGTTGGTGTAAATTAAAAAAAAAACATATTTTTTTAAATCCATGGATGGGGAGCATCTTATTTTTTTCTGCTTTTTCATGTTTTGGATTTTTCCCGTTTTTTTTTTTTTGCAGAATTGTATTTCCCCATTTCCCCCCCTGTTTTTTCGTGTGAAAATAAACATTGAATGTTTACAAGCATTTTTTGATGAAAGATTTGGGGTTGTAAGAAAATAATAAATAAATAAATAAATAAATGCATTTTGGGGGAAATTAATCAATTAATCAATCTTTTTTTTTTTTCAAATTTTGGATTTTTCCAAGATTTTTTTGTCCATATTTACCCCCATTTTTGTGGAAAACATATCTTGAATGTTTAGCAGCATGTTTTGAAAGATACTTTGCGTTTGAAGAGGGAAAAAAAAGTTGAATGAAAAAGTTGATTTTTTTTTTTTAATTATTATTATTAATCAAGGGTATATTTAAAGTGTGGTTGCCAGTTGCCCATCCCTGTTCCTTCGTCTGTCTTGGAAATTAAGGTTTGCAATCGTAGTCCACTCACAATCGCATACCGAGAAGCTCCAAGCACGGCCAATTTCTACAAAAAAAAACCGCAAGCTCAGCCCCCCAACCCACCCCCCCTCTCCCCCAACCACCCCCCCGTCATCCTCCGCCCTGTACTGCCCTGGAGCCTGATTACAAACCACTGGTGGACAGATTAAACCCCATCCACTGTCAATCCAACGCTCCCTCTTTTTCCAAAGGCTGCTATAGCCAGACACAGGCGGCACATCTGGCCTCTAATCAGAAAATCCCAAAAATAGACAACCATTGTGGGTCAGAATGAATGTGGGGGGGAGAGGAATGGCGGCATGGCGGTCACATGGCAGGAGTGTCCATAGGAATAGCGAGCGAGTAATCCAAACCCTACACACTCATAAACACGTAAATCCGGCGTGTGTTTGCATGCGGATTAAGCGTCAGGAGGGATTTAAGGGGGTGATGTATGGGCGCTTTACATCTGGCCACTGCGCTTCCGGATTGACGTTTGACCTTCCGTGACCAATCGAACTAGCGGTCGTCTGCCCTCGTGTTAGCATCAATGGGCGTACAAGAGGTGCAAGGCAGGGTTTTAGCATGTCAGGAATACTCTGGGAATGAGATTACAGCAGCAAAATCCAAACGAGAACGTGAAGGGGGTGTTTCAAGAGAGGAAAAGATTACTAATGAAACATGAAACGAGGTAGCGACGAGGAGAGCGGTTTTAGATTAGCTCAGATGAATCTTGATTAAAGGTTACGGTGGCCTTTTGGAAGGATTTTTCTGCTTAAATGAGTATTGTAGTTCATGATCAGCCACAGACCAGACAGAAGTACACAAGGAACAAAGTGTAGATTGTAGAGAAACAGAAATAGATTTGGATTTTCATTATAGCTTATTTTTATTTCCTTTTGATTTTTTTTTTTTTAATTCAGTTAGTTTTAATGAGTTTTAAGAGCAGGTTTGTTAGATTGCAGTAGTTTCGAAAATGATTCATTTAAGTTTTGTTTTTATTCATTTTAGTATTCGTTTTTTTTAATATGGAGAATTTGTCCAATGCATGATTTAAAAAAAAAAAAAAAGTATTGTCTAATAAAGTACCGCAATCGATAACTACTTCTCTCAAACAACTGACCTTCCTTCTTCTTTAGCTACGGATGACCAGAAAACCCCAAATAAATAGATAAACCCCAAAAGCTCATAATTGAGAAAGACAAAAACAAAAGATATTTTCGCTATAATAATTAGTAATTATTAGTAATTATTTCAACAAAATGATAACCGATCACCAATGCAATCAAAAGATGGACCAATATATCTATGCAAACAACTTGATAATTAACCCTGCTTTTGTGGAGTGGGACCGGCCCGGCCCACAAATATGCGTATAAATTACACCCATAAAATAATTATTAAACCATTTTAAAAAATCCCCAAAATGCTGATAACCATTCAATATACGGGTGGAAGATTGGATATAGTTTATTGAATAGAATACATACAATATAATACTTCCCTTTTTTTTTTTTTTTTTTAATAAATAAAAAAATTATACTTTTTTATTCCTCAAATTTAGGTTGCCATTACATTTGTGCAAAAATCTATACAGTATAAATTCCTTTGCCTTGTCTGTTTACTTAATAATAATAATAATTTTATATTGCAGCACTACTGGATGCATTTCTTATTTCATACCAGTCTGTTTAATATCCCTTTAAAATAAAGTGACAGAAGGTAAGAAGTCAGTGTGTTATAACTGAAAATATGTGTGTCATTGTTATCATGATATAAAATGGCGTATATCGTGAAAACTTTACTTTCTCTCAATATCGCCCGGCTCTACATGACAAAATAAATAAACAATAAATAAAAATGTAAAAAATGTAAAAAATAAAAAATAGACAATAAAAATGTCTGAAATGTAAGAAATGTTTTATTGTGCTATATTGTGCCGATGGGTGGAAACCGAACACAATTAAAAAATAAAAATTTAAGATTTAAGATTTAAAATTTAAAAATTTAAAAAAATTAAAAATTTAAATTTAAAATTTAAAATTTTAAAATTTTTAAAATTTAAATTTTTTTTTAAATTTTTAATTTAAAATTATTCAATTCATATCAAGTTCAGTGATTCAACCATGCTGAAGCACATCAGCGCCCTATATTCAATTCCAATCATGTTGGCATGAGCTAAAGGCTAAAGGTGCCTCGAGGTGGGCCAAGGAGGGAGATTTACGAGTGAGAAGTCGTCGTGCTGAGGCCAGGTGAAAATAAAATCCGCCCCTGCTTAAACCTATATCATCCCTGTGTGGAACTAAAGACTCACACGGGCAAAAACTGCCTCATTGGCTCTGACCTGATAAGTGTAGAAAGAGGACGTATTCACATCCATTCCTAGCAAGCTGTTAATGTGTTAAGTGGAAAGTAGCGTGCTCAAAAGTGTCAGCAAATGACAACACACAAGGCAATAGACGTGTGCGTTGGTGACATTGTTACGTCACCTTTGCACTTTGCCTGACGTCGAATAGTGTGGGCCCTTGTGGCAGTATGCATCAAGTTGCTTCCCTCGCGTAATAATAATATTGTATACCAGTGAAGCCAAATTGCCAATGAAGTTTTCGTCATTTGCATATGCTCTCGAGTTTCCTGTCAGGCAACAAGAAAAGCATGAAACGGCTGCTGAAACACAATTAAACACCCACGTACGCCGCTAATGCACTTGCACCACACACAATTACAAGACTGAAGTCATTATCGAGAAGACGAGAAAAAACAACTCTGACAGTAGAGAAAAAGGTAAGAGAGAGAATAAAGCTATGAAAGTACAGTAAATGTCACAATCACACGTCATCATAATATGACAACATGTTATATTACAAAAAAATAGGCAGAGGTGGCAAATCCAAGTCCAGAAAATAAAAACCCTGCCACAGTTCAGCTTTTTTAGTCCCAGGTGCTAGCTAGCTAGCTCCCATGGTGCTTGTTTACCTGCTAGGGAGCTAGCTAGCTAGCACCTGGGGCTAAAGCCAAACTGTGGCAGGTTTTTACTTTCTGGACCTGAGCTAGCTAGCTAGCCCCCATTGTGCTTGTTTACCTGCTAGGCAGCTAGCTAGCTAGCACCTGAGGCTAGCAATGGTGCTTGTTCACCTGCTAGGGAGCTAGCTAGCTAGCACCAGGGGATAAAGCCAAACCGTGGCAGGGTTTTGACTTTCTAGACCTGGGTTTGCCAACTCTGAAAATAAGACAAGTCAATGCTATAAGACGTTTCACAAAATGAGAAAAAAAAAGTCAATTGTGTGAGAACAAAGTGGTTCCAGTGTGACAATAAACGCATACTAAAACTGAACCTGAAGAACAACTGTAATAGTACAAGAAAAATAATTCAATAATTTTACTATAAAGTTACTTATAACTTAAAGTTATAAGTTGTCTTTAAGTTATAAACATAAGAAGATATTGTTAATTGTAATTTCAAGAGAATTTGCAATATTTCAAAACAATCATAGTACGGCAATTGTAGTCTCAATAGGACAAGAATGTAATTGTGATAAATTCATGAATATTCAGAAACTGGCATTTGCTGTTTCACCTATTTGCAGGTTTATTTATTTATTTATTTATTTTTATTTCCTCAGTTACTCGCCTATTTGTCATTTTCTGTAATGTCACAAAGTCTATGTTTGTGGCAAAAAACAATAACCTTGTGGTTGATAATCGATTTTAAAACGATTCAACAGTGACCGCACTAGTTTTCCCCCCATCATCAGTAATGCGATTATGTGTTCCCACGCACTCAGGTTTCCTCTTTTGTTGTTGGAGCGACGTCATTAACAAATATTTAATGACAATCCGCCATGAATGGATGGATGGAAGGATGACTACTTTCACTTTTTCAGTGTGGCCCGAATACTTGCTCATACAATATAATGTCAAAGGATGTCACACAGCAATAATCATCTTTTTCCATTCTGGCAAAACAGCCCGGCCGCCCTTCGACGAGATATTCTGCTCTTACCGTCGGTGTCGAGGCCCCGGACGGCGTTTAGCCAAGACAGGATGACCATTCCTGTCGCCAGCCATCTGATAAACCAGCGGCCCCGTCGCATCTTCTGTCAAGCCTTATTGCCTGCCAACCTGGAGGAGAGAAAAGATTTTTTTTTTTTTTTTCTTTCCCATTTGAGTCTCGTCACAATAATGCTTGGGAAACACACAAACACCTCTCCTCCTTTCAGTAGGCTGTCACTTTGAGTTTGAAGCACACCGAACAGAGAGAAGACGCTGGCAGTTTGGGATAAACCTACAGTTATTAGTTCCGCTTCAATCTTCTTAATATTTCTTCCTGCTTGTGCAGCTTTCACCACACTTTTCAGTTATTGGTTTTGGAGGGGCATACGCCGTTCAGTTAGCAGGTCAAATGCATGCTCGATGGGGTTTAAGTCAACTTGACAACCCCAAGCTCTTGTGGCCATTTTTTGGTCAGGAACTGTCAGAAAGACTGTGGGGAAACAAACGTTTTGTTCTAAAGTATCTCGTCCGTGTCCTGTGTGTCTCCGTAGCGCCATTTCGGTGTGTGTTACTGAGAATAAGTACTCTTGTCTTGTGAGTAATATCACCTATATTTAAGGTTTATATACGTGTGTGGCTCACGTAAATTTGCCGTGTTTAATTGCCTCGTTTACGTTTGCCGTGCCCTTAATGCGGTGCTAAAAAAAAAATTGAACGGTGCCGTTTATGGCCCTCGCAGATGCTAATTATAGCTCTTATACGCTCTACATTATATTTGTAATGTGGGTTTTTCGTTTCCCTTTGAGCAGCCTTCCAAATTAAAAGCATGGATTTCAAAACAAGATATGATTAAACATCGCACACTAAACAGCTTGAGGAGTTCTTAACATGGTAGATATTACTAAATTACTTGAAGCGTTTGTATTGAATTGAATTCTTTGCACAACCACATACTTTGATTGTGACTTCTTTTTTCTGGCCACTGGATTATTTGTTGAAAAATATAATTGCCATTAATTTCATTCAATTTTAAGGAAATTTGCTATAGTTGGGATATATATGTCTTTTTTTTTTATTATCTGTTATTGTTTTTTGGGAAATTTTATGTATCATAAGTAGTAATGGTATCGGCACATTGTATCGGTATCGTAAGTACTGAAGATTTGAGTATCGTATCGTTCTAAAAAAAAGTGGTATCAAACATTCCTACCAACTAGCTTAGCGTTGCAAAACTCTGTGATTTTTAATCAAACATAAAATCTTATGTTTATGCTTAAATGTGATCCCTTTCAATTGAATTACCCCAAATTGTCAGTTAATTCCAATAAATTCCCTTGGAAAGTTTATAGTTTAGGATTTTTTAAACCGCCATCTTAAATTGACTTGGACATTCACCAGAAACTTTCCACGAAGATTTACTAGAAATTTTGGATCCCTTGGCAATCCTAATGGAGACCTTTCAAAATCATCACTAAATCATTCGCTCGTGTCTCAGTGCTTGCTGATCCTCGCCGTAGCTCCTCCCACTACTAGCACAATCAATATATAATATATGAACATAATGAAAGTCTTTAAATCCAAACCAAAGCATCCTGAAACAGACTGGCTGTGTTCAACATTACGAGGTTCTAATGTATTCATTTATATACTGTTTACCCTACACACCATTTAAAAACAATTTTAATGAGTCAAAACCAACTTTACAGATTGGGTGTTTTGGGTCGTTATCTTGCTTCCAATATGTCAATTTCAGTGGGCTGCATCTTTCTGTGGGCTGCAGACATCAATTAAATTAGTGAGCACATCCCAGAAGAAGCAACACAAGCCCCAGTTGTGAAATTCTCTGCTTCCAACTTTGCTTGAACAAATGTCATTAAAAAAAAAAAAAAAGAACAAACCCATTGAAACTCTTTCAGATGCCCAGTCCTCTCTCAACACTTCCAACCGAATGAATTTGATGGAAATTCCTCCCATCACGATCCCGCAATCACAATGCGTCAGTGTTTACAATGTCACGCTGTTCCAGCTTGTTGAAACTTTACCGTCTGTTAAACCTTCCCCCAAGTTTTTTTCCCCCGGCAAGCTCACAGCAGGTAGAGCTAATTCTCCCGCCGGAAAACTGACAGAGCGTGAATGGGCTCGCCCGTGATGACAGCGTGATCGACCTTAAGTGCAGCAGTCGGGGGAACACTGTGCAACCACTCACCCCCCCCCCCCCCCCCCCGATGAATCTGCCTCGTTACACGTGACAGACGTGCATCGACAGGGACAGGCTTGGCACTTGGAAGGCCAATAATGGAGCACCAAATTGTAACGGGGGATGTGGTCATATGTATCATGTAGCATTAAGGAGGTAGAGAACCATAGTCATGGCAAATTGCTTTCGGTTTCCACGCCAGGGATTTACTGCACCAAAGGGCTCATTAGCCCACCAGGATTGTACCTTTGGCTACAACGCGGCACAGGGTTCTGCCCAAGGCTGTCAGGGGCAGAGTGTACTCCGCTGCCACTGATTTCGGAACGCAACTGTTTACTCTCCTTGTACTGCCTGTACTTGGCTCTGTTTTTTCGGGATGCAATAAATAACTTAAAAGTCACATTTGAGCAACGTTGTAAGTTTCCGAACAGTCCGAGTGTGCAGTGCTGCTCGGAGCGTATTTCCAAACGCAATCACGATTTTGGGAGCAAAGATCTCTAATGTTCACGGTCTCCCTTTTATTAAAATAAATGTCGCCTAAAGAAAAGGACATTTTTGACTGGTCTGACTTAGGATGAAAAATAACAGGAGAACCTGCAAAATAGCGCAGTCGCAATATTCTAACCGCGAAGTAGCAAGGGCACACTGCAGACATGGGCACAATTCACTAAGGCCAAGTTAAGTCTCAAGTCTTTCACCCACAAGTTGTAACAATCGGCAGTGTGGCTCTCCCGTTTTTTTGCTGACCCGCTGCGCTATCCATGGCCGGTTGGCCCACGAGCGTTACAAAGTCCAAGTCTATAGGTTCCAAGTCAAGTGTCAAGTCTTTGACTCACAAGTCCAAGTCAAGTCCCAAGTCATGGCCCCACAAGTTCCTAATGTTCTAAGTTCAAGTCAAGTATCAAGTATTAGAACCACAAGTCCAAGTAAAATATTTAGGTTCCAAGTCAAGTCTCAAGTATTTGACCCATAAGTCCAAGTCAAGTCCAAGTCTTTAGATTCCACGTCCAAGTCAAGTCTCAAGACTTTGACCCATAATTCGAAGTCAAGTCCAAGTCTTTAGGTTCCAAGTCAAGTCACAAACATTTGACCCACAAGTCCAAGTCAAGTCCAAGTCTTTAGGTTCCATGTCCAAGTCAAGCCTCAAGACTTTGACCCATAATTCAAAGTCAAGTCCAAGTCTTTAGGTTACAAGTCAAGTCTTAGACCCACAAGTCCAAGTCAAGTATTTAGGTTTCAAGTCCAAGTCAAGTCTCAAGTATTTGACCCACAAGTCCAAGTCAAGTCCAAATCAAGTCCAAGTCAAGTCCAAGTCAAGTCCAAGTCAAGTCCAAGTCAAGTCCAAGTCTTTAGGTTCCAAGTCAAGTCTCAAGTCTTTGACCCACAAGTCAAGTCTCAAGTCTTTAGGTTCCAAGTCCAAATCAAGTCTTAAGACTTGGACTCATAATTTCAAATCAAGTCCAAGTCTTTAGGTTCCAAGTCAAGTCTCAAGTATTTGACCCACAAGTCCAAGTCAAGTCCAAGTCTTTAGGTTCCAAGTCAAGTCGCAAGTATTTGACCCACAAGGCCAAGTCAAGTCCAAGTCTTTAGATTCCACATCCAAGTCAAGTCTCAAGACTTTGACCCATAATTCGAAGTCAAGTCCAAGTCTTTAGGTTCCAAGTCAAGTCTCAAGTCTTTGACCCACAAGTCAATTCTCAAGTCTTTAGGTTCCAAGTCCAAATCAAGTCTTAAGACTTGGACTCATAATTCCAAATCAAGTCCAAGTCTTTAGGTTCCAAGTCAAGTCTCAATCCCTGACCATGAGTCTGGGTAAAAGATAAAGTTTTTAACTGCAAAAAGCTATACAGTAACAAACGGCAGCGCTGCAGCAGCCTGTTGTTCAGGGTTGGTCACATTTGTCTCTTCTACATCATTAACAATAGATGTTGCTCGGGCACATGCAAAGGTAGGGCGAAAGAGAGGAATAGAGACTTGTAATGTTCACGAGTCCCAAAAGAAGAGTCCGAGTCAAGTCTTGAGTCTTTAGTGAATGAGTCGAAGTCAAGTTGCAAGTCTTCAGCCCCGCTATTATGCACACACTTCGGAAACGTCAACATCCTGCTTCAAGCACAAGCTAATCTGATATGATGAATTTACCATATAGTGGACTGACTATTTATCAACTTTAATTTAGCCTTCACGCCCTTTAGAATCTACCCGGATCAGTCATGATACCGACCCCACTGACCCACTCCACTCGATACACTCTAATTGATTAACAAGCAACGTATGAGAGGTCGCACCCTGAACTACATCTCCGCCAAAGAGAATTCATTTTGAGTGATCAAATCAAGCTGACCCTAATTTTGAAAACGGTCTCTCTGGGGGGGGCCATGATGTGAACTAATAAAATAAAAATAAAAAAACTCAGGCTGACAAGCAGGTAGGATGTACTGTAAGTCGCGTCGAGCGTAACACTCGCAGATCAGCAGCACGGCGGCCATTCCGGAGAGAGCTGAAGTGTCATACGGAGATGAACGCTGGTTCTTTTGCTTTCATCCGTCTTATCCTGGTGCTCTTTTGATGGCACACCTCACTCCCCACGAGGCGTTTTTTTTTTTTTTCCACAGAGCAGGCGATAAGCTGTGAAATCAACCTTCATAGCATATGCAAGGCCCGGGACGACAGGGAACGACAACACTAACATTCAAAGTGGTTCTTTTTATCTCTCTCGTTCTTCCGGGGCAACAATGGAGGACATCCATCATGTGATGTCCGTAAAAGGAGGCGTGTCGTTTTGACGGAAGGTGCCTTTGGTGTTCTTCCCGTTCCGTTACCGTTGATACTCAGAAGTGACAATTTTCTGTCGACCAATCACAAAACCCTTTAGCTTCCGTAAAACCCGGCGTATGTTTCCAACGTTCTGGCATTCCAGTTCCTCCTCGTGGTTCCTCTCATTAGCACGATGAACGCATGTCAATCGCATCATTTCCGAAGATATTTTCCTAAGTGCTGTTGCCTCTGCGACATTGATTTTCCCCGTTTCTACATCCATCTTTTCTCTATCACGCCAAAAACTGCAGTCCCGCACAAGTGCTAACCCCCAGAGAGAGAAGTCATTTCATTCCACAGCTTCTTCCATATCTCCGCCTCTCCTTCACGCTGTGTCACATTCGCATATCGCGGCACAATGACAGTCCCTCAAAGTTAATGAAACTAGAACCGGCGAGATTTCTAACTGAGCATTGAAGGCAAATTACTTTAAAGTCACCTCGTAAAAAAAATTTATAAAAAAAAAAAAGGTTGATGTTTTCATTGTGAAGTTGTTCGCAGAAACGCTTCTGAGGAGGAGGAGAATCATTGGAGGGTTTTTTAAAATAAAATTTCTGGGTAACAGTCGTGGTCCAATTGGCACTGGAGTTAACTGTTAATGGTAGGTGGTTGCGAGCGTTGCTTACTATTTTTATTGTGGTAGGTTTCTACTTCCTGGTTTTGATCCCTCATTCCAGCTGACTTGATACGACTCAAACAGCCAACTTCATGTGGATAACGTCTTGCAATGGAGTCCATAGAGATTTGGACGTCACATGACTATTTCTCTGAACAACCCCCCCCCCACAGCAGGGAAGTAGCGGCGCAGCGTTAATGGACTACAACGCCGCGGAGGGCTAAAGCTAGCGTTTATCCATCCACTTTCCGCCAAAGAAGATTTCATCACTTTGATGAAAAGGACAACGCATACATTGCTTGAGATGGACATGTTGGATTGCCAATAAAGTGTCAAGAGTGCTTTTTTTTTTTCCTCAACTCGGCGACGCTGCTACATGGAATTATCTCCTCTCTTGCCAGTGAGTGCTTTTAAATCTGATCATACAAAGGCTTTACAAGTTTGTACAATCCAGATTTAATTCCCCTTTACGTGTGGTCAAGATGCCATCAAAGTTAGCGGTGTTATTTATGTGCGTTAGCAATTTAGCAGCTGCTAATTCGGCCGCACCCGCCATCATTTATGCCGTAAAAAGTCTTCTTTATGGTGTTGGTCAGTTATTAAATTTAACTGTGTAATATCTATTAAACCGTAGCAGCACAAATAAACGTAAGATTATTTCCCCTACGTTTTGTGTGCGGTAATAGTTAGCATCTACAAAGTGCAACATTGGCTACGCATTGGTTTCCCTTTTCGTAGCCTGGAGCATGCTCGATCCTTTTTTTTTTTTTTGCCTCTTCTTGTTGTGACAACAACAGTTGTCAATCATTGTTAAAGTGTGCCGTTTGCCGTTTACTCAAAGTGGCAGACGCGTTTTCTATGCTGCCAAAATGGCTTCGCTAACGTCAATTTCCGGGACGCTATTGTTGAAATATTTGACAGAAGATGTAGACTTAGCATTAGCTTCTCACTAGCGTGTTGTAAGTTGCCATCAATCCATCATTTTTCTACAGCACTTTACCTTAGGGTTGCAGGTGAGCTGGAGCTTGTCCCAACTGACATTGGGCGAAAGTAGAGACCCGGGTTCACCCTTGAACAGGTTGCCAGTCAATTGGCAAGCTTCTTTATGATGTGACGGTTTCAGTTCCGAAGGGGCTGCTGTCTTTAAGGACTGTTTATAGCTAATGCTAACAGTCCAAACCAAAACAAAATAATGAAGTCATCCGAAATTGTTACAACCAGAGAATTGGATGTATCATTCACTTCATCCACTTGTTTCCGTCTGTTCCAATAAACACCCCGGGATAATAAAAAAAAAAAAAGCGTTAATAATTACAAAGCTTTTGATAATTGCTTGCTAAACTGTGATAAGCATTCATACTGAATCACAGACCGCTGTTTTCAAATGCTAACGATAATGAAACCTTTGCTGCAGTGGAATAAAAATCAAAGTGTCAGGGACTTTTTTTTTTTGCGGGGTAAACAACCCCCAGCTGTGTAAGCGACAGGCGCAGCAATAAAGCGTCTCATTTAAGTCGGGGGAGAAAAATGGCCATTTCCAAGAGGCCTGACGTCCTCATCAGTCTCGCAACCAACATCCCACCACCTCCTTAACGCAGGTAATAGAATAGAAACTGCATCAACGGCCCACTCTCATTAAAGTACTTGTGTCAGGCTATCAAAGTGAGCGTGTAAAAAATGACCGAGTGCACGAGACACGTAATATCAAGGATTAGATATGTAAGAATCTACTGTATATGGTCTAATCAGTTAATCGATTAATCGTTTTAGCTCTTTCCAAAACATAAACACAATTTAAAACCATTTAATGAGTCAAGACCAGCTTTACAAAGCCAACTATTAATGCCATTTCACTCATTTGCTCCCAGAAACGTATAAATATGTTCTATTTTAAATATTACCATGCTCCCAAAGACGTACTTACCGGTATCCGTTTTTTTATGCTAGAGCATACAGAAGGCTTTGATACATCCTTTGAACTGAAGAGAACGCTTGAAGCAATGGTAGTTATTACAAAAACGGCCAGAAGGTGGCAGCAGAGTATAAGAGCTCAACCAGGGGCCATGTTGCAACAAGCTCTTTTTCCCAGTGTTTTAAACAGATTTGTGAATGATGATGAAACTTAGCTATATTTTAATGCTAATTGCTGCAAAACGGTAACAGATAAAAAAATACACTTTCTTTCTGATAAAAGAAGAGACTCTAACCTTTCTTTTGGTAGGCTCCATGTGTTTATAGCAATAGAACACAATATTCTGTGGGCCTTGCAAAATCAGTCAAAATCCAGTAAAACAGCCGGGAGCAAAGGTGGTTGCTTCAGTGAAAATGGCTGGGAGTGAATGAATTAAAAGAATCATTATTCTTAAACTTCAATAATCTCCCTATTTCAGTAAGTCCAGCAAGGACGTCCATTTTCAACACAAACTGAAAACCGATCTTTGTCGACGAGAACCCCGCCAGAGTAACGGAACACCATTCCGCGCAACGCAAACCTGAAAGCTGAAACCCAACCTGCCGCCACACGCACAAACACGCACCCCTGCACGTTTTTTTTTTTTTTTTTTTTTACAATCAACCTGCGAGCAAGATCAAACGTAAGGACATTAAACCCAGTCGCAATTCATTACCTACCGTGAGATATAATCAGCAGTAACAAGGGCGGCGCTTTAATGACAACCGGCGCATTTGCCGCTCGTATCCAGATAAAGATAACGCTCCCATCGGGGTAAACATCCAATCAGACGACTGCCACTAAAACTTGATATCTCTATAACAATCTGATCAGCTATACAACTCGCTAACACAATGTATAACACATTGATATGTAGGGATACATGCTCGCTTGAGTTTTAATAGGCTCTCTGGGTACATAGTATAGCAAGTCAATTTTCAGCCACAACGGGAAGACATGAATGCACCGGCGGCAAAGGTCAAGAGGTCAATGTCAAAAACATGAAAACTGTCAGTGGAATTTTCTAATTGAATATACGGTATAACCTCTAGCGCAGTAATTCTCACTAGTGCTAGCTCTTTATGCAGTCTCCCTCTAGTGGTATGCAAAAGAATCACTGAATTGAATAAAACTGATTTAAAAATGAAATGCAATCAAACAGCTTGTCGTTGTACATTATACTTAATAAAAATCTATTGTAGTAACATAAATATATTGTAAAGACTTAAACAGTGTTTTATGGTTAATTTATTACGGCTCCTTCTGCTGTGTGTGTGTGACCTGGCCACCAGGGGGCAGGATAATACAGTCTTGCAGACACAAACAAAGAAGACTTTCACAACGATTGTACTGTGACTCAGTAACAGAGTTGCAATAGTTTGGGATTTTTCATTATACTGTAGATAGTTTTTATTTCTTTTTTACTTCTTTTTTTTTTAAATTCGTTTTCAGAGCAAGTGCCCGAAAATGCTTTGTTTTAGTACTTATTTATTTTTTTAAATATGTAGAGTATTTGTCGAGTGCAAGTTACAAATAAAAAAAGGTCACTAATTATTGTGTAATGAAGTAAACTACAATTCTCAACAAATGACCTTCTTTCTTTTGTAGCTACAGATCTACAGCAATACCCAAAAAATAATTAATTAATTAAAATGAACCACGAAATCTCATGCATGATTTTACCGGTAATTGACAAAGACGAAAATGAAGGAAATTTTTGCTATAGCTAGTTTTATTAACGTAACAATATATTATTATTATTTTTTCGTTTTTAATTTTATTTCTTCAACAAATGTTCTTCCACCTTCAGGCATTTTCCTATTATGCGTTAGCATTAAGCTAACAGACACACACACTCTCTTGTTGAAATACGTCGAATGGAAGTTACTTACATCATTTGCCTGTAACGTCAATAAAAAGTTTTATGACGGAGCAAATTTTAACTTCTTATTGAGGAGAAATGTCAACCAGTGTGTCTAACCAAAATGACAGATTGCTCAATATTCCTTTGAAATAAGAATGATATTTTTACATCATCTAACAAATGCCTCTTTTTTTTTTAATTTTTTTTTCATTTCTCGAGCACATAGCAGTGATTGATCAGTGTAAATATCGCATCCAGTCAGGCTTCATTAACGGTGTCATCCAGCTCATTTGTTTGTTCAGCCCTGTGTAATCCCCATACAACGGCTCCACTTTTTATCGTTCTCTCCCAGGCTGCATTGTAGTCGGATCAGAATGAAAGCACCACGTGATGATCCAGAAGAAAAAAAGCCAAACTGCTCGCATAATAGACAGCTTTTTTTGGATCTGTTAAGTTTGACGCGTTAATGCATTTTTATTTTGTTCACTTGTGAGGCAGCTGGATGGCTTAATTGTTTAGAGTGTGAGAGCGCAAAGCGAATGGTGGAGAGAAGCGACCCCTCATCTCATATATGTGCTCTTCACTCACAATCGCGCTGTCCGCGGTCAGTCAGCTGCCCTCGTTTTATTTTATTTTATTATTTTTTTGGGTGTCTTTTAGCATATCACGCTGAAGGAAAACTAGTATGTAAAAATGACAATACTCGTTTTGTCCTTCTCATGAAAAGTATGACTGTTTTCAAGTTGAAAAATGGGTTCTCGTAAAATGAAAAATGGATTAACATGGAATGTATGACTTTATTCTCATAAAATTATTATGAATCTCAATAATAATAAAAAAAATAATGCTTTAAAACAAAGGTGTCAAACTCAAGGCTGGGGGGCCAGATGTGGCCCACTAAATCATTTTATGTTGACCGCAAATGCAATTCATGGGCATCAACATCCATGATTCTTGCTAAAATATGTACCAAAATTTTGATTTGTTACAATTAGTAAATACTAACATTTTAGATTTTTTTTTTTTTTGGTACCTTTTTAACAGTAAGTTGAACCAACCAACTATTATCCTTGACTTCTGATTTCAAAACTAGTAATCCATCAATTTGTTTTGTATATTATTAACTCTTTGACTGCCAGACGTTTTCAGAAAAGGAATGCCGTGGGTGCCAACCGATTTAAGCATTTTTGACTGATCTTTCAAGGTCCACAGAAAAGTATGTGTTTGGACTATGGAAACACACATACTACCAAATGAAAGATTGGACTCTCATCTTTCATCAGATAAAAAAAGTTTGTTTCTACCTTATTCCGTTTTTCAGTAATCAACAATAGAAAATGGTTAGTTTCGCCTCTGTTTTGAAAAAAAAAAACGTATTTTAACGTCTTTGGCACCCCATAGGATTTTACTAAACGTTAGTTAACGTTTTTGGCAGTCAAAGAGTTAATTATGTTTCCCTCTTTTTAGGATGTCCCAACACTGAATTTATTGATTGACAGGATGACATCATCATGCTATTTTTGTAAGCGCGTCAATCGCCCTCCTTCCTTTTTCTCCTCGCAAAGCATCAAGTGGAAGGAGCGCAAATGCGACTTCATCGCAGCGCCTCAATTTATTGTGCTGGGCTGTGAAGGTGGAGAATACTTCACACCTGTTTATGTAATGTATCTGTAGACGGAAATAGATTTTTTTTTTTTTTTTTTTCATGTTTTGAAGTACAACTACAGAGGAGGAGGAAACATGAAGCGAGGGCTCGGCTGTTTGCCGAGACTTCTTCAATTGTGCACGGAAGAGAAGGAAAGATGACACTTTCATTGCAATGACGTCGTGCGGGAAACTGGAGGCTGTGAAATGTCTTTTATTTCACACTATAGCGGAGGCTTATGTTTAAGAGGTAGCCTCAGCAAAAAATAACAACGCTTGTTTCCATCCATCATACATCAGATATAGTGGATACATATATATATATATATATAAAAAAATAAAATAAAAGTCTACACACTCCTATTTTAAATTTATGTTACTAAAATGTAAAAACTTTTTTTTTTTTTACCTTTAATCTGTATAAATCAATGAAGCAACTCAAAGGAAAGTAAAAAAAATAATTGACATAATGCAGTTGCACAAGTGTGCACACCCTCTTATAACTTGGGAATAAAAACTCATGTCAAGTGCCTCTGATTAACTCTAAATAAAGTTTAGCTGTTTAAGAAGGCTTTTCCTGAAAAGTGAATGAGTCCATTTTAGTTGGTGAGTTACATATAATTATTATTATTATTATTTTATTTTTTGCCGAATTTCTTTATTTCCTATAAGATTTTTTTTTCCTGGTCCACATTTTGGATCCACACATGCTGTCCGTGAACACTTTATAGCTGGCCTCCATGTTCTTTATAAGAATTCTCAAGAGAGACAAATTATACTGCCATGATTTGGCAGCGTCTGAATGAAATGAGATTTCCCCCGATGCAGGACGATGTCAGACAAGCGCTCAGCATTAACTAATGCAACTTTTGGAAGGGACCGTCGCTCAATCGATGCCGGAAAGCAGTACCGCCCCCCCCCCCCCCCCCCCCCCCCCCCCCCCCTACACACACACACACTGTATCTTAATAGGCGGCCCCTTGTTGCGTGTTCCCGTCAATCTCATTAGCATGCATCCACAGTCAACACAAACATCTTCTACTGGCTGGATCTTCTTTCATTTGCTTTGTTTAGGGTTAGAAACTCTTTGGAACTCGAAACCCTAACCGCGGTTTGGAACCCTACTTTAAAACTATAAGCCTGGCTACAAGATCTAATAAAAAAGCGAACCTTATTTGAAACCTTAGCTCTCATTCCAGTCCCTAACGGCGGCTCCAAGGCCTAACTTGATACCTTAACCCCCGCCAGGTGACAATATATTCCGCCACGTGTAATGTCAACAGTACCAGCGTTCCACTAAAGCTTTCATTTTCTCCAAGTCGCCACGAGGACGGTGGGGGACCTCGGAGGCGCTAATCTCCACATCTCAGCCGTCTCCTAAAATCTGGCCGGCTCCGGGGAGCTCGGCGCCTGATCTCCGGCGTGCGCTTGCCGTCGCCGAGTCATGAGGACAAAAAGAGCATCGACTTTATGAAGCCAGGAAATGTGACCGTCATGGGGTTTCTCAAATTACTTGAGAATTTCAATCAAAACGGCCCAAAACTTGTTCGGCACAATCATGGGGCTCAGAACCCTAAACCTTAAACTGAAATCTACACCTTGGCCTGAAACCCTGCTTTGAGGCCTTAACCCAAGGTTGAAGTCTGAAACCTGACTTTGATATACTATAATAAAACTCGCAGTTCATCAGTACAGCTTTTATATTAGTCGTTCCATGCAGAGGATTAAAAAAATACGCGGCTCACCTGAAATCTGCGCTTGTGTAATTATCTCAATTATCTCAAAACCTTAACTTAAGTTTTGGCATAAAACTGTACTTATATGTCACTTTTATACTCTGTTCCCGGAAATGGGGGGGGGGGGGGGGGTAACTCTCCATACAAACTAAAAACAGTTGGGTCATAAGTAACCAAATTACGGATCGAAAATGGACCGATCCACTTTATGGGTCAATTTGACCCAACTTTTTGGGTTGTTTTAAACAAAATGACCCAATTTTTTGACCCACGTAAAGGATCTGACCAATATTTATGAGTAGTTTTACTCCAAAAGACCCATTTCTTGACTCAAAATTGGGTCAAACTGACCCAAGCAGAGGATCGGTCCATTTTTGACCCATGGTTGGGTTATTTTTGACCCAACTGTTTTGAGAGTGTAATATTGTACTTTATAAAAACATACAATAATGACATCATCAAATCAATACGTGTTCATTGAGACATTTCAACTCGCAGTTCATCAGTACAGCACTTATATTAGTCGTTCCATGCAGAGGATAAATAAAATATGCAGCTCACCTGAAATCTGCGCTTGTGTAATTATATAGGTAAAAACTTGTTGTTTTAAACCATGACCCATCTCAAAACATTAACTTAAAACTTGATTGGTTTTACCGCAGAGCGGTATCTCCTCCAAGCTCATTAATCATGTTTTTTTCCCCCAAACACATTATGCTGATTACTTCTCTTAAGAGAAGCTGCACTCCCCCCCCCCCACCTCCCCGAACACAATGACACTTGTATTAATTGACTGAATGACAAAAGAGCAACAAGAGAGAGAGACAGGCAAAAAAAAAAAAGCGCCACATGAGAAGGTCTGTATCAAAAAAAGGTGTCATTGAACTAAACAGACGGCAATCCGCTGCCAACTTCTTCTTCTGTCTTCTCGCACTGCGCCACTTTCTTTGACTCATTCCCACGCTGGCTTGCAGCTGTTATACTGGCCCGCTACTAATGGATCCTATTTGCACATTTAATTCCATTAGGCGCTGCAGACTTACAATGTCTGATATGTGACACTGAGCTGCTGATCTGACAGACCTGCCCTACTCCTTTTGGAAGGAGGACACTTAAAAAATTTGCCTGACCAAAAAAAATAAATAAATCAATAAAAATGTTTGTTATGTGTCTTCAAGGAAAGTATAATATTAATGCTTCAATTCAATTCATGGTGCTGCTCCTTCTGTTGTGCCCACCTTGGCCACCGGGGGCGGTACAATATAAATCTGACTGTGGCAAGAAACCCTCCTTAAACCCAAATCCTGGCTCGAAATCCTAACACTAGTTAAAAACACCAACCTTCAATCTGAACCCTTATCCTGGAAAGAAATGCTCCTTTGAAACCCTAACACTGGCTTGAAACCGTACTGTGACTTAAAATTCTAACTATAGTTAGGAATGTCTTTAACAACCAAAACCCTGTCTTGAAACCTTAATTTTAGACACTAACCCTTAATTGAAACACCAACCTTGACTTGGAAACCTCCATTGAAACCCTAACCCTGATTGCAAGCCTTAATTTGAGACCCAAACCCTTGTTTGACCACCTAATGTTGTCTTGAAACACAAATTTGAGACCTAAGCCTCGTTTGAAGCCCTAATCCTCTCTTAAAACCCTAACCATGGCTTGAAACCTTAATTTGAGACCTCGACACTTACATGAAACCAGACATCAAATCAGTAAAAACCCTAACCCTGGCATCAACAGCTTTGAAAGCATATTTTGAAACTCTTATTTGAGAACTTGAGATCCTAACCCTGGCTTGCAACCCTTCTTCGAAACCAACCCAGGCTTGAAACCTTAATTTGAGATCCTAAGCTTAACCACGGCATAAGCCATCACTTTGAAACCTTAAACCTGCTGATATGAACCCTTGCTTGACACCCTAACTCTGATTTAAAACCCTCATTTAAGACCCTTTCCCGGGCATTAAACCTGAAGGATTATAATAAGTTTTGTAATCTTTTGCGTGTTCAAATAAATCCAAGATGAGAGTCCTGTGAAAAGGCTCCTTGCAAGGATGGATTTATTACAAAGATCTCCGGTCACACAATTGAATATCACCAAAAGAGTGCCATCCAAGAATGCGTGTCCCCCTCCCCCATGAGACACAGCCCTTTATACCAATCAGAGTTTGTACAGAAAACGCCGCTTCTCCTCCCATCGAATACGAAAAAAAGATTTCATTCTCACAATATGCTATGTTTATCTTTCACGTGAGAACAAAACAGAATCTCAATATGCCAGCTTGCACTTTCTTCATATTTTAGACAAAACATGTTCTCAGTGTGCCAGCTTAAACTTTCAAAATTCAAAACAGAATCTCAATATGGCAGTTTGCACTTTCTCAAGAAGGACAAGGGAAAAGGAATTTAGACGAAAACAAGATAACAGATAGGTTAAGGTCGAGTTGTATTGAGTTTAACATTATTTCACCTGCTCTACACATCTATAACTAAATTCAAAATGGTTAAAATATAAAATAAAAAATGTTAACAAACCCTACTCCAAATCCTACTCCTAACTCCAGCTAGTAGAAACCTGACTTTGAAACTCAAACCTTGCCTTGAAATCCTAACATCTGGGATGTAAATGCGTAGCAACTTGAGAGGGGAAAATAATCATCATTTCACTTGACAATGAAACAGCAGAATGAAAGAAAGGAATCTGGATAAAAGTAAGAAACGTTTATTTCACTTGCTCTTCCCTCCATTATTCACTTGGGGAAAAAAATCATTTCAAGTATCGCTACCCGCGAGACCCCTTTCAAATAACATTGAAAATCCTCTCCCGGAGGTGTCCATTGTACATATGAATAAGGTCATATTTGCTGAATGCTAAGTATGCATTTAAAAAAGCAAGTCATTTGTTTAAATCGGCACATGCGTTTCACGAGTCTCGCAGGGTGAAAGCAGGGTGGGACGCCATCGAGTCCTGCTACAAGCGCAACCAGCAAGTGACATGATTAGTTTTATCTTTCTCAACGATTTACCATGCGCGCCTCTCTCTCTCTCTCTCTCCATCTTTTGGTCTAAACAATCCACTCCATTACTGCTACATCTATAATGTATCCCCTCCGGTTCACTTAGTTTACCAAAACATCTCTTTAATTCACCCTGTTTACGCTTAAATTGGAAGACGTCCTGAGCTTCCCATTTTTCCCGTCGTGATAAAGAGGACAATCTAACTTCATATACTACTCGGGGAAACTGATAAATCGGTGTAAAAAATGTCATCTGGATCATGTGGAAGCTACTGCAAACGATGAGGAAGACAAGCTTTAATGTTCATGTTGTCGATTGGCCGCTTGACTTTAAGAATCACAACAAAAATAGGATGTTAGTTTTTCATCATGGAATGATGGAAGGCTCAGTAGAACATGTTTAACTGGTACATACACATCAATGCAAGCTCATTCGAAGCTAACCCTAACTGTGGAATTCAGGGTCTGTTAAACTCATTTTGAAACACGAATATTGGCTTGAGAGTAGGGATGCACGATATTTATCGAACCGATAAAATGTCTGCCGATTTGGGGAAAATATGACGTCATTTTTGATCTGCCCGATATGTAGGGAGTGTAGGGCTAGTTGTATCACTTTTTATATTTTTATATATTTCTTGGAATCAATTCATCACATGTAAGCAAAATGTATACCAGAAGAAAAATGTAAGTCTTAGGTAGATATTTTTTGTCATGTTTTCATACTTTGTGTCAGTGCAGAGTTACAAGCCATCAAATAGAGGGAGTGAACATGTGACATGTTGCCCAACCAATGGCTAATGACGCTAACGCTAAGGCTAAAAACAACAACCTGTGTGACTGTCCCCATTCAGCGTGCGTTTGACAACTATAAAAACATTTCCAAACATGGTGAAAAGACTAAAGATTTCAATAATCCTACATCTTCTTTGATATTGTGACCTCGGCTCTAGTGTTAGTTTTATCAGCCATTTTTAAATTTAGTCGCACTTTTAGTCCAGTTTCAATCACGCTCGTTAGTTTTTATCATAATTAGTCAACCTCATCCCGTTTTTATTCACTCCATTTTTTGGCGACTATAAATCTAGCATCTTAGTCTATATTTTAGTCCAAGAAAATTTTATTCGTCTAGTTTTCGTCAACAAAAACATTTTAGTCTTGTTTTAGTCAGGACAATCATTTTACCCCTGTATTTATTTTTTTGTCGGCATATAATGTTGAACATTCCGGATCTAAAACTATTTCACATTTTAAAAAAATCTCATCTTTTTGATGAAAAACAACTTCACACACAATTACAGTATATCAACAAGTGGCTACTGTGGCTCCATGCTACGAGCTAATAAGTTAGCCAGCATTTGTTAGCGGTCGGATTGTTTTTGGAACGTTAGCCTTTGGATTCATGTTACGTTGTCTAGTTTTAGTCTGCTTACAAATGTGTGTTGCCGAAATTATTTTTGTTTATTTTCCGTTGACGAAATGAACACTACTAGGCTCTCACCCCTACTTTGAAACCCTAATTTGAGACCTTCAACCCCAAAACTTACAAATTACAGAGCCACAAATGCTATCATCTACACCAGATGTAATAGAACTGGGGTTTGAATATAATTGGTCGGGTAATGAGCATTCAAATACACATTTTAATTGGCAAACACAGCAGGAGCATATGCTGAGTAGAAAATGATTACCTGGTACACAAAATCAACGGTGAAGTGTTGCCGTGGGACACAACGAATGCTAATTAGAAGCTAGCCCTAACCGCGCTATCGAGGCGCAGCGCATCAAATCAAACGTCGAGAAACAGGAAATCTGCCAATCTGTGTGCAAAACTAACGCGTCCACAAGAAGTGAGGAGAAACATATGGTCATAAAAAAAAAAAAAGCCAATGAAAGTTGAGAGCCACAGACACACACAGGGGCAGATGTCCAATTAGAGAACGGAGCTAATTAAGATGTCATACATGCGCTACCTGTTGAGTGCATGCTTCTTGTGGGGAGCAAGAGTTTTTTTGTTTTTTTGTTTTTAAGAACAGAAGCGCAGGCACAGTAATGCAATAATATTCAGAAATGAACACGTAAGAATCATCTTTTAGTATAAGTGAGTTTTAAAGTGTAATGGCGGCCTGGTATTATAATTACACAGCTTCAGTGTTAACATAAAAAGGTTACAAAGAAAATAATAATTTAATTTATCGACAGTATTTGGCTTTTCTTATCCTACAATGTCATTCATTCACTCTGAACTTTTGATATAAATGACCCAAAATTAGAGATGGGAATAAAAAAAAAAAAACGGTTTTATATTTCAACTGGTTCCCAGTAATTTGATTCCTAGGTACCGAATTTTTTGCTTGCCTAATCATTCCGGTTATCGATTCCCTTATGTGGCAACTCAATGAATGATGACGTCACCCGCAAGGATATAAAAACGTCTACGTATGTATAGTTTTTTTTTTTTTCCAATATGTGGAGTATTTGCTAAGCTCCATTGTAGCATCAGTTAGAGTGACACAAAAACACTCGCCTTTCTTTTACGTCACCCTTGTGCATTACTCTCCAGGCATGACCAATCAATCCAACATTTGGATTGGACGTAAATCGATTAGGCATGCCTGGAGAGTGGGGGTGTCATTTGTGAGCCGAGTCTGATGCCAGCTCACACTTTGCAGAAGTACATTAGTCAAATCTCATTCCTCCTTGAACTGAAATGTTAAAAATAAGGGTGTCGGGCGATAAAAAATTGTAATCGTAATTAATTTTCTAATTCATAAAATTTTGTTAAAATCAGAAAATGTGATGAGTGTGATATTGATTTGTGTTGGTCATTTTTCTGCCACTAGATGGCATAATCACATCTGTAAGATGTTGGTAACAGCTCAGTCCATTTTTCTTTTCATATTAAGAGCTATCTAATCTTTAACATGAAATAACTTGTGAAATTCTGCACATTTTTTAAATTGCAAAATACAACTTGACCCCAGTCTCCACAAAATATATACATTATTATTAAATTTATTACTACTAAATTTTGACATGGACGGAACTGGACTGGAATTCCCCCAGTACATGCTTTCCAAGTAAGGGGTGGTCATTAATTGTGCGTTTAAAAAAATTGTGGTGTTAAAGGAACCCATGTTAAAAATATACCCACTTTAAATTTAATCAACAAAGAGAAAAAAAAAAAAAAGAAGAAGAGAGCAATGATGTTGACATGTCGAATCGGTAAGATTACCAAATGAACAATATAAAATAAATAAAAGAAAAAAAAGAAAAAAATAGTTGTTAAAGGAACTTTAAATTAACTCAAAATTAACACTGATTTTGACACCCTTAGTTAAAAATATACCCACTTTAAATGTAATCAACAAGCGTAAAAAGTGCACAACATTAATCAGTCAATATTTAATAAATAAATAAAAATTCAAGCATGATTTTTTTTTTGCTTGTAATTGTGACACCCTTAAAAAATATGTATTTTCTTTACGCCCGAGGAAACTTCGCATCAAAAAGGCAACAGTATGAGAGCACCACGAGTGTCATCATCAAAAAAACATCACCCCATAGGATTGCAGCCAATCGCCAAAGGTCTTGAATTTCCTGTTTCCACACTTCATAGTGTTATCAAAAAGTGTCAGACCAAAACCTGCTAAGATGCTTCCCTGACACATGCAGGGAAAAACTCACTGACTGTAGCAATGCCTGGCGTTGGTTATGGCAATAAAAAAAATAAAAATAAAATAAAAAAAGGTCGAGGGAGGGAGGTGAGGGAGGGACATGAAAGACATGTTAAGAGCTTCAAGCTGATGCGGAGTAATCTCAAGTGAAGCCTGTGCTAAAACATCCACACGAAATAGATAGTCGAGCAAGTTGCAGTATGTTTGAGAAGAGGGCGGAGTTACAGTACTTTGAAGATGTACGTTTTGGAAATGTAGCCCATAAGGAAAAGAACAGGATCTTGTCAAATAAACGATAGAAGTGTTTCTGTCCAGCCTGCTCTGGAGGAACTTTCCTTCCTTGTACTGACACCGAAAACATTTTGTTATCCGCGGTTGTAAAGACAACACCTACCTCAACCTAAATACAGACTAACCAGCAAATAAGACCTATAAACATACAATTATGACATAATAGAATGGGGAAAAAAAATAAAAATCAAGCGTTTTTACTTGATTTCAATAGACATTGTGCTGCTTATTCTAGTGCGAGCGCTTTGACCACCTGGGGGCGATATACTTCAGAAGCACACACAAAGAAAGGTTTCACAACAGACTCAGTAAACTGCAGTAATAGTGGATTAATTGGGATAATTTTCATTTTTTGTCTTACAATATGACTCAAATTTTTCATTGAATTCAATTACAATTATTTTTTTTATACTTTCTTTTTTTTTTGTTTGTTTTTTTACCTCTCACACACGCAAAAGTGCATCAGCGACCCTAACTCTCCCATCTAACATGCCAAGGCAGGGGTCACCAACCATTTTGAAGATGAGAGCTACTTCTTGGGAAGTACTTAATCCAAAGGGCTACCAGTTTGATACGCACTTCTGGAATAAAAATGTATTCATATCTTCAAAGATGCTATTATTAGGGCCTGACCTACGTGATTAAATTGGCTGATTTTAGCTCTTTTTAAAATAGTCAAAAATCAAGAAAAACATTTTTTGTCGATTATTATTATTATTTATTTATCTATTTTTGCACATGTTAAGACACTACAACATAAGACAAAACAATTAAGGTCAAATATCCCCCACAAAATAGGCAGTAAAACTGTTATTTTTTTGCCAATTTTGCTCTCTGTCGTAAAGTTAAATACTAAGACAAAGTATTGTAAAAAATAAATTAAAAAAAAAAAAAAAAAAAGAGTCAAATGTTCTACCTATACTTCATATCACTAGACGTCATGCAAAAACAAACATTTTTAATTAGCTTAATCTGTTTTTAATAAAATCGGACAATTAATCGAATATCATAAAAAACACATTGATCGGGCTGTAGTCATACGTTATAATTAGCAATAATGGTATTCAGTTATTTCTCATAACATATACAACATGTTATTTCATAAATATCTGCCAATGTTCACATTTTTAAATGATCCCTACTACAACATTCCTGGGAAATCATAATTATCCCATCACTGGTGAGATATTTTTTTGTATTTTTTTTTCTGTAAAAACCCATTTTAAAAAAATCGGCCCCTTAAACAATAAGACACAATATATCGGGTGAACACTGTACAGTTTATTAAGGTTTTATGACGGCAGTTTTTTGTTGTACTTCCAGTGGGAAGATCCATCCATCAATTTTCTTTTGTGTTTGTCTTTATTAGTATCATTGAACTGTTAGAGCAAACTGCAATACTCTGAGAAGCACATGGCAAACATGTACAGTAAACGGATCCAAGACTTGAACCCAGAACCTCTTAACTGTGAGGCAGATATGAATAAAAATCCAACAATTTGCTGTAGTGGTTTGTATTTGTAAGCCCAAAAAGCAAAGAGGGTCTCTCATCCGCAGGCGTACATTTAGGTTTCATTTATACGTCCCACACAGCTGCGAGGTTGACGGAAAGTGCGACCACTTACTCTTCAGAGGCATTTGTTCATGTTATGGATTATCGCAAGTGAAGCCCCTCGCGTCATTTGACCTTTTTTGAATTTTTTTAAAAAAAAAGCGTTGTATCTCGTTACGTTGCTTGTAATTTACCATGCAAGCTTGTGAAAGAAACTCGAGTAATTAAGTTTTGAGGAGGCCCGCGCTCGTCTTCCTCCTGCGGCGCGGTCTGAAATGATAAAACTAAGCTCTTATTGATATGCATATGAAGCACATAAGTGAGTAAACTAATAAAGGAACGCAGCTGCTCACCCTCCGGAGACAAATTGACCCGAGAGACGTTCAGTCATTAGCTTCTTGTTTCCCGAATAAAACGCTGAAGAGGAATGCCAAAAAAAGTCACACCTTGCTCGTATTAAGAGGCGCGTATAGAATGAAGCTCCGTCAATGGGATATAATCCTTCGGTAATCTGGCATCGATGCTGATGCACTCGTATAGTGTTTCCCTTAAGAGATTGGTGGCAAAGGTGAGGGCAAAGCTGTGGGGAGTGAATGCTATGAAATGGGTGGGGGGGGTCATATTTGACACGTGGCAAAGACAGCCACCACAGGCTGTTTACATGCCACGCTAACAGACGATCAATACCAATCGGAAGACGAGACGGGTCTTACCATGCTTTGGCTTTGGAGAGAGAAATTCCCTGTTTAGGAGCACACAGGAGCAAAGTGGGGGTCCCGTCATCAGATCACAGCTACGCCGGTGTCTTTAGAGAAAGGTTTTTCCATACACGGACCACAACAGGCAGCTCTGTTCAAATCTCTCTGTGTCTCTTCCTCTCTGTGGTCATGACGTGTAAAGCAGGTAATCTTATTACATCGGTCAGTAAAGGTGAGCCGGGCTAAAACGCTGTTGCCCCGCCTCCCCCACTGAATATCTGCCAGATATGCAACTTTGTGTTGGAGATAACTGGGTCATCAAGCTGGGGGGGGTCTTGGACCCATGAGCGTCCACAAATTGTTTTTTAGTAATGTGTACAGGCATCCCCCTTTGGATTTTTGGATTGACCATGAATAGCAGACATCTACAAAAATCATTTCCACCAAAAAAGGATTGGAGCTGTTGATCAGAGGTGGCAAATCCAGGTCCTGAAAGTAAAAAACCCTGCCATAGTTTGGCTAGTTAGCTAGCTCCCTAGCTAGTTCCCATGGTGCTTGTTTACCTTCTAGGAAGCTAGCTAGCTAGCTAGCACCCATGGTGCTTGTTTATCTGCTAGGGAGCTAGCTAGCTAGCTAGCACCAGGGGGCTGAAGCCAAACTGGGGCAGGGTTTTTACTTCCTGGACCTGGATTCGCCACCTCTGCTGTTGAAAGATGCCACAAAATGGTGGCAAAGCACGTTTTTCTAACTAGGCAATTGGCAGACTAAATTAAGCTCCTTCCTTCAATTCAACATAGTTACAGAACCCTCTGTCAAGACAAGCATGTGGCAGCTAGTCAGTCGGCCACTAGCTTGCTACAGCTAAAGTGGTACGCTAACGTAGAAGTCCGAACTCAGTGCTGCTTATTGTAAAACATCCCAAACAGATGACGGAAATGCCAAATCAAAGTCTTTCTTTCACAAAAGGCTACTCTAATGGATCAATAACAGGATTTTGAGGGAGGGTTTTAGAAAAATGTTTCACCTGTAAAGGGTTCCCGGAACCTGTTAGATATTATAAACATTTAAATTCTTTATTTTCATATATTAACCATTGTTATACATTATTAACATCTTAATTCTTTATATTAACCATGTTGAAAGGTTTTATAGACGTGTAAAGCAAGTAGTGTTGAACTCAGTATAATTTGACCTTAAGCTGGGACATATTATTTGGTCTAGAAGTTCCTTCTCTGTGGGAAAACACATTTGGTCCTTGAGAACAGAATTTGCTTCGAACCCACACCCCTGACTCTGTTTTCGCCATCGCTCATGGAAAAGTACCCAGAGAGTATGTTTTGTCTACAAATTAAAGAGAGGCGGTCTTTTTAACTATAAGAAGCCATTTTACACGCGGAAGAGGCACATTCGGCGCTCTGAATTCCACCTGTTAAGTGATGAATTGGAGTCTGTTACGATGTCCAGAGATCTCTTGTTAGATTAAAATCATTTTTGCAAAGGTGTTTTTTCTTACATTAAATCTGTCTTCAAGTTTTGGAACACGCAAAGAGGACAAATATTTTTTATTCCTCTTCAAACCCCAAAAAATTGACAATCCTTATAGTACTATTAGTATCTGTGGAAAAGGTTGTGGACATAGCATCCAAAATAATAGTAGTAGTTTTAGCTACAAAATGTGTTACAGAACCCACTGTAGCCTGATGTCAAATGTAAAGAGGCGTATGTAGCAGCTAGCCAGCTAGGCTACGGCTATCGTGGCTAGCCAACGTAGAAGTCTTTACTCAGTGTTCCTTCTTGTAAAACAGCACAAACATGACAGATATGCTGAATCAAAGTCTTTTTTTACACCCACAAAAAGATACTCTAATGAAACAATACCAGGAAGTATTAATAAAACCAACAATAGCTTAACAATAGCCGAACTTTAGCACTCTTTTCGTTTCACTCCATTAGTCGGATCTGTCCGAGACGGCTGCAGCACACTAGAAAAAAAAATAACACGGCTGGAGGCACTTAGCGGTGATTCACCTGCGACTTTGGAACAATCACTTTTTTGCACCGTCCTCTGCTCAGCTTAACCAACAACAGAAAGTCCCCCATCGATAGCCTCTGATTAGCTGCCATGCTGAATAAATCCAGAGGAAAAGGTAGCCGGCTGCTACGCTCGATAAAACAACTTTGCCGCTTATGAGACTCCGCTGGAAGTGTGAAAAGCAAAACAGAAAAGCAAACGACATTAACTTTCCGCAGCGTAATTTGCAGAGAAGGCCACTCAAGGCGTGTGGTTTGAAAAGAACGCGACAGATTTAACAATAACGACAGCTTATCAAGGCCATCTGATAATTCTTAAGAATTGTGGGGTTTCAAACAAAGAAACTGAACTTCAACAATGAAGGCTTCACTGCTCTTACACACATTTAATGTACTCGGCATCAATCAAAATTAATTCATAAAAGGGGACATATTATGAAAAATGTACTTTTATTTGTTTGCATACAATTAGTTGGGCTTCTTGACACCCTTGACAACCAAGTAAATATTTTATTTGAAAATGTGTCTGAGCAAGATGCTCTGCAGTTCAGGGCTAATTTACATACACTCCCCAAGACCGAATTTTTCCACCAATGACATGATCAGCTACATTCATAGATGCTTGAATTGGTTAAGCACAATTCATTTGGACGTGGAGGTAGGTAGGACACGCCCCTCTGCAATATGATTGGCTGCTGCATCCAGGCGGGAAGTGAAGTAGCCTAGCTGACTTTGGTGTTGTGGCATTATTATTAATCCCTCTAACCCAAACAATAACAAACTTGATTGATTTTATTTTGTAAAAAATAATAATAATAAAGTATTTTCTACAACTGTTATACATATTTGTAATGGCCATCTTATTACATCTGCCGAGCTGTGAAGAGTTTTCTTGGATGTAGACTTAGCATTAGCTAATAGCATCAGATAAGCTACACATACATGATGTCTTGTTGTAGGTCAAGGTTTTTGCATTTTTCAAAATAAAAACTTTAAAAAAAAAAAACGATAACTAATTGAAACACAGTTTCAACATGGTTTAACTAATTAAAATGAAGTATAATTATAGTGAAAATGCCTTTTTTGTTGTCTATTAATTTCATACATAAGCTTTTGGGGTAAATTTTGAATAAAAATATTTTTGTTGCTTTTATTATGCAATACTTATTCAGACTTTTTTTTAATCCCGCAACCGACAAAAAAACTGTATTAAAAAGAAACTAAAACTAACATTTATTAAAAACTAAAACTTAAGCATGCCTCGGATTTTCCATCTTCAACTCTCTGGTTTTCATGTTGGTTTAATGAACGTAGCCTATAGAGTCCAAAGGCAAAACCCAAATCTGAATGGAGTGGAGACGCTATTCACCTTTGGCGTGCAAACACAAGGCTAAAGTGAGTCCTGTTGCGCTTGACATCCATAATTGATGACTTTACAGTCACCTCAACCCAAATGTACTAAAGATCCTATAAAGTGAATTCAGAGATTTGATACTTCACACAGTTGAGTAAATAAACACTCAGGACCATTATATGATTAAATATGATTACACAATTTATGACAGTATTTAATTTATCTCTAGCATTTCCTCGCCTAATCTTAAAAGCAGGTTTCCCGATTCCAGATTATGACATCACTACTCCAACTTGGCCAATTTTGTTTTTAGCACGGCGCGGTCTTTGGAGCAAAAGCTCACGATTAATTAGTTTAAGCTACAGTGCTAATGCTCTCCCTGGTGTCTGCGGTGCTGCAGAGAAAACAAGGGCCAAGGGTTCAGGGAGGAGTGAAGACACTCCTCAGTGCAAAGTGATTAAGGGATGTAGAAAAGTCTGGTCGGAGTGAAAAGGCTTTTAGTGGGAAATCAGAGGCGGCGTGACGTGGCCGTGTTTGAGTGACTTTCCTTTTTATGTCTGTCGCTTTTTTATCAACTCATTAGGAGCCAACATTAACATCATTATTGAGGTCTTGTGGCATATGCAGATATTTCTTTTTTTTAAATTCTGTTTAATGAAATAAAGTCACTTTTTGTGTTCATTATAAGAGCACTTTTCGAAATGATTAGATTGGTGAGTTTGAGCTTTTTGAATCGATTTTTGACTCGCCATCTTTGACCCACGCTGCAGCGGTTCACTGGTTTAAGAAGGTCAAAATCTATGCATTAAGCGCAAAAAAAAAAACTTTTCTTAGTTTACTCAGAAAATCGAGTTCATTTCCTACGATGCAGTTTAGGGAGAAAGTTCTCGTAAAAGGATTGATGCCTTCCTCTCACTCGAGACTCGTTCAATTTGCGCTGATCGCGCTTCCATTTGAGCTCTGCGAGTCAATGGCGCAATAAACCATTCACAGACCAGTTTGTGGCAGCACGGCTCACAAGCCGCAAATGCACACAAGTCCTCAGCTTCCTTTGTTATCTCTCCGCCCTGCCCCTTTAAGATGCAATCTCCACAGTCTCTGCCATGCCACAAACCTCACGAGAAGTGAAGAGGAAAGAGGGGGAAAAAAGCATGTCATCTCCAACATTGTTTTTTGCTGGGGACAAATTGATTCTTGTTGGAAGTGTCATTTCCCAGAGGTGCGCATCAAGCGAGTCAACCCCGACATCCTGATGCCTGCGAGCTGCCGCTCAGCAATCCCGTGGGAATGTGTGCCAAGGTGTGTACGTACGTACAGATGGAGCCATGCAAAATAGCTGGCGAGCGTTTCAATTATGTAACGGCAATGTATGCAGCCGTGGTAAATGATGCGGCAGTTAACATGGGTAAAGCAACACAAAAGATAGCAGTTTGATTTGAGAAAATGGATTCATGGAAACTTCTAGTAAAATATCCCAGTTACCTCATCAATATTCACTATTTTCATATGGCTTAGCATCTTAGAAGCTTAGCATCTTTTCCCATAATGCAACGATATGTTTTCTCATGATTCCATGGTGTAATGCCATAATTGTGCATTCGCAAGTCAATACCCTGTGGCATTACGGGGGGAAAACGTAATTTTTTTTTAACATTTAGCATACATTACCATTTAGCAACATGTTCGAAACGACTTCACCAGGTCGTTCGGACAGACTTCACCAGGTCGTTCGGACAGACTTCACCAGGTCGTTCGGACAGACTTCACCAGGTCGTCCGGACAGACTTCACCAGGTCGTCCGAACCGGTCGTCCGAACAGACTTCACCAGGTTGTCCGAACCGGTCGTCCGAACAGACTTCACCAGGTCGTCCGGACAGACTTCACCAGGTCGTCCGAACCGGTCGTCCGAACAGACTTCACCAGGTCGTCCGAGCCGGTCGTCCGAACAGACTTCACCAGGTCGTCCGAACCGGTCGTCCGAACAGACTTCACCAGGTCGTCCGGACAGACTTCACCAGGTCGTCCGAACCGGTCGTCCGAACAGACTTCACCAGGTTGTCCGAACCGGTCGTCCGAACAGACTTCACCAGGTCGTCCGGACAGACTTCACCAGGTCGTCCGAACCGGTCGTCCGAACAGACTTCACCAGGTCGTCCGAGCCGGTCGTCCGAACAGACTTCACCAGGTCGTCCGGACAGACTTCACCAGGTCGTCCGAACCGGTTGTCCGAACAGACTTCACCAGGTCGTCCGGACAGACTTCACCAGGTTGTCCGAACCGGTCGTCCGGACAGACTCCACCAGGTCGTCCGAACCGGTCGTCCGGACAGACTCCACCAGGTCGTCCGGACAGACTCCACCAGGTCGTCCCGACAGACTCCACCAGGTCGTCCCGACAGACTCCACCAAGTCGTTCGGACAGACTTCACCAGGTCGTCCGAACAGACTTCACCAGGTTGTCCGAACCGGTCGTCCGAACAGACTTCACCAGGTCGTCCGGACAGACTTCACCAGGTCGTCCGAACCGGTCGTCCGAACAGACTTCACCAGGTCGTCCGAGCCGGTCGTCCGAACAGACTTCACCAGGTCGTCCGAACCGGTCGTCCGAACAGACTTCACCAGGTCGTCCGGACAGACTTCACCAGGTCGTCCGAACCGGTCGTCCGAACAGACTTCACCAGGTCGTCCAAGCCGGTCGTCCGAACAGACTTCACCAGGTCGTCCGGACAGACTTCACCAGGTCGTCCGAACCGGTTGTCCGAACAGACTTCACCAGGTCGTCCGGACAGACTTCACCAGGTTGTCCGGACAGACTTCACCAGGTCGTCCGAACCGGTCGTCCGGACAGACTCCACCAGGTCGTCCGGACAGACTCCACCAGGTCGTCCGGACAGACTCCACCAGGTCGTCCGAACCGGTCGTCCGAACAGACTTCACCAGGTCGTCCGAACAGACTTCACCAGGTCGTCCGGACAGACTTCACCAGGTCGTCCGAACAGACTTCACCCGGTCGTCCGAACAGACTTCACCCGGTCGTCCGGACAGACTTCACCAGGTCGTCCGGACAGACTTCACCAGGTCGTCCGGACAGACTTCACCAGGTCGTCCGGACAGACTTCACCCGGTCGTCCGGACAGACTTCACCAGGTCGTCCGGACAGACTTCACCAGGTCGTCCGAACAGACTTCACCAGGTCGTTCACACGACTTTATAAAGATGTTCACACGACTTTACCAGAAGATTCGAACAACTTCATCAAGACCGATCCAACGACTTTGCAGTACGATCCAAAGACTTAGCCCAGTCAAAATTGTTTACTCCAGTTCCATGCTTCCATACACTCTTACTTAATTTCTATGCTAAATATAATTGATTCTTTATGTAAATTTCTCCAGATGGTCAATTGGATATTTTCATTTACTGTAAATTATATATATAGATAGATATTTTATCATGTAATATTTCGTTGAGCGTAGTGCTGAGTATTTTTTTGTTCTTTTACTACTAGGATAAATCGATTTCCATTATATAAGAATTCATTGGACATCTCCTATATTTATCCTCGGTCATTATTGGAGGAAGTGTATTTAAGGGCCAAATATAGTCCATACCAGAGATTTTTGGAAAAGAATCACAATGACGCTAATCTCTCGAGTATATTTTCAAATAGTCTGAAGTGGACTTCATAACTATGTCCTTGAGAGTTCAGCGCCCCTGCATTCACTTAAAGAGCAGCTCTTTCATCTGCACATATTTGCATATTTTTCCTCCATTAGTTCAGAAGCAAACAACAATGAGCGTGAGTGGTGGCTTACAGTGCATTATGTGGGCAGCTGTGCAGCCACCCACTCGTGCTAAAGTTTAGGGTTTTTTTTTTACCGGCCGTGATAAACCTGCTCTGGAAACCGTGCAAACGCCCACCCTTGAGCTTTGCGCTTACAGTCCTCATTGTCAAATTAATTATAACAAACAGCGAAACTATTCTTAAAAAAAAAAATTGCTTTCTGACTATTTGCTCTTGTGGCACACAGTGAACGATAGCGTATTAGCACAATAGGTGCTAAAGGTTCTAGTTTCCGTGGTGTACTGTCTTGTCCGTAGGCTACATTTGAACGCGGGATACAGATTGAATTTGGCTTTTGTGCAAATGAAAATGCCAAAGGGGCTTGTAAGTCAGATAAGTGTCAAGAGACATTTATAGTTTTGTTTTGCTTTTTACACTGACAGCTTGTGTGATAATTAGAGGTCAGGGCCACCGAATGAGTCAGTAAGGAAGACGGAAGGGTAGGGAAAGGAAGGGAAAGAAGGTCGGAGGAAGCCAAAAAGGCTGTTAACAAGGGACCCGAGTGAGCAAACGCTGAGAGGGAACAGGTCAACTAAAACACATAGCAAAATAAGGAGACATGAGGGGCCTGTAAAGTAGCTACAAATGTTTCTCTGCCGACCAAATGACGAGGAAAGTGGCGGAATTTGTCGTTTTCTATTTTTTTTACAACAAAGCAAACAAGACAAGCAGCTCTTGGCTTAGCAATGTGTTCTTGTGATCAATCATCTTAAACCACACATTTTCTAATTAAAAAAATAGAAGCCTTGAGCGAGGTTGAGCTTTGAGCTAATGCTAATGTTTTCACAACGCGGCTGGCCTCATAAGATGTATAAATACAATAAATAGCCTACATTTGAATTACGTCATCACGTTACTGTTAAACTGAAACAATGTTTATGTGTACAACATAATATTTCACTCTGGTAGTGGGTAGTCTTCCAGAAAATCCACCTAGCATACAAAAGCTAGTTGGATAGTAGCTAGCTACCTTAACTGAAAGTGTAAAAGTCATTTTACAAACTTGTCTTATGCATACAAAAGATGAATAAAAGATCTAAATCTCTTTAAATATAAATATGATAATCACAGAGGAGGTTAGATTTGGTACTTTTTTTCTTTTTTAATGTAATGCATCACCAGTTGTTGGCTAAAGTTAACACCATGATTGTGTTCTATAGTACATTTATTTCTACTTAGTTAATACATTATAAAAACACAATGTTCAACTAAGATTGAATCACTTAGATTGACAATTGTAGTATGTTTGTCACTCATGCTAGTCAGTTCTCTGGGCTAGCCACCTTGTGTAGGATAGCAACGCCAGCTAACATACAACTAAAAGAATAAGAAGAGTAAGCCTTTCATAGATCACTCCTGTTTATAAAATGGTCAAACGTATTCTTTAAAAAATGAATACATTATATAAGACTGACCATGTTTAAATTAAATATTAAAACCAGTCAGTGGCTAAAGCTAGCTCTGTCAATCAGCTATCTTCGCTACGATAAAAATAAAAAAAAACATGACATTACTAGTGTGGCTAAAGCTAACTTTCTTCTACTTTTAGCATATCTTATGATATTACAATAATTTAATTTGCTTTAATTGAATTTTTTGTTTAATTGTGAAATGAGTTTGGTTGGCTAGCCACATACTGTAGCAAGTATTCATCAAAACAAAACTTGTGAATTAGCCAAACATAACAATAAACATGCATAATTGGAAAAGGTAAACAGTAAGGAAAATTCAATAACCAACAAATATTAGTTAAACTGAAAAATACAGATGTGTACCTGGTGCCAATTGCTACATTTCCCTACTGTGTGACGATTATGCATGAAAAATTATCCTCGGGTGCCAAAGGCTTTTAGCGAGCTAGATGGTCGAGCACTGCAATTTCATGCGCATCCTGAAAAGGCACACCAGGGTCAATCTCGCCAATCAAAACAAAAAACAGCATCCACCCATTAATCTATAGCACAATTATCCCAAGCCCAGACAGATCACATTCAAAACATCATTTACAAAAACAAACCAATTAAAGCTATTTGTGTTTGCATTTCAACTGTATGAACATATATACCTGCAATGACTGCTTTTGGCAGCATCCAGTGAATAATAAGGTAGACATGATTACCTGTAAAATAACAATTTTGAGCTCGTCAACAAACATTTTGCTCCCTCGTAATGTGAGGCTCGCTGCTGTTTCCCAATAACACGTGTCATGTAGTCTGCAATCAGCAGCGTGTGAGTGCACATACTCAAGCACCAAATCTGTCATTCAGAAGCCCCCCCAGGCTATAGAAGCCCACATGGAAGCCTGTAATGAAAATGTTCCCTTTTTTTAACCTCGTCTTGCCTTCCTTTTCCCCTCTTCACTTCGCTCCCCGGCAACACCATCTGACAGCGAGTTTTCCCTTTTGTGACCAAAAGGCACCCTGAGAAAGTCCAACCAGTCCATTAACACCTGCTCAACAACCTTGTGGGGCCTTACGTTTAAATTCAGTGGAGTAGAATCAGGTGCTTATTCAAGGAGTTATTTTGAGCAACTTTGTACTGAAAGAGGAATAAAATTATTTGTCCTCTTTGCGTGTTCCAAAACTTGAAGACAGATTTAATGTAAGAAAAAACACCTTTGCAAAAATGAATTTAATCTAGCAGAGATCTCTGGACATCATGACATGCTCCAAACATCACATAACAGGTGGAATTCTAGAGTGCCGAATGTGCCTCTTCCGCGTGTAAAATGGCTTCTTATAGTTAAAACCGACCACCTCTCTTTCATTTGTAGACAAAACATACTCTCTGGGTACTTTTCCATGAGCGATGGCGAAAACAGAGTCAGGTGTGGGCGTATGTTCGAGACAGACTCCGTTCAAGGACTAAATGTGTTTTCGCACAAAACGCTGAGAAGGAACTTTTTTAGACTAAATAATATATCCCAGCTTAAGGTCAAATTATACCGAGAGCAACACCACCTGCTATCCACGTCCACAAAACATTTCGACAAGGTTAATATAAAGAATTAAAATGTTTACAATGTATAACAATGGTTAATATATGAAATGAAGTATTAAAAATGTTAATAATATCTAACAGTACCTACCGCTGTAGACTAAAAATCGATTAAAAATATTTTCTTTGTTGTACAATTTTAGTTTTTTTTTTAACCCCCCAAAAATTCACCTGCAACATAACAGAATTTAGAGGTTACACTGTATTTTTTCTTTTTTTTCCAAGCCCTCTATTTTAAATCCTGGTCTTTTGTTTACGTACAGGTAAAAGAATAACATGAGGGTTTGCGAATGTTTAACATTAACGATTGTCTGTCTGACCATTTTCCGAGACTGTGAATAAAAAAAAAAATCACTTTTGAATAAATAATAATAATAATAATAATAATAATAATAATAATAATAATGATTGTCTGTCTGACCATTTTCCGAGACTGAATGAAAAATCACTTTTGAATAAATAATAATAATAATAATAATAATAATTTACCAGCGGCATCCGAAAATCAGGCCTTTGCTGATCTTTGACCACAAAGGCAGAAAAATCTTCAAATCCAGTTCAATTGTGAGCATGAGTGTACCCTGCTTGAGGTCATTTATCGATGCCAGACGTTTGCACACACACCAACCAGTCAATAGATATCACATTCAAATTCACAAACCGAATGGATTTTTTCCATTTGACTTTTCTCACACATCCAATTGCGTTGTGAGACAATGTACCTGCTGAACAACCGTAGCATTTTTATTAGATCCTTTTTCGCTCACCTTATCATTCTTATTTCTATGATGCCCACTCTTCTTGTCTTATCGCTTTTTGATAGAAATGTATTGCATCTGCCATGACAGATAAGGGGATAAAGGACATAAAGGGAGATTCTATGAGGAGATAAGACAGAGACGATAACGACAGAACAGCTATACAAAAAAAATGATGACTTGACAAACAAAATATCTGCCCAACATCTACATCGTAACACTATATGACAAATGTAACCAAAAAAATGATTCAAATTGAAGTAATGGAAATTTGCCATGAGATCAGTTTTTCCAGTGATTAATAATAGCACAATGCCAGTTATACCAGTATTTGTAGTTAATCTTTTATCTTTTTTTATATTTGACACTGTGGGCATCCATGTGTATGGTAAAATTTCATTGTACACTTACTGTCCATATGATATTTAACGCGTAGTCTTCAATTTGTTAAAAAAGCCACAGTTACAATTAAAGACCCTTACTTTATTCATGTTTGAACTAAATTGCTTCAAACGTGCTGACCGAAAACTATCTATAATAGTACAAAAATGGGCTCTTTGCACAAATCCACTACTTCCTGAACTCAATACCACTTCTTAATTTCCTGTCTTTCATGAGTGGACAATCTCTTTAAGCTAGGTGTGCCGGGCCTCAGTAACCATGACGACAATGGTCAGACCACAGCTGGATTAATCAGTTTGTCCAATCATGAAAAGACCGGAAACAAAGCAGTGGCGTTAGGAACAGGAAGTAGTCGAGCTGTACAAAAAGCCCATATTGGACATACAGTTAGCGTAACTTTTCAGTTTTCCTGATTTTTTTTTTTCCTGATTTTTTTTTAAGGTGGGGCTAAAACGGCATCCAGCAATGTACTTGGGCTTTTGGCATAAGTCGCCGTGCCCCAGTTAAATAAGAACTGAGCGCCTTCTTATTTCTAATTACTTGGCTCGTTTTTACAACCACAGCGTTAGCTCGCTAATTATGCTCCAATGTCACAATTTACACAACACTGTTGCTATTTAAATTCCCAAGTGTTATGTATTTTGTGTTTTTCAGCCTATCAAAATATGTTGAAACGGAAACAAGCAGCCCTGGTTAGCTCGCGAGCTAGCCGCTGGCTAGCGTCTCTCGTCGTGGAGCTTTGTGGAATATATTACAGCCAGCAGAGGCTTTAAACGGATGTCATTTTACGGCTCAAACATTTAAGATATAATAAAAAAAATAATCTAATACAAATACCACGTTCTTGAGACAGTACTGCAAGAACAACAAAGAGAAAATATTTTCAATACATGACTAAAACATTTGACTGTACAGGCAATATTTGATATAACTTTTTAACATTCTTAACTGTCACATATAATGCTTTTCTTTTCTTAACACCTTCGCTAACACTTTCACACTCCCAGAACTGAGGTCTCCAGGGGCATCATTATACATTAGCTCTTATCTTTCTTATATCAATCAGGAGATGCGCTAAACCTGGTTTTTAGCCTCCCTGCCTTTCTTTCAAATCTGTGTGGAAAACTATCTCGGTAAACGTCAACCTCAATTTTAAATATTTTCTGACAACAAAAAATGGGATTATACGCCTTCCCCCCCAAAAAAAAATAGCACACTCAAGCAGATTTGTGTTCCGACGTTTATACCGTAATCAGACTTTGCTCTGCACATACTGTATCACATGAGGCCAAACTTTCAGGTCATAATAGAGATGAGGTAAATTGTGCTTAAAACATCCAATGTAAGGGAACGGGTCCGCGAACTAACATCCTTTCATTGAAATGGAGCAAGGCTTTGAAGGAGAATTATTGCGGAAGCGGGTTCCAGTGAAGCTGCAGAGGCGGCACACTTTTCTTATCTTCCAATAGAAATCCCCTGGCAAGTTGAGAAGTGCTTAATCAAAAGATGAATGGGCTGGAGCCGGTGATGCTCATCAGGCTTCACGCCTTGAAACAAAACACGGTGACTCATCTAAAGCAATAAAAGGCTCCTGTGATTAGAGCCAATGAATCCAAAGCATTCAAGCGAACTTAGCTGTGATTTCACTCAATTAGGAGTATCGTATAAAAAGCATGTAAAACAAATGGCTTGAATGGCGCGCAATAGAGTAATGATTAACAGTTAAAATAGCAAAAAAAGTCTTTATGTCAGCCAGGCTGGTTGGATCTTGCTTCACGGTGGAGGACTTTTGATGAAGGGACCGTACCATTTATTACTGTATTATTCTTCCAAGATGGAGTATATAGTTTAAGTAGCATCCATCCACCTGTGATAGATATTGTAACATTTTTAATACTTAATTTCATATATTAACCATTGTTACACATTATTAACATTTTAATTCTTCAGTATTAACCTTGTCGAAATGTTTTGTGTCCTGTGCAGAGCAAGTGGTGTTGATTTCGGTATAATCTGACCTTAAACTGGGACATACTATTTAGTCTAAAAAAGTTCCTTCTCAGCGTTTTGTGCGAAAACACATTTGGTCCTTGAGAACAGAATCTGTTTTGAACACCCACACCTGACTCTGTTTTCGCCATCGCTCATGGAAAATACCCAGAGAGTATGTTTTGTCTACAAATGAAAGAGAGGAGGTCTTTTAACTATAAGAAACCATTGTACATGCGGAAGAGCTACATTTGATGCTCTGAATCCCACCTGTTTAAGTGATGAATTAGAGGCTGTTATCTGTCCAGAGATCTCTGACTGATTAAAAATCATTTTTGCAAAAGTGTATTTTTCTTACATTAAGTCTATCTTCATTTTTGGAACACGCAAAGAGGACAAAATACTTTTATTCTTCTTCACCTGTCATGTATAAAACTCCTCTACGGAAAGCCATTCATCTGCTATCACCAATATCCAGTTTAAGGTGCAGTAGGATTTTAATGATACTCTTTGGGAATGTCTTAAGCTTTATTAGCAAACCTCTTTAGACAATGTCAAAGAGAATTAAGCTAAGAGGCCTATGAGGGGGGAAAACGACTTTGCTTTGTATTCTGACGCTTATTTCTTCAATCATTCAGAATACAGAACGAAACAAAGCTGAGATATTTGTCTCTATGAAAAGCGTCTTTGGAAAGTGGGAAAGATACCATTTTCTGTGTACTTATACAAACAAAATTGTACGCGTCACTGGCTTTTGCCCTGATCTGGAAACTGCTATTGTGTATAATATTTAACTTACTAGAAAATTCCACGGAAATTTGCCTACAACTTGAGTGCTAACTGTGTAAGCTAACAATGCTAACGATGCAGTCCAGAGAGATAATCAAACGTTATGATCGTCATCAACAACATCTAATTAGCTTGGTTACCATGAATTTGAACTTCAACTTGAGTGCTAACTGTGTGAGCTAGCGATGCTAACGACACGGTCCAGACGGATGATCAAACATCAAATCTGATGAGCTTGGTCACGATGCGTTACCGTGAATTTTATCTACAACTTGAGTGCTATCTGTGTGAGCTAACAATGCTAACAACACAGTCCAGAGAGAATCAAACATCATGATGTCATCAACAACGACCTAATTAGAGCTTGGTCACAATGAGTTACCATATGAATTATGTCTACAACTTGAGTGCTAGCTGTGTGAGCTAACGATGCTAGCGACACAGTCCAGATAGATAATCAAACATCATGATGTCATGAACAACATCTAATTAGCTTGGTTATGGTGACTTACCATGAATTTGAACTACAACTTGAGTGCTAGCTGCAATATCACAATTTTTAAACAGATTACTTAAAACATTAGCAGAATTTCAAGGCAAAATTCAACCTTGGAGTTTCTCAGATATTACATATTGAGAAACCCTCATCTAAAAGCACAAAAATGCTGACTGTACATTTGATACAAATAGGATTTCTGTTCAATATAATGTATTTTTTTTTTACGACTGACGATAGACAGAGTTGCGGGTCTCCAGTGCCACCGTCTTGCCACGGCGTTACGGCCCGTTGGCAGACTTTTCTTGCGCTGCTTGCGGATGTTATTACGGCCCTAAAATATGAGTGCATGCGTGTGCTTTTTGAGATATGAGCCGTGCGCCGTCCACACTTCCGTTGCGAATCCATCTTGCACACCGCTCAAAGGGGGGCCCCACAGTTTGCGCTGGATATTTTTTTAAATGGGATAGCACAGTTGGTGGGGCTGGGCCTATAAAGAGAGATGTGAAACCCACTGAGGTGAGGGAAGGATATAAGACTTTATCCTGTATTTATGATATGCCCAATCTGTCCATCCTTGCAACTGGTAACAAGATGGAGGATAGTCGTGCTTGACAGTAATGTCTCAGTGACCCCAATCCAGAGTCAAACTCTAAAAGCAAGCAGGTCGCTGACTATCGAGGGAACGGTCAAGAATGATGTGGGCAGCGCCCCCACCCAACCTTAAATATTTACCAAGTATACCCTGGACGAGCAGCTTTATGATGCCGAGAGATTTGCTCAAGACAGAGCGCGTCAGCAAATGTCAGGATGAATCATCTAAGTCACATGAATAAATCATGGCCAAGCAATGCTTTAAAAAAAAAAAAAAAAAACTCTACCCTGTCCTATTCAGTATGTCTTTGGGATGTCCCACATGGGTTTGCACACCAAGGACACTCCTGGAAATACATTACACACACAAAAACTTCAGAAAAGCAGAAATACCTGATTGGAGTTTGGTTGATGACGCCACATCGCGGTTTGAATGTATTGCAGGCACCTATAAAGTAAAAAAAAAAAAAAAAAAATTACACATGTACACGTTAAAAGCATTTTATTAACATTTGGAAGATACAGTTTAACGTGTGAAGACTACATACAGTGTCTGGCTTTTCCAATACAGAATAATATTGTACAAGCAGGTAAGGACAATTTTTAATAGGCATTTACTGTATAGTATACTTAATGTAATGCCCTCACATTGGGGAAAGGAGAGCTGCAGTCACATTGCACTTTTCAGTTATTTAACACGGGGAAAAGTAATTTAAATGCTGAAGGCAGCCACAATTCGGCTAATAGGCTATGTATGGAAAAACATGCTATTTTAAATATGGGAAAAAAATACATACCCTTAATATACATTTTTTATAATACGGTTTAAAATTCATGTATAAAACAACCACTATCCAAACCCAACAAAGAATTTGAATCAAGAAAGAAAATAACCACATATGCAGGAGGGTTTCCGGCAAAGGGCTCTATTGCATAAAATCTACCTTTCAAGGACGACACAAAACTGCTGAAGAAACCAGAATGAAGTGCAAGAACTAATTTTGTAAATTTTTTCACAAAAATCAACTCAATCAATAGTTTAATAATACAGTTTATACGACCCAGGGTAAAGGCATCTATACTCTAAAAAGAGAATTGTTCAACTAATTTAAGATTACAAATGGAATTGTTGACCAATTTAACAAAATATATTCACTTGAATTATGTTAATCCAACATTTGTCCAAATTGAATATATTAAGTTTAATGAACTCCTAATGAATTTAACTTAATATATTCACTTTGGATTAACTTAATTCAATCGTGTGTTACCGATTAAAGAATGTTTTTTTAATTGTCAACAATTTGATTTTAATCTTAAATTGGTTTAACAATTCTCTTTTTAGTGTGATGTCTGCCATCTAGTGGTGAATGGTGATATTACAACTTATACTACATACTACATTCACAGTTGAGCACCCGCGGATTTGCATATTCTTAGATTTTTTTCTGCAATATTTGGCATTTTTCCAGGATTTTCTTCATTCCCTTAAATTTTTCGTGGAAAAATGTTTGTGTGTTTTTTAAAGTATCAGTAAAAATAAAAAATAAAATTCTGCCAATTTTATTGAAATTATTAAAATGTGTATTTTAATTAGTTTTAAAGCTTTTAAATGATGTGGGAGAGGTAAAAGTTTTTTTTTTTTTTAAGATAGCTTATTTTGTGCGTTTGACAATACAGTGAAGCCCGCTGAGAGCCGGTGAACGTCACATCCCATTAAAAACGTCACTACAAACACACACACAAATCTGTGATAATGACTGATGAGCATTGTTTGTTTGAGAGTTGTTAGAGGTGACTTTGTTAAGGTATTGCAAATGCGGCTGAATGAAAGTGACATGTTTGGATCTGGGCTAAACATCTATTTCCATCTGTGGCTCACTTATTTGCAGCACACGGGGGCTGTTTTGCACGCACGCTGCTGTAATGCTTCCTCCCTCACTCTCTCAGCTGGTGCGTTTTGTGCGTGAGAGAGCCAGAGTGACAGAATCGCTGGTTAAGTCAAAATCGCTGCATGCAGCCCAACAATGTAATACGTCAATATTTGGGATTATTGTTCTCCTTAAAAACCAAACCACCAGGAAGCTTTGAAGCAATTTGTCCTCATTGTAAAGCGTACCGTGTCGGGTCATAATGCCGTCTGGTACTATTTACGACGGAGATCGATGGAGTGACAAGCACTGCAAAAGGTTTGTTGAATAGCCAATGGCCTGTTTGGCGATAGATTTGTGCGAAGCGCATAAAAAAGGAAGGAGAAAAAAAAGAGCTGACTGACAGTTCCGCAGTTCCTTTTTACTCTGTTGCAAAGAAAATTTGGTAGCCCTGGTGCTCTGTGGGAATCCTCTCGGTCAAAACCACTTATCTAGCATAGCGGAGAGGCACTTCCAGAAAGTGTGCCAAATGTGTTTGTGGATCTCACTCTGCTTCATCTATCTTTCCTTCCCTTCCTTCTTTTAGTCTTTCCTCTGGTCTCTTGAGGTCTCCCTAATCTGTTGTTATTTAGATGTTTCTGGGGTTGGTGAAATATTCTGGTTTTGTAACTCTGTGGGTGGAAGGTGGTGTCTTGGTTGGTGCTGGATTTCACTTTGTTTCATCTTTCTTTTCTTTGATCCTTTCTCTGGTCTCCTGACAACTTCAAGACTCTGGCGGGACTCTGAAGGGTCTGGGATTTATAACAGGTTTCAGGCGAATTAAAGAGCTCAAAGTAAAACACACGCACACACACAAAAAATTGGCTGACTGGGCATAGTTTGGCAAAAAAAAAAAAATTTAAGCCAGTTTCCGAGTCTCACATTTGAACCGGGACTGGTACCAAGTTCTCATCTATGATGAGTCAACTCAAAACTTGCTATCACTATAGAGGTTCAGTTCGAAATTACAAACAGGAACGTCATCATGCTGGACAAGAAAGCACACTCATTTGTCGCTGTGTTTACTGTCTTTGCTTTGGTCGTTTTATATTTATGGCCTTGAAGTGTTTTTCATACATTTAGAGTACCACCTTGTTAGCGTAGGTTTGTGACAGCACGGTAATGCAAGGACGCCCTAAAACTGTGTACACGATTTTTCTGGTCCTCGGACTTCTGGAAAATCGGTGTCAGAAGTGGGGTGATTAGCCGTGCAGCAGTCAGTGGTCTGTCCAGTTGAAGGACCCTTAGGACAGGCAGGCGATTCATTAGCCAAAGACTAGATAAAGTGGAAGTCGGAATGAACAAACTGACACCAGATAATCAGGCTCAATGTGTGCTTCATTATGGTTGTACTGTATACATAATCAGACTATTTGGATTATTGGACACATTTTTTCACTCTTAAACCTTGGATTAAATCTGGATTTCTGAAGTTTGTGGTTAAAATGGTGTAAATTTGTTCACGACACGGGCCCAGTAACAGAAGGGAGACGAACGGTCATTAGGGTTATACAGTCCGGCTAACATGCTAACAGTGTACATCCTAGTAGACTAAGATTCAAATCTGGGTTGAGAATATAAATCCTCTAGTTTATGTGACAAACTGGTGTGAGAAGTAATATGTCTGGCCACCAGATCATCGGTCGCATACGCAGTTTGAACAGACAGCATTGTACTATATGTCTCTTTTCTTTTATAGCTACACACATTTAAGAGAAGCACATTGATTTGTTGTTAGCATTGTTTTTGTGTCCACTGAGGGCAGAAATGTCGTCGTCATCTTGATTTGTTTTGACAGTTGGCTACAGTTTGTATACAGTGTGAGCACTCAAGCCAAGGCTTTCAGTCTGTACCCAGTAGTCAAAGCACTTCAATCGTTAGCGTTGACTTTTCGGTCACAGGCAATTTACTTATACAATGCAGGTTACAATTTAAGACCAACAAACCATACAGTGTATGTCGATCTTTTGTTGCCATTCATCAATAAACGGCGGATCTTTTCTATAAACCACTTGATGCAAAGTCATTTCATCGCTACCAGAAGATTTTCTTTCATACTTGGTACTAAACTAGTCCAGTCTACATCTATGTTTGATCCATCCACAAATAAAAGCCTGGGATCAGGATCCAAAAAGCCCATGAATGGCTGGAGACCATTCATAGCCAAAGGAAAACAAACATTAATGTGCATCTGGAGACCCATACGGAGACAACATTCAGCCACCAACAAACCGAATGCGCACTCTCATGTCTAATTGCAATGCTTTGTCATGGTCTTTCCTCGCTTAATAGGATCAGAGGAAGAGAAGAGAATCTGGTGAAATTATGAGGATTAAGCTTCGAAATAAAAATACACCATCTCGGAATGGACATAAATCTATTATTCTGTTAATATGGTATTAAGAATTTGTTTAATCATGATTAATCATTTTTGAAGCAAATGAGGCAAAATGGGGGGCACTGCTTATACACACACAGTTGATTCGGGATTATTTCAATTCTTCGCACTCCATTTCATGACACAATCACAGAATGCAGGATGATCTTTATGAGAGTTGTGACTTTGTTTTGGGTTTGGGTCATGGGATCATTGTGTTGTTATGGTCCTGCATTTGTCCTTTCTGATCATGATGTTGTCAGTTGCTATGCGGTTGCTAAAGTCCTGTAATTGTCACTCTTATTTTGTCAAATGTGCCTTTATTCTGTCATATAATTGATCATGGTCTTATCTGGAGTTATGTTAGATATTATTAACATTTTAATTCTTTATATTAACCATGCCGAAATGTTTTGCAGATGTGAGGTAGTGTTGAACTCAGTATAATTTGACCTTAACCTAAGATGGTATATTGTTTAGTCTAAAAAAGTTCCTTCTCAGCGTTCTGTGGGAAAACACATTTGGTCCTTGAGAACAGAATCTGCTTCGAACACACACCCCTGCTCATGGAAAAGTACCCAGAGAGTATGTTTTGTATACAAATGAAAGAGAGGTGGTCGGTTTAACTATAAGAAGCCATTTTACACGAGGAAAAGACACATTCGGCACTCTGAAATTCCACCTGTTATGTGATGTTTGGAGCCTGTCACGATGTCCAGAGATCTCTGTTAGATTAAATCGTTTTTGCAAAGGTGTTTTTTCTTACATTAAATCTGTCTTCAAATTTTGGAACACGCAAAGAGGACAAAATAATTTTATTCCTCTTCAGTTACTGAGTGACACTTTTTGTCAGTAAGTCGAGGTTTCTCTGTATTCAGCCTGGTCACGGTTCTTAGTCTTGCTGTCTTTGAGGTCATTTGAATCCAGCCCTGCTGTCTGTTGTTACTTTGTATTTTTGTCTATAAAGACACAGTTTTTCAGCTTCTGGGTCCAAATTCCTCACCTCACGTGACAATGAAATATCCGAGAATTGTGCCTTTGTTGATTTTGAGGTGGCAAATCCAGGTCCAAAAAGTAAAAACCCTGCCAACAGTTTGGCTTTAGCCCCTTGCGCTCGCTAGCTAGCTCCCTAGCAGGTAACTGAGCACCCGGGGAGCTAGCTAGGGAGCTCGCTAGCTACCACCTGGGGCTAAAGACAAACTGTGGCAGGGTTTTTACTTTCTGGAACTGGATTTGCCACCTCTGTTCAAGGGACAGAAAATGCTTAAAATCAGCCTGATTGTCTGCTACATCCACACAGGCCTCTGATTGATAATCAGTTAATCATCACTTCAACTACATAATCGATCAAATGAATTTAGTCAAATACTCGGCCACAGCTCCGCTAACTGTTGAGGCAACATTCTAATTTCATCAATCACATCACGGTGAGACAATTAGAGCAATCTTCTAATGACCTTGCCAATTCTCACTTTGATCCATTCTCACGATTATCGGAGGGCATCGGAATCTCAGCCACCTCAACATGATCTCATCTGCAGGCATTGCAGTCATCAAACCCTTCTCCCCGTTGCGTGAAAGTGCTGAGAGCCAATCCAGTCACGTGCCTATTAACATTGTCAGTGCAATCCACGAACATAATCGTCACCAGAAATTACAGAGGGATCATTTCAAACGACAAGATGTCTTTTACACCCACGCAGCCATACTGTGCTGAAAACATTGCTTGGCAGTTTGTCGTCACAAGTCAAATGTTGCCTTTCATGAAAACACAAAAATGGCAATTTGGGTGGAAGGTCCTTAAAGTAAAAAAAATTATCTTCCATTACAGTAAGTGGATGAAGAGAGTCTAAACCTGCAGTCAAGCAAAACATGAAATAATAATCATGTGTGTGGGAATATGCATAGCAAATTAATTTTCACAAATACAACAAAGCTGTTGTGGGAAAATTGCATCAAGCAGAGGAAATTACACTACAACTCCCAAAAGTGTGATAAACGATCAAGATTAGAGAGTTAAAGAAAACAACTTTGCAGCAAATACAGCATCATGATCAAAGCCATGTAAATAACTGGAGATACCGAGAGAGGATTAGGACTCAGATAATTCAGCACAAATTAACGCCACAGTGGCAGATTACGTCCCTAAAGCCCAATTTTGCTTGATCTCCTTTCCATCTTTCAGTAATGAACAATATTCCTCACTGGCAGCATGTGCTTGTGTCTGCGCGAAAGTAGAAACAACAACAGGATTACCACGAGTGATTCTTTTCTACAGGTTGCCGTACTGGATTAGCGTTAACTCAATCAATATTTTCAATTGAGGATTGCTGGTCACCAATTAGACTTGCTGCGAAGGATGATAAGATAAGTTAAGATAAGATAAGATAAGATTCACTGATTGTCACACCCACCTAAGTGGGGCGAAATTCGTTCTCCGCATTTGACCCATCCCCTGAGGGAGCGGTGAGCAGCAGCAGCAGCCGCGCTCGGGAATCATATGGTGATCTAACCTCCCAATTCCAACCCTTATTGCTGAGTGTCAAGCAGAGCGGCAATGGGTCCCATTTTTATAGTCTTTGGTATCACCCGGCCGGGAATTGAACCCACGACCTCCCAGTTTCAGGGCGGACACTGTACCACTAGGCCACTGAGCTGGTACTGGATGAATAATCAGAGACGGTGATGCCGGGAAATGAGTCATAGCCTTCTGCTGACATGAGTCGAGAGATGTCTTGGGAAGATAACGTTTTTATTGTCTGGCCGTCGCTGACGACATTCTCGCCCACCGCCGCCATCAAGCGCGCTGTTAAGGACAAGACTCCAACTGTGCTGCACTGCGCCGGAATCCCCTACCGTTTTTAACAGGGAGTGGAGTCCTCTCATTGTTTAGCACTTCAAAAGGAAACATGAAGGGAAGGGATGGGAGCGAGTGAGAGGAGGACAGAGATGTGGAAATGTTCGACCCCGGGAGATGAAGTGAACATAAAACTGGAGAAAACGGGGGAGGAGTGACGGCATAGTAGGCGGCAGCTTGTTCGGTTATGATTCAAGACCAGAAGGAAACCATGGATCACTTGTTTAGCTAGGCATGACCCCAAGGTAGACTACAGACCCCTCTAAAGATCCCTTAATCCATATGTCCATGGATTGGGTTTGACTACTTGCATTTCCCTGGGGGGTTGTTCAAGAATTCTTTGCATCGTTACGCTCATGTAAGAGACTTTTAGTCCTCTGACTGGAAGTGGGAAAATGAGCTGCGCGGTAGTCAATGCCCAGTTTGAAGGACTCTGTGGACAGGTGATTGCTTTTCGATAGACTTTTGTGAGGGATGATTCAAATGAGCACAATCCAATACACAGCTCTCAGTGGCCGAGTGGTACGGTGTCCTCCCTGAGACTGGGAGGTCGTGGGTTCAATTCCCGGCCGGGTCATACCAAAGACTTTAAAAATGGGACCCATTGCCGCTCTGCTTGACACTCAGCAATAAGGGTTGGAATTGGGAGGTTAGATCACCATATGATTCCTGAGTGCGGCTGCTGCTGCTGCTCACCGCTCCCTCAGTGGATGGGTCAAATGCGGAGAACGAATTTCACCACACTTAGGTGGGTGTGACAATCAGTGAATCTTATCTTATCTTATCTTACACAATCCGGCTACCACAGTAAAAAAAAATAAAAATAAATAAGTGTTAAGTCTCAAAATCTAGATTCGGTACAAATCTTGAGGATACTACGTACAAGCCCTCAGATTTACAGACAACTGGTAGGATGATTACATGTAGTGATGGTAAAATGAAGCTTCATGAAACTTCATGAAACACTCGTGATATATTTTTACTCTTCTATATGGTGCTCTTGGTTTAAATATAAAGGCTAGTTGCAATAGAAGTGATTACATTTCCACTGCATCTTTAAACCAAGATTGCCACCTAAAGGGGTCAAAAAATATCACAAGTGCTTCATGAAGCTTCATTTGTCCATCACTAGTTACATTCCCATTTTAAAGGACCCTTGGGAAAGAGGAGATTCCTGTGCGACAGATTCCAATGAAAAGGGGCTATCAATCCCAACAGATGCAGGTTCAAACCTGGGCTCATCAACTGTGAGATATTGTCAGTATGCCCAATCCGAAAACGACTGTGTGACACTCCAGAAAAGGGGAAATTAGGACGCAGACTTTTTGACCCAGTAGATTCATGAACCTTTTGGGAAAGAGCAGATTATTTTGTGATAGATAGGGTCAAATCCCTCTGATTTAAAGACAATTGACCTTACCGTGGCACGCGCCTCCTCGCACCGCTAAATGCGACGAGCAGCGCCCTCCAACCTTTACCGGTTAAGATGAGCGAAAGTGTATCCACAATAATGGCAAAATTGTCAGATCTTCCTTGTGATTTCTCGGTCAGGTATTTTCAGGACGCCGATATTTTTCTTCGAAGCAAGCAGAGGAGCTTTAAGTTATTTAGTGGATGCTATCTTCACTCCCTCACCATGCAATTTTAACCAAAAACAAAGGAAATGCACGTCGCTGCCTGCTGCTACAGAACTCAGAAAATGACAGTCGTCCTCACTCACTTTGACCGATTGTCAGAAAAAACAACGTTTTTGGACATTGTTCCCGTCAAGCAGGGTAATAATATTTTTTTATTACCTCATAGTTTTGTTGGCATTAATAATAAATAGTAAATCAACAAAAGTGTGGAAGGTTAGCTATCCGGAGCTATCATGAGCCTTTGGCTAAAAGCAACAATGGAGTAATCTAGTAATTTTGGAGGGATTCAACTGGACTACCGTAGACATTTTTCGTAGTTGTTTGAGGGTTTAGGGAAGGGAATAAACCGGACAGGGTCCAACGGACACCTCCTTCCAGTCGATCGGGATAACGGTTATCTCGTACACAAGCCGTGACTACAGCGTTTAACCGTTTTTGTTGATTTTTTTTTTCTTGCCTTTGGATAACCACGCAATCCGTCACCGGGAGCGGGATTGCTTTGTTTGTTGGCAAAACACACGTGCCGACACAGACATGACATCTTGCGTCTTGATTGGTCTACTAGGTCATGCGGGCATGGTTTACGGTAAGGTCAATTGGTGTTTGAAGTGGAATGGTTAAATGGTTAAGGGCCCTTTGGTAGACTCCAGAAAAAACACTAGTATGACGGTTCAAATCTGGATTAAGGGTACAAGTACTCAACTGATAACTAGTTGGTGTCAGTACTAGGATGGTAAACTGCGAGTCCAAGGACTCTCCTAAGCACACTTGTGTGATAGACTAAAAAGTGATACTGTGCTTATTTTTGTTTTCATTTTAATACACTGAAACACGTTTGTTAAAGTGGAAGTCAACCTTAACCATTTCTTGACAATAATATGTTATATGTGACCTCAATAGTCTAAACATGACATTCTAATTAATATTACATTTGTGGAGTATAAATTCTGACGCAAAATCCAGCCGTTTTAATCCATCTAAGTGGGCGTCCATTTTGCCACTTGCTGTCGACTGAAGATGACATCACAGTTGCTCAGGGCTCAAGCAACGACCAATCACAGCTCACCTGTTTTCTGAAGCTGCGCTGTGATTGGTTGTTACCTGAGACCTGAGCAACATTGATGTCATCTTCAGTCGACAGCAAGGGGCAAAATGGCCGACCCATGAGATGATAAAAACAGCTGGATTTTGCTGCTTAACTCGTATTCCACCAACGCAAAATTAAGCAGAATACCATATTTAGCATTTTAAAAAATGCTCAGGTTCCCAAACATTTTATCAGGATGTGAAAAGCGTTTTGTTTACAGCTTCCTCTTCTCCCTCCGTCTTATGCATCCTCTCATCGTATTCTCTACTAGAAAGTAAATAACAGCAAAAACCTACACCACAAAACTAGCAGGATATTAAACCTTGGAACATTGTTAACAGCAGTGAAGAAAAGTGAAAGTAAAACCGTTGGTGGGAGGGACATAAAAATGGTGAATAGAGTGCATTTATGTTGCGCCGCTCGACAAAACGGCACTCGGGGCATTTGAAATGCTCATTCGCAAGCATAATGATAACAGCAATTAGAGAGGAGAATGGGAAATGGGGAATGAAACCGGCAACTTACTGGGACACCAGGTTACCTGTAATGTTTCCTGGAGTCCAGCCACAAACTTTAATAGTGATCAATTAGTTACTGCTTTCAAATTTACACTTACAATGGCTGCTTTTTTTTTATCCCTCTTTCAAAAAAATCCAAGCTTCAGCTGGTGTGAAGGTTTGTTTTTTCTCCATCACCTCAATTTGCCCAAAAACTCACCTTTTTTGCGCAAGTGCTCAATGTATTTTAGAGGCACACTCGACAGTGTTTAGGAAGGAAGGAAGTCGGCCATTTTTGTTTCAAGCAGCCATTTCGGGCTAATTCTAGCTATGTTGTATACCCTGTCTCAAATCATTATTTTTAATTCTATTTAATGATGTCCTTACTGTATTTTTTCAAAAACTATTAAATTATAGAGTGCTATTTTCTTATTTAAAAAAAACCCCGCTATATTTGTTTTGGGGGAAGGCTGGAACAGATTAATGGCATTTCCATTCATTTCAATGGGGAAAGATAATTTGACATACCATATCAAGTCAAACTTTATTTATGTTGCACTTTTCATGCAACTCAATTACTACACACTGTACTTGCAAACGAAAAGGCAATGAACCACATGCTGCTTCACCAACGACATTATCAGGTGCTCACACGTCGCATTCGTATGCCGCCGTCTAGTGAAGTTCTGACTTTCAAGCACAGCATAGCATCTTGCAACTTAATAATATGACTTTCCACGCCGTTGGTGCATACATGAGTGTGAAGTATTTGGAAGGGGAGGGGGTTGGGTGATGCACCCCTTGTGGGCTCCCGACCCTGTCCTATGTAGTCATCACAGACTCTGACATATTGTGTGTGTGTGTGTGTGTGTGTGTGTATGTGTGTGATCCATCAAGGAGGGAATAAATAACCGTGTCCTCCCGTCACTGTTGCGTTGGCAAATTTCAAGTCTCCTGGCTAGTCATAACTGGAAAAAGGACACACAACGGCTTTATCGGAGGGGAAATGAAGAACTTTGAGTGTGTGTAGACGCCAGGCCTGCGCCGCTCGACTACGTTCCTAATTACCTGCCTCACGGTCTTGCCGCTATCTCCATGTGAGGGTATTAGTTAATCTATGAAGTCATAAGAAAAAGATCTGCATAATCACTCTTCAAAAGGGTGTCTCACATTGATATTTCATCCCTAATTACTGGGCTTCTTTGAAATATCACTGATACATGGCCTTTTATATATTTTTTTAAACCTTTTATTCTACCTTCAATTGAAGCAGACATTTCATTTAAAATGTTTGAAAGGGAAGGTAGGTGAGGTGAGAAAATTACTGTTCTGTATTTTAGAAAAGAGAAAAATAGCACTGTATTCCGTAAAAACAACAAGAACGTAAAGGAAAAAATGTGCGTATTTGTGTGCCTTTAAGGGGCGTGGCCTAAATTAGTGATATCAGAAGATGGAGCCAGTTTTGAGATGGGGCCTATAGCACTCCTTGCTCTCATTTTGTATTTCGTGAGCCGAATAGCATAATTGCTTAAGTCATTTTTATGTTACCATCGTGATGCCAACTGAATAAAAAATGTTTTTGCCAAAATTGTTTGTTTTTGTTTTTAAACGGAAGTCAACCCCCCCCAAAAAAATCTTGACAATATGTTCTATGCAGACCCACTAGTCTAAATACGGTATTTTGGTTAATATTGTGTGAGTTCAGCAGCAAAATCCAGCAGTTTTTATCAATTTCCAAAGGCGGCCATTTTGCCACTTGAGTGAAAATGACATCACAGTTGCTTAGGTGTCAGATAACAACCAATCACAGCTCAGCTTCAGAAACAGGTGAGCAGTGATTGGTCGTTGCCTGAGCCCTGAGCCACTGTGATGTCATCTTAAATCAAAATGGCCGCCCCCTGAGATGGACAAAAACAGCTGGATTTTGCTTCATAACTCACATTCCACAAATGTAATATTAATCAGAATGTCATGTTTAGAATAGTGAGGTCACATATAACATATTATTGTCAAGAAATGGTTAAGTTTGACTTCTGCTTAAATGTTTGTGTCAAGTCTAAATCATCCGGGTCTTGTTTAATCGAGGCATCTCGACTCTTCCTGTTGGTTGAATTGGTTGTTTTTCCTTGTTTTTTGTTAACAATTCACATGTGTCCTGGCAAAATAAATAAAAACAAAATTGACCGTCACTTGAAAAACTCACAAGTTGGGTCAATGGCTGGCGGCCAGTACAGTTTTGTCCAAAGCCAGCTCACTTTCAACGCTAATGAGGACAAACAACATAAAAATGGATGGAAAATAGGAGCTTTTTTTTTTTTTAAAGACCTTTTGATGATCTTCCAAAATAGAATATACGAAGAATAATAATTGGCTTCTTCCTTGAGCCCCCTTTTCATGTCTATCGCAGCCTCGCCACGTGGTCTTGTTTGCACTCTAAACCCTAAATGGCGTTCTGCTAAATCCTTACGCGTGACAACCGGAAGAAAGCATTTCCATTTGATGCGTTTTTCTCATTTGGAAAAGGCTCGCCTATTTGCACCGCGAGATAAAGCGGCGGCGGCACACAAAGAAGCAGGTCACATCTAATCTGCCACACGCTCGCGTGCGTCCTGTTGGCGCCGTGTGTACACTCAAGCTTGTTTTGTGTGTGTAATTGCGGTCTGCTAGAGGTAGCGTTGTAATTCGCAAATGAACAGCGGCACCGTGAACAAGCTGCACGGGGAAAGTCTGAATCGTGAAATAGGTTCGTTGGATACTAAATAAAGAGGTTAAAGCAATGCCTTTTTATTTGTTTTGACTAGATTGTATACTTTGTTAGTGTACTTGAGTATCATTTTTACAGATCTCATCTGTACTTACAACTTTCACTATTATACTTTATATAAATTATATGTGGGCGGGGCCTGGGTCAATTGCTAATATCTTTTTGCTTATACTCAAGGCCAGTTACTCTAGATTGCCTCTTTGGCACCCCCCCCCCCCCCTCCCCCACAATGCTCCTTTTCCCGCAGTGAAACAATTGCAAGCAGTTACATTGTTTATTAAAAAATGTTCAAGTGCATTAAAGTCAGTATTCAATTATGATTACTAGCCCTGTATGGTTCCTTTTGTGCGCTATTTACTTCGCTAACATTGTGTGACATGCACGTGCAGACCATCGTTACTTTGAGAAACACCAGCAGTGCCAGTCAAGCTAATTTGGTGTTGCTAAGCTAAGTGTTGCTAAGCTACATTACTTTACTTTAATGTTAGCTTCAAGATTTTTACTCAAGGTGACTTAGTTGAACTTCTGACAAAGCTATTTTCTGTTAAGTACCTGTACTTTTACTCAAACATCCTTTTCAGGTACTTTATAAAAGACTGCTAATTGATTTTGTGAGCTAATAAGCTTGCTCAACACAATAGCTGGAAAAAGTTGCTAAGCTATATGATATTCTATATTTATGAAGCAGCTACAATAAAATGACAAAAGTAGCTAATAAATCAAAGTTTTTTCCAACATCGAAACAAATAATGTGATTGTACAGGAATTGTTTTTATACATATGAGTGAAAGACTCTCCCAGACAGATAAAGTGTATTTTATGCTAAATTGGCAGAAATATTAATATATATTTTTTTTTAAATCACTGTCTAATCTGGTAGGTTAAATTTATTTAGATTCATCCAGTAAGGTCAAGACATCAATTTTATTGTAGTTATCATGAGCTTTTTTTTTTTTAAGGTATATGTTTAATGTGATGGCCAGGCTAACATGTACTAGCTAACTTTGCTAATTAGCCAACAGACAGCTACACCACTGAAGTAAGCTAAATGCATCAAAATGAAATTAAAAAAAAAAACAATCAAAACTCTGCCTATCAACTTTAAAGAAAAAATACTTTTAATATATTTAATTTGAGAAACTAACTTTTGATACGTAAATAAATACATTTAATATCAGCTTGAACTTCTGAAGTTCTGTAAAGATATTTTTACTCAAGCATCACTTTCAGGAACTTTACACAAGACTGAACTGCTTTTGACAGAAAATGAGCCCCCCCCCCCAGACCCCCCCCCCCATGTGAGTGTTAGGAGAACCTTCACCTTAAAGCGCCGCCATGGAGATGTTCTCTCCAAACTGGAAAACGGCCACCATTGATCATCGCTGCTCGGCGAGAGATGAGATAAAACCCAATGGATTGCTTTAGTCGTTTTACTTTGACTTTGGGGTTTAATAGCCTCGGCTGTAATTATCCAGACTAAATGGGAAGACGGCCGCCGCCGCTCTCTCGCTCTCATTTGCCCAAGCCACCCTCGCTTCTTGAGAGTTGGAATGTGGCTGTTTTCTCGCTAGTAAGTGTCTCGATGGCTTTTACTGACCATTAAAGCCCATCAGCCGCCGCGCGTGTTAATAATAAGGGATGTCGTCGCTTTAATGGATGCCACCCCTGGTCCGAGCAGGTCAGACTGTAGGCTGTGCGCTGAATTAATTAATAAAGAGTAGCTGCTTCTGGCACCTTTCTGGTGAGTGACGCATCAGGCTAATAACTAACTCACTAATGAATAGTTCATGTTTGCGGAGACTGGCAGGTCTCATTAAATTTTTAGGGAGGAAATAGTAGCTGCGCTCAAAATGTCATCCGACTCGGCATGAATCTCCAAAATGTGTGCGTACAAATTAAAAAAAATTTTTACAAATTACATGTTCTTTATATATATATATATATATATATATATATATATATATATATATATGTATTTATTTTTTATTTTATTTTTTTTTCATAAATGTGGGGGGAAAATGTTAAAATAATAGAAATATGGCTGCATCTTTTAGTCATTGATGCAGTAACTTCATAATCATAAAATTTAGTTAAAATTAAAAATATGTACTGTAATATTGATTTGTGTTGAGGGCCTTTTTTTGCCCCTAGATGGCACAATTGCATTTGTAAGACGTTGGTGACAGATCAGTGCATTTTTCTTTCCATATTAAGAGCTATCTAATCTTTAACTTGAACTAACTTGTAAATTCTGCACATTTTTAAAATTGTCCCCAAGCTCCTCAAATATTTATATTATAATTTTTTTTTACTACTAAATTTTGACATGGACGTGTCTGCTGCATTGCAACTGGAATTCTCCCAATACAGGCTTTCCAAGTAAGGGGCGGTCATTAATCGCAAAAAAATGTACTCTAATCTCATTTAACAACATCATTTTGCCGAAGTGAAGCCAACGTCTGCCATTCGGCACAAGTGGACCCAAACACAAAACAGAACAGCAGACAGTCAGGAACTTATGAGGCACTTACGACCAATTAAACAAAGAAACAAAAGCGCCAACTAATTAAACTGGTGGCACGGGCAAGGCTGGCCCGAACCGCACCAGACGCCGACAAGCCGGGAACTTGACGAGTTAAGTCACTGCTGGAAACCCAACAAAGGATTAACAATAAATGACTGAGCAGAAGCGGAGGGCACACTCGGGGTATTTGCATGGATAAGACACCGGTGGGAGATGCAAGGACGGAGAGGCGAAGTAAGGCGCTGAGTGATAGACGCGGGGGGGGCTGGGAGGGCCGGCGAGACGTAGCGGAGAATAACAATCAGGCAAAAGAGACCGGGCACAGAGGGACGCGAGGGAATGGAGCCAAGAAAACTCTACTGTTGCTATCAAAACCATCCATCCGGACATTTTCCATAGCACTTGCTTCGTACTTTAATATCCTAACTATAAAAACATACAGTAAAATATATAAATAAATCAAATGTAAATAATGAAGCGGTTTGTGCGTCATCATTTCCAGCATTAATTCAATGGGCATAGAAGTACGATACATGCTGTTGTGCTACACGTACAGAAGATTGATAATGAAACACAGAAGAAGACCATCACAACTAATCTTAGTTGTTTTTCGCGGAGGATAAAGAATACATGCTTGTGAGTATTGTTATATGTGTTGTCCACTTGTTGTTCCCATTTGTGTTCAAATATATCAAAAGTTTAAAACAACCACAATATCAATGCTAGTTTCGCTAGCTCATTTAGGATGTTTCCTACTTTGTGTCAAGCTAGCAGACTTTTAAAGGGTAAAGTCATGCGCTTTGGTATAAAAAAAAAACACACACATCTAATTTGCTTAAATTTAGTTTGACAGTAAAATTCAACAAGGAGTGCCAATAAACAACTTGATGTAACCGCGTAGCGCTCGTTACGCTAGTTTTCAGCCGAGCGACGGCGCGTAGCTTGAAAAACTTGTAAGTTGAGGTGTCACTGTAGTAACTATTGGAAGTGTCTCATTCTCTAGCCACATGTCTACTGGCTAGCGGACTTCATAGCTAGCGATGTGCTTTTGACAAACTCATTTGCTCCCAAAAACATATAAATACCTTCTATTGTAAATGTTTTAAGTGTCCCAAAGACGTATTTATACGTGTTTTATTATTTTTTTCATCCTAAAAAGAAAACATTCACAATCTTATGTATCATGAATTATTTGTTTGTATTTTGCTGTTATTTTTATTGTTTATTTGAGAATATTTCAATCATTGGCCACTGTGAGAAAATACGTTATTTCATGAATCTCACTAATCAAAAACGTTTTTCCATTTCCGATCAAGTCGAGCTTCATCATTATTCCAACATTTCACGATGCCGAGAGAATGCGGATTTCTCATTTGAGGAATTGGTAGTCGTAGCCAATGCTGGCCCAGATTCACTTCCTCAAAAAAAAAGATAAGATGCCTCTCCCCAAAATATCAAACCATTTCTGCCATTTCCCAAAAAGAGGAAAACTACTTTGGGGGGAGGATTTCATTAAGATGACATTAAACTTGGCAGCCTTTCTCCTGAACATTGAGGTGTCCATATTTGGGATGTAGAATCACTTGACATTGTCAAACAGCCTTTTAGTGTGCATTTTGAAAAGGATTGGTTGTGCCAGACAAGAAATGAAATCTTGCATTGTAAGTTTTACGCTTGAGAAAAATTCCTGCGCTGCGCTGTTGCACGACGTCAGCTGCAACTTTGACCCTCCGGGCATTCAATCTGTTGATAGGAGGATATAGTGGAGAACAAATTCATTTATTGGCAGCCTTACAAATACAAACAAGTACAACACTGTTCAGTACGCCAAGGTCGTGTTTCTTAGTTTAAGGCTTCCGTCCATAAACGGGAAAAAGTGGAAACCAGAGTTTCTGGTGTGTGGAATAACTAGCGCAGGGAGAGGGTGGCGTTTGCCTCATTGTGCGCCGTTGTGGGAATGAACGCAGCCGACTCACGCCCAATCGAAGCGGCTCCCCTCAGTCCCCTTTAAAATCAGTGCAGACAGAGTGGACGTTAAGTTGACCACTGTGTGGGCACTTAGAGACCCAATCAATTGATTTCTATTAGAGCTGTCAAAATGTATCGATTAATCGGCAAGTATTCGATTATCAAATTAATAAACGACTATTTTAATAGTCGAGTAATCATTTGGAGCCATTTTTTATATTTCAAATTGTCTAAATCCTCTCATTTCAACATATCAACAGTAATTCTTCACTGATTTCTGATCTTCTGTGTTTGATCGAAATAAGATATTTGCAAACTTCTGTTTTTACTTTACTTTACTTACATCAATCCCTACAGTAATCAGGGGGGGCGTTGTTGTAATACACTTTAATGCTAAATTTAAATGAATCCGATTAGTCGATTAATCGATTGAATAATCGATTTAAAAAATTTGTGATAGTGACAGCACTAATTTCTATAATGATTCAGAGCGATTTTCCCGCATTTATTGATTGAAATACGATCACATCCACCTCATAGGTCCACGCAACTCAGACTCGATCAAATCGACCCAAATTGCATCACACCTGCGCCACAACTTAGACCTGCTTTTAACTTGTCTAAAATCTTGTCTACCTTTTGGTGACCAAAAATCCTTGCAATAGAATACGCCGGATCGCCTTTTATAGAGTAAGACCGTCATCTTTGTATCTCTATATAAGTATCAGAACTCCAAAGTTTGAGCCTTACAGTCCTCCATATCACCTTTCCGTAAAAGGCGAGAGGAAACGTCCGCGCTTGTAAACTGTCGTCGCGTTGGAAAATGATAACCTTCGCTGGAAAACGGCAGGTGAATTAACCGTTTTCTTACTCCAAGCGGCCCGCCCCCAGGGTCAATAAATGCTATGTGAAACGGGACAGAATGCATCGAGACCCCCTGTTGTGAATGTTATAGGGAAGCAGATTGGGACAGTGCAAGTGGAAGTAAAGGGGGGGAAATGGCACTCGTACATATAAGAGAGACATGGTCAGAATTTACAGACTAGTTCACGGTTTGCTTTGATTTGATTTGAAGTAAACCTAATGGAACCAGAACGGGCTGCTAACATGGGATCGGATCGTCTGACATGGTGAAGCAGCATGTGGTTCATTATCCAAGGGCATTCTTGTAGTCATGTTCCAGGTAACATTACATGCAAGCCGATGATGGGATCGTTTGTAAATGAGGAAAAAGAATAATACAAAGTGATTACAGGTGCAACAATTAATCGATCTTAACAGACAACTATTTTGATCATTGATCAATCATTTAGAGGCATTGTTTCACTTAAATTTGTCCAAATCCTCACATTTCAGTGTTTCAACACAGGATATTCTCAGATTTCTGTAGTACTCTATGAAAGCAGTTCATTACCTTATGTTTAATAAAAATAAGACAATTACAAACATCTGCTGTTAATTTGGAAAAAAAATTACAGACCACACCAGTAACTAAATCATAATCAATTCTTGTTTGTGCAAATTCTGCACTATAAATTTAGATATCCTGAGTTTTTTTTTTTTTTTTAAAAGGGATGTAATTTCTTTTCCCATCCAATTATCAATTATTAAAATTCGGAAAAAAATGATTAATCCAATACTAAAATAATTCTTAGTTGCAGCCCTAATAATAATAATAATAATAACAATAACAATTATAATAATTCCCTAATTTCTTATATTATTTATTATCAACCAATGATTTAGTCATATTAATTAATTATAATGATCATTAAAATTGGTAGTATTTTATTGCTTCCAATAAATCTAATTTAATTATATAAATAAATACAAATTAAAAACATAATTATAAAATTTGAATTAACCCATTTTTGGTAAAAAATAAAAATAAAAATAAATAAATAAATGAATAAATAAATAATCTAAGGAGTTACTGCCTTAAAGGCACACACATCCAACACACAGATACTACAGTAACAGTACATAGATAGAAAAATTGCCGCACGGCTGGATTTTTTTTGTCTCTACAGTTCAACACCAGTTTGAGAGACTTATGCTAACCATAACAAGTTTTCTCAAAACAGCTTCTGTTCTTGCACCATTGATCAAAACCGTCAACTCCGAGAGCAGGCGTTCCCGAAAACATGGAGAAATCTGACTCTGACATCAGATTGTTGAACATGGTAATCTTCCACTTGAAGCTTCCCACCACTGCAGACTTTTGGGGCACCTTGTAACTCCCCTTTGAAATTGGATTTAAACACTTCCGAGGCCCAAGTTTGATGACAGGAGCCTTCCAATTGTCCGCGAAGCCTCTCCAAGCTTTTGAATTGGCGACCACTTGAACATGCTTTTATGTGAAGTGGCTTTTTTTTTCTTTTTTTTTTTTTGAGGTGGCCTTGCCCTTTTACTTCAACATTTCTTTGGTTAAGTGCAAGAGCGGCTGTATAACAATTGGAAGATTGCTCTTTGACTGTTACCTGTTTGACTGCAATGCCAACCAAATGAATACTGAAAACCCCCAACGTAACAATTCAAGCTCTTTTTTTTTTTATATTGTTTTGCACCAATAATGATAGCAACCCTGGCGTGCTCGAAAGCATGCGGTTTGATGGATGGCGATTCCAGTATATGAATAAAACACATTCCGGTCCAGGTGAACATCATTTCACTGAAATAAGAAAATCATTTTCTCTCCACCGATGTCAGCGTGACCCACTGTTAAGGTAATGGCCCTCGACACATTTCACATGCATCCATTTTATTTCATCTTTCCACATGCAAAGCGGTCTCGCAAAACAAGCGGTCAGGAAATAAAATGGAACATTTTCTATTTAATTACGCTACTCAAATGAACTTCAAAGCAGCAAGTCATTCCTGCTATCCGTCGCCATTCACCCCCCCCCCCCCACCCCAAGCTAAAACCGTGTCCCCTTTGAGCAGGCCATGTTCAAACACACTTCCCAGGCTCCTTTGCTCGGCGGGATTAATGAAATATTTGATATAAAGTGTCAAAATAAGGGTAAAGCATCTCAGAAGCGCACTTGGCTAGCACAAAAAGAGAGAAAATTATATTTAATGATATCCAGCTCTAGGGGGGTGGGGGGTGGGGAGACACTTCAATTTTCTACAAATATATTGTAAATTACAAGTTTTATATTTGGAACTTGGCAATTATGTGAGCTCATTCACTCCCAGCCATTTTCAGTGAAGCAACCGTTTTGACTGATTTTGCAAGATCAACAGAAGATTGCTTTCTCTTGCTATAAAAACATGGAACCTACCAAACGAAAGATTACGAGTCTCTTCTTTCTATCTGTTTCCGTTAGCATTAGAATATGGTTTCGTCATTATTCACAAATCTGTTTAAGTGGGGAAAAGAAGTTTCTGAAAAATAGCCCTGGTTGATCTCTTATACTCTGCTTCCTCCCGCTGGCCGTCTTTGTAATAACCACCATTGCTTCAAGCATTCTCTTCAGTTCAGAGGCTGCATCAACGCCTTCTGTATGCTCTAGCATAAAAAAAACATAAAACACGTATAAATATGTCTTTGGGACACTTAAAACATTTAAAATAGAAGGTATTTATAAAATAGAAGCATTTTTTTTTACGAATAAATATAACTTTGGGAGCATGGTATTACTTAAAATAGAACGTATTTATACGTTTTTGGGGAGCAAACTAGTTAATGTTGTTAGAACAAAATAAAATTGTTAATTTTACTAAAATATGTATTTATAAACACAGACTTTAGATGTACTGTACTGGTATTTTTTTGTAAATTACCCTATCCCCAATAAAAAGATGAATAACTGCCTGTAGTTGCCACAAAATGGTGTCAAGGTAATACAGTGGTTCATGTTCCCCCATTGACATGAATGGAAATGTCATTAAGACAAGAAAAAAAATGTAATGAGCTTTTTATAATAGCACTTCATAATATTGTATATTGTATGTTGCTTAAACAGTTGCTAATCGTTAGCTTAAATGATTGCTAATCATTAGCAATGAGCTAGCAGAAGGCAAAGTTGTTTTAAGTACAAAAAAAAAAATTATTGTCAGTTTTATGTTTAGTGTGACATAAAATTTCAACTTCCAACTTAACAATGTGAACCTTTTTTTAAGAATAAAATAAAAAGATAAAAATATGCCTGTGAGTATTGTTATACTGCCTGTCGGTGTTCAAACATCTGTTGCTTAAGCAGTTGCTAATCGTTAGGGTAAAATGGTTGCTAATCGTTAGCATTGAGCTAGCAGAAGGCAAAGTTGTTGTTTTAAATACAAAAAAATAATTATTTGTTTTATGTTTAGTGTGAAATAAAACTTCAACTGTCAACTGAACAATGTGAAGCTTTTTCAAGAGTTGATCTATCCTTATTACAAATTGTCCATAGAAAGTGAGAGTGAATGTATTTTATTTTTCTCCATATGTGCCATTGCCAAAAACCAATCCAGGCTGTACACCATCACTGTCTCCCATGTGAGCATCTCTTGATTGAAATCCCCATTTTTTTTTTTTTTTGTTAATAAAATGTAGTGTTTATCTTTCTGAACTGGGGGGAAAAAAAAAAAAGATTTCTGGCATTCCAGCAGTGAAGCAATTTCAAAGCAGACAAAGTGACAGCTGGAGTTTAAGAGCAAAAAAAAAAAAAAAAACCTGTAAAAGAAAGTATGAACTTGTGCAGTCTTCTTCATAACTTTTTTCCCCCACCGCAACCCCCTGCGAAAACACCGATTGCGGGTCAAACGGAGACCTTGCATCACACGTCCGCAGGAGAAAGGGCTGGTTTGGTAAACCTCATCTCAGGAAAGCAAACACACACACGTACACAAGCTGATGAATCGCGACTGGGGAGGGGAATCCTCAGAGTAGATGATCTGAAAAGAAACCTGACGTTTGTTGATCTTCAAAAGGTTCACTTGTGGACTAACGGTCAGACACCCTTGAGGTCAAACTATTTCATATTCAACCCTATAAAACCTACATTATATGATGGGGTTTTTTTTAGGCTTTTTTCAGCTTTTATTGCAACACAAACAAAGGAGCAGCCGCTAGAATTAGCTACAAAGCAAAGTAGTAACAATATTAAAGTGAGACAGGAACAAGGTCTCCTTTCTTGTCCTCACACACACACACAAAAAAACTATGCACGTTTTACATAAACGTCTGGACTCACTTAATAATGACTGATTATATTTCTAAGTATGTTTTGGGTCGGGGGAATAGTAGAGGTTGATTAAATCACAGGATGACGAAAGACCAGACAAGAATATCTGCCTGGAGATATAAGAGACAGTCCATGTCTGTTGAAGTTAGAGGGACAGAGACTTGCATGTGTATAAAAGAGAAAAAGCGATTCAAGATATTGGAGTCCTTCAGTAAAAAAAAAAAAGTACAGACTCTAAAAATGTACGTATCCAGAAAGCAGAGATCGTTTCGACTTCGGCTGCCCACAACAAAAGTACAATCTGAAGTGTGCCGTTTCAAGGCATTGAAGAGGTACACACAAAGGACCACTCAATCCACAACATTGAGAAAACCTCCTGTAACGAAGTCCGACAACCTTCGAAAATAGACCATATGTGTGAGAGACATGTGGCATGTTTCTTGATTGACAACAGGTGGTAAGGAGTACTAGTACTTCAAGTACAACACTGTTATGGTAAATACGCTGCCTCTAAAAAAAAATTTTTTTAAAAATATAAAAAAACGCTAGCATGTTTTAGCATAATAGCATGCTACCATATGTTTTGCGCTAGCATATGTTTAACCATGCCTGCGGCCAAAAGTGCGGTGCGCCTTATGTGTGCGTTAAACCCGTAACTGAGACTGCGCCTTATAATAGAGTGCGCCTTATGGTTGGGAAAATGCGTTACTTTAAAAGTGTATTTTTATAAAGATAAATAGAGCATATGTGTGAGAGACATGTGGCATGTTTCTTGTCAGCCAGAGATAGACAACAGGTGGTAAAGAGTACTAGTGTTTCAAGTACAACATTGTTATGGTAAATACGCTGCCTCTAAAAAAAAAAAAAAAAAAAACGCTAGCATGTTTTAGCATAATAGCATGCTACCATATGTTTTGCGCTAGCATATGTTTAACCATGCCTGCGGCCAAAAGTGCGGTGCGCCTTATGTGTGCGTTAAACCCGTAACTGAGACTGCGCCTTATAATAGAGTGCGCCTTATGGTTGGGAAAATGCGTTACTTTAAAAGTGTATTTTTATAAAGATAAATAGAGCATATGTGTGAGAGACATGTGGCATGTTTCTTGTCAGCCAGAGATTGACAACAGGTGGTAAAGAGTACTAGTGTTTCAAGTACAACATTGTTATGGTAAATACGCTGCCTCTAAAAAAAAAAAAAAAAAAAAACGCTAGCATGTTTTATCATAATAGCATGCTACCATATGTTTTGCGCTAGCATATGTTTAACCATGCCTGCGGCCAAAAGTGCGGCGCGCCTTATGTGTGCGTTAAACCCGTAACTGAGACTGCGCCTTATAATAGAGTGCGCCTTATGGTTGTGAAAATACGTTACTTTAAAAGTGTATTTTTATAAAGATAAATAGAGCATATGTGTGAGAGACATGTGGCATGTTTCTTGTCAGCCAGAGATTGACAACAGGTGGTAAGGAGTACTAGTACTTCAAGTACAACATTGTTATGGTAAATACGCTGCCTCTAAAAAAAAAAAAAAAAAAAAACGCTAGCATGTTTTAGCATAATAGCATGCTACCATATGTTTTGCGCCAGCATATGTTTAACCATGCCTGCGGCCAAAAGTGCGGTGCGCCTTATGTGTGCGTTAAACCCGTAACTGAGACTGCGCCTTATAATAGAGTGCGCCTTATGGTTGTGAAAATACGTTACTTTAAAAGTGTATTTTTATAAAGATAAATAGAGCATATGTGTGAGAGACATGTGGCATGTTTCTTGTCAGCCAGAGATTGACAACAGGTGGTAAGGAGTACTAGTGTTTCAAGTACAACATTGTTATGGTAAATACGCTGCTTCTAAAAAAAAAAAAAAACGCCAGCATGTTTTAGCATAATAGCATGCTACCATATGTTTTGCGCTAGCATATGTTTAACCATGCCTGCGGCCAAAAGTGCGGTGCGCCTTATGTGTGCGTTAAACCCGTAACTGAGCCTGCGCCTTATAATAGAGTGCGCCTTATGGTCGTGAAAATACGTTATTTTAAAAGTGTATTTTTATAAAGATTACCACACCAAAAAAATCTTGACAAAAATATGTTGTTTGTGACCTCACTAGTTTAAACGTGACATTCTGATTAATATTACATTTGTGGAATATAAGTTAAGCAGCAAAATCCATCTCAGGAGGCGGCCATTTTGCCACTTGACTGAAGATGACATCAATGTTGCTCAGGACTCAGGCAACAATCAATCACAGCACACCTGTTTTCTGAAGCTGATCTGTGATTGGATGTTACCTGAGACCTGAACTACATTGATGTCATCTTCAGCATGTGGCAAAATGGCCGCCGACTGAGAAGGACAAAAAACGGCTGGATTTTGCTTCATAACTCACATTCCACAAATCAATCAGAATGTCATGTTTAGACTAGTGAGGTCACATATAACATATTATTGTCAATAAATGTGTAAAGTTGACTTCCACTTTAAAGGAGTTTAAAGCATGCGTGAGGGGTAAAAATAAAATGAAAAAAAGCATCCCTTGTGATAAATGGGGGTTCCCTTTATACAGGTAGTCGGAGGGACCCATACATTAAAAAAAAAAAAAAAAAAAAAAGGTAAATATTATTGCCAGATTATTTAATGCAGCTGCCTATGACACAATCAGCTAGCCTGGGTGAAGATCCATAGCCACTTTCAAGCGACGGCCCGAGTTTTTTTTTTTTTTTTTTTTATGAACTGTGTCCTCTACAAATGAAGAGGCTTTTGTTGCAGCTCCATGGTTGTCATGGTAACTAAAGATGAGCCGAGGCTAATTTCAGCAAGACAAGAAATAGGCTGCAAACATGTACTATAATTCATGATTGTTTAATATAAAGGAAGGTCAGCAGCCATTGTATTGCATGGCTACAAAAAACAAGTGCTGTGCGTCAGCTCGATGCTGATCCAAAGATATTGAATCTCCAAAGGGTTTCTTTTTTTTGGGCTCCCCACATCATCCTTTGGAGCAGCACACTTCACATTCACAAGGACTGAATTCCTAATTACGTCACTCCAAATTATGTTGAGTAATATTTTTCCGCAAAAAGAATGTTTTACTCTTACGAGATCGTCTTACTTTTTCCTCTTCTGTCGCTTGGAGATTTCTCGCGGCCGCTAAATTACTCATATGATTAATAAGTTGTCTCTTGTTCTACACCAAATACGCTGAACGAGTCAGCCCGCCAGAACAGATGTTACAACGGCAGAGTGTTAAATATTCAAACGCGGCCTAATATTCCAAATGGAAAGACGAGGCAGATTAAGTAAGCGGTGTAATAAAATGAATTCACTGCCCATTAAAAGTTAAAGGGCTTTTTCAAACATTTAACTGACATATTTATTTTAGTTTTTTATGCCAAATTCAATAACAGTTAGATCCCAAGCGTAAATTATTAAATTAAAATATACATTAAGTCATTTGATGAAGCTTTAAATTAATAAAAAATTACAAGTGACACTTTAAAATATGATTTAAAATATACCAAAACTACATTAAAATACAATGTTAAACAATATTAAATGTAGTACATTTTAAATATTTTAATAAGTTTTCAATATTTGATGAAAATGCAACAAACCAGTTGCATTATTTAGCAGAGTTGTAAATAAAAAAATATTTTTTTAAATAGATGTACTAGTATCTATATTATATTTACAGAAAAATAAACTCTTAAAATTAATTAATAATTTAAAATTATTTGATATTCATATTTTAATATATATATTTAAATACTTTGATAGGTGATGCACGTTATGGAGAAAAATATGCATTGATGTTTTAAAAAAAATATTTAAAAACATATATACTGGTACTCATGAAATACAACAAAGCAGTTCTGTTATTTAGATGTAATCATTTAGAAATATAATGTGTTAAATTAACTTGGAAGTATTTGTAAAAAAAAAAAAAAAAAAATCATCACATTTGTCTAAAACCAGTACAAACCTGTTCAGTTATTTAGCATGGCGCCATGATAAACAATGTCACGGAAAATTAATCCATTCAGTCAACTCACGTGATTAATCCAGCCCTTGCAAATATTTATTCTTATGGCCCCATAATCATCGTATGTAAATTCACATGATTACTCTGATATTTACAACAAATCTGCATTAACAGCGCATACATGAAAGTAACCCCCCGCCCAAACTCTCTTCGTAACTTTGACAGCGTTTGTGGGTTCAACAATAAAAACGATGCTCCCACCTGTGAGAGGAGACCTCCCGTTAACTTTCTATCGCGAAAATGTGCTCCTGCTCATTAGATGTACATTACCCGGAGGCCAAGCGAGCAGCTGCAGTCTTTATATGCATTTATTGATTCAATTTACCTAAACATCAGCTCGGGGCCGCTTTTAATTGGGGGCCATGTTGGCAGTTGCCTAATATTCCAATTCACCATCACAGCTTTTGCACATCTGGGACAACAGAAATCATCTGAAACGTTACAGTACACACGATACATTAGAATCTCCAAAGACAGAAAAGGAAGTGACATTTCTTACTGTCAAGTGTAGAAATTCAGTGTTACCTTGACTTGTAAGTGCCACTTATGAGTTTCAAGTACAAGTCATTGATTGACCAACTCTACTTCGAGTTGCATCTCGCTATCAAAATTGTTTATCTTCAAATACAGTACTGCCCCCGAATGTGGCCAACAAAAACCAAGGTCGCCAAAGAATGCACTTTCAGACTGCTATAGGCCACAATTCACCACCTGAAGCTCACATGCAGACTAACACACGGCGCAGCTCCCTCTCGGCGGCACTCGGCCACGCCCCTTAAAGGCACAACTACAACACAAATACTACAGTATAATTGCCCTTTTTACACATACTGTATTTTAGCATATTTCGTTTTTATGCATTGCGTGCCCTGAAAAGCCAATGAATGAGATTCGAACCCAGAACCTTTGCCTGTGAGACCCACATTCTATCCACTGTGTCACTGTCCCACTTATCGGCACCAGCACAGGGTAAAACTTCACACAGGAATGCCTGAACGGATTTGAACCAAGAACCTCAGGACTGCGAAGCAGATATGCTAACCACTAGGTTACACAAAAATACAATAAAATGTCAAAAAATTATTATCATAATGAGCAACATAAAATAATTTAAATGGCCTAAGTGTTCACCAAAAAAATAATAATAGTGGTTTTATTCTTAACTCATTTGCTCCCAAAAACATATAAATACGTTCTATTTTAAATATTACCATACTCCCAATGACTTAACTATACGAACTAAAGAGAATGTTTGAAGCAATGGTAGTTATTACAAAAACGGTCAGCAGATGGCAGTTGAGTATAAGAGCTCAGCCAGGGCCATGTTGCAAAAAGCTCTTTTCCCCACCGTTTTAAACAGTTTTGTGAATAATGATGAAATTTAGCTATATTCTAATGCTAATTGCTGCAATACGGAAACCGATAGAAATATATAATATAGTAAAACAGCCGGGAGCGAAGGGGGTTGCTTCAGTGAAAATGGCTGTGAGTGAATGAGTTAAATAGTAAGGCAAGGCTGGGTACCTTACAGTTACAAAACATTTTAGGGCAAAAGAATTTAAGACATTTAAAAACAAAATAAACTATGTACTAATAGAACATACAGCGCAAGAAAATGATTTTGGAAAAATCTGATTATAGAAATGTTCTCGAGTACCCCTATCCAGCCTGTTTTCCATGTCTCCCTCAGCCAACACAGTTGAGGATCATTATCAGGATTTAAAAACATTTATATATACACTTGAGGCTAACTTCATTTCTGTTGGCATCTTATTCCATTTGCGTGCAGCATAACAGCTAAATGCTGATGCGCCATGTTTGCTTTGAACTCTGGGCTCCCCGTAATTGAAGTTTACTGGCCTCAGAATAATTGATCATGATTAGATCATTTTGCATAACACAAAAAGGCTTAATATGATCCGTTTTTTCTCTCATCCCTCCTTGTTGAGGGTTGATTGAATTTGAGTTTTGTGTGACTTACTTTCAGCAACAGCGAAAAGAGTTCCCCCATGCATATTTCTCAAAGGGACGGAATTCCAAAATGTAAAGAGTCCTCAAATGTATGAGAAATGAAAGCCGCGTGCGCGCCATATTGTAGTGCGACAACACACACACACACACACACACACAAACGCAAGGTGGAGAGTACGAGGAGAAGGAATGGAACAAATCAGCATTGCATCCACAAAGCGTCGCCTTTTAATATTCACCGCCAGTCGGCTCCTGATTCATTTGGAGACTGTTGGCTTTGGCGCGCGCAGATAACTTACACTATGTGCAATCATCTCCCTTCATGCTTCGGCGGCGAGCAGGACACGGATTTCTTGCACGCAGTCCAGCTTTGCTGTGGCGAACGCGGCTTGGAGTTTGAATTAGCGGCCCAAGCTTAAAAGAAACTCCGGCTTGCAAACTTATTGACTGTTTTGACATTAGCGGCCAGTGAGGAAAATGAGGTACGGGATCAATTAGCACGCTTTGCGGCTTCCCAATAGTCTCCAACCCATCACGATTATGCGGAATTGAGTTTTATGAGCTCATAAGATCATACATAGTAAAGTTTTGGGGGGGGGGGGGGGATCTTTCTGCAGTAATGATCTCATGCAAATGAGCCATCATGCCTACCTCTATTGAGGTTACCAAGAGGGCCGGGGGCGGAGCTACGAGGTGGCTTCCTGTGCACCCGAGCCCCCATGAAAACAAAGTGAAAGCATGGGTTGTATTTTCATTTGTGAAGGCAGTATAATAAGGCAGTAATAACGGAGGTATGGTGTTCCACAGGGTTCAATTCTGGGGCCTCTGCTGTTCCTGGGTTCCATCTTTAGAAAACAGCTGTGTTTGTTTTCAAGCAGTGGTGTCCAAGTTATGACCCCGGGGGCCATTTGTGACCTGCCATTCATTTTTTTCACGACCCGCGGCATATAGTAAAAATACGTTTTAATATGATCACAATGCTATAAAAAAAAAATGAAATCTGAATCGTACTAAATGAGAATCGCGATTCTTATGAGAATTGATTTTTTGGCACACCCAAAGTCATTCTCTCTCTTTCCCCCCATTTCCTGTCAATTCTTCACGGTCCTATCAATTAAAGGCTAGAAGCAACAAAAAAAAAGAAGGGTTTGGCGAACGAGGTTACGAACCAATGCTGTTGATCTTGGATTTTGCACGATCAGGTTTTTGGTCGATGAATTGTGCACAGCAGCAAACAACACGCTGATGATCTTCCACAGATGTCACACATCTACTCCGACTTTCAGCATGCACCAAGTGAACCGGAAGGTGCATCACTTACTCGGCCCGTAGCAAGCGAGCGCAACACTAAATCCACTTGAAGTGCAGTGTCAAGCAGCCGAGTACCTTATCTTCCAAATGATTTTCGTCTGAGTGCAAACAAGCGCCCTCGCGAAGACGGAACACGGGGCTGACAACAAGCACTTGAAAGCTGATACGACCTGCCTCTGTCAATGTTTGTCAATTTTAGAAGACACGGCGACGGTCATCAGAAGCGGCGGGGAGACAAACGGCGCACCTGCACTGACTCGCGTCCTTCAAGTGGGCCGCAAGATGCTGGCGGCGCCGTCGAGTGCGCTGAAGGATGAGCCCCGATACTCGTCTCGCGCGGCGTCCGATATATGGATTCTCCCCGCGTCTCTCGTTTTGGAGTGCGGGAAGTAGAAAATAATGAAATGCAAATGAGCAGCGACTTCTAAGCTAAGTTTTGGAAAAGCAGCCAGCCTCGTCGGAATCGTCCTCCTGCAACCACTTGTAAACTTTTGCACTCGAGTGCGAGTGACTCTTCAAAACGTATTTGTACGACTCCTCCAATGGATTTCCTTTGTGGCTCCCTGGTGGTTACTTCCTTTGTGCTTATTTCCATTCTCTCGTTCAAAAAAAGAAAGAAAAACAAAGCCTTGATCACGTCTATCTGAAATGAAGCTCGCCGGTTTTTGTGCCTAAGCCCCCCCCCCCCACCCCACCCTTCGGCAAATCAGTCACCCACGCCGGCCCTGGACGCAATACTGCAGAGCATTGCAATTTCATGCACTCGGGACAGATAAATCTTTCTACTCGGCCGACCATAAATCTTCAAGAACGGCCACACAGTGTGCCACGACTGCACCTGATGCCTTTGAGAAAGGGAGAGAAAAAAAAAAAGGATCCCTTCGAAATCAGGGATGCGCCGGAGCCGCTCGGAGATCTCATTTAATTGTCAGCCCTGCTGTAAATCGGTGAAAATGAAGGAGACACATGGGGCGCCCATAACGACTCGAGGTGGTGCTTAGTGCATGACGCAAACACACAAAACAGCTTGGATCAGGATACTGGAAGGTCAAATCAGAGGGATTTTATTCAAAAGATGGCGGCAAAGCACTTAAAACGGAGAGGACCATAAAGTATCAACTCCATGCATCTAGCATGTACACAATCATGAACCCATGTTACCATAAATAACTATTCAGTCCTTAAAATATTTAACACAAACTAGTGTTGACGAAAAGGAAAGAAAAATTATTTCCTCACCGGACTAAAACCGGATCAAAGCCTTCTGTATGCTGTAGCGTAAAAAAAAACGTATAAATACGTTTTTGGGACCATGATATTTAAAATGAAACGTATTTATACGTTTTTGGGAGCAAATGAGTTTTGAATATCTTTTGGTTGCTAATGTGTTTCAACATTGTCAATATATATTCTTGAAGCGGTATTATGTAAAGCAGCCGCATCATTACATCACAATCCGGCAAAATTCCGAACAGCCCACTTAAAGACCCATTTTCAGAAAGAGGGCAGATTGCGGAAGATTCATTTGGTTGTTCAATTTCACACTTGGCGGGTGAGCAGGCACTCCAGAGACCCGACTATTTGTATACAATTCAATTTCCCATCGTGTGACCCTTTCAACATTCAATGAAATTAGCCGCCCGGTTCCTCCCAAGCGAGCGTTGATCAGGCTCGTTCCCACTGCGCGAAGCGTGACAACGGGCTGCCTATGGAGCAAGACACGGACGGAATATCAATGGCGCCTTCACAACTGGCCTCAACCACACTTGCTGTTCATCTCTTATTTCCCCCAAACGTGAGCCCGTGGAAAGAGGCCTTGACTAATGGAGACATCCCACAGCAAAAAAAAAAAAAAAAAGAAGCTTTTTAAGGATTCCCCGCACATGTGTACCGCGCTTACCACCTCCCGGAAAAAAAAAAAAAAAAACCTGTTGACACGGCACAGCGGGGTTCTCATCAGCTAAATCCACATCAGAGAAGAAGGGGTATGTGAAACACATCCTTCAAGAACGGGATAACAGGATCACGGGGGCTTTACTCATTGGAAGGAGAGGCGATGTTACGCGCAGATACGCTAACAGTATTTGGAATTTCATCCTATTAGATAAGCTCCCGTCACTTTACGGCAAACTCGGTAATACTGACGAAAGGCAGGTATTTGGGAATTCAATTGGGGTCTTTCATACCGTTAGCTCGCTTGATGTTCACGCTGTCAATTTTTAAAAAGTGGACCAAAATGGAGACATGCAGATGAGTGGGTATGATTAAGAAGTAATGTAAGCGTAAGAATGGAATAACATTGAACCGGTCAAGTTTAGCCATTATCCTTATTGTTGCTATTGGAAACATCGTACGTCCATATATGGTCAAGTTCCTATTTTTTCCACAAATCGATGCTATTGATCTGTCCGGCCCAAATCAATTAAATCTCGTGAACGTTTCAACTGTCTTTGAAGTTATTAATCAAAATTCAATTACATATTTCAATTATTACACTCCACAATTACAAAATCGGCATAATCGTAAACAAAAATAAAATATTATTAATACTAATTTTGAGTTGTTTAAATCTAGATATTTGCACCTTTTTAATTTTAAAATGACTCATTTAATAAATCTTGCTTGGTCCAAAACAAACTTGCATAATTATAGTGTTTCAAAGAAATGTACAGTATGTGTCTTAATATTTTTTTACATGTTTAAACATTTTCTTGTTTTGCACCAAAAAACAAATAATTGTCCAAATCGTGATTTCAGTTATTACCAAATTAACCGTGATTATTATTTTCTTCATAATCGAGCAGGCCTATTTGAAGTATTGTCAAACTCTGCCTCTTCTCGGGCTGCGGGAGCCATGCAGCATTGTGTCACCTCAAGAATTAAGCCTGTTTTGTTGAAAATGGATAACGATTAAGTTTTGGTGCGCCTCGTTTTATTTATTGCATCTCTAACGGCTCAAAGACGTTTGAAAGAGTAACCACGGTGGTTACATTTTGCGAAGTAATAAAGGCTAGTCTGGTCGGGATTCGGTGTGAGCAAAGAGCTGCATCAAAGAGCGTCAAAAGTGAAACTGAAAATATGTTTGCTACTAATATCCAAAGTAATTTACTTTGGCATTAAATTTAATAATCCGTAACGTTTTGCATTATTGCGTGTAAGCGCTTGAGCAGTTTGTTTAAAATGCTAATGCGTATTTGTTAGCCCGTGTGTTACGTCACGCTAGCTAATACCATTAACGAGCTTCATATGAAGGTGGCGGTTGTGTAGAATAATTTAACTACTGATTACAGTCATTTATGTAACATGGGTTCCTGATTGTGTACATTCTAGAGGTGTGGCGTCCTCTCATTTTTAAGTGTTTTGTCGCCATCTTGTGGCAACTACACGCAATTACAAAGCCCTTTTCGAGGGGGTGCCAATTATTTGCGGTGGTTTATTGTGGTTGTTTGATGTTGTTATTGGTCCGGTGAACTCCAGACAAAGTTCATTCGAGTCAACCACTACTACGATGTTGAACTTTGAGTGCACTCAGGACGTTCAGTCAAAGCTAAACGCGTCTGCACTTTAACTTTTACGCAAGGACTATTTTTGTTTTCTTTTTTTCCAAGAAAGCACCACTTTCTTTGAGCTCATGATTTTTTAATTGTGCTGTCTGTGTGTGGGTTAGACGAGTGTTTTTCTAAGCGGGGTATGCATACTACTACTGTAGAAGAAAATTGGCTCCCTCTAGTGGTACGACACCAAACAGTTAAATTGTGCAAACTGTTTTTTGTTTTGTTTTCTGTTCAGTTGTATTTAAGTTAAGTATGATTTTTAAATCTGTTGTCAAACTGTTTATTCTATAACTTGTATGCCAGTTAATTATAATTTAATCATAAGTACATTTTCTTTCTACGGTTCAAAAGCGCTTCCATGTTTTTTGTAGAACACTTTGGCTGACTATGCTACTAAATATTTAAAAGTTTTTCTTTTGGGTGGTAGCCTACTTGTGTCACAAGTTATGCAACTTTTCCTTCAACAAAAACAAATAAATAAATAAATAAAAGAATTTTGCTCCAACAATAAAACATGCCGTGTCATGGACGGGTGCCTTTTGGTTGTCACATCACATTTTCTGTGAGCTCAGGTCTCGCTCTTCGTTTCTTTTCTTTTCTTTTTTTTTATTACGCACACTCGAACGCACCTTCGCAAGTATCGATCGCCCTTAAATTCGGAGCCTGCCCTGCAAATTGCTCTCAGCATCCGGCGCTCCGGGAAGTGTGAACTCCCCGAGACACTTGATGAAACAACGCTGGGTGGGTAATAACCGTGTAACTATCCGTTAATGCGAAGATGGCTATTAAAAGATGAGTCTTTTAACAAGATTGCTGGCTGGAAAATGTGCGTAAATCTCTCTAATAAGGCACGATCCACACTTATATGGTATGTTGTGCTAAAACACCGCTTTTCATGAGATATTTACAATTTCTCATTTCAAAAAAATGCATTGCCTTACCTCAAAGGTGCATCCGCTGTATTCCAAGTGCGCCAAAGGTCATTGCGCAAATGTTCAGAGGACAAGAACAGGCAGAGATGACAAGTAGGCAGGAGTGCACATGACCTAATCCTCTTCGGTATATGTCCTTCACATGTGCTCAAGCCTATAATCTTCCAAAGGGGGGGGAGCTTTACCCCCAATCCCGACCGCCTATAATCTTCTCTCTCCCCCCTAGGCAGCCTGCCTGGTGACGACGTGCGGTTGACTTTTTTCAGCGCGCACCGGCTGAAGTTGAAGTGATGCGTTCAACGGTCCAGGCGACTCTGGAGCAAAGAGTGGTTTCTCCTTCCAGCGAGGGAGTTTTCCTGGTTGCATCCCTGCACTGACAGGTGGCTCACATGGTCACACGCTCGCTCACGCACGCACGCACATCCATTCACACGGCTGGAGACACAGTGGAATTCGAAAGGGAGACGCACAACCTGTGAGTCGCTTGGCTCCGCTCGCTCCCCCCCCTCTCTCTCTTTCTCTCTCTCTCTCTCATCGCTTTCCTTTTATTGCTCTCTGGCGCCACCCAACGATGAGTTTAGCTTATTTAGCTCCTCGGTGGATTTGGGCTGTAGTGAAATGACAAGAAATGATGTTAGAGAATCACTTTATGCAGTGAACATAGTGAAAAATAAATAAAAATCTAAATTGTAAAAGTCTATATATATTCTGTAAATGTTTGTAACATATACATACATAATTTACATAATATACATAATACATACATAATACATAATAATACATAATCATTAATCAAAAAATTATTTGAACTATTTATATTAGTTTAACATTTTTTCCACTTTTGTTAACAAGAGTATGAAAATCTAAAAATAAAAAATATATTGTATATTTAGAGCAAATTTTTGATTAATCGTGAGTTAACTAGTTAATCCATGCGATTAATTACGGAAAAAAATTAATCATCTGACACCCCAATTTTTTAATAATCTTTTATTCTTCTTTTTATTAATTAAAAAATATATATTTTAATTTTTTTCAATAAACTTTTCTTTTTTCTTAAAAAAACAGATTATTAAGAAATTAGGGGCATCAGGCGATTCATTTTTAATCATAATTAATCGCATGACTTCACTCGTTAACTCACGATTATTCACCAATTTTATACCTGTTCTAAATGTACAATAAAAAAAAATCTAGGTTTTGTCACAAAATGTATTGGTTTGGCGCCATTTTGTGGCAGCTTTGCGCCAAGGAACTATTTTAAAGTCATTTGAGGAGCGTCATGTAGTGATTTGTCGCCATCTTGTGGCATCTATAGGCAATTTTTGCTATTACTTGCTAGTTTAGTTTATTTTTGGCAACTTATTCCATTTGCGTGCAGCCTAACAGCTAAAAGCCGCTTCACCATGTTTGCATTGAAACCAGGGCTCCTCTAATTGATCTGCAGACCTCAGAGCCCGGCTGGGTTTATATTCAATTCGCTTGAATGTATTCGGGACCCAAAGCATTCGGTGATATAGCAGAATTTTAAAATACATTCTACAGCTGACGGGGAGCCAGTGTTTAAGTACTTCAGGGTAAAAAGTTTGACAAGTTTCCACCCATGTCATAATGTCTTGAACCTGATCACCAGGGTACCAAACAAAGCTCCCACAGAAGTGACGCTTCTGTGCCGTGAGCTCGTCCTTTTACCGAGAGATTTGATTTATATCCCGCCTCAGTCTGTTGTCTGGCATCTTCTGACTCCCTGCTACCTTCTGTCCCTCTCAGCCTGGGAGAATCCGTCAAAGCGCGTTATTTCCAAACCCTTGTGCAAATACTGTATATCCGGCGTTAATTAATGGGAATTAATCCATAGCAGCTGAGGTGTTGTTGCCGCACCGAGCCACGTTTGAGGCGCTTACCCAAAGTGGAAGTGCGTTTTTGGTGACAACAAAGAACACAGGGTCTGTTTATGTCTGCTGTGGCCACCGCCTGAGGAGACGATGCCCAGCTGGACGAGAGAAATGTTTGTCTCCACAATGGCTGGCACAATGGCCCGCCTTGCCTGCAGCGACAAACGTTACAGTCACCGACACTTTGTGAGGAGCTGAGAGGGGGGGGGGGCAGATGGGGTGAGAGGGCAAAAATCACTTTCGTCATCCACAAGTGTTAGCCAAACTTTGTGTCTAATTGGACAAGATAGCTTCGAGGCAATGTATCGACCTCGACGGCTTCAAGCTGAAATTTACACACGCACACACACAAAGTCACTTAAAAGGTAAGTAAAACCGCTTCAGTGCATGCTTCACCTTCCTATTACAAGCACTTTGGGGTTAGTTAAAAAGCCGGCATCTCCAAAACTGAGCTGCTGCTGCTTTTCTTTTCTTTTTTACAGAAAAGTTCCAGGACTGTTGGCAAAAAAAAAATTCTGACCTGAACAATACATTTTTCTAGCCACACCTGCTCCCCAAAACGCTGAGCATCTGACAGTTCCTGGCTGAGAAGAACATCGTCGTGCTGGAGGAATAAATCATATAGTCATTGCTCACCCATCCTGGCTCCATGTAATTTAATTTTTTTTTCCTGTGTACCAAGCTCAAGGAAGTCATCTGATTTGAAGACAAACATAAAGATGGCCCGAGATGGAGCTGTGGAGGATCCCAAAATAATCGTTCCATGAGTGCATGACGTGGCAAAGAAGGCTGGGAATGTTCAGGGGGAAATTTATCTTTTTTTTTTTTTTTTAAATACAGTATATCTTTTCTGACACACCTTGTATACTTAATAATTTCAAGCACTTTTAGAAATTTATTTTAAAATTTACTAGTTTAATTTTGATAGTAATAGTTTTTTTATATTTAACCAAATGTTTTTTTTTACATTTTATTTTTATTTTCCCTTTTCGAATGCATTGTGGATTTTTAAAATTTATTATTTTAAATTTATTTTAGTGTTACTTTTTTTATTCAGTATTTTGTTATTGACGCAGACCTTTTTTTAATTTCACAAATTTGTTTATTGAATTTTTTTTTTTTAAATACAGTATATCTTTTCTGACACATCTTGTATATTTAATCATTTCAAGCACTTTTAGAAATTTATTTTAAAATTTATTAGTTTAATTTTGATAGTATTTGGTTTTTTTTTATAGTTAACAAAATTATTATTTTTTTACTTTTTTCCCCCCTTTTTAAATCGATTGTGGATTTTTTTTATGTATTTTTTAATTTACTTTTGTATTACTTTTTAAATCAACATTTTGTTATTGACACAGACCTTTTTTTATTTCCCAAATTTGTTTTTATTGAATTTTAATTTTACTTACATTTTTTTATTATTATTTTTATATGAACTTTAAATCTTTGCAATTTCATGCCTTCATTCATTGTCTGTATTGCTTATCTTTAATAAAAATAAAAAAATTAACTTTAAATCAAGAAAGCAAGTACACTGGGGGGGGGGGTCATTTCAGTTTACCTGATTCAAACATGTACATTAGTTGCACATGATAGAAATGTGTTATTATTCTAGTTTCAAGAAGAAGGTAAAATTACACCACTTTACCACATTTTAATTATTTGCCAGCGATAAGTACTTTTTTAGCACTTTTTTTTCCCAGTTTACTTTATAGTACAATATTTCATATAATAGTGGCCTTCACTCTAGACTTCCCCCAAAAAATTTATGCCTCCTCAGGTTGGCCATGAAATGGCATATGTAAAACCTGAAGTTTACAGTGGAAAAATGCTGCAGTGTGGAGAAATCGGAAGCAAAAGCTGGTAAACATTGACCCAGAAATATTTAATGTCTATAATTTTAATAATAGTTTTTCTTATTCATACAAAAACAGTGTCCACTCCACCATAACAAATGATTATATTGGATAAATAAATAAACGCCCCCGGCCACTATAAGCGAAAATATGTTTAAGAATTTCAAGCACCAATGAGAAGTTTTCACAAGTTAGGGGCAACGGAATGAAAATCCATTAAGTGGTCCACTTTTCAAAAGCCATAAACCATAAAACAGCACACATTTAGCTTGAAGCGTGGGCCCGATTGTCCTAAACAGCAAAAAGCACAATAACAAGCAAAAAAAAAGGCAGCTAGAGGCAGCGCAGGTGTGAGGTGACTGATAAGAAGTTTTATCGGCAAAAGAGCAAAAAATACGGTGAAAAGATCACATTAGCATACTTTGAAAATAAATGTGTTTTCTTGTTCCTCGGGGCTCTTAACAAAAGAGCTGGAGTGCAGCCTGTTGGTAATGGCACCATTGCAAGACCTCAGTAAAAAATAAAATGGCACGAGCGGTCGCATTTTTATGAGAGAAAAACATGTGGCACGAAACACTTATGCGAGTTTTAGAGTCTGCATTTGGTTCTGGTTTTTGTGTTTTCTGATTCTTCTTTTAAGGCCATTATTTGAGGAAAATGGCAATATGAAAAATGAATTGAAAAGAAACTAAATGAGTTGTCAGGCTAAATATTCCCAATGCAAGGATTGAGGCAAATTTTGCAACTGAATCACTGCTCTGTATTAAATATAAAGTATGTACAAGTGCTACCTCAACTTGCAAGTTTGAGGTACAAGCCGTCATTGGGACAAGTTAAAATTTGTGATACAAGCGATTAAAAATTGTAATCGCCTGGCGCGCCAAATTTTTAATAATCTTTTCTTTTAAAAAAAATAAAAATAATAAAATTATTAAAAATTTAAAAAATAATGTTTGTTTTTTGTTTAAAAGAAAAGATTAGAAAAAATTAGGGGCACCAGGCGATTAAAATTTGTAATTGTGATTAATCGCATGACTTCACTAGTTAACTCACGATTAATCACAAATTTTATATCTGTTCTAAATAATAGAAATAGTTAAAATTATTTATTTTTTTAAAGTCTTTAGCTGTCAATGGCAGTGAATGAGTTAATATACTGTAATGATTGGCTGGTGCTAACAACCAATTACCAATACTCCTGGACTCAACTCATGGTGTATTCAGAAAGAAATAAACAACTCTCCATTTTTTATGTTGTTGTTTTTTTTTATTAGATGGATAGCCAAAAACAAACAAACACAAAAAAAGTTAAGTATTATTATTGGTAGGCCCACTTGCTTACCGCCATTGTGCCATAGAAAGTTCTGTTTGAGAAGCTATGTGTAAAACAATAATGATAGAGAGCCGCCTTCCTCCATGCTCGTCATTCACAGTATTGGGAAGATGAAACATGATTAAATGCACATGGGACAACAGTATGGCAAACTGTCCCCTGTGATTCATGCCGGTCTTAAAAATAGGAAGGCAACACGGTCACGTCGTTTATTTATCTTTTACAAGTGTTTATAACGCCCTCTAGAGGCCGGTTGGATATACTGCCAAATTCAGGAAAACAAATGGGTGGAAAGTAGAACGCAGAAGGAAAGATATAAACATTCAATTCTTGGGCCACAGATCTGAAGAACTCGTCCGCAAGTTAGCACATATCAATATTTGAGATAAATGGAGGCCTTTTACGTGCATAGAAAAAGTCTTAGATGTTTAAGTTCAGCTCATGAAAAATTGAAGCAGTTGATCAAGTAACATATACAGTCTCTTCGAATCAGACGGCATAAACAGAAAATATGTGCATTTATTGTTAAAATAAAATTGTGGCATAGCATAGCTAGCAGGATAAGTGGGGGAAATTACTTACTTGTGCTAGCTCTTCTACACAAACAGTAAATCCGCCCAGAAGGAAGGCCAAACTTAAGTAATGGGCAAACAGTAGTATTTATACTGGCCTCCAATTAGGACCCACGAAGGACCCGAAATGTTGAAAGATGTCCTGAAATATGCCTGCTCCATTTTCTGAACATCTTAAAATGTATCTGCCCACCTGTGAGAATCAAGAATACACTTACCCACCGTGCACAGGTTATTTTTCAAGTGATGTATTTCGATATCAAAAAAAACAAATTTGAAGATATCTGTGAGATTGTGGAGTATAAAATGGAAGTTTAAGCCTTAACAGGGTAAGCTAACATGAATGTATCCTCAAATGTTCCACCGCCAGTGAGTGGCCAGCAGTGCATTACAACGCCCATGTGATTCATTTCTAATGTCAATATGATTTATTTAATATTTATGCTACACATTTGTAAATTGCCATGAATTAAAAGTGTGTCTTTCCAAGATTCCCACATAACTACAAAAAAAGACACTTTCCACCCACTTTAAAATATACAGCCCATTTGTGGGATTTCAGTGCAGTTAGTCATTGCCACAGAATTTAAACAAAGAGATGTACAGTATTTATTCATGTTACCAAGGAAAATAAGTTTGAAGAGACAGTTGTAAACAATTGGCAGGTCTGAAGCCAAACGTTAACACTCAAAAAAGTCATCAATGACAAAAATTCATTGTTTCTTATAAAAAAAGGGAAGATAAATGGTGGAAATCCCAGATAAACTAAGAAAAAATACAAAAAAAAAGAAAAATAAATCAAATATGCGAATTTGCAGATGCCGAATTGCGAATATGTATCGACTGCAGTTTGAGGCTCTAATACCATCATTTACCACTAGATGGCAGACATGTCACGAGTAGGTCTAGTAATTTTTTCAGGATTTGCAATGATATGCGGGACAAACATAGTAGGCTACGTCACTAATATTAAAATGTTGAGTGAGATCATTTTTGTGGGGGGGGGATGTTGGTTTGCTGTTCAGTAATTTTGTGCTGTCCCTGAATGGTTATTTTTATGCAAGCCCTTTGCACTGCAAAAATAAAAATCACAGTATCTTCACTTATTTTGTTGTTAGGTGAGGAGAGTGGCTCTTTTATGTACGCATTGAGAAATGTATAATGAAAAATGAAACACTTATTTTAATAATACTAATAATAGAATGTTTGTCATACATCTGGTTAGGAAGTATGCGGTCCTCAAGTGGCCCCTGAGTTGCACTGGTGAAAAATTGTGGCCGTTGCCCATCCCTGACCCAAAGGAAAGTGCATCCAAATGTGAGTGGCAAATGAAGGGAGGAGCTCGCTCGAAATCTCGGACCACCCTCCCTTCCTCGGCCAGCCCACCCCAACAACACAAACGCTACATTGAGCGGAGGAAACGGAAAAGACGAAACACGCGAGAAGACGGCTTTTCATTTGAAAACCCGTCGGAAAGAACACCGAGTTCCTTCGTTTTCTCCACTTTTTTTTGCTCAGGGGGCTTGCTCGTTCCTTCGTTCACTCGCCCCCGATTTTTGCGGACTTTTTGCGCAAAGTTGCCAGCTGTTTGCAGCTGGCAGAACGCACCCCCGCCCTGCTCGGGAACAAGGCACTCGGAGGAGGAGGAGGAAGCGGGGATCGCGAGAAAGACAACGAGGGATAACTTGAGATGGCACCGCAGCAAGCGCAGTCGCAGGTGAGGCAGCACATGGTCAAGTTCCTCCGGAGCTTCCCGGGGGTCGCCCGCCTGCTGCAGATCGTCTTCGGCGCCGGCCTGTGGGTCACCATCGCCGCCAACAAGTACGAGGGTTCCATCCACTTCGTCCTCTTCGTGGCGGTGCTCTTCTGGCTCCTGAGCCTGGGCCTCTTCTTCGTCACGCTGCTGGACAAGCAGGACGCCGTGCCCGTGCTGGGCGGCCCCCGCTGGCTGTGCACCAACCTGGCGCTCGACGTGGCCGCCGCCGCCCTCTACCTGCCCGCGGTGGGGGTCATGGTGTACAAGACGGATCGCAATTCTTACTGCAACCTGGAGCAGTACAAGCACTTTTGCCTGTACAAGGTCTACCTGACGGCCGCCGTGTTCGCCTGCCTGTGCTGCCTGGCTTTCTTGCTCTCGGTGGTCTACGGGGCCTGCAGGAAGAGCCGAGGGGAGCAGACGGTCATCTGAGGAGACTTTTATATTTGTGTGTGTGTGTGTGTGTTTTTATAACCGCAGCAAGATGAGGAAGAGTTAACTTCACTGTATTTTTTTTTTAATCCATCACATGCAAATGTATACAATATTTAAAGCAAGGGGTGGGGAAACCTACAACATCAGAATGAATTGAAATGCCATTAATCTGCTCCACTCCACCTAAAAACAAGGAAAATCACGAGAAAAAAAGGCTTTTGACATGTAAAAAAATAATCAAATTTCATGAAATGTAATTAGTTGGTCCCGACTGATTATTTTTTTTGGGGGGGGGGGGCGTTGCCAGTCCAGATATTTGACAGAATAAAATTTTAGTAACGTATTAACCGAATGATTAATTAAAATTTTGTTTATTGATATAGGCTTCCTTAACGCTTAAAACAATAAATATTTGAATCACAGGCAAAATATTTGACTGTTTTACATTACTTTGTCATATTTGTTTAATTACAACTGAGAGAAAAATGTGTGGCAAAAGAAATGGCAAATTTTGTATCAATTTTAAAATAGATGATATCAGCCGATTAATCAGTCGCATAATGAATCACATCAGGGACTAAAGTCAGGTTGGACAGTGTGTGCGTGTGTGTGAGCATCTAGTCGGGAGTTGTGGCCTACAGCAGCTCCTTGTGCGTGTTCTCCTTTAGTATTTGTGTCGGCTTGTTCCATTCGCTAAGTGACTGAGCAATTGCTCTCCTTGCCCACTTGCGAGAGAATTACAGTACCTTAATTGTGTCCAATTTTGGCTCGCACTGTAAAGGCAAATCTCAACCAAGCGATGGCTGAAAACTTTAAAACCTCGGGGGACTTATAAGTAAAGGTACCACATATTTTGCTTAAGAAAAAAGCAACAGCGCCAAACACAAATGTCATGAAAACTGGATAAATGGGTTACAACATAATTGTCCAAGTTATTTTTAACTTACTGCCATGTACCAATGCGCAAGCTAGCAATTGTGTTGTTGTTTTTTCAGTATGTCTCTGTAGATTCTCATTCATCCAGATCATGAAAATGAGCAAAATTATGAACCGAGGCAACTGGACTGTTGTTGTTTATTGAATTTGTTGTGTGTGTTTTTTTTACCTTGTTTTCCAAAAACATTCATTAAATGGCTTAGGTAGCAAATGTTGCTATTAGGCTAACGTTGTGATCCTCCAGCCGTAGCGGAAGAGCATAATTGTTCTGCAATTGTTGCTGACCAACGTGCTGTTTTTAAATCCAATGAAGAGGAAGTAATATTGAAAAAAAAAAAAAAGAAACATGTCATTCACAAATGCTTACAAGTTGTTGCATCATATTGTTTCTTGGAAAAGGTTCCCCGCCCTTGTTTTTGAAGGTGCTTTAGATCCACGCAAGTGGACTGTTTTCATGATTCCACAAAGGGATGCTAATTTTTTTTTTTTGGGTGGGGGGGGGGTTGTCGTCAGGCATCTACTACAGCAGAGGTGGTCATTGACGGCCTTCTCACTCCACATAACCTCAATGCCGTAAACTGAATACCCCCTGTACTTTTTTTCATCTGTTATGTCACTGCAGTAGAGAACATTTTGTTATATAATACGAGTGATACAGCTACAGAGTTTATATTCACGATCTTTTATATGGTATATGTTTACACTTGTTTCTCTGTACTGACACCTTGCCAACACAAAATGGATGTTATGACTTTTTCAACTGTTTTTCTCTGTGCCTTCCGTCACAATGCTGTATACTCAAAACCCCAAACGTATGGATGTGATTGTTGCTCAAACCAAAGTGTTCTTATTGTCAAGCCAAAGATTCAAAAGTGCAAGAATAAAGAGCAGAAAGAGTACAAGCCATCCATTTTGTTTTGTTTTTCATGTTCATATTCAAGAGAGCGAGCCCGGGACACTTTGGTGGTGGCTTTGCCCCAAATGAAACACAGATTTTTTGGAAAGACGAGCGACAGAAGCCCCCACCAGCAACTTCCTGTCGGAGAGATTAAAAGCTTGGGCCCGTTTAAACGCTCGGGCCACATGAAAGGACCTCGGAACTGTCTCTGAGAGTGTCTAACTGATAGCAAACGTGCTGTGTGCTGATCTGGGAAGGGGGCCTGTTCATTCCGGAATAGTCTGTTGGGGGTTTGTGGAGGTGGGCTGATGTGCGGCCAATGAAAACGGAGGATGATTCAATGTCTGAGCCGTTTCCAGTCAGCTGCGAGCAAGTTGTGTGACTGCTAAATTTGGGGAGCTATTAAGCCTCTTGTTTATACAGTGATTTAACTTCCAAGTTGCCACCCCACCCACACTTTTTTTTTATACAAAAATAATGGGGGGAAAATTCTTATGAGTGTTCACAAAAATGGGAGTTGCCCCCCCCCCAAAAAAAATAGTATTTTTTTTTTTTTTAAATAAATCAGAATACTGTAGTCAATCTAAAGTTTTTTAATACACAAAGACTGTCACAGATGCTCCACAGTAAATTTGTTGTTGTTTTTTTGTAGAGGATAAAGAATACATGCCTGTGAATATTGTTATATTTTCTGTCTACATGTGTCACAGCGCCATTTGTTAGAATATCAGTTCTTTAAATGGTTAAATTTTAATTAGCCTGTCTAGGGCCCTTCGTGTAGGTAAGTAGCGGATTGTGTTTTTAATTAGCATGTCTGCCTCACAGTAACGAGATCCAGGTTGGTATCTTTGTTGGAAGTGGAGGTGACATTTTCCTATTTGTCTTACATATAATTTTATGGAATTGAGTTTGTAATTCATTTATTCTGCAATTATTTACAATTAGATTTAATGTTTTGCTGATTATAATCCCTGAAGGGAAATTCAATTTACAGTATAAATTTACACTGCAAATGTGAATGGTTGTTTGTATATACAATAATTTAAAAAAAAAAGATGTTAAAAAAAATGTAAGGTGAGCTAAAAATTTCAAGGCAACAAACAAAGTTGGGCAATTCAGCAAAATATTTAAGTTAAGTAATTTTTCTGTTGTGAAAATGGGCTTTCTTGCATTTCACAATAAATAAATAAGAATTTACAGAACTGTAAGTAAAAACAACTTAGCAAATGGTTTTGGAACTTGCATGCTTTGTTGTGCTAACATTATTGCCATACATGTCAGTAATTTATATTTTAAAGTTGTTCCAACTTAAATTATTGTTTTAAACTCTAAAAAAAAGACGTTTTTGACGTCAGTGTAGGCTAATGACTGCCAACCGGTCCTGGGTCACAGGTGTACCCTGTAACTCACCCCAACTGGGATAGGCTCCAGCTAACCCATAACCAGGACGAGCACTCTCGAAAAGCACGGCAAGTAGGAGCGCAAGGGTTAACGTCTGACCATCTGCAGGAGCAGGATGTACATCTTGCACTTCTAAGAGCGACCCACCCACCCCCTCTCTCGCTCTCTTTCTGCCTTGGGGGACTTTTGCAATGAAGTGTCCACATGTCCACGCCTCTGGGAGTAGACACACTGAATTTCTGTAAATTACATGTTGTATGTGCAATCCCCATAAAGTTATTGCCTAGCAGCTGTGAATCACTATACACTACCAAATTTTAATTTATTTAACTCATTCACTGTCATTGACGGCTATAGACGTTTAAAAATCATTTGAACTATTTCTATTAGTTTAACATTTTTTTCCCCACTTTTGTTAACAAGAGTATAAAAACCTAGAAAAAAAATATTGTACATTTAGAACAGATTAACCGTGAGTTAACTATTGAAGTCATGCGATTAATTACAATTTTAAAAAATTAAATGCGTGACGCCCCTAATTTTTGATAATCCTTTAAAAAAAAAAAAGATAATTTAAAAAAATGTCTAGGTTTTCATAGTCTTACAAAAGTGGAAAAAAATTGTGAAAAAATGTTTATAGGTGTCAATGGCAGTGAATGAGTTAATAGGTAGCACAGTAGCTAGTAGTTAGCATGTCTGCCTCACAGTTTTGAGGTTCATGGTTTGATTCTCCTCCTGTGTAGAATTTGCATGTTTCCTCGTTAGGTTCAGTCAAGACTTGAAATATGGTTCCCATTGGGCTAAGTCACTTATTTTACTGTGCTTAGTGCAGGGGTGTCCAAATCTGGTCCTCAGGGGCCAATATCCTGCACGTTTTAGATGTTTCCCTTCTCCAACACACCTGACTCCAATGATCAGGATCATTCTCAAGCTTCTGGCTTTCTTGCCAAAGAATGAGCGGAGGAGCTTCATTTAGCGAGGTCATAGGTCACCATCTATGTGTAACAGTCATTCAAACACCTGGAAAAAAAACTGAATTACACAAAAGAATTTGTTAAAAACATGTTATTTTGAACAATCCACCAATATCAAAAAGGTAGAACATTAATTCAGTTTTTTAAGTTTTTTGTGTGCATATTCTAACAGTGTGCCCCGTGATTGGCTGGCGACCAGGATGTACCACATCTTGTCACACTAATGAGGTCTAAAGTGTAAAGAAATTGGATGGACGGATAAAAGAGCATCCGCATTTCTCCACCACTTGCCCTCAATATACGAACAGTGTGCCCATTCAGTAGTAATGTCGTCTGGAAGGAAAAAAGCTGCTGTCAAACCGCACGCCAAAAAAAAAAAAAAAAAAAAAAAGCAGCTCTCTCTCACCATGTTCAGTAACTATAAACTGAAACACACTACAAAGCCTTTCTCTGTGCCAGTTCATGGTTTACACAGACAGGAAGTGTCAATCTGCGGTTTCTGCTGGAAGTTTTGTGCCCAGCGTTTTATTTTTTTCTCACGACTCACCCTCCCTCTCCATTCACTTGTTCAATGTGTGTGTTTCCCTGTGCCCTCCTCTTCCCTTGCCTCTGCTGTGGAATGTGCATCTCTGCAATATGCACTGCAAGAGCGTGGTTAACGGGCTGCTGAGCTGTGTGAGCTCTGTGTTTTCATGTTTTTGTGGGTGTGAGGGAAATAAAAGTGGGTGTCAGCATGAGGGGAGAACTGGAGACACTAGGAAAGGAGAAAGTGTTGCCCTTCATTTTGGGTGTGGAGACGATGACAGGGTGCTTCCTATCATTAACAGCTGCTGATTCATTTGACTGGCTGAGTCTGAAAATTTGTGAGAAGCAACAAACCACACAGTGTGAATTTCCTTGTGAGTGACTATTCGGGCTTTGGGAATAATGAAAATCTTCCTAATAATGTTCCTAATGTTTGTTTGTGTGTTTTACTGTTTTACCGGGATTCAATACACAGCTGAAATGATCAAGCATCAAGATCGGTGGCTCACCTTTCCCACATGCGAGGCATCATTAAATAAGTGTCCCATTCAAAAAATGCGATATGGGGAGGTCGTGAAAACTGGATTTACTTCTCACCCTTTTCTGCATTATCAGGAGAAGTTTAACAACCTGCTTTCTCCAATGTTGACCCCGCAAGCAGCCTCGCTTGCCTGTTTGACCTCTACTGGAATGTTCCATCATGCTGCTGTTCACTGTCAAACTGGCACCGATGGCTATCTCCCGCTTTGCAAACATGGCCCATGACTAAGAAGGAGCAATTTGGGCAGCATTATACGTGTAGTTTATTATATGTTAAATATATATATATATATATATATTTCTTTATTTCATTTGTGTTCTCAAATTTGGAGCGTACATGTACACATAGCTGAGTCATAACATAATATAGTCGATAGAGGGCACCGTTTGGTTACATAATGGAGCGCAGACTGTCAGGGATTAAACGCAGTTTAGGAAATACAACGTTAAACATTTGCTAAATTGCGCTTTGAATTATTATTATTTTTTACAGTTTAACATTTTTGTTAGCATCGATTGTCTGTAATTCGTGATTATTATGAGTTTTGATAGTGTGCTGTAATTCCTGTTTTATTAACACAACATGTGTATTTATTTGTTTATCTATAGCAATTTTGTTGGTCATTTAAATCACGTAACCTAATACGGCATATTATTTTTAAAGTAAATACTGTATCGACAAACGTACAAGTATGAAGGTCAGGAAACGCCCACCGCCGTCATTGGTGGAAAAAGAGGAAATTTCATCTTTTACTGAAAATTCATTGGATAACAAAACCCGGAAGCGAGGTGTTGGACCAATCGACTGGATAAAAGTCCTCACCGGTTGAAGTGGACCAGTCTGCATTCGTCGACATTGATATTTTCTCTCCAGTCGCGTTTTCCGCCCCCAGCGACATATTTATCTTTTTTGGTCGACAATGGCCGCCTATAAACTGGTGCTGATTCGCCACGGCGAGAGCAACTGGAACCAGGAGAATCGTTTCTGCGGCTGGTTCGATGCTGATTTGAGCGAGACCGGAGAGAAGGAGGCGAGAAGAGGTGGACAGGCCTTGAAAGGTGAGCGAGGATTTATTTTCATTTATTTATTTGATTTAATCTAATCTAAAAAATATATATAAAGCGCTATGCGTAATCCGTACACCTGAAGTTGCATAATCGCATCTTCATCGTTCCCCCTCTTGACCCTTGTGAGTCACAAGATGAGTCAAGATGAAGATGTGCAGCATTTGGTGGCAAGTAACGAAGTACAAGTATCAAGTTACTGATCGCGTTTCCCTTTTACTCCACATATTTGAAAACACATGCACTGGTAGTGTAGTGGTTCACGCTGCTGCGGTGCACGTGACTGTAGACGGTGCGGGGTTTTGCCACCCCTGACGTGCAGAGGTGAATGCATTCATTGGCATGATGCTTAATTATATAACCCTCTCAGACCCGGGAACATGCACCAGCAGGCTTTCACTTCACCGTGGTAACAACACACTTCAATTCTATTATGAAAAGAAGAAAGCATGCTGCACTCAACAAGTGGAGACATGCTTACTTTACTTCAGGTTGAATGTTTAAACTAGTAGAGCAAAGCCCGTTCTAAAAACTTTATTGGAACTGTTATAATGTAGCTCTAAAACATTTAATCCACATACACAATTAGATTATTAAATACATTTTTATAATCATTATACTCGCTGTCTTATTTTTATCTCCTGCAAAGAACAAGGCTATTATCATTAACAAAAACAAGTGAAAATAACATCAAATTAAAAAAAATAATGAATAAAACAAAATTATTGTGTTTATTAAATCAATAACTAAAACTACATTTTACGTTTATAAATCTAGCAGTAGTTATAGTGAATATTTCCTTTGTTTTTATATTTTTCAAGTAATTTCACACGTGAGCTTTGTAGGATCATTCCAAATGCATTATTTCAATATTACCTTATGACTATAAGAAAGAAGAAAGTTCAAACCGTCATTTGGCAATTTTAGTTTACTTTATTACACAATACTTTTTTAATGATCTTTTTTTTCATCTTGCACTCAACAAATACTCAATTTATAAAACCATACTAATACTGATAAAAGCTAAACTAAAATAAAGCGTAAAAAAAAGATACAAATAAAATGAGCAAACTCGCTTTAAAAAAATATATGTAAAAAAAAAAAAAAGTCCAAGTAAAATAAAAACCAACTATATGAAAAATGCAAAATGAACAACTGATATTACTGTGGTTACCTGAAGATTTGTGACCGTCTCTATGTATAACTGTTTGTATTATACTGCCCCCAGGTGGCCAAAGCGCACATATAGAAGGACCAGCACATTATCCATTGAGTTGAACTTGAAAATGTGGCAATAACTGTGTAACTCTTTAAATCTAATTATGTCATTACTGCGTTTATAAAATACATTATAGATGGCTACTTTTCTTTTGGAAAAAAAAATCTGTGCGTTGGCTTAATAAAGGTTTGGGAAGATTTTAATGATAAAGAACACAGAAGACATGAAATTATCACCAAAATCATTTTATTCTAACAAACCTAAAATCAGAGCCTCCTGTTCTCACATACCCCAGATGCCAACTTTGAATTCGACATCTGCTACACCTCGGTGCTGAAGAGGGCCATCCGGACGCTGTGGCTGGTCCTGGACGCCATCGACCAAATGTGGCTGCCCGTGTACCGCACCTGGCGCCTCAACGAGCGCCACTACGGCGGCCTGACGGGCCTCAACAAGGCCGAGACGGCCGCCAAGCACGGCGAGGCCCAGGTCAAGATCTGGAGGCGCTCCTTCGACGTGCCTCCTCCCTCCATGGGCCCCGAGCATGATTTTGACGCCATCATCAGCAAGGTGAACGGCACGCCAGGGGTCAAGTGTTGGTTTGTGTGGCAATGCATTGAGCAACGCAATTGCGTCAACCTTCACAAAAGAGGAGACTTTAACTTGACCGTGAAACCCGGTGACAGATAAGTGAAATCAGCAATAACGTGACCCGTTACTCTTTAGCTGCAACAGTCTGAATGGTCTTACCTAATAGCGTGTGTGTGATGAGTTAATATATGACTGCAAAGAATGGGTTAAAGTTCAGCCTCAAGTCAAACTGGAGGCCTAGTAAACACCTGTATCACAATAAATATCAAAGCAAAAACACCTGAATTTTTGTGCACCCTTAGAAAAGATGTTTACATTTAGAGGCTTCACTGTATTACATTAAACTAAAAACATCATGTATCAGTAATTTATTTGACTTTTTATTTGTTCTCGGTGCAGGATCGGCGTTACGCGGACCTGACTAAGGAGCAGCTTCCCACCTGTGAGAGCCTTAAAGACACAATCGCACGCGCGTTGCCATTCTGGAACGACGAGATCGCCCCGCAGATCAAACAGGGGAAACGAGTGCTCATCGCCGCGCACGGAAACAGCTTGAGGGGCATCGTGAAGCACCTGGAAGGTGAGTAAACCTGTACAGTGCTGCTTTGTCCTACGAATAAATTAGGACATGTCGCTGGGTTGATTTTCCTTTTTAATTTAGGTGATGGCTGGCAGCAAACTTTACAACAATCAGCTAATTGTGAAAAATTATAAAAAAAAAAAGCTTCAAGTTTTTTCCTGCCACTCCAAGATGGCTACAAAGCAGAAAACAAAAAGGACAGCACGTGTATTTAACCAACTCGCGTAACTTACGAAAGTCTGTTAGCTTAATGCTAACACATAATACAAAATGCCATTAGCAGGTTAGCATAACTAGCATCAATGTCACAGAAGTTATAAACACAGATATGAAGATTAGAAACGCCACCGCGGCGTATCATCCCAGCTAACTGACGTGCCTGATTGGCGGCCATGTTGGGAGGGTCAACGTTCCCACAAAAGGCAATGCATTGACATTGAAATTAAGTCATAACCTGATTATTTCTCAACTGGTTTTCATGAGGTTTACTTATTTTTTAATGTCAAAGTGTGTGCTAGCAATACATAACATTTGAAAATAAAGCCCAATTTTCTGTTTGTTATTCCCATTCCCCTTATTATTGTAATTGTACGATGTGCACAAAAGGAATGTGCCTTTGTCCCTTCTCATGTAGTCATGTAGCTCAAAAGGCATAAGTTGTATCTGCCTATGTTCACATCTATGGTTATGTCAAACAAACAATGCAACATCACATGGAGGCAGCCACTATATCAGTACTCATATTCTTTATCCTCTGCGAAGAACAGCGCTATTACTGCAGCCTAGTGAGCTAAGAAGAAGTCTTCTTTCTGACAGATTTTTATTATACTGCACCCAAGTGGCCAAAAATATCAATCGATTGCTTTGCAGGAATGTCCGACGCGGCCATCATGGAACTCAACCTGCCCACCGGCATTCCCATCCTGTACGAGTTGGACAAGAACCTGAAGCCCGTGAAGCCCATGCAGTTCCTGGGAGACGAGGAGACTGTACGCAAAGCCATGGAGGCCGTTGCTGCTCAAGGCAAGGCTAAGAAGTAAAACACCTGGAACACATACAAAAGATCTGTCTAATGTCGCTAATCATTATGTGTCTCGTTGGAACACTGTAACTTGCCTGTGCTGGGGAATTAATTAAATGCAAGGGTGTTAAGTCTGTAAATAAAAGGCCTATTAATATAAAAACATTCAAATAAAGTATTATTGGACTAGTGTTTATCTGTGCACGTCATTATTTAATTAATGATTAAATATTAGATGTTTGAACCTCATACAATTGCACTGTTTGTGTTTTATGATTTAATCCATAAATGATGTTTGTATGGATTTTGATTCTAACATTGACAATATAATGAGAAAATCACAATGCAAAATGTGTCATATGATATGTGAGTATAAATTGAGAATGGATGTTTCTGTCTAAAAAAATACAGAAATTGAAAAATGGTCAACAAAGGCCAAATGCTTTTTTGGTCTCTTATTTTTTTTCAATAGGTGTATTTATCCATGACAATAATATTCATAAAAAGAAGTTGATAACTAGCATACTCTGCTTCAGAACTTTAAATGGCCCCTGAATGGAAAAAAAGTTTGACACCCCAACTGTCTTTTAATGTGCCTCATGTCATTCAATGTTGTTAATTGTGTTATTGTTGCGTCTGGAATGTTGTCCCATGGTGAATATGAATCATGTGTTGCTATTAACCCTGTACTGGTTGCCAAATCCATGATCAAATAATCCAATTTTTCCAGTTACATTTTGGATTTAGGAACCACTTGTCTACCAAGTATTGTCATTCCTTCATGTGTAATGTGGCTGAAAGTGAAAGTAAAAATGTCGCACTTCTCTGTCTTCCTTTTGGTTCTTTATTCTTTATTTATTTTCTTTTATTCATTCATTAAAAGATCTAAGTGGTTATTTGGGAAGAATGGCAAAAATAGTTTGAAAGATTAATAAGGTTCATATACATATACTGTAAATCAAAGTTACTCCAGTCTAAGATTGAACAATGAAACAAAAGATGGTCAAATAAAATAAAAGAAGCAAAAATCTTTAAAAAAAAAACGGAATATAAAATCTCTATTACCTATTGCTCTTAAATTGAATGTCTACGTCACTCAAGGTCCATGTTACCTGACACTACGTAAAACTGAATTTTGAAAAAGAAAAAAAAGAAGAATAAGAAAATCAATATTTAATGTAGCGGCGGTGTTATTATCTGCAGCTCGGGAAATAGGGGCATTACAAAGGGTTAGACGATGGACAGTTGTGTTTAAAGATAAAAACACAACTGTCCATCGTCAAACCGTGGAGACAAAAATCTGACCTAAAAAACAAGAAAACGTAAATGACAACTATGAAATTGCAGTACACGTTATTTACCTGCAGGGTGGAGCATTGTGTTGCCAGGCTTGTTTTCTGCTATTATTACGTCAGCACACGAAGAATGAACGCAAGGCCGAGGAAGAAGAGGAAAACACAAAAGAAGACTACAAGGCCCATAATGCAATGCGTGCAAAGTAGCCACTGGACGACTTCGGGCGGGACAACAGTATCTCCGCGTCTGCAGCCGTTGCCACATGACAATAACGAAGCACTAATTTTACTTTACCCTGAAAATGAAAAATGGAGCGGAGAATAAGAGAGATATTCGGTGAGTAAGCGTGCAGACTTCTGAAAATTGCCAATGTAACGAGCTCGTGATCACCTTCACTGTTTGAAGCTTAAGCTAGCTTCAAAGAATACTTCCTCGTTGGTTGGTTCGTTACAATTACGCACTTGTTTCTTCTTTGGGGTGTGTAGCGAATTTGATTAAACAAAACGTCCTTTAAGCACGACAGTGAAGTGTGAAGTTCAAGTCGAAGGTTCGCAATTTGCTAGGTTACGTGCTTGTGCGTTATTTATATTTTAGAACGCCAAATATCTGTTGAGGATTATTTAACGAACGCTCCAATTCCAAACATTTGCTGATGTACGGCGTTTGTTGTCGTTTCACGCTGTGATTGGCTAATGTAGGGCAGTAGCAACATGGCGTCTTGTGACGTTCAATCAATCAATCAATCAACTTTATTTGTATAGCACATTTAAAAGATCCACAGGGGAAGCCAATGTGCTGTACGTAAAAAAACATATTAAAATAAAGTAATACAAACCAGTTAATGTCAATTTGTAAATATACCAGATAAGTTAATGTATGTTGAAGGCCAGAGAAAAACAGTGTGCTTTTAGACGTTCATATTATTTGCATTTTACATTTTTCCGTCCTTTGTTTTTTTTTTGCTGATAAACTCACACTTTTGCAGTTTGGGTGTCCATTCCAAAGCAATAAAGATTCAACCATCGACTCTTATGTGATTTCCACATCGCTTACCAGAACAGGCCCCACCACACACACTCAAAGTCACATATACTACTAGGGCTGGGTTTAAAATATTGTTGTTCAAATGTGCCCTTCTGTTATTCATGTAGTATGAGAGCATGAGCTGCTCCGAGCTGCTGATCGCTTTGTAACTTTAAAAATGGTCTGCGCTTTAATCCAAGCGGGTCTCCCTCTTGAAAAATACACAAGAAATGAGCTTAATTATAGCTCAAAATTTTTTTTTATTTTTTTTTCTCTAATCACACCTTTTCAGTGACGGCGGATGGACAGCTCCCTTACAATGGCGACCTCCTGTGTATCTACTGTTTTGTTATCTTTCCTACTTTTTGGTAACATCAACTGTTTTATGTTTGCAGGACACTTAAGAATATGGAATACTGTTCCCCGAGGAGTAAAGGTGGGTCAAAGAAATACACCTATTGCTTTTTCTTTATTGCCATACACAAATATATTTTTTTATAAATTGCAAATATACCTGGAGGATTCCCCAGTTCTCACATGGTAAAAAAGGAAAACATAAGGGAAAGGGAGGAGCACAGTATAGATTTGAGGGGGAAAAACTCGGCATCAGCAACATAAATACACAACAGAATAGTCACTTAATGTTTTATCTTCTTCTAGAAACTCCAATGAAACCCTCTCAGATCACCAACTGCCTCGTAGCGCCACCCAGGAGAATGTTGCCGTTCCGCAGCCCCGACCTGTGCCAGCGCTACGGCCTGACTTCGCCGTGCCAGCTGTCCTATCATCTGACGCCAGTTCGCGCGTCAGAGTCGCACCGTCCGGACCATGCAAATCATCTGTCGGGGTCGCAGCTGAGCCCTATGCTGCAACCCCGACTTCCAGTCACTGCGTCCACTGTTGCCAAGACGCACGAGAGGTCACCAAGTATTTCCCACGATAAATCTCCCCATCCCAAGAAAGATTTAAGCACCCACTCTCGCTCAGCTCACATCAGGAGAGAGCATAAGTCCATGGCGGCGTCCGATTCTGGAAAAAGTGGGACAGTTCAAAGACTACACTCAACAAAGGTACATCAAATCATGAAATAACTGAGAGGTGTAGTTCTATCATTTTGTTACAAAAATGCCTCCTTTGTTCTTTCAGGAACGTTTGTCAACACCTTTAAGTGGAAAATCCATTCCAGGTAATACTTCAGATTTCAGTAGTTGGTAAAAGCCACAAATGTCAAAAAACAACTTGCACTAATAACCCAGGATAAATTTAGCAAATCTAAAAAGCTTGTCTCTTGGTCAAAATTATTATTGATATACTGTATATTACTTTAACATGCTTCCTTAACACCATTTAGTTACTAATTTACTATTAGCCAAGGATTTGGTGCCATCTTATGACATTTTTTAGCATTTCAGAAAGAGCACAAGAAACGCAAATAGGTACGTTTTTCGATGAATAGCAGGGCCTACTATTGATATAAAACATGCGTTGCATTGTTCTTAGAGGGTTAATTACGGCCTATTAACTTTATCATCGGTTTTGCAATATTTGTTGCACTCTTTTAAATTGAGATGTTTTTTTTATTCATCTGATTCAATAATTGCGTTTTTGTTTCATAAATATAAATATTATTATTATTATAAATATTCATAATGAGTGCATTAAAAGTAATGCATGTGCTTAAAGATATATATTTAATTAATTATAAAGTAATGAATTATAATAATACATAAAACAAATTGTAATTAATGATTTCATCTTGTTGTTGTTTTTTTTACCTAATCTATAAATAACCATCCATGCCATCCATTTGGAAAAAAATCTCACTCACTGTATTAACTCTTTGACTGCCAAAAACGTTAAATAGTGTTTAGTAAAATCCTATATTGGAGTGCCAAAGACGTTAAAATACGTTTTTTCAAAACAGGTGAAACTAACCATTTTCTATTGTTGATTACTGAAAAACGGAATAAGGTAGAAACAAACTTTTTTTATGATGAAAGATGAGTCCAATCTTTCATTTGGTAGTATGTGTGTTTCCATAGTCCAAACACATCATTTTCTGGGGACCTTGAAAGATCAGTCAAAAATGCTTAAATCGGCTGGCACCCAAGGCATCCCTTTTCTGAAAACGTCTGGCAGTCAAAGAGTTAAGAGACAAGATATTTTATGCCACCTTTATAGTAAAAGAGACGTGCAATTTTATTTGTTCTCAGCCGTGAGCTTGGAACGCCCCTTGCAGAAGCGACGCAGGGAGAGCGAGGACAGCGACGCCAGCGTCAAGAAGTCTTGCGTCCGAGTGGAGCCTCCAAAGCCGCCGCCAAAGAGTCCTCCTAGGACGTCCCCCGGTGTCACTGAGGAAACCGAAACTCCAAATGAACGATCTACTTGCTTGCATTCGTTGCCCAAATCCAAGCCAGTCCAGTCACCCTGCACGCCATCCAAACCTTCTGTGACCCCAAAAACTTTTTTAGGGGCAAGGCAGCTCCAAATATATTCCACTCACGGTAACATCATCCAATTGGGATTCCTTTGCAACAACAACGGAGATGTTTTCAAGAAAGCAAGCGAGAGATGTGACAAAAGCGAAAAAGTAAAGGCGGAAGTCCCGCCGAACAACATAATAAATGCACCTCACTTAAGCCCTCCTCGGCAGCCCCAACACATTTCTTCAGAGTCCCCGGTCAGGACTTTGAAACGCAAGTCTCGCAACGTTCCTTGTAAATCACCCTCCAAGAGCAATCGCTCTCTAAGCACTCCGCCGGCAAAACGGAACAAACTGCACCACCGGAGAAGGACTGTTCCCAACGACTATGACGAATTGTTCACCCCAGATGTTATCCTCAGCCCTGTGCACAATGCTAACAAGACCAAAACAGGCGAGACGGAGGAGGAGACGGAGAAAAAAACACCAGGATGTAGCTCCGCCATCAAAAGTTCTGAGAACTCTTTCAGTAAGGGTGAAAACTCTGGATCGACTTGCTCTATAAAATTCCCCATCTCATCAAAACGTTTGAACATTTCCTCGCCCTATGTGTCGTTAGTAAGGCTGGATATTAAAGATATTGAGTCCTTTTACTCCACAGGGGGCAAATCCCAAAACTGGGCTGATTTTTCATCACGCGGGCACCGGACGCATGACGGCCTTAAACATGACGAAGAGAACAAAGCCAGGAAATGTTCTTCATCCCGTCGGTCCCGCTCTCCTCCCGTCAAGAGCCGCGAAGGGCAAAGACCACACACGGATGAAGCGGAATCTGTGGATGAGGACCTGGACCTGAGCCTGGGTATCGCTTTTGATCTGGAATCAAGCCAGACATCCAAAAGCAGCGAGGAGGAGCAGCTGCTGTCTTTGAAGGAGATCATGAATCACTTTCCCACGATTCCGGCGACGCCGGACAAGGATGCCGCCCTGTCAGAGCCGAGCACACCCGGAGGTCCCAGCCAGGCCTTGAAAGCTGTAAGAGCGTTATTTTTTTTACGAGCACATTTCTTTGGACTCACAAGTGCCCTGGCCCAACTTATTTGAGGTTCATTTTTCTTTTCTTTGTTTGGTGTTTATAGTCAAAATTTAGATTAGGGCTGAACAATTTTTAAAAAGCAATCTAATTGCGATTTTTTTCCCCCCAATTTTTCCCTCAATGTGATTGTAATTGAATATGATGTGAATAATTAGTATGTACTTTTTAAAGGTGAAGTTAAAATTGTTAGAATACGTTGAATGCGCCCCCACTTAGTGTTAATTTCGTCAACGAAAACTAAACAAAAATATTTTCGTCAACACACACTTTTCACCAGACGAAGACTAGACTAAAATCCTCATTAATAAACAATAACTGGGACTAAATTTGTATGCATTTTCGTGGAGTAATGAAGATGTACTTCACTTAATAAAATCTGGACTAAAATCTATGGACATTTTAATTAATGAACAAAAACGAGTTGAAGATTATATGATTTTGTTAAATCTTGCTAATCTGTCGCTGTGACTCACCCCCTCTCAAATCTGCAGCAAGCGAGTGGAACATGCACAAACACATGGATTCACAGTGAAAGGGAAAAAAATAAATAAATAAAAAAGTAAATTATAGTTATAATGTAACATTAATCCAACAGCTATAACGTTCCAACAATAATGCCGCTAGGTAATTTTCTAGCTCATAGCATGGAGCCATAGTAGCCACTTTCTGATATACTGGAATTGAGTCAAATTGTTTTTCATCAAAAAGATGAGAGAAAATTTTATGTGAAACAATTTTTGGTCTGAAATGTTCAACATTATCTGCTGACAAAAAACATACAAGGGTAAAATGATTGTCCTTAGTAAAACTAGACTAAAAAGTTTAGTTTTTGTTAACTAAAACTAGACAAATAAAATTGTTTTCTTTATAGTCGACTAAATAAAAACGGGATGAGGTCGACGAAACTGTTAAAATCTAACAAGCATGACTGAAACCGGACTAAAACTGAGACGAAATTTAAAAATGGCAAATAAAATGAACACTACACCACTAATCTAAACACGGCATTCTGATTATTATTTGGTTTGTGGAGGACAAAGCAGGTCGTTACTGTGATGTCATTTTCAGTCAGCAGCAAATGGCAAAATGGCCGCTCCCTGAGATGGATACAAATGGGTGGATTTTGCTGCTCCTTAAATTACATTCCCCAATTGCAATAGTAATAAGAATGCCACAAACTCTGAATATCGACCAATGGTCTAACCTCCTCATAAATCACATTTTAATGGAAAAAATATCTGCCTCAAATAAAAACCAAATATCAAAATTTATAGAAACATGGTCTACGTATATAGAATTTTTTAACCTAATTCTGGTTACTTAATTCTGTCTGTTAGCGAGAGCCACTACATCGTGATAACTTATATTGATGTTTCTGCATTTGGCAATTTATTATTATATTATATTATTAGTATGGGATTTTTTTTAATGGGCTTTAGGTGAACTGATGAATACATACACGCACGCACGCACACACACACACACACACATACATACTCACCCACATACAAAAAAATATATATATATGTGTGTGTGTGTATATGTATATATATTTAAAAAAAACATTTATTAAATTTTTTTAATTTATTTGTTTTTTAAAAAAAAAAAAAAAAAAGGAGAGCAATGATGATGTCAAATCGAATGAACAATACTGAGCTCTAAAAAAAAAAAAAAGTAATAAGAATGCCTGGTATAGACCAGTGGGGTTGTGCATAGGACATATAATTGTAAGGACAATTTTAAGGTTGATGACCATTTTAACAAAAACAATCTGTTTTACGATGGAAAACATCAGATTTATTATACAAAAATGTTTTGGTTTTATAGACTTACACTAAAAATAAAGCCAAGTAATCCATGCATTAATATGAAAGACAGTTGTATAAGAGAGTTGCATTCTACTACATTGCGATGTCAACATTCATTTGATTAACTGTTCAGCCCTATCATGATGTCACTCAATAGGCCACACCACCAACCTATTTGCTCAAGTGTGTATATGTGACATTTGATTTACTTTTTAACAACAGGCGAGAGACTGGGGTAGGGTTAATAGCATTTCAAATCATTTAATTGAGGTGAAAATGTTACGTTTTTACACAAGTAATTGAGGTCGCGGAATAAATTGACGGAATAAAGCATTTGGATTGCATACATGTGTTTTCTGCAGCAGCCAACCATCAGAAGAGACTCCTACAGGAACAACCTGGACCAGATGCTGAAAGAGATAGACACCCAAAAGAAGTAAGCGACACTTGAACGTTTAGCTCATGCTTATTTTTCATTGCTATATATTTTGTCGCCATGATTTGTGTCCCGACAGAGCAAAAGAGAACGAGGCGCAGCTTCGTACCTTGTGCGACGAGGAGCTGCTGGGAGTGGCGGAATACCACGAAGAGGAGAACCGCGACGAGGGCTGCAGCGAACGAGAGTACGACAAGCTGGACGCACACTAGCTGCTTTTTTTTTTTTTTTTTGGGTCAGTCAGCCGGGTTGCGTTCCTGCTCAGCCGCAATTGTAATGAAGATAGCAATATAACGCTAATATATGGGAAAAGCTATATACAGGCTAATGGTGAGACGACTGTGTAAAATCGGGTACTGAAACATAGTACAGTATTGAAACGTGATCATTTCATTTGAAGGTTATCAACGCCATTGTTTTTTTTTTTTTTCTCCAGGGAATTCTTGCAGCGCTACTCACTGGAGCACAGCGTTATCAGGGATGTCCCTCCGGGAGAAGTGGTGTTCCACCTGGACAAGTTTGGCCAGATCTTCAATCAGGATTCTCTGCAGCTCAGACAATGCAATGTCAAACCGCAGAGCCCAAAGCAGAAAATACTTCTTTGGTAAGCTGCCTTTCATGTGCAAAATCTGTAAACACAGGGTAGCCGAAACTAGCGAGGTTAGCCGCTATTTTGCCATTATTGACGTCATTTTATTTAATTAATTTTTTGGCAGTAGCTCAACCCATTTTCGATTACATGGTTATCACACGTTTGACAAATTCCTCTGTTGCCGCTTTGGTCAGGTCAAGCCCAGCTCAGCTAAAACTGCACGTGAAAATCCGCTTGTTCCAGGAAGCTTACTACGGGTCTCAGTCGCCCTGCCCGACTCAAATCACAAATTTCCTGTTCAAGGTAGGGCCCCTCTCACACCGCCGACGATTTACTGTAGCACAAAAGCAGCAAGTCCTATTTTCCTTCTTGTCAGATGATGTCCGTACATTCAGAGAGGATTTTGTCTGAAAAGATCCTGCAGGCTCTCTGCGACATCGCCCGCTCGGCTGCCAGTAATATCGGTCAGTACTTTTCCTTTCCCCGCTGTTGGGGTTCCAAAAGTCGCAGATTTTTCAAAGTTGGAAACTTTCCTTTGGCATTAATAAGAATTTGTAGGAGTTTATATTTTGTATAGATGTCTGCTGATGACAAAACGTTTTTGTTAAACTGTATATTTATTAGGGGTGTTAAAATTAGTGCATTCATTTTGCGTTAATTTAAAGTTCCTTTAACGCCACAATTTTTTGGGGGTACATTTAGTGCAGATAGGTGCGCTTAATCATGAGTTAACTACTGAACAGGGATGTGATTTTTCCGCTAATTCGCGGAATTCCGCTTTTTTTACCCCCCCCCCCCCCAAAAAAAAATTCCGTTTTTTTTTTTTTTTTTTTTTAGTAGTTCATTGTGTATGCACATGACTCCGACAGATAACATCTTCTGCTATAACAAAGACATTTGTGGTATGCTCTAATATGAGTTACTTTTCATTTGGTCATGATACAATTATTTGTTCATGAAATTTGAACTCTTCAACGTTATTTATGTGTAAACTTAGTAATCACATTAGTTAGATATGATGATATTCTCAGTGATAGTTTTTAAAAGCAAAGGCAGTCCAATGTTTTTGAATGTGACTGATTTTGAGTTGACTAAAACTGCCATTTTATATGGGATAGTTCAATATACATTGAAAATTTATGCTGTTGTTTTGTCTATTTCTTTGTCATGTGAGTGCATAAAACACGGAAAACCCATGAGCTCCGGGGGGCTCCGCCCCCCTTGTCCCCCCACCAGGGCACTGCCCTGGACCTAGCTGGGTGCCAGCGGCCCCCAGACCCCCGGCTAAATTTTCAGATAATTTCACTTTGGTCAAATCACATCCCTGTACTGAAGTCATGCGATTAAATACAATAAAAAATGTAATTGCCCGACGCCCCTCATATTTATACGTGGATTTGATACCTTTCCAAAATTGCCCAGTTTATATCTTTATAACACCCCTTTATAATATTAATACCCACAATCGCCGTTAGCTGTTGTCACGCCCTCACTTGATTTTGTTGTTGCCTTTTTCCTCAGTGAAAAAAAAAAGCAGTGCTTTTACTGTGTGGGTGCCCGCTTTGGCGGACTTAACCTTGGTGCTGATGAACATGGGCGTCGCATTCGTGACACTCTTCCCATTTGAAAACTTGCAGCCGGCGTTTACCGAGGGAGATCTGCTGTAAGTTGTGCTCTCTTATCACAATTTGTGTTTTAATTGTGTTTATTTATTTATTTTTACCTGGCTCTCAAATATACAGACACTTTCACTTGGGGGTTTACTCGCTTTTGTTGTCAGCAGCAGTTATTTTAATAAGACAGTAAATTTACAGTGTTCTACAAGCTTGTTAGATACTGTGTGTGTTTTTGATACAGGAAGAATGTCTATATTCAAAGTGAATGCCCCCCACGCACCAGGGAATGGAACGCGTTCCCGGAACACAACTGTAACAACATCATTAAGGTGATAACAGAAGGCAGACGTGACTTCCAAGCGCTTGTCCTTGAGCAGATTTTAGCCCGCAGCGCATTCTCTCCTTTTTTCTCCCAGTACCTGTCGTACTGCATGGGGATGTGTCCAAAGGCATACAGCGATTATGAGCTGCTTTTGCTGTTGACCGTGACGGCTCGAGTGGCTCTGGACACTCACTTCATCCCGCTGGCCGGCGTGGCGGTGAACGAGCTGCTCAATAAGATAGTGAGCAACATCAGGGACTGGGACACAATGGTCAGTTGCACACCAGGAGGAGGAGGAGTTTTGTTTCTATTTTGTCAAAGTGCAATCTTTGCGTTTGTCATTTAGCTCCCCAGGCTGTGCCGCATCCTCACCGACCTGACAGATGACCACCACAACATGTGCCTTCTGGTTCAACTGCTGCCCGTCGACGCTCGCGGAAAGTAAGAAAGTTTGTCCGCCGTCGAGGTTTGATTCTGAAATCATGCCGTCCATTAATCATACCCCCCCCCCCCCCCCCCAGATGCCTGCGACAGCATCTTAGTCTCTCGATGATCTCAAAACTCTTAGACGGAACGAGTCGATATCAACCAAGTGGAAAGGAAATAGAGGTTGTTGTTTTTCTCTTCTTTAATTTCAGTGGAATGTTGTGCTGTGGTCAGTAATCCCATCTATCTGTCCTCCACGTAGCTCGCTACGCTCAAGCCGTACGTGCCTGCTATGCAACCGTCCTCCCTCCGTCGTTTCATACTGAACACCTCCGGCAGGAGTTCCACAGAGGAAGACGTGACCTTCCTGGATCAGCAGGTCAGCGTGCAGGCCTGTATTACGATGAAATAAAACCTCATTAAGTCTCATTTAAAGGGGAAGTCAACCTTAAACATTTCTTGACAATAATATATTATATGTAACCTCACTAGTGTCAACATAACATTCTGACTAATATTTTTGGAATATGAGTTACGAAGCAAAATCCAGCCGTTTTTATCCATTTCAGGGCGTGTGTAATTACTCTTTATCCAAGCAAAAGTAGATTTTATCAGTATACTTGAATACTCAATATAATTTTTGGCTGAGTATTTGAATACTAAAATACTCAATAGTTGCAGCCCTACTGTATTCCTTAAAAGGAAGTTTTACAACAACATATTTTGATTGGGATTTTTATTTATCAATTTTTGGAAATTATTTTTGTTTGCTCTATGCAAAATGACTTTTATGAGCAAATTGAAAGAATATAATTGCCATTAATTTTAAGCAATTTTCAGGAAAGTTGCTATAAATTGGTCTTTAAAAAAAAAATCTGTCTTTTTTTTTTATTTTTAAATTTTATATATTGGCACTTGGTATCGGTGAGTACTGAAGATTTGAGCATCGGTCTAAAAAAACATCCCTGTCTCGAATAGAGAAAATCCCCAAGAGTAGTTTTATAATTGCCTATCAATACCACAAGAGGGCCCCAAAGCGCTACTTTTATGTTAGATAGGGATGTGGTCTAAAAAATGAAGGCCATCAACCACAGGGCTTCACATATAGCCATATGTCTCTGTTATACTGCCCCTGGTGGCCAGGGCGTGCATACAACGAACGATGCACAATCTGAACATTCTATTCAATTGTTATTCCTGTATGTATTTACAAAATGTATTAAAAAATCAAATTTCCTTGATATTTGTGTTCTAGTCCTACTACCTCTGCCACAGCCTGCTGACCTTGACAAACGTAGCCTCCGATTTCCAAGTTTTCCCGACCCATCAGAAGGTACGAGCGTCGCTAGATTTGAGTTAGTGTCAACATTCACTCTGGCATGCCTCCATTTTGTTTTGTCTCCCCCCCCCTCCCCCCAGGAACATCTGCTGACTCTCAGCTCGGATCTGAGATCTCACGTCATATGTCACATCAGAGAGAGCGAAAAGTGTCTGTACAGGAGTAAGGTGAGTGTCATGTTAAACGCTTATTGTGTCATTATTTTTAGCTTTTCATACCTGGTCATTGACATGTTATTTTGCACACGTCTGCACTGCCAGGTGAAGGATCTGCTTGCCAGGATCTACACCAAGTGGCAGATGATCCACCAGCGCATGCAGCCTCTCCATGTAAACTTGCCACTTACACGACATTTACGCCATCCAAAATCCGAGTCCAAACAAAATCCTCGCCGTCTCTCGCACAGTCTAAGGTTTGCGACTACTGGAAGCCCTCATCCGCGGGAACCTTGACCTGCGGTCGAAAAGAAAGCGATCATTCCCGTGGGAGGCGCACAGGGAGTGAGGATGCAGCAGAAGTGAAAGGGGAGGCGACCAGCGAGCAGGAGGAAGCGCCGAGCGCGCATCGAACCAACAGCAACCAGCCGGGGTGGTAGAACCACGCCGCGCCACTGACGCACAAGAGAATAGTTGCCATCAGGTCAACACACACAGAGGATTGTGAAACCTTCCTCGGCAGCTCAAAAAACAACCGGTGGTAAGAAGACTGTTTGGTGTTCATGTCTTTTCGCCATTGTCACATTTAAGTTACGGGTCATTTGCCTTAAATGTTGAATCCGTACGTGAATCATTAATGTCCGGACTGCACATTCACTGGCCACAACATTAGGTACACCTTAACAGTTTAATGCAGGGGTAGAGCGACCTCTAAAACACAGCGGGCTGCGGTTCTCGGGGACCAGGGTTGCCTACCCCTAGTTTCACGGCATCCAGTGTTGTAAGTGTATTCTAAATCCATTGAGGTATTTCATGTGTGATATTGTGCAATGCAGGGTTGTCAAAACTTTTTGAAATGGTCATGTAATGTTTGGTTAACTCAGGAAGTATGGCCATTTTATTGTTTATATGTTTAATATGTGTATTGAATGCTGTTTGAATGGTATGTTTTTTGTACACTATGGGACCTTTTGTTAAAAACGAAAAAAAGTTTGCTCCTGAAAGGAAAAGTAGGCATGATGTCCCTTTAGGAGAGTATATTTATTTTCCTGAATGTTGATGGCCAGCCCAAAAAAATGCCTCAAGCAAAATAGTCCCTAGAAGTTGTTTATTTTTTATTGAGATTTTTCTACTTGTAAAATAATAGAATTGTGTTCAATAAAATAAAGAGATGTTACTTGTTTTGTGCAAGACTGTTGCTGAGTTAACTATACATTTTTACTCTTGTAGTGTAAGTTGGGTTGCTCTAAAGAGCGCAAGTATTTAGCAGCATGGGACAAATGGCTGCAGTAAATCCAAGCGCCTCTAGGGGGCACCAGGTGTGCTTTTAAAAGGATAAATGATAATCGAGAAGCATCATTAAACCATTTGGTTATCTGAAGGTTGCTACACTAGGATCATTTTGAGTTCCATTTAAGAGCACTTTAAAAACAACCATTGGTACACACAAAATGCTGTACATGGAGTAAAAAACAGACCTACAAAAACCGTTAATAAATTAATAAAAACAGTAAACACACCATAAACTGTTGACAAAAAGCCTCACTGACTTTACAGTCAAACTTTATGCAGTACAATCCTGCCAATATTATCAGCAGAAACAAGTGTTTACAAGATGTCTGTAGGCAGCAAGTATTTGTCATCATCACTGATAGTAATGCTACTTTTGTTTCCAACCTTTATGTGAAGGCACATGGTTTTCAGTTAGTATTTTACATTTGGGGGGGGGGGGGAATCTTGACCACACACTACCAAAAATGTCTCAAATCAAAATAAACAAAAGGTGTGGAGATGCCGGGGATCGAACCCGGGGCCTCATACATGCAAAGCATGCGCTCTACCACTGAGCTACATCCCCAGGTATTTAATGGTGCAGCAAAAACATTTATAAAATCATAATGATAGCGATTTATGTCAGCAATATTACACCCTAAATAGCTATCTTGAAATATTTGTATAATTATTTTTTGGTTTGGGATGATTTCTTTCACGAAAAAATGCGCATGCGTAGTAACGATTGCGCCGGCAAAACAGGGCGCCCTTTGATAAAAGGAAGGGGGGCAAAAAAAAAGAAAGTGAGTTTGACAACATCAACTAAATCCTAAAGCGTATGCGGATTATTAGCTGTTAATTACTTTTTAAAATTTCGAAAGTCTTAACTAACGAGTGGGCGATTCGTAAAAGCGCAAATCATTGTTGCAAAGATGTTGTCTTGTTTGTTCCACTCCGTCCCACTTAATCGCGGTTGCCTAGCGACCGCAGTCAGGTGACTGTCTGCAGACAGAACATGGCTGACCTGTCAGAAGACCAATGAGGGAAAGGCCAAATTTAGCATAATCGATCATTTGTTCGGCGTCCTTTCTCGTCGCAGTCCCAAGCGGTTCTTCGGGCCGGACGTGTTCAAGGTAGGCACGGTTTCCGTTTCAAGGGAAAATGTATTTAACGCGTCTGTGTTAGCAAAGGCGCTTTGCGAGCGCTAACGTCTACGTTGGCTAGCTAAGTTGAGCTACTTGCTAACTGAACACCCCCTCACTCACTCCCCTGCCAGTTCAAACATTGAAACTTTTGTCAAAGTAGCAGATGGTGACAATCCTTGTTTGTAATTTGGTTGCTTTTAAATGCAACACGTTGCACATTTGTCGTCGTTTAACGTCCAAATGGATGCCTTAAAGCAGTCGAATAGCTACAAGTGACATCAATAATAAAGCTATCGTTGACATTTCAGGTACTCAAGCTGTGACGTATTTAAATAAGTCGAACGATTTCATTTCTGCCAAGAGTTCGGTTTGTTTAGCAGGGAAGCGTTTTAAAACCTTTGACCGGAGGGCAACAGTTCCAGGCTGGTTCCACTTCAAATCTTTAGCAGCAAATTTGAGGCATTTGCCCTTGATGAAAATAAATACTATGATATTCAAGTCGTAATTTTATTTTTAATTTATGTATCCCGACAGTCGAAAATGTTAAACATCCATAGTTTCCCCAAAACTGTCAAAGTTTAAAAATAAATAATTTTTCATTTTCTTTTACATAAATTGTATTTTTAAAAGTGCAAAGTCATTTTTAGATTATTTTTTTGAGTATATATATATATATATATATATATTTATATATATATATATATATATATATATATATATATATATATAACAAGAATAAATATGTATATTGTTGTGAAATATTAAAAATAGCTGGAATTTTATGTAAAAGGCCTATATTTTACTTTTATATTTTAAGTTAAAAATGGGCAAACAGATTAAAGTTTAAAGTCGTAATCTTACTAAGACGTCATATATTTTTGAGAAAGTTGCCTATTTTCTAGATCTTTTATAATTTTCCAAGAATAAGCTATTGTATTTTTGAGAAAATATGTATATTTTTTAATTGAGTAGTTTTATCAGAATATTATGTATTCCAGAAAAAAGTAGTTTTATTTAAAAAAAAATATTCAAAAAATGTATAACTTTTTTTTCTTGGGAGATAACGACTATAATCTCATAGCGATTTTTTTTTTTTTTTTCCCTGCTCCCAGTATGATCCTAATGCTCCTTTGTATGATGACCGCTTACAATCGTGTTCTCAAGCCCCTGGAATTTTGAAAATCCTCGCCCCACCAGACAGGAAAAGGAATTACTTACTAAATCATCTACAGGGCCATGTAGGTCTCTATTATTGTTTACATGACACTGCACTGCATGTCCTACTTATCAAAAAGTGATGAATAGTAAAATGCTTCCTTGACCGACATCCAGTTTTGTGTCTGCAGATGAACGGGATGCCAGATGAGATGTCGAGTGGCCCGGACGGGAATGACCACGTCTCTACGGATGCTCAAGTTTGGGAGAGACCGTGGACCCTCGACGAGATGCGGCAGAGCAGCGCCAACTGGTCGCTCGCAGCCGACTCTGGGGTAACATAAAAAAATATATATGTTCACTGAAAATCAGCTGTACTGACTGTTGCCCAAACCCCCCCGCCTTCCAGCTCTTCTTGTTCCTACAAGACTTCTCTCAGAGAATGCTATCCAAGACGCACGAGATCGAAAATCAGCTGGACAGCTTGATCCGAGACACCAAGGCCACAGATAGCAGCCTGCACTCAGTCTTCAACGACTTCCTCATGCTCTCCAATACGCAGTTTATCGAGAATGTAAAGTGTAAACTTCTGCTTTGTAGTCTTCGGGCGACGTTACAGCAGACGTGTTGCATTGACCTTTTGTTTCCTGTTGCAGAGAGTGTACGATGAAGAGGTCGAGGAGCCCGTTCCCAAGACTGATGCTGTGGAGAAACAGGCTGATCAGGTATCAAGTTGTGAGGATTTTGAACATTTGAAGTGTTTGTATGGGTCTAAAATTCATTATGGGAAAATATGCTGGTAATTATTAGAATGTTAATTAACACTGCCTCTAAATACAGGGAAAAATTACACTAATGATTAGTTTAACTCTTTGACTGCCAGACGTTTTCAGAAAAGGGATGCTGTGGGTGCCAGCCGATTTAAGCATTTTTGACTGATCTTTCAAGGTCCACAGAAAATTATGTGTTTGGACTATGGAAACACATATACTACCAAATGAAAGATTGGACTCTCATCTTTCATCAGAAAAAAAAGTTTGTTTCTACCTTATTCCGTTTTTGAGTAATCAACAATAGAAAATGGTTAGTTCCACCTCTGTTTTGAAACAAACGTCTTTTAACGTCTTTGGCACTCCTCCATAGGATTTTACTAAACGTTATTTAACGTTTTTGGCAGTCAAATAGTTAAAATGTAATGCATAGAACAGTTAAACTGTAACTAAATAAATATTTTAAAGCTTTCAATTTTTTTAGATTAATTAAATGCAAAACTAACTTAACTTCAAAGTTAAGTACAACTGAGCTGTAATAAGGTTGTGATTATTTCTTATGCCACTAGAGGGTGGTAGAGAATCAGTGTCATCATGATCAATAATATTTCTCTCTGTGATGGTCGCCGTTTCCCAACAGAAAACCCGCGAGCAAAAAGAAGCCGAGCTCATCCCCAAGATGCAGGAAGCAGTGAATTACGGCTTGAAGGTTCTGGAGTCCGCTTTCGAACACCTGGACATCAAAGCCGGAAACTCGGACTCCGAGGACGAGGAGGCCAATGACAGATTGGAGGCGATCCTTGAACCCAAGGTAATGTCGTCAATAAATGTACAGTCGATGATGCATAAAAAACAATGTTCGTTATTATTGTTTTTTTTGTTTCTGAAGGACCTTTACGTGGACAGACCGCTTCCTTTTCTGATTGGGTCCCAGGCCTTCATGGAAAATGATGACGTCGGCCTTGGCGACATGTCGAGCGATGGTGATGCATTATATAATATAATAATATTTACATAGCAATCCCCTTTCTTGATTGGGGCCGAGCACTGCCGCGAATAGTAAAAATCGACCCCGAGACGGCACCAAAGTACTACTTTTGTCTAAATGAAGCTCCAACTGTGTTTTTGATCGATGAATAGGTACGTTTTTGTTTAGTGAGCTGTGAATATGAAGGGGATTGCTCTAGTATTTTAGGCTGACGCCCTTTCCCACGAGATCTTCCATTGTTCATGTCCGCCAACGGTTTATCGTCACAGAACTCTCAGTGGACAGTGAGAGAGACAGCGTGATCGACAGCGAAGACGGCAAAGATGCAGATGTGAGAGCTCGGCCGGCAGCTTTTCTTTCATTTTATGATAAGATATTTTTGTTGTTTTCAATCAAAAATGTTGTTGCACAGAATTCAGATGAGGACTTTATGCAGGAGGAGGAGAACAGTCACCATGCTATCAAGAAGGTACAGTAACGTGACAGCTCAACATTTTAACTATATATACTTGTTGTTTTTTCAAACTTAATATACTTTTACAGAAATCGTCGATGGCCAGTTATGAAGATGACGAAGACGATGATTCTGACATCTTTGGAGAGTCGGACAAAGAGGAGGAGGATACAAAGGTATGCTTGTTTACACCCTTGTGTATGTCCATTCACAACGGCCTTAACATTAGGTACACAAAAAACTGCAATATTCAGTTTTAAATGAGGTATTAATTCACCCCCAAAAAAATTCAATGCATAGGACTGAAATGTAACATCCTGTATGCAGGGATGTGATTTTTCCGCTAATTCGCGGAATTCCGCTTTTTTTATCCCCCCCCCCCCCCCAAAAAAAAAATTCCGATTTTTTTTTATTTTTTTTATTTTTTTTATTTTTTTTTTTTTTTTTTTTTTTTAGTGGTTCATTGTGTATGCACATGACTCCGACAGATAACATCTTCTGCTATAACAAAGACATTTGTGGTATGCTCTAATATGAGTTACTTTTCATTTGGTCATGATACAATTATTTGTTCATGAAATTTGAACTCTTCAACATTATTTATGTGTTAACTTAGTAATCACATTAGTTAGATATGATGATATTCTCAGTGATAGTTTTTAAAAGCAAAGGCAGTCCAATGTTTTTGAATGTGACTGATTTTGAGTTGACTAAAACTGCCATTTTATATGGGATAGTTCAATATACATTGAAAATTTATGCTGTTGTTTTGTCTATTTCTTTGTCATGTGAGTGCATTGAAAGTACTTAAAAACACGGAAAACCCATGAGCTCCGGGGACCTAGCTGGGTGCCAGCGGCCCCCAGACCCCCGGCTAAATTTTCAGATAATTTCACTTTGGTCAAATCACATCCCTGTGTATGTGCGGTGTGTTTTTCAGAGCGCAGGCCCGTCGACCTTTGCCGATGAGCTGGCCGCCAGGATCAAAGGCGAACTGGTTAGCAAACCAACGGGAGATCGAGCCTGTAAGTCGCGACTGTTTGAATTATTTTTTGCCTCCCTCACATTTTTTCACCATCTTAATTTAAACATGAGACATTCACGCTTCACCCGCACGCTCATCGATGTTTTCTTCTCATCAAACCGAATTTTTAAAGCGTTGTCGTCGAGGAGGAAAAGTAAAAGCAAGAAAGAAGCAAAGCCTGTCAACTCGCATGGTACGGACGGGCTTTTCATTCATCCTCATTGTCGTGTGTGTGTGTGTGTGTATATCATGTTTTTCAAATCCAAATCCATCATGTGGCTCAAGTTGCTCTTCATTCATACAGCGGCTGACGACGACAGCGACGACATGTTCAAACCTCCGAAAATGGACTATGACGACGATGAAGATGACGACGATGAATTCTCGCCATTTGGCGGGAAAAGCGGTCTCTTCAGTGGAGGGAAAGGCCTCTTCGACGATGACGATGAAGTAATATAAATCAAAGTGTTCTCATTTCTGTCAAGATTATGTGATAGCATCCACATTTTTTTTTTTTTTTTTTGTGGGATGCCACGCAGGGTGATCTGTTCTCCGATGCGCCAAAGCCGCCCGTGTCCAAAGAGGAAAAGCCACCAAGCGAAAGCATCAAAACCACCACTAAAGCTGCAGGTAAAGTGAATACTGTATTTACTCGGAAATATATTGTCATGTGACGATCATCTGACCCGGAGTGAGCAAAACTGTTGCTAATGTGGGTTCAGCAATCTTGAATAGCGAAGAAAACACGGCTAATATGACTAATAACCTTGAATTTGCTGACTTACAGTACCAAGTTTATTCATGGAAATTCATTCTACATTCTACTCTGAAAATGTCGTTATTAAATGAATAAGTGATATATATTAGAGATAGATATAATATTCTTTTAAATTATTTAAAAAAAAAAAAACATATAACGCACGTATCAATGTGGGTCAGAGGTCAGTCTAATTAATTTATTTAATTTCCTTGTTTTCTCAATATATGTAGATGTATTTGAAGCTTTAATGTGGCCATTTTTTCCCCTTTCCTCCCGAAAGAGCCTGGCAGAGTTGTCAAGAAAATTCCACCTGGTGCCGTTTCGATATTTCCAGGTAATCGCTGCCTGCTAGCATATAGCGCCTTATATCCTTTTCATGTATGATAAATAGTGATGGCAAAATAAAGCTTCATGAAGCACTTGTGATTTTTTTTTTAAGTCCCCTAGATGGTGCTCTTGGTTTAAATATAAAGGCTAGTGCAATGGAAATGTATTAAATTTCCACTGCATCTTCCAACCAAGAGTACCATCTAGGGGACTTAAAAAAAAATCGCAAGTGCTTCATGAAGCTTCATTTTGCCATCACTAATGATAAAAGCGCTCAAGCCAACACATTTTTGTTTCTCTTAAAATAGACAACAACCTCTTCAGGCCAGAGGGTGACTTAACGGCGAACAAAGAGAATGGAGCTCCAACCAGCAAGGCCCAAGTCACCCCGAAACCGGCCCCAGTCAGTGGGGGGCTGTTTGATGAAGAGGAGGATGATGAGGATGATTACTTCTTCAGTGGTAAAAGCATGACAAAATCAGCTCCTGGTAAGTGTGTTCACTTTTAATAATCACTTTGATTTCCACTCGTCACTTTGTTGTATGCGGTGTATTTTTTTTTTTTTTGTCAGCTGTAGAGGTCAAATCCAAACCCAAAAAGGCCCTTGACCTTTTCGACGAGGACGAGGACGGGGACATATTCAGCGAGAAGGCCGCTCAGAACAAGAAGGTGGAAGAGCCGGTTATAAAATCAGAGAAGAAGGTAAACGTCAGCATTGAGTTGCGACTTGTTCTTGACACATTTGTAAATGTTTACATCTTTAACCCATTAAGGCCTAAAGTGCCTAACAAAACATGCCTCTAAAACCTGAAGTTTTCCTGGAAATTCAACAATATTAAAAAATAATTGATATCTCAGCTCCTGAAGCAGAAAGCCATTAAAAATTTCAATATCCTCATTGTCTACAAACATATTACTTTTTTTTTTTTTGGGAGAGCTCAGTATTGTTCATTCGGTAATTTTACCGATTTGACATGTCATCATCATTGCTCTCCCCTTTTTTATTTTTTATTATTATTTTATTTTTTGTATGTGGGTGATTGTGTATGTGCGTGCGAGTGAGTGTGTATTCATTAGTTCACCTAAAACCTATTGAAAAAAAAAATAAAAATCCCATACCGTTCACCGAAACCAAACACTTCCAGCCAGTTACAAGTTTCATTAGTTCCAATACAAACATATTTCTTAACAGTATGTTACTGTCGGCTCGTTACACTGATTCAAATTCCTCCCGTGCCGTCGCCAATCACGTCATTTATTTAATAACTCCCGCGAATCAGCGTCAACCATAATCGCTGGGATAAAATTCCAGGACATGCTATGAGGCCCACGTCACCCTATCGTGCGTATTCTGATGTATTTCATCGGCTAAGAAACCAAGAATTGGTCAAAACACAACAAAATGACATAAACGCTCTCCCGGTTTTAAAGGGAGAAACGCGGTCACGCTCTCCCGTCCTTAATGGATTAAAGAGGAATCCAGCGCAAAACTTTTCCTGCCAAAAATAACTTGCATGTGCCCCCACAGAGACAAAGCAAAAAACACAACACAAATAATAAAAAATAAAAAAACTGTTTTCTAACGACTTAACTTGAATGTTTAGATGCCGGCAGGTGCCATCTCCATGTTTGGTCCTGGCACAAAAACCTTACTCTCTGAAGGCCTCAAGAAACGTCTTCCCTCCTCCTCCCCCAGCAACGAGTCTGAGAAATCTGACAAGGTTTGTCTCAGTTTATATTAACTCTTTGACTGCCAAAAACGTTAAATAACGTTTCGTAAAATCCTATGGAGGAGTGCCAAAGACGTTAAAATACGTTTTTTTTCCAAAACAGGTGAAACTAACCATTTTCTATTGTTGATTACTCAAAAACGGAATAAGGTAGAAACAAACTTTTTTTTTTCTGATGGAAGATGAGAGTCCAATCTTGTTTTGGCAGTATGTGTGTTTCCATAGTCCAAACACATCCTTTTCTATGGACCTTGAAAGATCAGTCAAAATGCTTAAAATCGGCTGGCACCCACGGAATCCCTTTTCTGAAAACGTCTGGCAGTCAAAGAGTTAACCAGAATTTTCTTCCAGGGCTCCAATATTTGTTGTAATGATGTTGACGCTCTCTCATCTGCTTCTTTAGAACGGGCTGGCTCAAGATGCTGCAACAGCCGTCACTCAGACCCCAAAACCCCCTACAAGTAGTCTCTTCTCTGATGATGAAGACGCGCAAGTAAGGGTCACAACAAGTTACTTAGCATCTTCTCAAATGTGTGCATCTATGGTGTTTATTTTATGCTTTTCCCCCTGTTTAGATATTTCCAACTATGCCCAGGAGTCAATCTCATCCCAACACGATGAGTCAGAGCAAAATCAACAAGCCTCATGTGTCTTTATTTGATGAAGATGAAGAAGAGGTAGACAGTATAGCTTTTTATAGTCTTATATGATGTATAGAATTTCCATCTCTTAAAAAAAAAAAATCTTATCAAATGTCCCTGTAGGATCTCTTTGCATCTGCCTCAAAGTCAAACCCCAAACCGAACCCAGATAAAACCTTCACGCCGCAACCTAGCAAAGCTATCGCCAGCTCCCTCTTCAGCGACGACGATGAGGTATGTGGGGGAAAAAAAAAAAAAAAAGAAAAAGATGAGGTATGTGGGGGGAGTCTCTCTCCAGTCTGCCGTCTGATTTACTCACTTCATTAACAATGTGTCAGGACCAGTGGATAAGCCCCAAAACAAGCGCCGCTAAGCAGGAGACCAAGACGGGAGGAATAAAACCGAGCGCCAGCGCCCCCTGCGGCCTTCCTAGTGTAACGACGTCGCAGAAAGGCAGCCTCTTCGACGAAGATGAAGACGATCTGTTTGCTCCAGCAAAAGAATCCAGGTATTTAAAAAATTATTTTGACTCTGGACCGGTCACATCAGTACGTAAACAACTAGTCAAAAGGTTGGAACACTTTTTTTTTTTTTTTTTCATGTATGAGGTTGAAATATTAGGAGAATAGAGATGGAGGAGCTACAAGAATTAGTGAGAATTTACAAATACTACAAGATTCTCAATAATGTAAATGCTTAGTGGACCAGATTAAAGAGCAGAGCCCACGGGCCATCCTTTGCTCACCCCTGCTTTAACTCGTACACATACAGTAAATCGTTGCTACTAGTGTTAATTTCGTCAACAAAAACGAAACAACCGGGACTAAATCGGTATGCATTTTCGTCGACTAATGAAGACGAGATGAAAATGTACTTCATGTAATCTATGGACATTTTAGTTAATGAACGAAAATGAAATGATTTAAAAAATTGTGTCTATTAATCTGTCACAGTGACACTGTGTCATGTGACCCAGTGACACACCCCCTTTTAAATCTGGAACATGCGCAAACAAATGGGACAGGCAGGTGGATTCATGGTGATAGGTTCAAACATACAAATAATTATAGTTATAACGTAACATTAATCCAACGGCTATAACGTTCCAAGAATAATGTTAATCCGACCGCTAACTAATGCTGGCTAACTTGCTAGCTCATAGCATGGAGCCACAGTAGCCACTTGTTGATTTACTGTAATTATGTGTCAAGTTGTTTTTCATCAAAAAGATCTTAATCTTATGACAAAAAAATACAAGGGTTAAATGATTGTCCTGACTAAAACATTGACAGTTATGGTTGACTAAAACTAGACAAATAAAATTGTGTTTTGCTGGTCTAAAATAAAGTCGAAAATGCTAGATTCATAGTCGACTAAAAATGGACTACGGATGAGATTGACTAATTATGATAAAAACTAACAAGTGTGGTTGAAACTGGCCTAAAACTGTGACAAAATGGCTGATAAAACTAACACCAGTTGCTACTCGGTAATGAATGCCAAGGATTGCCATCTTGTGTTTGTGTCTCTCTTCACACAGTCAGAAGAAACCCCAGAGAGTTTGTCTTTTGTTCGAGGATGAGCAGGATGAAGATACAGGATCTTTGTTTGGAAGCAAAACAGATGACGGCACAAACGCAGCAGCTATAGTGAGTACAATGAGGAAAACAAATTCTCTGGAATTTGTCTTTTTAACTCTTTGACTGCCAGACGTTTTCAGAAAAGGGATGCCGTGGGTGCCAGCCGATTTTAAGCATTTTGACTGATCTTTCAAGGTCCATAGAAAATTATGTGTTTGGACTATGGAAACACACATACTGCCAAAACAAGATTGGACTCTCATCTTCCATCAGAAAAAAAAAAGTTTGTTTCTACCTTATTCCGTTTTTGAGTAATCAACAATAGAAAATGGTTAGTTTCACCTGTTTTGGAACAAAAACGTATTTTAACGTCTTTGGCACTCCATAGGATTTTACGAAACGTTATTTAACGTTTTTGGCAGTCAAAGAGTTAAGAAAAAAACTACTGCACAACATTCTCTATTTAGTCAACTATGCTGATTTAATATTCTTATTGATTCTCAGCCCGACGCCCTGTTAGAAAAATCGACAGATTCTGCAGATGCTAAGAAGGGGGTGAATGAGAAACCGTCAGTGCCGCAGAAACCGTCAGTGCCGCAGAAACCGTTTGTAAAGCCCCCAGAGACTCCTCCGTCGTCATCGGAGACCGCCGAATGTAAGAAGAAGCCCGTCGGAGCCGTCAGCCTGTTTGGGGGAATCGACGTTCTGGCTAAAAAGCAGGCCAAGATCATGCCGGATGAAGACGACAACGACGACGGCGATGGCAAAAACCCGCCACCGAATGTTAAGACGCAAGAGAAAGTCAAGAAGAACACTCTGAGTCTGTTTGATGATGGCGAAGAGGAGGATGAGCACGATGCCATTTTCACCCCAAGTAAACCTGCAGCCAGAAGCACTGCAAAGGTTTGTCCGGTTTATTTTGGCTGTCTGTCTTAATTGACAGTAGCCTTATTCATCACTGACAAAGACGAGGCAAAAATAATAATAATTACCATCAAGGGAAAAAGCAATAACTGTACTTATGTCTATTGACAGCAGTTATTGTTCACATATGAACATGAGCCCATTTAACCTATATAGTATTTTTTTTTTTCAGCCTGCAGAGAAGCGACCACAAGCAACGAGCACCGGCGTGTTCCTAGATGAAGAATTGTTGTTTAGTCCCACCCAGCAGAAGGACAACGATCCAGACGTCGACATCTTTGCCGTCTCGGAGAAGAGCTCAGTCAGTATTTTTATTTTTTTTTTCTGTTGTCCTCTCCGCTGGTCAAACACACATTTGGCCATTTCATTAGGTACACCTTCACAATCCAATGACATCCAATACGAGAGCCGCATGAACATGATTGGGATGAGGATGCTCAGTTTTTGGATTGTGCGTGTGTTCCTAATGAAGTGTCCTGGTAGTACATGTGACTGCACGTCCACGTGGAGGTTCCAGTGTGTCGTAACCTAACCCAAATGTCTTTCATTTGTAGAGCTCCAAGCTCAGCTCTGCGAAGCCGGCAACGCCAAGTCTGTTCTCGGAAGACGAGGAGGACGACCTGTTTGGCTCCAGCAAGCCCCAATCTTTGCCCCCGGTACTGATTTGATTCTTATGCAATTTGATTGAATTAAAAGCATGTAATTGAAGTCAGCCTTTTTTTTTGTTTGTTTGCGGGGTGACTTTTCTTCCTCAGAAAGTAGCAGAGAAACCCAACACGTCTAATAACAAGGTGCCACCAGTCAAGCCAGAAACTGTTTCAGATATTCAGGTGAGTCCACAGAGTGAGACTTTTCCTCCCAAGATTTGATCCACTGTTGTCTTTTGTCTTATATCAATTTTCTTTGGTTACATTATAAATTGACTATAATCCAATTACACAGAAACCTGCAGCAAGTCCTGTAGAACCAAAAGAACCGTCAACAAGGATTGGCAAACTTCAAGTAATTTTGTTTTGTTTTAGACATTTCTCACATTTCATTCTTTGAATACTTCCCTGTTTCCTTTTTTCGCCATCTCTGTTTTTGCACATTCTGTCTTATCGCCTAAATGACCGCACCATCAATCTTTCAACTCTGGAGAGATGCCACTTTTACAAAAGTCTCATACATTTGCTTGCCTTGTTTCTCTTGGTAGGCTGGATTTGCAATGCAGCTCCTAGTGGCCAAATCCAAATTAATTCATTTTTTGAGCCGCTTATCCGGGCGCTATGTCAATTACATTTATATATATATTTATTTATATATATATATATATATATATTTATATTTATTTATTTATATATATATATTTTTTATATTTATTTATTTATATATATATATATATATATTATATTATATATATTATATATATATATATATATATATATATATATATATATATACATATTATATATTATATATATATATATATATATATATATATATATATATATATATATATATATATTATATATATATATATACATATTATATATTATATATATATATATATATATATATATATATATATATATTATATATATATATATACATATTATATATTATATATATATATATATATTATATATATATATACATATTATATATATATATATTATATATATATATACATATTATATATATATATACATATTATATATATATACATATTATATATATATATATTATATATATATATATACATATTATATATTATATATATATATATATATATATTATATATATATATATATATATATTATATATATATATATATATATATTATATATACATATTATATATTATATATATATATATATATATATATAAAATATATATATATATATATAAAATATATATATATATAAAATATATATATATATATATATAATTATTATTATATTTTTTTTATATATATATCATATTTGCGGCAGGGCTTGGTCCTTATCCCCGTGAGTTCACTGCAAATCCAGCTTCTCATTTCTTCCTCTTGCAACGCTTGCACACATCTCAAATATAGTATGTTACATGTTGTGGTTTTTATTATTAATATACTTTTCTTTTCTTTTTTTTAAGGTGAGTCTGAAGATCAACCCCGCTGTGTTTCTTCCTGGCTCAGCCCCCAGCATGCCGGGGGCCGTAAGCGTGCTCCCGAGTCTGGATCCCAGTTCTTCTTCTGGGGTCTCCAGCTCCAGCATGAGCCCCAGTCCCGCCACGACGCCAATCGGAGCCCGGATAGACAACGAGCCGGGAATCAGCTTTGACGCGCCGCTTCAGGTTCCGACTTTACAGAGCGCAAACAAGGTGGGGGGGGGGGGATGTTAGCCCGCAATTGAGATTTTTTCCATGTAAAAATATGTGCCTTCTGCCTGCTCTAACAGAACATCTTTTTGTGCAGAATCGTGTCAAAGGTTCCATCCATCGAAGACCACAGACCAGAGCGGCGAGGCAAGTTTCTCAAAGATCAGTGGAGGGGCAAGACGACGTTCCAGATGGGATTCCCTCTGCGGACTCCCCCAGCTCACCTCCACTCATCTTGCCAACGCCAGACCAGTCGAGCCAGACTATCGCCCCGCAGAACTCCACACCAATTCCATCCTCGCCTCCACTTTCTCACCCTCCACCGGCTCCAATCTCCATCAAGCCTTCTTTGCCGACGCTGCCTGTTTTCAACCACGCCAAGAAGCAAGACTTCAGTAAGGACAGCAACCAAGGCAAACTGCTGCTTCCCTTTGAGGAGGATGACATTTTTGCTTCCGACAACCTTTTCACCTCTGTCACGACCACCCTCGCCCCCAAACCCCCCGTCAAGAAGAGGGCCGAACGTCAGGCTTTAGCAGTACCGAAGAAAGACGTGAGCAACCTCCCGTCCATTTTTGACGACAACAGCGATGACCTTTTCCAAACCGTGAAACCAAAGTCGACGGTAAAGACGACCAAGACGTCTCCGTTTTTACAAGATGACGATAACGACGACGACATCTTCGGAGCGAAGAGCGGCTCGACGGCTACGTCCACGAGTAGCAGAGACGTCAAGAGCAGCGACAGTTTTCCGAAGCAGGATATTTTTGAGGTGACTTCATTTCTTCAAATTACACTACCAGTCTAAACGTTTGTACAGTTTCTCATTTAATATCACTAGAAAGTGTGTCTAAACTTTTGGTGAGTAGCATACATGTCATAAGTATAGAGTAGAACAGGAACAATTATATCAACAGCTTAAATTTTTTAACTCATTTGCTCCCAAAAACGTATAAAAAAATTATATTTTAAATATTGCCATGGTCCCAAAAACATATTTATAAGTTTGTTTTATGCTAAAGCATGCAGAAGGCTTTGATGCAGCCTCTGACCCGAAGAGGTTGCTTAAAGCAATGGTAGTTATTACGAAAACAGCCAGCAGGTGGCAGCAGGGTATAGAGATCAATCAGGGCCATGTTGCAAAAAGCTCTTCTCCCCACTGTTTTAAACAGTTTTGTGAATAATGATGAAACTTAGCTATATTCTCATGCTAATTGCTGCAAAACAGAAACAGATAGAAATATACTTTTTTTCCTGATGAAAGAAGAGATTTTAATCTTTCTTTTGGTAGGTTCCATGTTTTTATACCGATAGAATACATTATTCTGTGGGCCTTGCAAAATCAGTCAAAATTCAGTGAAACAGCCGGGAGCGAAGGGAGTTGCTTCAGTGTAAATAGCTGGGAGTGAATGAGTAAATTTAGGAAAGTAAAACATGATTATTATTATTTTTAAAGAAAAAAATAATATGTAACTTAAAAATTTTACTTAAAAAATATATTTTATACAAAATTAACAACCATGCAAACATCATCAGCCAAATGTGTCTTCACAGGATGATGTTGCCGTCTTGACTAAAGCAAACAAAAAGGACAAGGACAAGCCCATTGATGTCAGTCTGTTTGACGACAACATCGACATCTTTGCCGACCTGACAGACTCGTTCACACCAAAAACGAAGACCAAGAAGGCCATGGCATCCAGCGTGTCCATCTTTGACGACGACATGGGTAAGCAAATCACAGGGAGATATTGAGTAGTTGTCTACTTCCGCAAATAGTGGCCGGGGATTCATGAACTCAAACACAGATCAGGGGGATGCTTATAAAGGTGTTTTCCTGGCTCATTTTTGCTTGGTGTTGGATCCATAAAATTCGGGAAACACTATTAGAAGGACGGACACTATTTGAGGAAATAACATGTTTAAGTATTTATTTTTTAAATCAAACCTTTTCTCTCTTTAAGATGACATTTTCACACCAAGCACAGTCAAGACAACGGCAAAGATGACGCCGAAAGCAAAGACTCCGCCTTCCTCCCAGGAGACCAGCACAACAGTGGACTCGACTAACCTATTTGACGATCCACTTAATGCTCTCGGGAGCAATTGAAGCATATTTGTACAGTTGTGGATGAACTCCTTAGTATTTTTTGGGGATTGCTGAACCTGGAAGAGATCGGGCACACTGTTGGAAGTATTTATTCATGTTCATGTCATTATGATATCTTGATTGATGGAACATTCCCAAATTCATCCATTTTTCGCATCGCATTTTTCTTCTGTAACATTTAGTATACTGTTAATAACGATACATGATAGCACTTTATGAGCATACTGTTGTGCTTAGCCTCAGCGCCTGGAGGAATTAACAGTAGATTGTTTTTTGGCTATGCCATGTTGAGATTTCTTGTCTATAGGTGCCATGTCATGTTTTTGTCAAATCAGTGTTTTTTTTCCCACCCCATTGTCTTAAGCTTTTTGACCATGTTTTTATCGAGAATAAGAAATTCATCCATTTCTTAACTTTTGCTGTGGTGAAAAATGTCATTTTTTCTGAACTAAAATGAAACATATTTTATACTATCTAAAATATGTGTGGTTATTTTTGTGAGGGGGGTATTTTCTGCTCTAAGCAATAAGTGCCGTACATTATGCTTATTTTGAAAAAAAAAAGTACATTATTAAATATTTTCAAAATATTAATTGATTTATGTTCAGCATTATTAAATAATTTCAAAATATTTTATTTATGTTCAACAAGAGCCTTGTACAGGCATTAAAATGTGATTTTATCCCTTTTTTTCGAGCTCACTAATATAAGCAACGGTTTGTTGCATTCTGGTGTCAATCAACAAGGCCCGCCCCTATCTCGCCTTGGCTACCCTATGTGTCAATCAAACCTGCGGCGCGCCTCTTTTCTCCTACTCATCAATATTCAAGACAGCAACTGGTTACACCTGGTGTCAATCAAATGCAAGCCCCTCCTCCTTGCAACAATTGGTTACTTCCTGGTGTCAATCAAACTCAGCCACGGAGGTGCCGTCTCGCCCTCCCCCCGGTGTGAGTGACAGGTACGACGGCGTCGCGACCACGGCGACCTAGCGCAGACGCGACCCGGGTTCGTTCCGTTTGTGGCGTTGAACGTGATGCAATGCTCTGTTTTCGCGAACGTAACGCCGCCCACGACAGCGACACCGGCACACGGGGAGCGAGGACAGAGCCCACGGGTGTAGCCTAGCTCGCCGGCTAACTAGCTCGGAGCGGTAGCCATTGTTTGAGTTGTTGGCTAACATGGCAACGTCGGATAAGGACAGCAGCGTCGGCTAGACTGGGGAGCTCGCCGCCTTGTTATTCACGGTAAGCAACACTTTTACCTCTTCCCTTAAAATGTTTAAATACCGCGTACGTGACCTTTCTCTCAAATTAAGCCGCTGGAACGGCGTATAGACGCTTGCTTGCTATTGAACACGGTTGCCTTAATTAACCCACTTCGTTGCTGTGTTAACGCAATAGTTGACTTTTGCTGCCTTTTAAGTCAGTGTAGCTTGTAAGCGCATTACTAGAGGGCATTGGGCATCTACAACATCCCGGCGAAGGCCTCGTTGATGATCGAGCATCCCACAGAGAAAGCAAGACATCCCCTAATTCCCCATTGTGTGCAGTATTGCATTTTAAAGCCCCTGTAATCGGCTATTGTGCACCGGTGGCCACAACATTAGGTACACTTGTCCACCAACCCCCAAACAAGGATGACGATGACACAAAGGTAATGGCATGTGCAGCTTTGTGTGTTCATTCACAGGCCAACACCATCGAGGGTTTGATTGATGCTGTTGTAAGCAATGTGGTTTTTAAATTGCATCAAGCTGAGCTTTTCATAAGGTCCCCATCTTTGGTCAACTAAAAATACCTAAAAAAGTAAAGTGGTGCCTTGACATGCAAGTTGAATTCATTCCATGACCAAATTTGTGACTAAATGCACAGGGTATCGACTTAGATCATGCCCCCACCATCAAGAAATGAATTCATATGCTGTTAATCCGTTCTAGCACGACAAAAAAAAAAGGAAAAATTTGTTCAATTAAAAAATATTGCATTATTGCAAAAACAAAGTTAGCTCTGACTGCAATTATCGATTTAGCTCAATTATTCCATTGGATAAAGCTTTACTTTGCATTAATGTTTTATATGTTAGCATAATTATGTATTTGATCTAAATACACGTATAATACATGTATTTTTTGTTTGGTTTGACTTTGACAGTAAAATCCAGCGGAGGTGACAAAAAATGTTTGAAGCCCTTTTAAAAAAGAAAATAATTGCTAACTAAATTGATACTGATTCGGAAGTGATTAAAGTTCTCTGGCATTAAACAGGGTTCATATTTTTGTTAGCATTCTAAGTAAAAATCGGCCAAACGACAACTTGATTCCTTAAAAAAAAAACATCTGGAAGCCGTGTCACTATCTCGAGGCACAACTGTATGTTTACTACGATGGTCACGGAACAAATTTAACTTGTGTCTCAAGACAGCAACGTATTAAATGACTTCCCCATGACCATGTCAATCAAAAGTTAGCACCAGTGTTTTTGGAAAAGCCCTATATATTTTACTCTTCCTCTGAATTCAAGATATGGAACACATGATGTGGGTGTATCACTGTGCTGAGTTCAAATGGCACCACTGAGAAGGTCTCCTGCCGCACATCTGATCTTTTACTTCTGGCCAAATCTTTGTACGTGTCTCTGAATCTTTCATGAGGCCATTGTACACTCGGACTTGCACTCAGGTGCACCTTTTTTTTTTTTTTTTCTTTAGTTCCAGAGCAGCGCTTTCTCCATCTTGTCAATGTACCTCTCGATTTAAGATGAGTGTTTAAATTACACTTGACCTGCAGATCTGATAATATAACACTGTTTTTGTTTGTGTTTTTTCCTTAACAGTTGTGGTCATCCCACATGATGAGTGACGGTCCCCCGGCCAGGAAGCACAACCTGCCCCTCTCTCCCTCAGCTTGGGCCACATCTCCGCTTTGGCTACCCTCCTAAAATCCCCCCTCCCTCCCCACCCGACCCCCGGGCGCCGGCCGAGATGACCGACAGGAAGGAGCCTCCCTTCTTCAACGACGACCGCGTGGGAGCTTTTCACCACCAGCTTCCGCTGTACGACCCCATGGAGCTGTACATCGAGACCCTGACCGGGACATGTTTCGAGCTGCGCGTGTTGCCCTTCGAGGCCATCATCTCAGTCAAGGCCAAGATCCAAAGGCTTGAAGGTACGAGTAAATGTGGGGAAGAAAGCGATTTTAACTCATTCACTGCCATTATGGACGTCAAAAATTCCATCCATCCATCCATTTTCTTAGCCGCTTTTCCTCACAAGGGTCGCGGGGGGTGCTGGAGCCTATCCCAGCTGGCTTCGGGCAGTAGGCGGGGTACACCCTGAACTGGTTGCCAGCCAATCGCAGGGCACACAGAGACGAACAACCACACTCACAATCACACCTAGGGACAATTTTGGAGTGTTCAATTAACCTGCCATGCATGTCTTTGGAATGTGGGAGGAAACCGGAGTACCCGGTGAAAACCCACGCAAGCACGGGGAGAACATGCAAACTCCACCCAGGAAGGCCGAAGCCCGGACTCGATCTCACGTCCTCTGCACTGGGAGGCGGACGTGCTAACCAGTCAACCACCGTGCTGCCCCGTCAAAAATTCATTTGAACTATTTCTATTAGTTAAACTTTTTTTTCTTTCACTGTTGTTAACAAGAGTATGAAAACCTAGAAAAAAATATTGTACATTTAGAACAGATATAACATTTGTGATTAATCGTGAGTTAACAATTGAAGTCATGCAATTAATTACAAAAAAAAATGACGCAATTTAAGAAAAGAAAAGATTATTAAAAATTAGGGGCGTCAGGCGATTGCATTTTTTAATCGTAATTAATTGCATGACTTCACTAGTTAACTCACGAGTAATTGCAAATTTGATATCTGTTCAAAATGTGCCATAAAAAAAATAGGTTTTCATACTCTTGTTAACAAAAGTGAGAAAAAAATTTCAACTAATAGAAATAGTTCAAATGAATTTTTGACGTCTGTAGCCGTCAATGGCAGTGAATGAGTTAATGTCCTTAATGAAGCATCCGCATTTCAAAGCTCAACGGGCTCCAGTTTGTGAGCGCCAGTGAGATTCTGACCTTGTTAAAAAAAAATACCTCCGTGCTGTGTTTATGCGAAGAAATGCGCCAGCCAGTGTTTTTGTGATGGCGCACACCACTCCCACTCCCAAATGGTGGCTTGGCTCCAGTGCCAGGTCACAGAGTCCACTCGCTCACTTCATTTGCATTCCCAAGATATCTCTCTCGAGATCAGCCCGCCATTCTCACCATTTCCTTCACTAGACTCTTACTAAATGGAAAATGCATTTCTAAATAGATGCTTTAGTCAACCGCAAGGGAAATTCACTGTTTTAGTAGCCTTCACAATGAAAACGACACACAGCAAAAGCATGCATATTGTATGACTAATATTAAAAAAACGAGGAAAATATTAACTCCTTCACTGCTCTAGACGTAGGCTTGATCACTGTAGATGGCGGCATGGCTTTGGATTTGAGATCAAATCCGATTTTGAGGAGGTGGTATAGATTACGGGATGAATCTCATCATTTACAAGGGAGACAAATGCCAACATTTTGAAAGTTTATTGCACCTCACATTCAGTGCGGTATAAACGATGTGTGTATCATGATTGTGAGACGCGGTTCCTTGAGTGAATGACAAACTGATGTTCAACTCAAGTCAGTATTGCTCACGACGCGTTTCTTAGTCGTACGTCTGTAAATACGTATTTTACCATCACCCTTTGCTTTTAAATATCTTCAATTCTTTTGTTTGTAAATGCCTTTGAATGTTGTATTTTTAACGATGTGAAGCACATTGAGCGCAAACTTGTGTGCTATATAAACATAAAGCTACCTTGTCATATATTGTTATGACATGATAGCGCCACAGTGTTGCGTGTCCATGTTTGTCAGTTCTGCCTTTTTTTATTTTGTTTAAATCTCCACTTTCACTTGACATAAATAATATAATGCTCCTCTTCTTTATGTTTATCACTCATCTCATGTCTCTGTCATATTGCGCAAGATCTGAATGGCAAAATTCACAACAGGTTTCGAATTAAGTTTACCAGTAAAGGTTATTATGCTGTAGTGCATTTAAGGCTCATCCTGAAATTTCACCCCAAAACCGAAAATCCCTAACTTTCTGTGAGTCGCATATGTTAGTACCGATTGCACTTTACCATCTTTGATAACTTGCCAGCGAGATTGAACTATCACATCATTCATCTCTAACAATTTATAAAGACACTTTTTTTTTTTAAAAAAAAGTATAACTGGGCAATAGATGAAATCAGGTCTCCGTTTGCAGTAGCATTGATCTGTCTAAAGGGGGCAGTCATGAATCAATTTTAGTAAGTTGAACTACATATGCTTGTAAACCTGTGGAGCTCCGTATTGATTTCTCCTATGGCCCGTTTGTGTGCGTCTGTAAAGGAATCCCAGTTACCCAGCAACACCTCATCTGGAACAACCTGGAACTGGATGATGAACATTGTCTACACGATTACGGGTAAATGTTCCCTGCCTTCTATCTCCAACCCCCCCCAATTTCCTTCACACAAAATCCACTGTAGCCGCTATTCAACCATGCTTAATGAATGACTATCTTTTCATGTCTCCCCGCAGCCGCAATGATTCGTTGTCATGTAGGCCTGTCATTTAATTTGTTATGTGGCCCGTTACAGCACCGCACGCTTTGTACTTTTTGGAAATGAAACCTGATGCGTTCTATAACAAATGTTACACTTGACGTACTCGGTAAACATTCAAATCGATCTGGAAATCAGATTGTTTCTACATTTTTACTCCCAAACATGGCCTTATTTGCTCCTTGGCTTCTGTTAGAATTTCCGTACTGCTGCATTAATAGTCAGCGTGTGTGCTTTTTTTTTTTTTTTTGCAGCATTGCAGAGGGCTGTACTTTGAAGCTGGTCTTAGCTATGAGGGGAGGTCCAATCAACACCAGAAGGGGTAAAGTAAAGAAAGGACGACTTAAAAGCTGGACACGGGTCTGTTTCCTCAAACTCTTCTCTTCTTTCTCTCAGTAACATTGGAAGATCCCGTGAAAGATGTGGTGGACTCGATGGAGGGTGCAAAGGAGGAGGGTTGGGAGAAGAATTCAGCCAACAAACAGGTCACGTTTGTGGTCTACCGCGAAGGCGATCAACTCAACTTCTTCCGCGTGGTGGACAGGGGAGACGGTTCCCTCACGCCTCTGTCGGAATCACTCGGGTCTGCATTCAAATACGGTTAACTCAAATTTAGAAAATACTCATCAGTAAACTTGTACTCTGTAATATTTGTATAAAAATGTACTGTATTTAACAAACGGGTTGCAATCCGTTTCATGTTTGAACAGCATTGAAATAACATTTTAAGGCTTAGTGTTCCATTAGTATTACATTCTTCCATGCTTCAAGTGTGAAACCTAACCCGAAGTAAAACATCTTATATTATATATTTCCATCAAAAATTGATCTTTAAAAATCGATTTTTTTTTTTAACACCCCTATTAGCTCATTCACTGCCATTGACAGCTATAGACGTCAATGGCAGTGGATGAGTTAAAGAATTGAAAAAATTAATCGTCTGACGCCCCTAATTTTTAATATTTTATTTTTTTAAATTATTTTTTTTAAATTGTAATTAATCGCTTAACTTCAATAGTTAACTCAAAATTAATCACAATTTTTATATTTGTTCTAAATGTACAACAAAAAAATTCTAGGTTTTCATACCCTTGTTAACAAAACTGGAGAAAAAAAAGTGAAACTAACAGAAATAGTACAAATGAATTTTTGACGTCTATAGCCGTCAATGGCAGTGAATGAGTTAGTAGGTAGGTTATGCTGGTGATAGAATTGCATACAAATTCAGGTTATAAATGTTCGACATAGGACCAGAATGTTGTTTTCGACCATTTTACATATGTGCGCCTCTTTTTTTTTTTTTAGTGCCGGCTCCGTGTACAACATGTACACGGAAGAGGACAGCAGTGGCGAGCGTTCTGCTGCTGCGCAGAGTTTGGAAAACTCCATCACCATGAATAAAATGAAGTTGCTCAAAGCCAAGATGGAAGACATGAACATCAACAAGAAGGTACGGCAGAAGTTTGTTTGAGAATTAGTGCATGCAAAAGTAGAAATCTCCAAATCCAATCTTACACATTTTAAGTAGTGGAAATGAGAGGTACTTAAATGCTTTAATAACATCTGGTGGCACAAGTTGCGCTTGACAACGTTAACCCAAAGAACTACGCTCACAGTGCAGACCTTAACAGTATTCAGGACATTCTGCTTTGTTTACATTGGAGAATTCTTAAGCAGAAACGCCTTCATTCCAGTGTATATCTAATTAGTGGTGCAAAGGATCAAATCAAAAACAAATATTTTGATAGTGGATTAACTCATTTGCTCCCCAAAAATTTATAAATACGTTCTATTTATAATGTTTTAAGTTTCCCAAGGACGTATTTGTTTTTTTAATGTTTTTTTTTTTTTTTTAATTTATGCTAGAGCATACAGAAGCCTCTCAACTGCACTAAACGGTTTAAGCAATGGTAGTTATTACAAAAACGGCCAGGAGGTGGCAGCAGAGTAGAAGAGTTCAACCAGGGCCATGTTGAAAACAAGCTGATTTACCCACAGTTCTAAGCAGATTAGTGAATAATGATGAAACTTGAAGCTATATTCTAATGCTAATTGCTGCAAAATGGAAACAAATAGAAATACACTTTTTTCCTGATGAAAGAAGACTCTAATCTTTCCTTTTGTAGGTTCCATGTTTTTTATAGCAATACAACGCAATATTCTGTGGGCCTTGCAAACTCATTCAAAATCTAGTAAAACCGCCTGGAGCAAAGGGGATTGCTTTAGTGAAAAGTCCTGGGAGTGAATGAGTTAATCGTTTGGACACCTTGATTCATATAAAATTGTCAGCCAGACTCAACAGTAATTCCTCAGATTTTTGTAGTCCTCCATGAAACTGGACTGGATATATTTTTTTTTAAACAAAGTAAGCCATTTGCAAACATCTGCTTTTACTTTGTAAAAAACATTTTAGTGACCAAACCAATAAATATAATTTGTTTGTTCTGGTCTTGATTCTACAGCCGAAGAAGACGAGTAAGGCAAAACAACGCCCCCCCGTCGGTCTCCATCCCTGCGGCGGCCACCCGACGCCTTCCATCACGCGACTCCATCAGCGCCTCTTGCGTTCGCTCCCTCAGATTAACCCGTCTCGCCAGCCCAGTGGACATCTACCTCCCATAGCGGACCAAGAACTGCCGGACGCGCCTCCGCCCGCCGCTGCTGCTTCCGCTACCTCCCAGTTGCCCGTCCCGAGACGGCCCTCTCCCTCTTTCCCCTCGCCGTCTTGCTACATGCTTCAGGAGGAGGAGTCGTGGGAGACGTGCCTGCCATTTGCAAAGATTCGGCCCCCTCCCAAAGTCTCCCGCTTGGACATCGGCGGCACCAGGTTGATGAGGGACTGCGTGTACCCTCAGCTTCCTCCGCTGTGCACCAGGAGTTCGCCCGAAGCCGCGTTTGACCCGCTCAAGCCGGTCGGCGAGGCGGTCGGGGTGAGTTTACTAGACGAGGCCGGCGGGCTGGTGGCGCCGCCGCAGACCGCCGCTTCGTTTGGCGAGCTGGCGGACCCCTTGAGTCTGGATCTGTCGCCTCAATCCGAGGAAGCTTGTCGAGCTTTTGACGTTGGGGCGCCGCACCAACTGCCGCTGCCCCCCTCCCCTCTCAGCACTTGGACACTCGGGAGCGGCGGCGGCGACACCCTGACCAGCCGGGCGGATATAACGCAGCTCAGCACTTCCTTCCATTTAAACCCTCCGTCGCCCTCTTCCAGCTCCCCAAAACCACGTTTTCAGCCTTTTGACTCCCCACTCCCCCTTCAAGTACATTCCGCAGCACAGGTGAAACCGGGCAGCCCGTCCCCTCTCCCGCTGTCCGGTCACGCAGCTCGCCTGCGGGGGGTAAAGGTGGAGTCTCCCGGCAAGAGGTCCGAGCTTCTCTCCAAAAGGGAAGCCAGAGGCATCACGAAGATGGCCAGCCAAGCCTGTAGAGAGCAACTGGGCTCCCTGAGCAACCCTGCGCTCCTGGCGTCGCTCTCGGCGAGGCCCGTGGACGGAAGCGGCGTGAGGAGAGGCGGCCTGGGCCTTCCCCTGCCCCCTGCTACTCCCATAGGACAGGGCATCCTGGGACCCAGGCTGCCAGGGCTGCCTCAGGAGGACGTCGCGCGACACCGAGCTGCAGCCGCCTCGCACACGGTGAGCGTAGATGACCATCTGTCTTTGTTTTGTCACTTCACTCTGGAGTAGAACATTCAATTACAAGTAGGGCTGAATTATATTAGAAAATATTATCATTGCGATTTGATAATTATTGTTTTTTCAAGCTCCCTTTCCCATGTATATTTTTTAACAAAAAAAAAACCCCAAAAACAATAAATTAATTGTGTGTCGAGGAGGAGCTATTTTTAGCCCGGGCTGGTAATTGAAGTCACAGTCTTTAATGCATCATCTAATCTATAAGCCATTTATTTTTTTAATCATCATCCTGTAAAATGAGTTTGAAATGAAGTGATTTGGGATCTTTGTTTTTAGAATATTAACAATTTAAACTTTTAATGTATGCAATAATAATTATTTTGATTTGGGGGTTGTGGTTCTCGAGCTTGACATTCATGTGTAGTAGAAGAAAAAAAAACATTAAACAGTATTTCCTGTTATTAGAACGAAAAACAGATTATTTTCAGTGTAATTGAGGCCCCCTTAAATACTTGACCTTTTGTTTCCCCAGGCCAACAAATGTCTGGTGTCCGGCGGCGGAGTCATTCCTCCATTTGGGAGAATCGGTAAGAGACGCAGAACTTGCAAATCCGTTAACGTTCCTCTACTAGTATTTAGGCACCGCACAGCTGCTCCCACCACACACCGTTAGCACCGTCTGCCATATTTTCTATACGTTGCATTCCTTCCTCACAGGGCGTGGCTGCCATTCCTCTACACAAAGGAACTTGACTTCCATATAATGTTACAGCAAACGTGCTGTTATTCTTCTTTTTTTTCCCCATGTTTCGCTTTTGCTGTATTCTCTTTATCTGGCTGTCTGTCTATCAATTTCTCTCTTGCTATTCCTGTCTGTCTGTCTCACGCGCTCTCTCTCACCCTCATCCCTTCTCTCCCTCCCCAGTATTTCAAACTCCCTTTGAACAGGAAAAAATGTTCAGCATCAAAAGGCAAACAAATCTACCATTCTGCATGACCAATCAGCTGAAGAGCACACATTAAAAACAGAGAGAGAGAGAGAGAGCATTCACAAAACATTTTAATCGGTTCCTTTTGCAGACGAAAATAAGGTTCTAAGAAAGTGTCCTCACAAAGACGGGCTGTTTTTTTTGTGGAAAGGCCTATAGGTTAAAAGTATTCATCATTATTTCTGAGGACCGACATCTGCATACAGCGGGTGGTTCGAAGTTTACATACGCTGGCAGGATTTGTGAAATATTGGCTTTTTTGTGTGCAAAATATGACCGGGATCATCTCATTATTTTCTTTATGGCTACGTTTGTTTAATGATTGCATTTTTCTGAAATGCAACGATATAGATTTACTACACTCTGATTTTGTTGTCAACAGCCAACAGTCAAAATATTGTTTTTATGTAAAAACAGGAACAGGCCTTTTGAAACTTCCTGTGTGAATCTGTGTATGATTTTTTTTTTTTCCTATTATGAATTGAACTACTGGGCAAAAAAAAAAAAAAAAAAAACTCCCTCTTTCATGGAGCTCTGTTCCAGGTTGACAAGTTGTACTTGTGGAAGATTCCTTTTTGTCATCAATTTCACTGAAGATGTCCTCACTGCCGGTCAAACAAGTGCAGTCTCTTGCTGCAGGCGTTACGCAGCAACAGCACTGATCCAATAAATGTCAGATTTGTTGCAGACCCAGGTGCGCAAACGGCAATAATAATCCAATCTAGGAGCCATTACCGTTTTATCCGCCTTCTCGTCCTACTGTGAGCTGCTCATTATCCTCCATTCTTTTTCTCGGGGAACAATTTTGACACACTGAATATAACCATAAGGAGTCACACAAATAAAACGCCGCTGCACAAACAAAGCAATCTGTAGAAATCCAGACTATTGATCGCACGCCTCTGCTTTCGGGATATGTTTGAAGATGGCTACACTTGTTTTGTTTGTTTGTGGCTTTAACACAGTGGTAACTTTGAAGGTCAAACATCTACAAGCTTGTATAATTTGGAGTCAAAATATCTCATCAGGTAATCATGTTAGCCGTCAGCGCAACTTGCTAGCCATCATTCTCATTGCTTTGCTGCCATATGCTTGTCACTTGTGATCATAACACAGAAGATTTTATATTACACAATTAGTTGCTTTGATTTATTTTTGCGTGACGGCAACATTCACCGTTAAAGTTAAGGGGTTCAATGATCTTTATCCTTTTTCTTTTCTGCAAGGAACGACCACGTACCACCTACCTCCAGTCAAGGCCCCCGCGGGCGCTAAGAAGAAGAGTTCCAAGCACTGCTTCCTTTGCGGCAAGAAGACTGGCCTGGCCTCCAGCTACGAGTGCAGGTACGAGCGCTCACCGCCGGACTTTTAAGTCCAATCTGCTGCCAGTGTACTCGTCAGACCGCTATGCCCGTGGGCTATCTCGGCTTTGCTAAATGGGAAAGCTCGTCTTGCTATCGAGGCTAACAGTTTAGTCAACTGTTTTAACGCCTTTGATACACTTGAATCATTCTCAACTATATATATATATATATATATATATATATATATATATATATATATATATATATCAATTAATAAAAATGCTCTGCTCTCACATTTGTTGGAACTCTCCATGCAAGCCAGCGAGACTTCCTTGTTCGCGGACCCGCTCACTCGACAAATAAAAGGCAGTTTGCAACAGCAGAGCCCAACCCAAGATGCTCTTAGGACCGCCCCCTCAGGACCGCCCCCTCATTTGAATAACATTTCAACCTGGCAAATGTTACAAATACCAACTTCAATTATTATTTTTTTTTTTATAATTTGCAATCCCCAGACACGACTTGCACCACATTGTTGCCGCACTAAAAACAAAGCACTATGATTTTCTAGATGTGACAAGAATATCTGCGTTTGATTGGTCAATCAGGTGCGGCAGCAACTTCTGCGCCGCTCACCGCTATGCAGAGACGCACGACTGCTCGCACGACTACAAGGGGACGGGGAGGCGCTTCCTGCAGGACGCCAACCCGCTCGTCAGCGCTCCCAAGCTGCCTAAAATCTAGAAGGGCCTTCCAGAAAACCACTAAGGAGGACACGGTCAGCCTGGACGGACGGACGGACGGACGGACGTATATTATTCACCGACGTGTGCTTTGGGTTTCTTGTTTTTGTCCCTCTCTCAGCCAAGGTGAACTCTCCTGTGAAAAATTGCGGACAAACAGCAGATGATCAATGTGAAAGTGTTGCTTTTATTTTGTTTGTTCATTGAAGTCTGTGCACGTACGTTGGTTGTTTTTTTTGCAAAAAATCTGCTGCATGTTCGGACATAAAAAAACAAACAAAAAAACAAGCGCTGATTGATTTCCATTGGGCAAGTCGTGGCCAGATGCACTTTAGAAATATATTTAAACTTTTATTCTGGGCTGAGGGGTCTTTTTTTAATTTTATTTTTATTGATGTCTGTGTTTGTCTCATGAAGTGTTTGTTGTTATTATTTTTTTTCAATTGTATCCTGCGCCTAAAACGTCTTGTCTTGATACGGGCACATGCAGAGGACCACACAAACCAACGACACCCACGTGCGTGTTCATAGTATTTATTCATGAAATATTTAAATTCAAGTATGCAGTTTGTCGGTTTGAATGCCAGTTATAATTGAGGATGGGGAAGACAAAAGGGACGGGATCTTTAAATGTCTTTTGCAAGTAAGGTGGTTGCCATAAAAATATTTTTTTTTTGTATATTTTCTTTTTAATGCTCAGCCGTTGCAAAAATCTTCAATGCTGTCATATCTGCAGGGGTTCGACTTTAAATAAAATTTCTTTCCTTTCCTTCAGATACAACCACTTGTTTCTAATTTATTTCCTCGAATAATTACAAGGAATCCTTCAGATTTATCCACTTGAGTCAATGAAGTGTTTCCCATAAGGGAAATAAAAAGCAGGTAGTAAAAGCTTATCTCAGTTCATAGACTGTTTTTCGGCCCGTATAACCCACTTAATCTCTGTTGCTAATCAAGATGATGTGGAAGGCCTAGCGCATGTTGTAAATGAGTTCCCTGCACACTCGTGTGTCACACTTTCAAATAGATTGAGTGTTGCTAACCAAAACGACACCGATAGAAACCTGAACGGATAATATGTGGAAGTCATCGCAATTCCTTGCTCAGTATTAAAAGAGGATCTGTTGTCATGCGGAGTCCGGCGTCATTCCAGAACGTGTGGTTGCTCCTGTTGATAACCAAAACAGCAGCACCTACAGAGTCACACAAAGTGTGACTTATCAGTACAAATAAACAAGTTCCCTCCCTTAAATACAGATTCTAATGTTATGTGAAATCTTAAATGACCGAGTTGACTGATAATCTACTCTATTGCTAACCAAAACAGCAGCAGCCATTTTGCTGCAATATTCACATTGGAACAAACATTATCGAGTCATACCTCAAATTAAATCTCTCAATGGCGGCGTTATCGCAGTGGACTTATTTGGGCACTTGTAGGCTTGTATGTGGACATATTGACATAAAGATGCATTTTTGCTAATACTCGGTGAATTGTTTTCAACCAAGCTGGACATGTAGCTGCCTCCAAATTCCCTTAATAGTTGTCGACTAATACTGACTCATTCTTGTGGCGGTGATGTGCTGGTTACTTAGCAACAAGATGACATCTTTTCTTGTATTGATCCCAGATGTATAAAAGATAAGACAACATAGTATTTTGCCACATAACATAAATTATGGGGGGGGGGGGGTGGGTTGTGCTTGGCAGGTGAGTCATGAGGAATTGGTGGCGTTGGTGAGGCTCAGTTGTTTACACTCTGTCTCAGCCTCAGACAAAACCTGACCGGAGTCACGTCTCGGTGTCTGGACGGACGCTCTCCCTACCTTTCGTGTTTGCAGTGTTTTGGCTGTGAGATAATTGCGTTGTGAATAAACAGTAATTGACCTTGTGGAGCTGCGGTGGTCATGCGCTGCATGCTCTGCATCCAAAATAACCCCTGTCTTATTTTTTTTTATTATTTTTTTTAATTGTATATATTTGTCAGTTTTTTGTTTTAATTTAGCTTTTATTAGTTTTAGTGTTAATTGTATTTTTATAGGGGTATTTGTAGAGTGCAAGATATATATATTTATATATGAATGAAATAAAAATACTCCATATTTTTGTTTTTGCCCATTCAAATTAAAACCAATTAAAACACCTGATTTCAGTGTGTTGAAAAAAAAAGTGCCTTCTAGCACTTTCTGATCCTAATCCCTGGATTTCATGCATCCCTGTGACGCCAAAGACACATACATGCATGGCAATTTGGCAAACTCACTTCAGTGGGGAGAACAGAGGCTCCGTTGTCCCGCCCCAAGGACGATGTGGCGGCCTGCGCATTCGTAATCAGGCCTAACACACGGACAAAGATGCAAGATGATGCAATCCTCTGGTTAATAATTCATCCTCCGACATGCTACTGTGGGTTGACTACCTCTCTGGGTCACCTTTTTGGATGGTCCTACTGACCATAAGTCTACACACCCCTGCTTAAATGCCTGTTTTGGATAGTCCAAAACAGACCAAGATAAATCATTTCAAGACTTTTCTGCTATTAATGTAACCTATAACCTGTACAACTACAAAAAGAAAAAGAAAGATTTTTTTGGGGTTGCACAAGTGTGCACACCCCCTTATAGCTGGGGATGTGACTACTGTATATGCTCAGACTTGACCAATCGCCTGTTAAATGGAAGTTCAGATGTTCAAGTAGGCTTTTCTTGCCATTGTTTGCTTTCTAGCAGAAGCCTGAAATAATCTTCCTAATGGGGGCCCTAACTAGCTGTTGCTAGCTTGTGGTTAGTCGGGGGCACCGAGAAACATCGGATACTGTTCCACATCAATGACCTAACAGTAAACCTTTGTAGACACTTCAATGACACGATGGGATTCTCTCAAATGGGGTCCCCTGCAAACACCGTCATCAGTTTTCAAATGATTGCTTTCCATTCCTTGAAAAAAAACCCGTTTTTTTCTTATTCTGAAAATTTGACACATTTACCTTTTAAGAAATATATTTAGAAAAAGAAAATATGTGACTATTCGTAATTTGTGGGAGCCCCCCCTTTTTTATTTTTATCCCAATAGATGTTTCTTCTCCTTTTCTCACGCCTCCTCCTCTTGCTCTTCTTCGTCGTCGCTCTTCGTCCACTCCACGTGAACGCGGAAGTGGGTGACGCGCCTCCACACGCAGGTTCGACTACCGAGCGACTGACGTGGATTTCAAACAACATCACGGCCACGCACGGCCCGCGACGACCAGTGTCCTCCTTGGACTTTGTGACGACAAAGAGGGAAGCGCCAGCGAGGCGACCGCCGGACGCCGAGGAAGAGGCGAGGAAGACGGCTACTGTTGGCGTCGCTTGGTCGCTCCACCGGTTCCGGACGGAGGGACGGTGGTCGTTGGATATTAATCGAGCATTTCCGTGGGAAATTAAGGTAGGGACATTCATAGTTATTACAAAGCACCAATAAGTGTTATGTTGCGTTATATTGTTTTAAATATTGTTAAAGGAGGCTCCCATTCGATTCCACTCAGCATTTTATTAGGTACACCTGCGCAACATAATAAGATATAATTGTTTGTTTCCATTACAAACGAATTATATTGTTGACTTTTGAGGCGTATGAGGAAGGTGTTAATGAATAATGTTTATGATTGTGGTTGTTCGGTCGCCTCCACATCTCGCAAAATTTTAGCAACAGCTTCCCCCAGTATGATGCACTGCAGTTTTTCCATACAACTCTCGTTGGAAATGCGAGTGGTGAGTGGATGGATGGATGACGGATGGATGGATGACGGATGGATGGATGACGGATGGATGGAGGGTAGAGAGGGCTTTGTTTCCCGGTGGGACGCAGGCATGAATGAGTAAAGGTGGCTTATTACATTTCATTTGCTTTTCTGTGGAGTGCAACAAAGCTTTAATGCTTTATGGAATGATTCTGATGATGGCAATGATGTCTATGCTTGAAGGTAAAATGAACACAGGAAGGAGTGTTTTTTTTGAAAATGTGTTTTTTTTGTTAGGTGCAACAATTGTCTTTAAAAAAAAATTAATTCAAACAATTAGAACTTTAAACCGTTAAGTTTTTTTGCTACCGCAAATTAAAAAAAATTAAACTCCCAATTATTACGTTTTTTTTGTAAAACTCAACTTATTGCAAAACCTGATTTTGTTAAAAATTTCAAAATAAAAGCCCGCAAATATTTTTATTTTATTTTTTGTTATTCTCTAATTTCTACTTTTGTTGACCGATTCAAAACCATTCCAGGTCATTGTATATCATTGCATGTCATTCAGTATCATTTCATAAATTTTCATTCAGCCTCTCAGCCTTCACATGCAATTTTTCCAGAAATTGCATTCTGTTTAAAATAATGAAAATCCTTGGATTTTCATCCACTCAACAGCAATATTCAGATTTTTATCGTCTTTCATGATAGCAGACTGATTATGTTTGTGTTTACTCAAAATAAGACACTTGCAAACATTTGCTTTTACTTTGAAAAACAATCAGCAACATTATTTTTTAACAATTACACCAAACCACTAAGTGAACTCTAATCAGTTTGTTTTCCGCAATGATTTGAAAGACGGGCCGAAATTTGAAATTGAATAAATGCTCTCTAATTTTTTAATAGGGGATGGAAAGTAAAACCGTTTAAGTCGACGCTGGAAAAAACAAAACAACTTTTATTGGAATAACTTGATCGTGACGTTTCCCTTCTACTCTCTAATGTGGCTACAACTTAACAGCGTATTAGACCGCGTGGAACCACTCTGCCCCTCAGTGGCCAAACCGGGTACAACATGAACAGCGTTCCAAATAAAGGCACACACCGACAAAGGCAAGACAGTATAAAATAATTGAGATAAAATCGATTTTGGGACATTTAAAATCGATTCTGAATCGTACTAAATGAGAATCGATTTTTTTGGGCACACCCCTATTAAAATATTCTGGCAGTACATGATTCATTTTGGTCCAACCAACTTTCTATTTGAGCTGAAAGGACACCCTGAAGTGCTTCCTTGGCTTGTTGTTTGAAATTGAGCCTCATGCGTACAAACTATGGATGGGCGCTAATGTGGAGTTTTGCAGTCAAGCGGAGAACGAGCCCACAGTGTGTGGTGAAATCAATGGAGGGTGGTGGTTTGGCTTCCAGCTGATTGTTACGGCGCATCTCGCGTTTCAGCGGGCTGCACGGATCATCTTTCATCCCGCCGTGCGCCACGTTCCGGGCCTAATCCTTTTTAAACGGCTCGCGCTTTTCAGTTGGGCCACCGCTTGTTTTCTTAACTTTAAAAAAATATATATATTGTTATGGTATCACGGTGCAGGCTGCAGTGTGGCGGTCAATGGTGTGATTGTGCAACTGTCATCTGTGTTACATCATCGCCGTTGCCGTTGGTTACGCTGTTGTGTGAGACTTGAAGGCGAAGAAGGCATCGTTGCATGCAGAGTGGTTTTGGTTGTGACCTCCTGTCGAGATCTTTTGCAATTCCAGCCTCTCTTAAGCATTTCCACAAAGCCACTTGTGGATACTAGTACGCAAACAAACCTTACGGGTGGGCACGTGTCACGCACTAGTAGCCTCCAGGATCCTAATAGTTTAGTACTAGTAGACAGTGATTCTACTAGTGCACTGTGGTACATGAACATAACCTGTGTATCATTTCAATAAAGGCACAAAGCTGTTTGAGTACATATTAGCTAACCTTGATATCCATCTTAACCCATTCACTGCCATTGACGGCTATTGACGTCAGAAGTTCATTTGAACTATTTCTATTAGTTTAACATTTTTTTCCACTTTTGTTAACAAGAGTATGAAAACCCAGATTTTTTTTATTTATTGTACATTTAGAACAGATATCAAATTTATGTTTAATCGTGAGTTAACTATTGAAGTCATGCGATTAATTACAATTAAAAATTAGGGGCGTCGGGCGATTAAAATCGTAATTAATTGTATGATTTAACGAGTTAACTCACGATTAATCACAAATTTTATATCTGTTCTAAATATACAATAAAAAAAATCTAGGTTTTTAAAAGTGGAAAAAATGTTAAACTAATAGGAATAGTTCAAATGAATTTTTGACGTCTATTATCGTCAATGGCAGTGAATGAGTTAAGTATTTATGTCTATGTTCTCACTAGTAGAACAACAACTAGTATCACAAATGACATAGAATTCTACTGGTGAAGTGCTAGTGCTAACATTTAGCACTGTGCTAGTCAAGCGCAGATGTCAGCTAGTGCTAAATAGGGGTGTGAATTGCCTAGTACCTGGCGATTCGATTTGATTAATCCCGATACGAATCCGTAAATCGCACAATTTTTTTTTTTTTACTCAAATTTAGAAAATACGAATCAGTAAACTTGTACATGAACACTGTAAGATTTGTATGAAAATCTGTTTACTAAATTGAATTGAATTGCGCACTGTAAAATCGCGATATATCGGCGAATCGATTTTAGTGCTAACTGCTAAGTTTACTACCAATATGTCAAAGTCACCCTACTAATATGTAGAAATAGTGGATAACAATAGAAGCTTATGGTCATGTCACATGATTACTTGAGAAAAATCAAATAAAAAGTGAAGTTGTCCCAAGCAGGATGGCGTTGTCAGCATATTTGAAGCAGTTTTGTTTAAAAAGGGAGTCAAAGAGGGGACTCGGGAAAGATCCCTGAGGTATCCCTTAGTTTAGGATGAGAGTGGAAGAAGTGCTATTCAGAGGTGTGTTGCTGAGAAAGTCTCGTATCCAAGTATAACAGTGAGATCTAGTGGGAAATAGTGTGCTGTACTAGTGAGGAGAAAGAGCGTAGGTCCGTGGACCTTAAAATGGATTTCAAGGGTATGGATGGGTTCCATATTGAATTTGAAGTGCACTGCAGCAATCGGCACCACACAGTCCACATAATTCAGAACTGTGCCTGAGACCTTCCCTCTATTTAACTATTAATATAGCAGATTGCGGCCGTTCACCCACGTAAGAGCTAAGACAGCCTTGGCGGAGGTCTCCGCCCTGTCCACCGCTCTTGTTGCCTCTTTCATGCCTCCTTACACATGACTAATCCTGCATCATCACATGGGATTAGCGCGTATAGATTGGCTGCGATCCGCCCTCCTGTTTCACTTCGCCTTTTTTTTTTTCTTCTCGCAGGCAACAAGCTGTGCGCGCTAATTTTGCTGTCGTGCTGAAAGACACAAAAAGATTGCTGTCGGTGGAACTGGACTTGCTGCCGTGTTGCTCAAAAGAGAGAGAGAGAAAAAAAAAGTTGCTTTTTTATTTATGAGCTGCTTTCGCCTTGTTGCGCTTTTATGGCCACCTCTCGGCTTGCTGGATCATTATTGGGACCCGAGCACGCGCTGCAGACGGTCCTCTTGAAATTGCTTTTGTTTTAATCACGATTATTTATGTTTTGCAACCTAGCCTCCATTGTATGCTAAGAAAAAAAACTATGTTTAAGTGAGTTGAGGACAGTCGCTTCAGAAGTATGTGGTTTGCTGTCATCTTGCTGTCGAGGAACTATGTTGATGTGAATTGAGGAGCTTCATTTTCATGCCTTTGGTGTCTTGCGCTAGACTAGTCATGATCGGCACAAAATATGGCAAAATGGCGAGCTGAAGATGACGCCGTCCACTCCTCACTGGGGGCGGAGCTACATGGAGGGCCACCCCTTGTCACTCTCTGGCCAACCCCATACCAAAAGGAAAATTTTAGTATCCATGATTTTTCTTCATGATGATGATGATGATATTATTAATATTATTAAAAATGCTATTAATTATATTATTGTTTTTATATTATTATTTTATTTTATTTATGTGCGTGTGTGTGAACGATTTCTATTAGTTTAAAAAAAAATTCCCCACTTTTGTTAACAAGTGGATTTCTTTTATTGTACATTTAAACAGACGATTAATAAAAAAACAATCTAATTAATCACATGACTTCAATAATTAACTCATGATTAATCACAAATTTTATCTGTTCTAAATATACAATTTTTTTTAAGGTTTTCATACTCTTATTAACAAAAGTGGAAAAAGTGGAGAACTAATAGAAATAGTTCAAATGAATTTCTGACGTCTATAGACGTCAATGGCAGTGAATGAGTTAATTTTATTAGAATAATATTTTTGTTTTTATATTATTTATATTTATTATATTAGATTTGATTTATGTATTTATAATTATTATTATTATTGATTATTTTTGTTATTAATAACATTATTATTAATATTATTTTATTTTCATTTATCATATTAGATTTTATTTTTATTATTTTTTTTTTTTTTTAGAAAATGACCCAGGCCACGGCAATGAAAATGTTCTGGCTACGCTCCTGCTCCTCACGACCTCACCTTCACGACCAGACTGGCCGCGCCCGTTGTGAAAAATCGTACCTGCTCATGAGCGTTATTGAAGGCGTCAGCCGCCCCGACGGAACGCCGGTAATGACAATTTCCAAAAGGGCGCGGCGAGGACCAAGACTGAAAGACTGAAGGCGCCCGCAGAGACTATTGTGTGCTTGCAAATGAACTCCGCGCTTTCTGTCTTTTGAGCTGCGTCAAGTAAGGAAGTAATTGCGAGGCGGGAAAGAATCCAATCCCGAGTACACGAAGGCTCCATTAGGAGCCGGCTGCCGCCATTGTTGCGTACAATAGCTTGCGATGGCGCAAAGTGCCTCCCCCTCGCAGATGACAACAGAGGAGTTTGACAGCTTCAATTGTGCGCCGCCGAAATCACTTCAGTCAAACTCACTAACATGGTTCGATAAAATTCCCATTTTTATCCGCTCGCAGATGTGTTGCATTTTTAGAAATATATGGAATGAAAATAATCTATCTCAAAGCATCGTTACCCATTGAAATAAATAGAAATGCTATTAATGTGTTCCAGCCTCCCACATATGTTGATATACCGTTTGTGTTTAAATATCCGTTGCTTAACTCATTCACTGCCATTGACGGCTAAAAACCATTAATTTGAACTATTTTCATTAGTTTAACATATTTTTTCCTCTTTTGTTAACTTGAGTATGAAAAGCTAGATTTTTTTTTTCACTGTACATTTAGAATAGATATGAAATTTGTGATTAATCGTGAGTTAACTAGTGAAGTCACGCAATTAATTACGTTTTAAATTTTAATCACCTGACGCCCCAAATTTTTAAATAATCTTTAAAAAAATATATATATTTTATTCATTCACTGCCATTGACGGCTATAAACGTCGAAAATTCATTTTAAGTATTTCTATTAGATAATCATTTTTTTCCACTTTTGTTAACAAGAGTATAAAAACGTATAATTTTTTTTCATTGTATATTTAGAACAGATATCAAATTTGCGATTAATCGTGAGTTAACTAGTGTAGTCATACAATTAATTATAATAAAAATTTTTAATTGTCTGTCGCCCCTAATTTTTAATAATCCTTTTATTTTTACAATGAATTTATGGCAGTGAATGGTTATTGATGGTTTTCGTTTTGCATTGTGTGTTAGCATTAAGCTAGCAGAAGGCAATGTTGTGTGGTTGCTTACATTGACAACGTGTAATTATCTTCAGTAAATTTCGACAGGGAATGGCCTTTTTTTTCTTTTTCTTTTTTTTTTTGAAGAGTTCTATCAGATAAGCCAAAGCTTTCATCTTTCATATAAAAATCCCAAAATGTCCTCTTCCCATTTTATTTTATTTTCGCCCCGAGCTCGTTTTCAAAATGTCAGCATCAGACTGTTGTCTGTCTGGCTCAGTATCGCTACCGCGGCTGCTTCCACCCCCGTCGCTCCATTCTTCTGCTTAATCTCTCAAATATTATTGATTGCATTCCGAGAGGAGACAGGAAATGAATATGGCCAATAAAGACAAGGAGGGGAGGGGAAATGGCGTCTTCATAACGCTTCCTGTTCCACTCGCAGCGTTTTAATCTGGATGTGGGTGGTCGTGCTTTAATCCTCCCAAGTACACCCTTCAGAATTTTTTGATGACTGACAAATATTACAGCTCAGTGTACTGTGTGTAGATCGTAAAATAGCTATAGCGACCAGTTCTTAAAAAAAATAATAATAAAAAAAAAAGCCAAGTGTGCTTCAAGCTATTATAATCACTCCCATTAGAAGTGTACTGTAACACAAAGTACGCTAACCTATGCTAACTTATTAAGCGAATATGATGCGAAACATAGACGGGCTAACAAAGCTAGCATCATTATCGCTGTCGTTTTTTGAAGTCACCGTAAAACTAAATGTAAAACGAAGAGAATTTCAGTGTGTATTAAACCAAACCACATGACTTTGTCGTACGAAAGTACACGAGCCGATGCTAACTTAATGCTAATATAATATGAAACGTCATAGACGGACGGGCGAATGAGGCTAGCGTCCTTATCACAGTATTTTATTTTTTTTTCATGGAAAACGCTTATTGGAGATTTATCTCTTTTTTTAACTCATTCACGGCCATTGACGTCAAAAATTCATTTGAACTATTTCTATTAGTTTAAATTTTTTTCCACTTTTATTAACAAGAGTATGAAAACCTAGAAAATCACAAATCTGTTTGAAATGTACAATAAAATAAGATTTTTTAAGTTTTCATACAATTGTTAACATAAAAGAAATAACCAATAGAAATATGTCTGAATCTTTGTCATTGATACAGTAATTTCATAATAATTAATGAAATTGAGTTCAAATTAAAAAGATGTACTGTACTGTAAAAAACAAGTGTTATTGATTTGTGTTTATGCCATTTTTCTGCCACTAGATGGCATAATTGCATTTGGAAGACATTGGTGACTGCTCAGTGCATTTTTTTTCATTTTTGATAGCTATCTAATCTTTAACATGAAGTAACTTGTGAAATTCTGCACATTTTTAAAATTGTAAAATACAACTTTGCCAAAGTCTCCACAAATATATGCATTTTTATTAAATGTATTACTGCTAATTATTGCGACTGGAATTCCCCCAGTACAGGCTCTCCAAGTAAGCGGCGGTCATTAATCGCACGTTAAAGAAACTTTCAATGAACTCAAAATTAACGCACTCATTTTGACACCCCTACTTTCTCCGAATTCATTTATTCTAGATGTCATGCTATTTTTGGCTATTTGTGGTCCAGGCCGTCTGCATCTGTTGGCTTTAACAATATTACCAAATGTACTACTAGCGCAGGCCCCATATTGCTGTCGTCACATGACCCCAAACTATCTGACTGTGGTTATGTCCACATTTATCTGGCCTGTAATCTAATAACCCTAATCCGATGTATTCCCCACGTACTGATCGGTCCGTAGAAGATGGCCGATTGATCTCAATGGATGATGTCATGCACACGTGAGGGAAAACCACGTGGTCGTCTCCATTTCAATGAAATGATACAGTAGGAGGAGGGTGCCCGTATTGGACGCCTGCCATCCATCAACCGGGACGAGTCGCTGGCTCAGCCGAAATGGGCCGAGGCGTCGCTGCGGGTTGCAGTGGCGCTAGATGACATCATTAGAACGTCACACGGTTCTACAGTGCCGGCAACATAACAGCGTTGGGTGATTAAAAAAAGGTGGCAAAGCACCACCTTTGTCTAAATGCAATGCCAAGTTGCGACAAAAGCACTGCTTTTATAAATGTAGCCCCGCGACTCATTTCAACATAGTTGAATGGCACCAAGATGCTACAGGATGGCGGCAAAGCGCCACTTTTGTCTTAGTGAAGTTCCTCAACTCACGTCAACAGTTTTTTGGGCACAAAGATTGCGGCAAAACCCTACTTTTGTCTAAATGAAGTTCCTCAACTCACTTTAACAGAATTTTTGGGTACGAAGATGGCGATAAAACCCTACTTTTGTCTAAATGAGGTTCCTCAACTCCAACAGAATTTTTGGGCACAAAGATGGTGGCAAAAAGCTACTTTTATCTAAATGAAGCTCCTCAACTCACTCCAACAGAATTTTTTTGGGCACGAAGATGGCGATAAAACCCTACTTTTGTCTAAATGAAGTTACTCAACTCCCAACAGATTTTTTGGGGCACGAAGATGGTGGCAAAAAGCTACTTTTATCTAAATGAAGCTCCTCAACTCACTCCAACAGAATTTTTTTGGGCACGAAGATGGCGGCAAAACCCTACTTTTGTCCAAATGAAGTTCTTCAACTCACTTCAACAGAATTTTTGGGCACGAAGATGGCGGTGAAAGTCTGCTTTTGTCTAAATCAGGGGTGCTCAAGTTCGGTCCCCGAGAGCCCCTATGCAGCCTGTTTTCCATGTTTCCCTCCTTCAGCGCAGCCGGATCTAACGATCAGCTAATCAGCAAGCTTTGCAAAAGCCTGATAACCATCCTGATCATGAATCAGGTGTGTTAGTGGAGAGAAACATGGAAAACAGGCTGCATTAGGGGCTCTCGAGGACCGAACTTGAGCACCCCTGGTTTAAATGAAGTTCCTTAATTTTGTTCTTTTTAGTTGAGTGGCACCAAGATGTTACAAGATGGCGGCAAACTGTTACTTTTGTCTAAATGAAGTTGCTCATGAAGTTCCTCAGCACCGAGATGCCAGAAAATGGCGGCAGAGTACTACTTTTGAGTTTTCCCCAAAACCTTTTCGCTTTTCTACCATCGAAACGTTTTCCCAAAAATTAGCTAGCATTATTTACCAACACAAAAATGCTAAATGAGCTCATGAGAACCGAAAAAAATACAGCAACGCTTTAAGTTAATACAAGGAATTTTTGTCTTCTGCAAGTTATCGTTGAATTTTGCCCGTTTGAATCAGTACTTGGGCTTTTGCAAAACCTTTTTTCGTATCTGTACTTTTGCAACCTTTGCTCTTAGCAGACAGACAAGCAAACAAAGCCAGCGTTCAGGTATGTGCTCCGCCGACTTCCTTTCTTCACTATTGAACTATGTCAGGCATTTGGACTCCTCCCCAACAAACGCTATGTAACCTGCACTGTTGACTTGAAATTGCCTCTCGGGCATCAGCGTTTGTTGTCGCTGTGTGTTTTTTTTTTTTTTTTTTTTGCGGCAGCTTCTTAATCTTAGCCAACCCCATTAACTCAGCCAAGGAGAGGCGAGGGAAGCCCGTGGAGGACGGACGGGCCCGGCTTTTGTCAACCCAATTAGACACCGTCTCCGTCGGTTCCGACTGGTTGCATGCGCCCGCTGAGGGGCGGGGGATGGGGGTGGGGGGTTCTAAATCAAGAATGAACATCATCCCACGCTCCCTTTCCCTAATATCCCTCGCAGGTTTTAACAAAGTGCGTCGAACGGAACGACGTGCCAAGCCTCATCGCCCCTCGACATTGTCGCACTGTTGACTGGTAATTACTGGATTGACAATTGAATGAATGCTAGCGGGCTGAGTTTAAATAACCCCTCCTTGCCCCCCCCCCCTCCCAAAAAAAATCTAAATAAAATAAAAATTCTTGCAGTGCTGAACAATTAATCAAAATGTCAAATCGCAAAGCCCACAATTTGGGGAAATTCCATCAGTCAGTAGATATTCGGCATTTTTGACAAATATCAGCATCGACCATTTTGAAAAATTATACAGACGAGGGTGGTAATAGATCAGTTTAAAAAAAAAAGTGTTCAGGGGGAAAAAAAACTTCTGGGAACTAATTATTAATTTTTTTATATCCGACACTGGGAACTCTCTGCACCTTCTATTTTTGTTTGAAATTAAAACTAAGAAGTTATGTTTTAATACTTGAGATATTTTGACATTTTAGAAAACTCGATTTACTGTCGAAAGCAAAAGGGAGCCATTTGCTTAAGTTTTTATTTAACTTTTGAAGACACGCTACGGCCCCTGGGACACACCCCTGAACTTTTTGTTAGATTTTTTCAAAACGAAGATGACTATTGACTAAGATTTTTTTTTAACTCCCAATATTTTACGATCCCTAAAAGTTGTTCACTAAACATATTCTTAAATACAAAAAAAAAGAGCTGGAGTTTATATTTTTTCAAATTCTGATGCCAATATTTTCCCGTTTAGTGAAAATGAATATTGGCTACAAATATCGGTTATCGGCGTCCTTGACTACTAATAATCAATATCGGTATCAGCCCTGAAATAAGCATATCGGTCTATCTGCTTACTTTTTGTAAATATGTATTAGGGGTGTAACGATAACGCTGGTTAAAAAAAAAAAAAAAAGAAAGTGCAATGTGATGTCATTTCAGTCGAAAGTGTCAAAATGGCCGCTTCCTGAGATGGATAAAAACTGTATTTTGCTGCTTCATTCATGTTTCACAAACATTATATTAATCAGCATACTGTCTTTAGACTAGTGGAGGTTCCTTTTAAGGTAGTTTATATTCATCTTTTAAATTGTACTGCACAGGTGCTTTGCATTGGCGTAGCCTCTTTAGAGCGCCTCATTGTTGCAATGTGGAGGAAAGCCCACAGTTTTTTTGTTTTTTTTTTACAGCGTGGGGAAAAATAGCTATTTATCTATCACAGGGTTGTTAACGACACTCAGTGAATAAGTTACGTACTAGCGATATTTGAAGAAGCATTTTAAGGCGCATTTTTCATCCTGCAATTTGTGCTTTGCAAACATTTTTGGGTGGTTTTGTTTGAGATTGCGACAATGTTGTGTAGCCTGAAGAAGTTTCCTTGTTTGCCATTTGAGCTTGTTTGTCATTTTTTTCTTCTTCCTTCTTTCTCTTCAATTTTAGTTGTAGCGTGCAAGCGTCCCACGTGGATTAGTGGGAATTAGAGCATTCTGCGTTTTGCCGCAACATCCGCTTGGCTTGTTCTTCCCCCGCCTTCAATTATATCAAAAGTTTGCGTTTCATTTTCTGGATTTTTGATACTGTAGCGAATAATACAAGTCATACCTTTGCAGGTTCTATGACTTCACAGCACCGCATGAATGTGGTCCTGAATATGTGACATAGCAGTAATGGATGTTTTTTTTCTTTCTTTCCTTTCTCCAAAATGTCATGAATAATTCATATTTAAGTCGGCAAACAATGCGGCTAATGTTCCGATGTGCGCACAGCAACAGCGCCGCGGAGTTGATATAAATTGTGTACACGCCGCCACTGCGCCGTTGGCAATGTGCAGCCAGTGAGAGCCTGCGTGCCAGGTTTCGCTCTGTTGATTTCAAAAGTATGAAAATAAAAAAAAAAAAGTGGAGGAGAAGTAAAAACATGCACGAAGCGGTTCATTAACCTTGGACCTTTGCAGAGAAAACACAGTTTGGATTAAAAAAAAAAAAGAAGAAGTAGATCATGGAACTGGAATGTGCTAATTAAGGAGTAAAAAGGGAGAAGTTACTTGAGTGGTTCACATTGAGTAAATAGTAGACAAAAATAGAGAATTTCTTGGTGTTCAGTAATTTGCCTCCATTCAATAAATACCACTTAAGGCATTTTTATAGCATTTACAGCTCACTCGCAGCCATTTTCACTGAAGTAACCCACTTCGCTCCCGGCTGTTTTGCTGGATTTTGACTGATTTTGTAAGATCCACAGAATATTCTGTTCTACTACTATAAAAACATGGAACCCAAAAGAAAAAATTGAGTCTCTTCTTTCATCAGGAAAAAAAAAAGTATATTTACACCTGTTTCCGTTTTGCATCAGTTAGCATTAGAATATAGCTAAATGTCATTATTATTCACAAACTTGTTGGAAACATGGCCCTGGCTGATCTCTTATACTCTGCTGCCACCTGCCTGCCGTTTATTGTAATAACTACCATTGCTTTAACTAGCAAAGCCTTCTGTATGTTCTAGTATAAAAAAAAAACGTATAAAATACGTTTTTGGGAGTGCAGGACAAATAATTTAAAAATGTATATATACCTTATTGGGTTTGAATGAGTTAAATTCACGTTGAAATAATACAAATGTACAATTAGACACCAATTTTTGAGAGAGCAAGAGCAAGGGATAACAAAAATATAGTACCAATCACGTTTTTTTCATAGGCATCGAATGTATTTCATAATGAACATCAATAATGATATGCTGAGAAAAGATGTACATTATAAAACGAACCTGAAGCTGTTGCTTTCTTGAGGGTGAAAAATAATTCTAGTGGATGACATTTAATAATTTTCAGCAAATTAGTAGGCACTGCTGTTTTGTTCTTTCAAATTTACAAAAAAAATAATGTTGCCCTCTAGTGTTCAATAGTGGAATTACACTCTAAATAGATTAGCATTACACCAAAATATTACCACTGTACAAAAAAAAAAACGTTTATTGTAGACTCTTGTTTTACGGCATGACATCATTTGTTTGCCATAAATTTTCCCTCCTCACCTCTTGCCAACCTCGCAAACACCCACTCGCAGAACTGCTGCGATCGGCTGACTCATGCCACATGTGATGGAGTTCCAAAGCTTGTGTGATTTGCCAATTGTATTCTTTTTTTCCCTGTGCTCATCCATCCACTACCTTTGTCCCAGTCCTTATAAGTGTACCTGTTCCTCGAGAGTCTGCCGGTTGCTAGGCAACATTGAAAAGCACGGTGAGAATGTTTATGACGGCGACTGAAAGGCATCCATGTTGAAATGTATTTACAACAAACCATGTCCGACGCGCTCTGCCAAACTCAAGCAGATTGACGGCTCAAATTGAGGACGTGATGTCAAATCGATGGTGTGATGTTTTGATGCCGGCTATTTTTACGCCCAGCTGGGAATGATGTATCCCTCAGAGTTGAACTTTCCGTGACCCACTTTTAAGTGTGTTTGCGGGGGCCAACATGGCGTTCCTGTTTTTGGTAGACGTGTCAAAATGAAACTTTAATGGCGCAAGAACCCGCCTTCCTTTTCTGGAAATGGAGATGCGACACTAAATTGGCAAAAGTGGTTCGTCGTCGTCGAGAAATCACCCGCTTGCGGAACGTCTCCTCCCACCAGGAACGCGACTTAATCACATCCTAAGTGGGCCTCATTAGCATAGAATCAAGAAAGGATGTCGTGCAAGTTTATTAGGAAATGCATGGTGACATTTGAGGAAGTGGAAAGAAATTCATAATATTGTTTGTGCTGCTGTCTGGATCTGAAGGGACAAAATTATGATAATTTATTCCCAGCTTCTCATCAAGAAGTGAAACTGTACACGGTGTCGAGTTTGTGAGAAAGAAATGACTTTCTCTTTTTTGCTCTTTGAATGTTCAGAGTGATGCCGCCTGGCTTGACCATGTGCAAATAAACGTAGTTTCACATTTCCTATCAATGTCTTCTTCTTTAGCCAGAAAATCATCGAGACAGAATTAACTTCTGAACTCCATGTTTAACCATTTTCTTACTGCTTCTGCCAGCAAACAAGTCAAAAGACCGAATCAGCCGCCGCACTGCTCCCACTCCCGATTACTGGACTGTCGACTCTGGTTTATAAAAGCAAAGTATTTAGCCAGCAAGCTAGTTTAGAATCAACTGCGACATCGTCTGCTGATTATTGACTGCAGGCTTTTGTTTACTTCAATTTCTACTTTAGCCAGCAAAATAGTTGAAACAAATCTGATGACTTCAAGCTTCCATGTTATAGCGTCGAATTCTTTAGCTAGCATGCTAGTTGTCAACATGCTAGTTGTTGATGAAACTAAGACAACTCGTACTAAAATTGAAAAAACAAAAACATTTTTGTTAATAAAATATAAACAATAACTAACTAACTATATTTTACATTCACAATATTTTACATTCATGAAAGTAACTATAATTATAGCGGAAATGTCAATTTTAAAATGTGGATTTTGTGTTTGATTTTAAATGTTTTTATTTTTGGTATTACTGGTCAGCAGTAGACTACAAAAGAAAGAAGGTTAAACACTAAACAGTCTTTTGATAAGTGCAGTTTACTTCATTATGCAATATTTAGGAAAAACATCTGGAACTGTACAAATAATCAAAAATGAAAAAGAAATTAACTCATTCACTGCCATTGACGACTATAAACGTCGGAAATTCATTTGAACTATTTCTATTAGTTTAACATTTTTTTCCACTTTTGTTAACAAGAGTATGAAAACCTAGAGAATGTTTTTTTATTGTACATTTAGGACTGATATAAAATTTGTGATTAATCATGAGTTAACTAGTGAAGTCATGCGATCAATTACAATCAAAAAATTGTAATTGCTTGACAAGATGATTATTAAAAATTAGGGCCATCATAATTAATTATTATTATTAATCGTAATTAATCGCATGACTTTAATAGTTAACTCACGATTAATCACAAATTTTATATCTGTTCTAAATGTACAATAAAAAAATTCTCTAGGTTTTTATACTCTTGTTAACAAAGGTAGAAAAAAGTTAAACTAATAGAAATAGTTGAAATGATTTTTTGACAATTATAACCGGCAATGGCAGTGAATGAGTTCAAATGAAGCATATTTGAAAAAACATACGAACTAACTTTAAAAACGAATCAAATTAACTGAATTAAAAAAATAATAATAATCTAAATGAAGCTACAAAATTCACTAGTGTGAATCAACCAATGTACCCTAGCAATTTTCAATTCTTTTTCCAGCAACTCATTGAAACTACACTATTTCATGTTTACTCACAATATTTACTTAATTAGAAAAATAGAAACTTGCCAAATTTCATGCAATTTTAAGGAAAAATTCAATTTTAGGATTTTTAATTTGATGTATCAAAAGTAAAACTTCTCAAGAGTTGGGAACTCAAACTGGCATCCGTCTGAAAAACGACTTACTCCATCCAGACTTTGACGTTTACTATCAATTTTTCTTAAGCTAGCAAACCTTTCAAGACGGAATGATCCCCCGGACCCTCTTCTGGTGGCGGCTTACATGCGATATCTTCCGCTTCTTTAGCCCGCAAACTAGTCGAGACCGACTCAAATGAGGCACAGCAATCACTCGGTAATTACTTAACCTTTTAAGATGTATTAACGTCTTTAACACGTTTCTACGGGAAGAAGTCTCACAGGATCCTCGCTCCCTCTCTATGGCTGCGGAAAAATCCTTCTGAGACCGTTCATGGCCCGTTTTGTCCCTCTTTTTTTTTTGTAACCTGCCAGGAAGACGTAGAGTGCAGCTGTAGTACAGTAAGTGTGCGGATGAGCGGACACACGCACGGGGCGCGCATGACGGCGCCGGCAAAACGAATCTCAGGTCTGATCTGACAGCAGCGGAGGATAATAGCGGAGCGCAGCTGAGCGGAACGCCAGGGAAGGCGGGACTGCGGATGACCCTGACAAGGATTTCAAACAGGGAAGACCTACACTTAGGAGCTCATTGAAATTTCCTTCCGCGGCCAGTTAAAACCCGTTTTTTGTAGTGGATCTTTATATCTTTATCTGTCCTGTTTACTGTTTTCAGCACGGGCAAATGACGTTAAAGGTGCACAGCTAATAAGGAACCCAAGACTTTTTTTTTTTTTTGCAGTAGTCAACTGTGTTAGAAACTTTTGAATGACTCGGCTTGGGAGCTTTTTGGATTCAAAAGAGTGTCAAACTCCATCCATTTGTTCAATTATTTATCATCCAGGATCCGACATGAAGCCTTTTTTTGAGTGAGCCAAGTTGTGGTCAGAACCAGCACTGGTCACTCTTGTCTCATTTTCAAGCTGATTTGTCAACTTTTTGATCACGCAGAATTTGTCATGTGCAACAAAAGAGTTTTTTTGTGACACGCTCAACAACCAGACCATTTCCAATTAGCATCCCGTATAATCAACGTGTAGACCGTGTCCAAAAGCTTGTAAATGATCTTTCCTGCTTTGGATGCTGAATTTGAAGTGCATGGCGGCCATTTTGGGGAAGTCCCTGTGAAGAAATTTGTCCCAGTGGTTTGTTTTTACAAAGCTGCCAAGCTAAACGTCAACAGGTGTGCGTCATCTGCAGCAGTTCACAATCAATATTTATATAATAGCATCGCCAATAAAATGCTTCATACTAACCAGAGATGCTGATTATCAGCCGTATTAAATTTGTGCTACAGATACGTTTTTAGTAGTTTTGATCTGGCTAACCAATGAGAGAACAGAATAATGCTGTGACCCTGTGAGGACAAATTTGAAATCTGATTAAAAAATTAAAGAAGAGGTTTCATATAGATATAGAGTAAGAGTGGTCAACACTGCGGATTCTGGGCAGATTGGATTGACATAGCAACAGATTGAGGCTAAATTCTGATTGGACAAAAAAAAAAAAGACTTTCCCATATATTTACTGTTGTTGTTTATTTTTATTTTTTTTAATGAAATTATTCTCTAATGTTTAATGATTTGAAAAATAATGCCGAGTGCCATATGCATCAACTATAGAAATGACAGAAAACATAATTTACAGAATGATTTGGAATGCGGTGCTGGAGAACGTTTTGGATGGGACCAAAAAAAAAACAATGTTTGTGTGTCAAATCGCCTTAGCAAAAATATGCATTTCAAACATTCGCGTTAGTGTTGACATGGTCCGATTTATAAACAATGACCTCTTTTTCAAAATAACACATTTTTTTTTGCTTTTGTAATTGAGTTCCTTGTTGTGTAACCCTGCAGCTGCAACAAAGTGTGCGTTTAGTCCATTTACGCTCCCATTTGTTGGTCCTCCGCAGGGCTCTGCGGCCGCAAACCATCATGCCCATAGATCAGGCGTCGGGACAGGAAGCGAGCGTGTGAGCGTTAAGCCCCACCCCCCCGTCTGCTGGGATGAACATGCCGTTGCACCAAATCTCTGTCATCCCCCGCGATGTCACCTCGTCGCGGATGTCGGGCGGCGGCGGAGGCAGTAAAGCCAAGGACAAGGACAAACAGGTATGTGAGGAGTTTGTGGAGACTGGTTGGGAAAAATTGAGGATGCGTGGGAAACCCCCGGGTTTATCACGGCACCGGGTAGCACCCAAGGACCACACGAGTAGCCCGCAGGCTAGTTCTGAATTAGCTCAACGGTGATGGGGCATTGTGATTTCCTAGGAAGTGTTGCGGGAGTGAGCTTTTGAAAATTTAAATACTTGCACATATTTATATAAATGGGACTCTTGACTATTATTGGTACGATTGTTCTGCCCATTGTTCACTCTAGATGAATATCATTATTCATAACAACATACGGTTAAATGAAAATAAATTTGAACATATTTATTTTTTCTTAAAGGGACAGTAAGATACTTTTAGTTTATGTTGATTATGGTTAACTTCCACATTTCTTGACCGATTCCAGTCGTTTAAATTTTAAACTGAGTCAGCATTCCCATTCAAAATTTCCGCGGGAATTTTTCTAGTTTCAACTTCAAATAACATATTTGTTATTTCACCATCCCTTTGCATTAATCAGTAGCTAAGAAGTAGCTGAGTTCTAAAAATATTTTTGACCCCAGGTATCGAGACATACACTTTTTTATTGTAATTAATTGCATGACTTCACTAGTTAACTCACGATTAATCACAAATTTTACATCTGTTTTAAATGTACAATAAAAAAATTCTAGGTTTTCATACTATTGTTAACAAAAGTGGAAAAAAATGTTCAACTAATAGAAATAGTTCAAATGAATTTTGGACGTTTATAGCCGTCAATGGCAGTGAATGAGTTAATTAACTATCAAGTTCAATTTCAGCCGCACCTTGTTAACATGAAACTGTGACTGTAACGTCTCAATCAAAGAATCCCCATGAACACGAGCAACTCTAAAATGATGTCGCAGTCGCCATTGGCTCCGCCCCATTTCTAGAGGCCACGGTGGTTGGGCACGCTTACTCTCCGGCAATCACACGCCACAAGTGCTTTCTCAAGAGTCTCCCTATTTTTAAGCGCAGGAACAAAGCGAGGTGCTAAGGCAATGTGTGGCAAAAGAAGGCAAGCAGGCACAGGTGTTCTTAAGAGGCCTCTCACATGCTGCATATGCTGCTTTTGTATCCCTTTTCCCGCTCTTCCAAGCCTCCCACATATTCACACTTCACAATTTTCCACAACGCGCACCTCACTGATGACGGCTGAGCCGATAGACAAGTATTGTCTTGATGTGTATGCATGTGTTGGATCACCTGGATCAAATATATACGTCATTTACGAGCAATGAATGGCGCAAAAAGATGTAGCTTTACAATTTCCGATCTGTCGTGCGAATAAGAGTTAGGTTTTGCGGTGTGGAAGTGACTCCAAAAAGTCGCATATATCTTCTTTTATTATCTTTAGCAGGAAGTTGGGTCATGTTAAAGCGTAAGTCGCTCGTCACCACTTAAAGAAAATATGTATACATGGAGACGTAGCTCCGCCTCTGGAAAAACATACCATAAAGTTATATTTAAAAAAAAAATAAAAAAATCATCAATCAATTCATTCCCACAATAATTTCCCCCAAATCATATGAAACAATATTCAAAAAAGAGCTCATTGAGAACATGAAAAGTCATTTTAGTGCAGGAGGTATGTGAAAAAGGTTGATCCAGTCATTAGCTTAGCTGCTAGCTGTTAGCCGCTAGCTGCGAGACATTTCTTGCTCCTCCCAGCGCGCTTGTTGAAGCCACGTTTGCTTTGTCGACTCGCGTCGTCTACCCGGAGGAGGCGACAAGACAAAAGAAAGTGTACAAGGGAGACATAAAAGACGAGTGGACTGGAGAAGGGGGAGAGAGGAAAAAAAAAAAGGATGGAGAGTGTTTACTTGGAATGCTAATGAGCTTACTTTGGCGTTTTGTTTGTGTGTGTATGTATGTCTGTTACTGTGGATTTTGTGTGTGTTTATTATTTTTTTTCTGTTGCTTGTCAGAGTATGTTTCTGTTTTTGAGTGTGTTGTTTTTGCGTGTTTTTGTATGCTCATTTCCTCTGTGTGTTTTTGTGTATTTTGTTTTTGTGTGTCTCATGTTTTTTGTTGCGCACGTGTCTTGTTTAGTGTGTTTGTTTTTCCCTTTTATGTATTTGTGTGTGCATTTCCTTTGTTTTTTGTGTGCCTGTATATGTGTACGATTTTGTGAACCTGTGTGTATTGGTGTTTAGTTTGTGTTTTTGTTGTGTGTGTGTGTGATCATTGTTTTGTGTGTGTTGTGGTTACTGCCTGTCGGTGTTTTTGTTTTCGCCGTGTTTTGTGTGTGCGTGTGATTTTCATGTCATTTTGTATTTTTGTGTGCGTGTTTTGTTTGTGTGTGACAGTTTAGTGGGCCGGCACGCGCCCATCTGTCTGCCTTGGACAACACGAGGCCAAATTTGAATTTGTCGGGCGTGTGCTGCTGCTCATTCAGATGAAAACTTTTTTGCTGTTGCACTTCCTCTCAAGTTAATTTGTCAAGCTCCAAATCTTGTGCTTATCTGTGGTCTTTCGCCAACAAGAAGAAGTTTCCTCACATTTGTTGGGCTCAGCGAATCATTTGTTGCTCCTCTGAGCGGCTGGCAGTTTTGATAAGGGCTGCTTTGCGGCAAGGCAGAATTTCGCCTGCTATGAAGTAAGCGGAAGGTCAATTTTAACGTTTTTTTTGCCCGGCAGCTCGTAAACAAAATTTGTAGCGTTCACACGAGCGACGTGCTAACTACGAAATAGAAACTGAAACAGACGTCCTGTGGCTTTGGTTTCACTTCCTCAATTGTGGATAAACAAAACAACACGTACACAGTGAACACACAAAATGTATTTATTTAAAAAAGAAAATTATAACCGGACTTTACTGCCACAGGGACAATAATGAGGTATCTCAATTTGCAGCGTTGAGGTAAAAAAATAGAAACACACAATTATGAGACATCTGTACAACTTTTACTATTTGACATGGGAATAAACTCGAAAAACTCGTCAGCATTTATGACAGTATTCATCTTTTTACTAAACGCTGCATATGAGCATTCAAATCCACCGCAGACGTTCTTCGCCGCAAACTCCCGCGGGCTGACAAGAACAGGTGGCGTCAGCTGGCGTCTATTGTCAGCCCGCCTCTGCACAAGTCGTACGCGTCTCCGGCAGCGGAGCGGCCGCGTTCAATCCACTTGAGGTTGAAGAGCTAAAAAGTAAATTAAATGTGGGAGAAGACGGCGACAACGTGGCGGCGGCGGCGGCGGCGGCGGCGGCGGCGGCGGCCGGGCCTTTGAGGCGTCTGACGGCGGGGATGAAAGCCTCTTTCGGGCAGTCTGTGAGGACAGCTTTTACCTTTTACATCAATAATTGTCAAAAGATGTCTAATATAAAATGAACCTCAGCTGTGGCTTTGTGTAGGTGGTAAAAGCAGGATTAAAGAGGATTTAATAATAATCAGCAAAACCTAAGATGAACTTGAACTTGCCCCACTTCCTGTTTTCACTCTTCACTTTCACACGTTTAGCAACCTAGTGGGCTGCCGTCTAGTGGCCGAAAGTGGAATTACTCACCCACAATAGTGAGACCGTGAACCTTAATCCTGCGGTGGAGTTTTTATTTTTTATTTTACTGTAGCCACACTGCCTCTTCGCATACATTATTCAAAATACACTTGGAATTATTTCTAATAATTGGATTTCTCAATTTCATTCTATTTTAACGCATCAATATTGGCTAGTCCGTTCTATGTAAAGTAACTTGAAAGCCGTATCTTAACAGAAAATAACTGAAGTTATTCACCTTGTCTGAATGGCCACGCTACGCAAGCCATCAATTCTTCAATAAACATTTGAAACAAAACGGCTCTTTGCTGCAAGAAAAAGTGCTCCAAATAGCTGATTTTTCACGTTGCTGACCGATTAATCGGCCGCCGATTATAATTGGCCGATTATTGCCATTCAAACATCGGCCAAACCAATCGGCCAATTGGGCCAAATGGCCGATTATTTTCCCCTCAACGTTATCATCGAAGAAAACCGAAGTTTCCAACGCTGTGAAAGTACCCTGAATTTTGTTTGCATAGCATTAGCAACTAGCACGTGTGTAGCGTATGTTATTCTGTTGTCCCTAAGCGTCCTTTAAGATATTTAATGACACCCCAGTTGGAGTTAACTGTAAAACTAAACACACAACGCTAAGAATTACATCCAATGTATATTTAAATACAAAACATTCTTCCCTTTAAAAACATCGCTAGCCTCGTGCTAATGCTAAAAGCTAACAGCATGTTAGCATCGACTTCGGGAGTGTTTTTTTTTCAAGTAACAAATATTTATACACAAATGCTGTGGGAACACATACCCACAGGTGAGATAACGCTACGCAAAGGCACCCAATGTGTGAAAAACAAGTTACATGCTAAATGACACTGCCCTGCAGCGGTTCCCTAATGCTAATGCTAATGGTAATGCACTCTTCTTACACAACCTGAAACGGTTCCCAACATGAGAACGCGCGCACCCAATTTGTAAACAGCCCTCGGCTACGAGAGCCATCGCTTTGGGGGACGGGCGGCGAAGTTTGCGGAATCTGAAAATGCGACTGCAGTAACAGATGGAGGAGATGAACTACTGTTGAGGGTTAGAGTCTCAAGTTTGTCATTCTTTAATTGCGTTGGTCCACAGGGCTGCAGGGTATGAAATGAAACGGATAATAGGAAGGGACGTGTTTGCCAGCAAGGCTCTTAGAGAGCAACTTTTAATTTCATGAAAGCTTCTAGGCCAGTTTTCTCGAGTCGTGGTTTCATCTGCTCTTGCCTAACCCTCTGGCCATTAGTAGCGTTTTTAAAATTATTTTTTTTAAAGCATTTTAGCTGCCTTAATGCAAGTGTAATGAAACTTGCCAAGGGTGTGGATTTTTTTTTCTAATTTTGTAATTTACAACTTAAACTCTTTAAATGAATGGAAAGCCGTTCCAGCCGTAAAAAAAATGAAAAATGCTATTATTTTGTTTTTAATGGATGAAAAATTGCACTCCATTATTTTGTACGTTATTCAAAGATGGAGGTGTGACATGATGAAAAAATATGTAAAGAAATTACAGTTTTTGCCACATTTTTATTTATTTTTTGCCGCAGCAGCACTTGAATCAGAATGTCCTTTTTTTTTTTCCCCAGAGAGACCAAGGTGAAGTCAATTTGTAAGCGCCGTAGCCGTGCGCTCGCTCGCTCCATCACGTTGACTGATGCATCTGTTTGAACCCGCGACAGCCTCAACGCGAGCTGATTGCTGCTCTATTATCCGCCGCCTCAGGTCACTCCGCCCGCAAGGGACGCCAAACCGGCTTTTAAAAAAAATATATATATATTTTTTTTGCCGCTTATATTTTTGCCGCCTCTTCATATCTCTCTCATAGCCGCCGCTCTTGCTCATATGTTAGCGGCGCTATGTGTGAAACAAACGGGGCCAAATTGGGTGAGTGAATGTCATCGCCGTCGCTATGGCAACCATCTATCAAGGACTTAGCAGAGTTGTCGACTATCTGCCCCTGTGTGTCTTTTCAATTCAACCCCACTGCCGGTCCTTCGTTTGGTGCTCATTTTGCTTCGGTGATGGCACCAAGCAGAGTTCTGAAATGTATTTTAAAGGAGGTCGTTGGATGTTTTCAACTCTGGAATTACTCTCTAGCTACTATGTAATGCCCTATATAGCGAGTTTGGCATTTTCCAGTGCTGTGGGAATGTGTCGTGAGTGTAGACGCTCCATCATGATGTCACTTTTAGTTGGCTATACTGTAGACCCGATGGCACCACAATGTAAACAAACCCTTCCGTCATTTGACCAAAGCAGAGCAATTGAGAAGTGAAGATGCTACGTGAGGATTAGATTGAATCAAGGACGCATCTGTACTCGCTCCTGCACTCGCTCTTGACCTCTAACTATTTTGTTGACATTGGGAATTTTTAACGACATTGTTGCAATATGCCTGGTGGAAAAAGAGCTGACGAAATTGTCCAAAAAAAAGTCAAAGAAATGGTCACCGAAATACTTGAAATGAAAAAGAGCATCGAACCGCTTCTGCGGGAAATTCAGCAGTTGAAAAGAAAGCGACGCAAGAAAAAGATCGACGCATTGTCACAAGTGCAGTTGATTCTGACCTTCAGCGAACGAGACAACGACCACCGGCAGTTCTGATCAGGTTTGTTGACAGGGAGAAAAAGAATTGCTCTTTTGAGAGAGAGAGATACAACCTTAAAGATAAACACGTCTACGTCAATGAAAATCTCACAAAACGAAAGGCTGACGTTGCCAGAAGGGCGCGCGACAATTGAGAAAGAATGGATTTATCGAGAACGCATGGACAAAAAGTGTCGGATCTTCATCCAAACAAAAGAAGACTCGCCTTCTCTGGAGAAAATACGGATTGTGAAACCAGTGGAAGAATTGGCGGAGTTTGACAGACAATAACTGCTATCAGTAACTCACATCATTAAAATGTGGATTATGCCAAATGAAATTATTGTAACATATTACTAATTAACCCAAAGCTGCAGCTGTCATGATTTGAGTAATGTAAATATAGCATATGATTACTTGCAGACACTTTCAAGGTTAACTCTTGTTTATACACCTGCATTGATAACATTATCCGGCTCTATTTCTGTTTGGACATTTGTTGTAACATGCGAGGCTGTCGTGATAAGATTGTATTGTGGCTGCGGCTAGCGTGGGCTACTCCGCCGGGTGGGCTGGCCTTGGTGAGCGCTCAGGAGTATCAAAAATCGAAGGATGCTGGCAACAGTGGTGGCTGAACTGACCAGAATGGAGTGAACGTTGCCGTGGACGCAACGGGCAGAATGCAAACCCATCGACTCTTCTGGAAGCCACAACGTGTTCCGTTCCGTTCCGTCTTCAATTCCGCTTATCCGGGGGTCGGGTCGCGGGGGCAGCAGCTTTAGCAGGGGAGCCCAGACTTCCCTCTCCCCAGCCACTTCAGCCAGCTCCTCCGACGTGATCCCAAGGCGCGTTCCCAGGCCAGCCGAGAGACGTACACAACGTGTGTGAAAGCTAATCCAAGGTCAGCGAAGACCCTACTGGTGAACGAGCATGCGCTCGCCTTGGCTGCTTGCCTGGTTGGGCGGGCCTATTGGGGGGCGTCCGGGAACTGGTTTACCGATTCCAAATGATTGGTACTAGCTGCAACTTAAGCACAGATATTACTCTAGATCAGAGGTGGGCAATCTCGGTCCTCGAGGGCCGGAGTCCTGCAGGTTTTGTAGGTTTCTCACTTCCAACACAAGCTGATTCCAATCAACAGGATCGTTATCAGGCTTATGCAGAGCTCGCTGATGAGCTGATCATATATCAGCTGTGTTGGAGAAGGGCAACACGCAAAACCTGCAGGATTGCGGCCCTCGATGCCCACCTCTGCTCTAGATGAAGTGAGCTTTGGTCCTTCCTCGGGTCTCCTGACGGCCTCACAACTCAGTTTAGGTGAACGGTATGGGATTTTTTAATAGGTTTTAGGTGAACTAATGAATACGTACCCACTCACGCACATACTCACCCACATACAAAAAAAAAAAGAAAAAAAAAAGAGAGCAATGATGATGACATGTCAAATCGGTAAAATTACCGAATGAACAATACTGAGCTGTCCAGGGAAAAAAAGTGTGCAGACTCAAGTCTGGGATTGATAACGATTTGAATCAATGATTATCATTACCAATGTATGCGTATAGTAAGAATCAATGTAGACGGGTTACGAATAAGCCATGGCTTCTACTCGGAATGTTTTCTACAAACCGGTGAGAGTTTCCACCCTTTTCAGTTTAAGGTCAGCGGTAGTCACCGGCGGTCTCCCCCCTATTGCCCGGTGTTTACAAACATTATTAGAAGGTCTATCAACAGACCAGGAAGGTTTCTGACATCTCATACCTGAAGAATATCGGTACGCTCGGAAGGCAGCGACCACCTGACCTCACAAGGCGGTTGAAAAGGACTTATCTTGCAGTGGGAGATATGACTTCCTGATCCTCTTCTCAAAAGCGCGGCCGTGAAATGTATTCTTCTCCTCGTTGCCTTATCCAGCTTTTCCTCTCCAGTGTCTCGCCTAAGTGCAGATGAGGCGGGTCGTTAGACGCCAAAGTGAGGCTTAATAGTCAACCTGTTCTTGTACAGACAAACCCTGAAGGCAGCAGCTCATTCCCGCATTCCCTGCAATCGGCGACGTTTTTACAGTGGCTTTTTTTTTTTTAGCTTGTAACGAGCCTCAGGGTGGAGTTTGAATTGCAGCATTGTGCGTTTCAATGTGGCTCAGAAGAAGGTGTTTGATATCGCATCAACCTCGATTTTTTTTTTTAATGGGAGGCAACTCTTGCATTCTTCCACCCGTCTATTTTCTACAGCGCTTATCTTTTTCATGCTAGCGGACTTTGGATTAGTGAGGCAGGCTACACCCTGGACTGGCCTCCGGCAGAGACAGGCAATCATTCCAGTAGTCCAACTGTCCTGTTCGAGGTCCGCAACACCCTTTTCCGTTTATGCCTATCATCAACCCTCTCTTAGTTCTTCCTCTGGTCCTCTTGCTTGGCAGCTTTCTCCTCATTGTAACAAGATATTCATTGTCTCTCCTCTGGACGTGTCTTAATCATTGAAGTTTGGTCTTCAGAACATCTAACCTCGGCTGTCCCTTTGAATAGCTCATTGAGAATACTCATAAGCAGCTACAGTATGCCAAAACTCATGTACTGTACGTACAGTACTTACACCCTACAGAACTAACTAAAATCCACTCTTTTTGATCATATGTAGTGAGATTGATAACAGAACTCGGATACATCAGTGGCTACTTCTTGAAAGAGCAAAAGAGAGGCGGCGTAAATATCTGTGTGATCTGCGGCGAACTTGTCTGTATCTGAAGCCAGCATCTTGACCGCGGCTGTGTGAGGTCAACCGGGAGAAGACCGGAATGGAAACATTTTCGTTCGGTTGAGACAGCCCGAGATGACAGCACGGGATGGGTAAGCCTCGTTTTAGATTGAGGTCAAGCGATGATAAAAGGAGTCTTGTTACCTCGAGAGGTTGAGGTCATCGTCGAGTGTTACATGTCGCATGCTGTGTATCTCAATAATAAGAGATCTAGCTTATTTTACAGAATCTTCAATGGCATGTCCTGGTGTTGAAGAACTGACGTTTTCTATTTAACTCTTTGACTGCCAAAAACGTTAAATAACGTTTAGTAAAATCCTATGGAGGAGTGCCAAAGACGTTAAAAGACGTTTGTTTCAAAACAGAGGTGAAACTAACCATTTTCTATTGTTGATTACTGAAAAATGGAACAAGGTAGAAACAAACTTTTTTTTTTGATGAAAGATGAGAGTCCAATCTTTCATTTGGTAGTATGCGTGTTTCCATAGTCCAAACACATAATTTTCTATGGACCTTGAAAGATCAGTCAAAATGCTTAAAATCGGTTGGCACTGGGGACAACCCGTTTCTGAAAACGTCTGGCAGTCAAAGAGTTAAGAGCCGAACTGCAATTTGGTAAAAGTTCTTGTGTACGTCCATAAATTTCCTTTAATTCACAACTTTTTTCTATCCCGACTAAGCGCGACAGCCAAAGTACACGCGGGGCTCATCGCCATGCAATCACAGTGGAATAATTAGTTGAGCAACAAAAAAAAAGCTTTAGTGTCGCTCCGAAGAGATATAAAAACGATTTCTGTATTCAGTGTGTCAATCTCTGGATTCGATTATCCTCTTACCGCTATGTAAATAAAAAAAATTCCCTGCCTCAAAATCTGCCTTTGCCATCCATGTTTGTAATTACCAGAGGATCCCGCTAATTAAATCAGAAATATTGTACTTCCACTATTTCACTTTTATTATTTACATGTTGAGCTTTGGGGTTTGAGCATTTCCAAGGCATTCAAAATGTAAATGTAGTAAATTCCGGGCATGAGATTTGTAACATGAGGAGCCTTTAAATGCAAATTGCCGCAGCTGCTGTGGACTGTATTTATCTAGAAAGCAAGCGAAAATTGTGGTTGGTGTTTCAAGGTGGACTCCAGTGTGAGAACATATTTATTTCTACATCCTTGAGATTGGATGGTTTGTATACTCAAGGTTACTTGCCTCAGGTGGAGCAGATTTGCATCTCACAGTTTTAACAAACAATTTTAGTGTTGGCGAGAAAAATAAGGAAACGGCAGTTCATGGCCATTAACTCTTTGACTGCCAGACGTTTTCAGAAAAGGGATGCCGTGGGTGCCAGCCGATTTTAAGCATTTTGACTGATCTTTCAAGGTCCATAGAAAATTATGTGTTTGGACTATGGAAACACACATACTACCAAATGAAAGATTGGACTCTCATCTTTCATCAGAAAAAAAAGTTTGTTTCTACCTTATTCCGTTTTTCAGTAATCAACAATAGAAAATGGTTAGTTTCACCTCTGTTTTGAAACAAACGTCTTTTAACGTCTTTGGCACTCCTCCATAGGATTTTACTAAACGTTATTTAACGTTTTTGGCAGTCAAAGAGTTAATTTCACTGAACAAACACAGGGTTTGCCATTTTGCGATGGGCATTTGACTCGGCTGACTTTGGACACTGCGGACTGGGGTTCAAATCCCAGAACATCTAGATGGTAACATCCAGAAGTGTCTCTTGGCAAGATTCCGACTCCCAGCCACTGCCAGTCTCAAGCCCAGACAAAGATGGGGGCGCGCTAGTATGAATGTGCATCACAATGGATTAATTGATCCCGAGGAATTTGGTCTATTGTGTGGAAATGTCGATTAACGATGTCTTGTGAATGAAACGTGTCTTTATTTGCAGTCAAATCCCGTACGCCCCACGATTTAATCCACAATCAAAAGATGCTTGTTTTCACCTCTGCTACATCATTCAGTCAAGAAGTTCAATGTTATTTGAACCAAACGACCCCACGGAGGACTCTCGGGGATGTTTCCGCTGAGGTCACTTTGACCCGTTTGGTGAATTTGGACGACCAAAGAGTTTAAATGCAGAACAGGAAGCGTTGTAACCTTGCGCTTCCCAATCCCGCTGAGCCTCGGCTTCCTGCAGGCGCGCCGAGAATTCTGATCGGCTCTTTTGAAGGAGGGGGAAAGAGGAAGTGGGTTTTTTTTTTTTTTCTTCCGCCGCACGTCCAGTGGATTTGCACGCTCGGCCCACCCGTCTGTCGTCTGTTATGGCGAGCCATCTGTTTACCAGCAGGTGATGGCTGGATGGACGCAGACGTGGTGTGAGGTCCTTCCTGCTGTGTCGCACGTGGATGAGGAAGGTGTTGAGCACATCAAGTACAGTACATCCGCTATATCCTCTTTGAAAAATCTTTTTCCTGCCGATGGCAAAAAGGTCTCCGAGTAATGATAAGACGGCCCCTCAAGCTTCTTTTCCCGACCCGATCATTTTAGCGAGACACGATAGCCATCTTTACTCTGCTCATCAGGCTGTGATGTATTCCACCGGCTCGAGGCCGACTTGGCCTGCCTATTGATTTGGCTTCAAAGGAAGGGCACATAATTACTTTGTCTGTCAGTAAGAAGAGCAGCCTGGTCTTTTTATAAGTTTAAATCGGAGCTGCGGTGCCCAAGCCTTATTGAGCTAAGGGATGTTTTTTTACATTGGTGTTCACCAAACAAAAATGGCGAGATAAGAGCAAAAATGTGAGATACATGTGCGCTTTAGACTCCCTCCACTAGATGGTGGCAGCAAATTCCACAACATCCTGCCACAATTAGTTTTTTTTGCAGTGGAAGGACAATGTTAGTTTGTGGCGTGAATTCGTAATGCTCCATTTTGAGACAGTTTTCAATCAGCCTATGGACAGAAGAACGATACAGTCATGCAAACGCAAAACGTAGAAGAGTTTCACAACTACTGTAAGTATTGTATCCTGCACCATTGGTAGCTTAAAGCTTTAGAACACCAAATAGATGCATTCATCTATGGCGTTTGACCTAATGTGTTAGCATTAAGCTAGCAGACAAGCAGACTTAAAAAAAAAAAAGGAAAGTGAAGTAAATTTCAACTGCTTGAAGTGTTTTTGGAGCAATTCAACCTTATTGAAGTCGGAACGGCGTCATGGAACGGTTTGCGGTGAACCATGGAGGTACTTTACTACTGTTTTATGGCGTTGGAAGCATTTCTTCATCTGAAGTCAAGGTCAAACTACTGCTGCAGTAATGAGGTCACCAAGGTGGTGAATTATTTAAAACACACACACACACACACACACACACACACACAATGGGCTCTATAGACTGCTGTCCGCATCCCAATAATTTTTAATAGCTGCACATCGAGCATGCATGCCCGCCTACTGTAAAGTTTAATTAAGCGAGGCCCACTTTTTCTTTTTCTTTTTTATAATAGTATGCAGTTCTGTTTCATGAGCCTGAAAAATGACTCCATTCATTTGGAGGGCCGCAGATAGCTGGAGGTGCAGATGTGGATTCTCTGATAGTTGAGTCTCCGCACAAAAAAATGCGGCATGTTATCTACTTGCTAATTAATTCCCGCGAAGAAGGCTTAACTCTTTGACTGCCAGACGTTTTCAGAAAAGGGATGCCGTGGGTGCCAGCCGATTTAAGCATTTTGACTGATCTTTCAAGGTCCACAGAAAATTATGTGTTTGGACTATGGAAACACATATACTACCAAATGAAAGATTGGACTCTCATCTTTCATCAGAAAAAAAAAGTTTGTTTCTACCTTATTCCATCTTTCAGTAATCAACAATAGAAAATGGTTAGTTTCACCTCTGTTTTGAAACAAACGTCTTTTAACGTCTTTGGCACTCCCCCATAGGATTTTACTAAACGTTATTTAACGTTTTTGGCAGTCACTGGCTCTAACATTGTGCTGTGTGTATGAGCAACAATTGAACCTCTAAAATCAAATACAGTCCACACAGGATGATTATTTTTAGAGGAAATAATGGAAATTGGATTCTTAGGACTTTTTAAGGTGGCCTTTTAACCCATTGAGGCCAGGAGCGCGGGACCACGCTTCTGTCATTTATTTTTTATTTTTACCAATTCTTGATCTCTTCTTCTGATTAAATGAATCAGAATATACAACGAGAGCTGAGCTCAAATGTTGCGCAGTTCTACAACTACTTTGGCTGCGATAGGAAATTTGATTTGTAGTTGAACATTTTCAAAGCTTTTCAGTTATTAACGGCCAATCAGAAAGGCCATGTCTTATCACATGAACTTCGAGAACAAACGATACTAACCGAGATCCAGCTGATCACCGCCAAGTTGTACCATTTCTGAAAACGTAAAAAAAATGATTACAGAGAATTTAACTCTGAATCATTTTCAGCACAAACTAGGCTGATCTTGAAACTGCTGGCCTACTTCCTGCTTTCATCTTCTTCTTTCAAATTTACTGTGGCAAACAATAATATACTGCCGTGTGGTCAACAGTGGAACTACACACAAAATGAACGCGGCTGACAGCAAAATAGTTTTAACTGTACAAAAAAAATCAACAAACCTGGAACACTCAATGGTATACTGTATAATATAAGTATGTTATATTTTGCAATAATTGTCTCTAATAGAAGTGCCTGCCCTCACTTGGCACCACAATGATCGGTATTGTAAAGCATTTTTTTTGTTGCTAACAACAGATGATGGGTCCCCAAAAAATATTTGCGAATAGGAGGAGAACACTGTCTACCAGTTCTAAGAAAAATATTTCCAGACTGAACTACAGTTTCACTGCTTCAGACTGGCAGATTATTATACTCAAGCATGACGAGTGAGATAATAGCACCGGATTTGAAGCCACATCTTCTGCCTCATTTAATATCAACAGATACGACGGCTGCCTTGTGTCGTAGCTCAATGGCTGCCGTCCCTATTTTCCATTCAAGTACGGCGCGTTCCGCTCTGTTCCATAACAGTGAGTCACCCTGGAGTGATACAACGGCTCCCCGTATGCCCTCCGCTGACGTCGGCGGCGGCCAGCCTATCCGCCATTACTGTACGTTGTGAAAGGGGGGGAGCGTCAGATTCATATTTTCCTTTGCGGAGAGCGCACAGTGACCTCGCGTTCCATAGTCTTGTTTGCTTTTAAAGTAGGCCGTCTGTGTTTCAAAGGGACGCTTTGGGGTAATGGTAAACAAAAGGACGGTTATGAACACACATGGTTATGTTTGATGGAATTGTTTCTGTATATGATATACTACAAAGAGAAAAATGCGTTTTTAAGAGGGTGGTATATCTTTACATGGGACAAGAAACAATAGCATGTTTAACTCTTTGACTGCCAAAAACGTTAAATAACGTTTCGTAAAATCCTATGGAGCAGTGCCAAAGACGTTAAAAGACGTTTTTTTTCAAAAACAGGTGAAACTAACCATTTTCTATTGTTGATTACTCAAAAACGGAATAAGGTAGAAACAACCTTTTTTTTTTCTGATGGAAGATGAGAGTCCAATCTTGTTTTGGCAGTATGTGTGTTTCCATAGTCCAAACACATCATTTTCTATGGACCTTGAAAGATCAGTCAAAATGCTTAAAATCAGCTGGCACCCACGGCATCCCTTTTCTGAAAATGTCTGGCAGTCAAAGAGTTAAATTACTGGCAACAAAAGTGAGCACACCCCTATGTGAAAATGCCCAAATTGAGCCTAGTTATCCATTTTCCAAACCCAGTGTCAGGTTACAGGGTTTGAGGTGTGAATAGAGAGCAGGTGTGTTAAATTTGGTGTTATGGCTTATGTTTTTAGACGTCAGTTGAAGGAACAGTAGCGGGTGTTCTTGTCAGCTAGCTTAAACCAAAGTGTCATCGGTTGGAACTTGTGAATGCTCAGCTACGAAAATATCTCAGGATGTATTTCGTGTTGCTATCTCGGAAATACGGCGGAGTTAACAAGTACATAGCTCATTCCATTTTACAGAGAATAGCGTTCTTAGGGAAAACATTCTTGAGTACGTTCTTCAATGAAGATTCTTCATATTAACGGCCAGTGTGTCAAAATTATATTAATGCACAGACCTACCCTAGAAAAAGTTAAGTTTCCCTAGAAAAACTTTTTCTTGAGTAATTGGCAGTACAACATGGGTTAGTTTCAGCAAAAACACGTTTATTTCCCAAAAAGTAGCGAAAACAAGCTCCAAGTAAAATGAAAAAAAAAAAAATTCTGCTTTTGTGACACCTCAATCTATAAACCAAACGCAAGACTGATAAAGCTTTTTGCAACAAAATTATTTATTTATAGGTAGAACTAAGAAAGGCGCCTTAGCAAAGCTCAGTGCATTTTTTTTTTTTACAACAGTCACTCCCACTTTCTAAAAATCTAGTGAACTATATAGTCCACTGTATAAAAATCCATATATCGAGATTTTTTTAGAGCGAATGATACCAAACACAGCCAGTGTTTTTGCCCTTGAATGCAGCTTGAGAGCAAGGGTGTGAAAAGTATCCACTGTGCCGCAAGCCTGCTGTCGATTGGCGCAGCCTGGGGAGTGATGTGGCCTCCGATTGGTCGATGCGGACGGAAGCTCTTTGCAGATTTACTGTCTTTTCATTTTTTTGGGAGGGTCTTAAGAGATTCAGGTGGTGCACGTGGGCGCAAGTGTGAAATGGAGGGATGGAGTCTGTGTGTGTGTGTGTGTGTGTGTGTGTGAGGGGGTAATTTAAGGTTAAGCTCAGTGTGCAGTAGAGAGAGGGAGTCTATTTAAGGGAGACCGCCTCCCTTCTCATGAATGATTCAACAGCGCTATGCCCCTCCCCCATGTCATCAAGATCAGCTGGAGGAAGAATCGGCTCGGCCAATGGGATTACGCTACCGGATTGAGTGAGTGTGTGTGTACACAGCTGAGAGCGAGCCTGGACAAGCGGCAGCAGCAGCAGCAGCAGCAGCTCAGCTTCTGTGTTTGCAGAAAATGTAGGGCAGCCGTCTCTTTCTCCTTTTTTGCTGTCTTTTTATTTTTTTGGGCCGTATCTGCAGTCGCCACGGTGACAGCTGCCACAGTCGCCGCGAGCTCCACTTCCGTATTTACTGAGGCTTTCCTTCTCGTCCTCTCTGCGTCTCGGTGAGGATTTACATAGGGGGTCATGTAACCCCCCCCTCATACAAACCCCCGCCCCGTACCAACCCCCCTCCTGAGGAACCTTTGTCTGCATCATTGAGAGAGGAAGGTGCGCCTCAGGATCCAGTCATGAATTCCTGTTGGAAAATTAAGATTCAGGTATGTTGCTTGCTGTCTCTGGTCTTTTTGTGTATCATCAGAATCATGTAGTCAGAGACAGGAAGGTGGTCATAAAAATGGGGGCTGCTATGGTGAGGCCCTCTTGTTTCCAGCCCCGGCCTAATGTGTTTTTTTGTTCTGCATCAACACCATCATCTTACTGTTGTGGTACCCACTTCCTGTTTGTTTGTGCATCTGTCACATCTTCGATGTGGAAGCGTGACCCATTTTCGCCGCCCTCACCCCCCCTCTTTGTTCAGGATGATGCGAGGGTGGGGTGAATGAAGGGTGCACAGGGTACCGTCTCGGGCCCCTTTTCCACAGCGCGGTACTGAACCGTTATGTTTCCAGCAGATGCTCAACTGGGATTCTAAGCCGTATGTGGCAAGGAATGACAAAAATAAACACACATGCTAACATTAGCTTAGCCATTTGCTCCACAAACTATAGTGTTTTCTTGGACCGTTGTCAAAAAGAGGAGATCATTGATTGAAACTTTGGCCTCACTTCAACATAGTTCTTTGGCACCAAGATGACTCAAGATGGTCCCAGAGCACTACTTTTATATTAGGGCTTTGACCTAAACACAAAAAAAGGTAATTGGTGGTCTGGAACAAAATCTCTGTCCTCACTGTAGCCAAATACTGGAAATCTTTGCGCCACTCCATTTTTGTTGTTTTCTAATGCTAACGTTAGCTTACTTTGTTGACGTGCTTTAGCTCTGGACTTAGCACTATTATATTCCAAAGTCTCCATTTTGCTAGCGTGGGAATATGTCTGTAATACTTACCATGGCCAAATACAAGAAGAACTTGTTTCGATTCATTGCTATTGTTTGTTAGCATTCGAAAAGACAAAACACATTCTTAACGTCTGCTTACCCTGGTGCTGTGCATTGTACTCTGTTGTCTTGACTGTCTGTATTACAGCCAACACAGGAGACACTTGTTGTTCTCCATTGTTGTTGTTGTCGTCTTTAGCTAACGTTAGCTTACCTAGCTACCACTTTTGGCGGGGATTCCAAGCAATATTCTACCCAAAAAAATACAAGAAACACATGTTTTAATATACCACGCACACAGTCTCTACTTTGCCGCAGCAAGTTCTCAGTCTTCTCTTCAATAATCCTCACCATGCTAAAAAAAAAAAAAAAAGAAAAAAAAGTGGGCCTTTGTTTTTTGTCATTGCTGGTTTTTGTTAGTGTCCTGGCTGATGTGTTCAATGAGGCTTGGATTTCAAAGCTTCTACTATTTTGGAATGAAAAAAACAATTAAAGCAGGGCGAGTAGGTATGAGTTCTTCTGATAATGTCATCCTTTAGAAAATAAATGATAGTATAATTTTGAGTGACCCTTCCAAAGAGGATATAATCCACCTTTTGTTGCGATAAATGGAGCGGAGCCGCAATAAGTGGCTAAGTATATGATAAGTTTGCTCTTTCCATTAAGATAAAAGCAGACCAATTTAATGCACTCTAATGTGAAAAAAAGAGCATCCAATAAATAGCTATCACATCTACTTCACATGGTATGCTGCTGTTCACTCCAATCCAAATGAACTTGGCCGATGTGATTGAAACTATATTTTGGCTCCCGGCTTAGCGTATCGCATCGTCGACCGATGCACCAAATCACAGCTTTGTGTCAAATCCACAGCTGGGGAGGAGGCGGAGATTAAGTCAGTCACATGTCATGGCAGAGCTTAAAACCTGTTGAAAATGGAGACTGGGAAAGACAGCATCATGATCAATCAGTTTTTACTTTAGCATAATCAATCATTTTGTAATGATTTTAACACCACCCTACATACAGTATTTTCTATGCATTTTATGCTTGCAAGGATTTTTTTAAATTAATTGATGTTACTATTCCACATCGACATAGAAAGCTTGAAGTTGACTAATCACTTATCGTGTGTTTTTTACGTCATTAATTGATCGACTTTGCCTCAACTTTTATTGCATTATTTTTTACTACAAAAAAAAAATCAAGCCCTAGTTCAAAGGTTTTCAAAAAATAGTGCCATTTAATATCCAATTATTTTTTTCAATGTTCTCTTTTTATATATATATTTATTTTTTTATTTATTTAGTAACAAACAAGCATTAAATTAAATCAGCTTTTTTTGTACTGTCATCTGGAAACAATAATATAAATCTATAAATGATGTCCTAAATATAATGATGTTGACATACTGTACTCACATTAACGAAGTTGTTGGTACTCTTTGGTCAAAGAAAGAAAAACATAATGAATTCTATATTTGCCTGAAACCGATAAAAGTAATAATAAATTAAAACCAATACTGAAAATTAATAAATGAAAACCAGGCATTGCTTTGTTTTTGTGCTGCAACTGAATTTAAGCATCGAAGAAAATCCACAATGGTCTAATGACAAAAGTAATAAATAAAAATGAAAAAAAATTTTTTTTTTAAGATAACACAACTGGCCTGGACAAGAATGATGGTCCTCATAACTGCACATTTTATTGCACAGCAGTGTGGAGACAACCAGTGCAACCAAATCTTTTTTTTTTTTTTTTAATGTTCTGTGAGACTTGCCAACAGGATATCTTGAACCACTGGCCAGCACATTTGCTTTCAGAAATCCCCGGAGACTCCAAATACATTGTGCCAAATGCTGTGTAAGCAGCCCCACAACATAACCCAGACTCCGCCTCCATCTTTCACTTTCATGTTATTTCACTGACTATTGTGGGTTTTTTTGTTCAAAGTTGTCTATAGTTGTTCAAACACACCCATTAAAAAAACATTAATCATAGAAATTTTACTTTGGGAGTGCAAAAGTATGTATGTGCTTACCTCTCGAGCCTCGTGTCTCCCTTTTTTACCGGATGAGTGAAATTGATGTCTCTTCAAAAATATGTGGTCACATGACCATCTTCTTCTATGGTTTTCAGCGGTGGCACAAATGACCTCACTCTCCCCTACATTTTAAGTGAATCATTTGATTACACTGTTTTTCTTTTCATTTCCTATGTTTGATAGCAGCGCTAATGTTCAAACGGTACATCGTTACAGTGAATTACGCTATAAATATACTTTTTAAGAATTTTATTTTGTTTAACTCTTATTCCTTGTAACAGATTCTCATTTGCAATGCCAGGTCTGCCTCTGCCTCACATTTGGTGAACGCTTATTAGCATGCTAACGCTACTGCTTTTTAAAAAAAAAAAAAATAAAAAATTATGTTTGGTCTTTATGGCTCAACTTGGAAAGCATAAGTATCTTTTGAGGTGGCACTTTGTATAAAAAGTTTGCGAATCACTTTGCTAAATCATTTGACAGAACATATTGCTTGTTTCAGATGTTCGCAGGCGTTTTAATGTTCCCAGCAGGGACTTGCGCTAATACTGCTCTTAGCAAGCGCTAAGTGCTCAGAGCTATTAAGCGCCTGTTCCGTGTTTTGAATATGAATCCTCCTCTTTAAAATTGAATTTTAAGACTTGACACCACTTGTATGCGGTCAACAGTTGACTCTGACCAACCCCCCCCCCCCCCCCCCCCGCTTCATTATGTAAGCATCTTTTCTCTCTCTCTCTGCTAGCGTGTAATTGAGAGATTATATCACCAGGGTAGCGAGGGAGCACAAACTAATAACGCCGCTAATTAACAGACATGGTGCAGGAATGAGTATTTGTGGCTCGACTTCTTGGCAAAAGTCATAAATAATGAGCCATGTCGCGCGCAAGGGTGCCGACTTTTGAGCCAGCGAGGGAGTCCCGGATTAGTTCCTAGCTTTGTTTAATTGTCATTGGAGGGCCCGTGACTCTTTATTGAGACGTAGGCTAGCGCTGTCATATTAGATACTGTCACCGTCTCTTTGTTCGGCCCGAAGCCAAGATAGAGGGCTGGACGCTGTCCACGTCCTGATGTAATTACAGTATTTCCACATATATGCTGGCTAGGGGACAGTTAGCTACTCAAGCCAAGATGGGAGGAAGGAGGCAGGCGTCCATTATAGGGTTTCCGGACTTCCTCAAAAACTCTTCAATTCGATTTTTCAAAATGAAGGCTTTTAATGATCTGCAATTGTTACTCTACTCAGCTTATCTGTAAAATGAAATTATATGATTTGGTTGAATATTTTTGGTTTTCCAGTAAATAGACATTAGTGATTCCATTGCTTGATTTGTCAGTTTTACAGTAAAGTGGGAATGACACACGGCAAGCAAGGACGCTTCGCCTCGCTGCGAGAGAGAACAGACTCTAAGGAGTACTTCTGAAAAGTGTCTTTTAAATATTAAATATGTTTAAGGCATGTGGGAGGAGTGAAACTATCAAATGTTCTTTTATGGCCTCTCTGATTGCGTTGTGGATCTGAAACAAATTCAATGATAATCGGGGGGGGGGGGGTTCATTGTATACAATTGTTAGCAGCATATTACAATTCATGTCACTGTAAATATGATCATATGGAAGAAATGCAGACAAAATGACAAGAGGTAGAATGAACAGAACGAATAAGTCTCAAAGCTTCCCACAACCTAAACGTACATCGAAGGTACCGCCGGTAGTCTTTGTTAGCCTACTGTGATGCTAATCGTCGGTTCACAACATGCGGTAAGACTTAATATGGTTTGGTGCTGCAGTTTTAGGCAAGGAAACCCCATTTGAGGGTAAAAAAAAAAGAAGACAAAGCTTGGAAGGAATCACAAAGCAACAAGAGTTCAAAGGGGCTCAGCGGTTGACAATTGGATGTGCGCGGATAATTTCGTTTACTCCCTGTGACAGCCTCAGTTGTGTCTTTTTTCCCAAAAATGGTCTTTTTCTCCGAATGCCTCAGACTCTTCGCCCCGCTCGGATATCTGATGTCTGCTAACCTGCATATATAAAACTTGCCATGTGCGTCTGCTCTGCTGGCCTGCAGCCATGACGCACTCAAGTCGTTCTGCTTTTCATCTCAGAGAGACTGTCGAAGGGGGGGTTGGGGGTTGGGGGGGGGGGTGCAGGAAACAGCATCAAGACTGTTTGTCTGGGATGTTCGATATTCCTCGGCGTGGCATCTAATGAGGGAGGAACGAGTCAATATGGTGTTTTCTCGAATGTCTTCCTCTGTTCGCCTTTATATGTACACCAGCGGCATCGTCCAATGACTGATCTCACTTTGTCAATTGAGACAAAAAGACGGGTTATTTATAGATCGAGTTGTCAGAATGAGTGTGCCTACATTTGAAAACGGTAACCCTGCATTTTCAAGGAACATTTTGACATTAACTCATTCACTGCCATTGACGGCTATAAACGTCAAAAATTGTTTTAACTAATTTCTATCAGTTTAACACTTTTTTTTTCACTTTTGTTAACAAGAGTATGAAAACCTATAATTTTTTTTTATTGTACATTTAGAACCGATATGAAATTTGTGATTAATCGCGAGTTAACTAGTGAAGTCATGCGATTAATTACGATTAAAAACTTTAATCGCCTGGCGCCCCAAATTTTTAATCTTTTCTTCTTTTTTTTATTCATTCACTGCCATTGACGTCAAAAATTTATTTGAACTATTTCTATTAGTTTAACATTTTTTCCCCACTTTTGTTAACAAGAGTATGAAAACCTATAATTTTTTTTATTGTACATTTAGAACATATGAAATTTGTGATTAATCGCGAGTTAACTAGTGAAGTCATGCGATTAATTACGATTAAGAACTTTAATCGCCTGGCGCCCCAAATTTTTAATCTTTTCTTCTTTCTTTTTTTATTCATTCACTGCCATTGACGTCAAAAATTTATTTGAACTATTTCTATTTGTTTAACATTTTTTTCCCCACTTTTGTTAACAAAGAGTATGAAAACCTATAATTTTTTTTATTGTACATTTAGAACATATGAAATTTGTGATTAATCGCGAGTTAACTAGTGAAGTCATGCGATTAATTACGATTAAAAACTTTAATCGCCTGGCGCCCCAAATTTTTGATCTTTTCTTCTTTCTTTTTTTATTCATTCACTGCCACTGACGTCAAAAATTTATTTGAACTATTTCTATTAGTTTAACAGGTTGAGCTTGAGCCTATTACCAACGGCAAGCATCTCCAACTGATGTGGCTTTTTGATTGACTTGAAGCGGACACAAGAACGTCCATTCTTGACAACACAGCTTCTCTTGAACGCAGCTAAATGAGATAATGAATTCACTGAGAAAGCAACATGACGGGAAGAGAGAGGATTCACGTCCCACTCTGCCTCCAATTGAAATCTCCCCAAACGCTCCTCCTTACTGATCTCTGATAAGCGTCGTTCTTTTCAGGGAAAATTTGATTTGAGTTGACTGCATGTTGATTAGTGTTGTGGCTCACATTGCTGACCTTTATTTGATTGTGATTCCACCGATCATGACGCAGAATAGGAACCGCTTACCACAGTACAGGAAATGAATGACTGAATGGATGCACTAAGGCGGCGACTTTTATTAGCATGGCATTTGTTACCCTGAACCGATCTTAAGATAAGCGGACTTTTCATAGGGCAAAGACTGTGTGGTTTTTTTTGTGTTTGTCGCTTCGAGAACCGCAACTATCAATGCTAAATGTTAGCATTTGAACTCATTCACTGCCATTGATGGCTATAAACGTAAAAAATCCAACTATTTCTATTAGTTAAAAAAAAAAAAAAATCACTTTTGTTAACAAGAGTATGAAAACCTAGAGGAAAAAAAAATCTTTATTTTAAATTTAGAACAGATATAAAATTTGTGATTAATCGGGAGTTAACTACATGCAATTAATTACAATTAAAAATTGTAATCGCCTGACGAGATGATTATTAAAAATTAGGGGCGTCAGTCGATTACATATTTTTCATCGTAATTAATCGCATGACTTCAATAGTTAACTCACGATTACTGTTTTAAATGTGCAATAAATTTTAAAAAAAATCGAGGTTTTCATACTCTTGTTAGCAAAAGTAAGAAAAAAAAAGTTCAACTAATAGAAAAATGTTAATGATTTTTTTACTTTTTTTTTTAACCGTCAATGGTAGTGAATGAGTTAATGGCGTTTGGTGTTTTTGCTTAGCATTAAGCTAAGTGGAGTTTTCCTAGAGCAAAGGCTATGTGGTTGTTTTAAATACAATACGTACTATGTAAAATATGTATATAATTCTTTGATTTATGTTTAGTTCAACTTAAATCGCTTGAAACCTCTTGTTTTATGAATTGTTCATTATTTGCCAAACTGTTACTCGGAGAGGCTGATACTTCTTCGTCCTTGTAGTATTTTCATCATTGATTTCAAGCTACCTGGCAACTATTTGATGTGTGGAAAAATGGCATCATCCCACATGTCTCCTTTAATTGGATGACACATCCGGCCACAGACTATTTGAGGAGTTCTGTGAAGCACATAAACAGCCGTTTCTTTGAAATCTATATTCCTCTCAAAGGTTTTCGAGGTAATTTTTTCATGGAAAAATGCTGAGCCTTTGTCCCTGTGGAGATGAACTTTTTTGGCTTTGTCTGCTCGAGTCATGCATTTTTCAATAAGCAAACACCCCACACTCCATTTTTAGTTTTTATTCCACATTAGACGACACCGGATTGATCCGCGTGACTCCTCATCTTTTGTCTAATCCCTGCTGTTGTTTACAGGAGGTCACTTTTTTTTTTGGGCCTTCTCAGAAAGACTCCGTCTGGGCTTTACTACGTATTTGTCCAAAAGCTCAGGATTAAGGACAACCATCGGTAATTTGTTTTGTTCCTCACTGCCCATCTTGTGCTTTTGCGCCGACGGTCCGAGAGCGGCCATTAAAAAGCCCGTTGAGAGGTGAATTTTCCATTTATGGGATCGCATATTCGAGCCGTATCCAAATGATGACACATGGATGAGCTCACTGTTGCTCGCTTCACGTTGCAGTTGAAGAGTGCTTAGACAGTCCGAGATATCCCGCCGGGCTTATAAGGCTTGACCTCGCAATGTTCCAGACCAATTAAGTGGAATGTAAATAAAAAATTTAAAAAAAAACACGGCTCACTTTTTTTTTTTTTTTTATTTTTTACAGACAGCAACTTTTTACTCTGATGTAATCGTTGGATTCGTTTGGAGAAAGATGGCTTTAGCCTTAGTCACAAGTGTTTTTGTTTGATTAGTTGTGTGCACAGGGATGTTTGTTTAAAAAAAAAAAAAAAGGGATTTAAATTAATATCACACGCAGGTTTGCGTGTACCAGTCATGTGGAGGACGGTACGATACGGGCGTGTCACAAAAGACACCAAAAAAAAATGCGGAACCTCTAGAAAATCGGGAAAAAATGTCCTCATATTGGAGACATGACATCATCGATACATCTCCTTGCCCCTTTGTTTGGGGGGGGAACGCCTTCTCCGATTGGCTGACAAGTTTCAGTGAAAAATATCCACCACTAAGCTTGTACGGTTTTAAATTCTGAGGTTGTTGCATCAAAATTAGCATAACATTTTCAAACGGCGTTAACTTTAATAGTGCAAATGAGAAGATCAATGTGGGCCATAGAATATAATTGTTTTGTTTTTTATCAATTTGTTCTGGTGGATTAGATGTGTTTGAAGTGCTCATTACATTTTAAAATTTTTTTTGTTTATTAATTTTTGGGGAAATTCAAACAAAGATGGTGGCCATTTGTCCACACTGTTAGTTAAAGTAGCAGTTTGAAGGGTTGTAAATATCTGTTAGCACATGCTAATATCTGTTAGCACATCTATTGTGTTCCGCATTATATGCTAGCATTAAGCTAGCAGGCTTTCATTTGATGACATTACCGGATTTAGTTGAACATTTTGGTGTGTTTTTTTACAGTGTTGATTTTTTTGTTTGTTTCATATGTCAGTTGTACATTAAACTTTAACCGAGACTACTTCAAAAAGTGTGTTTTGACGCATTTACAGTCAGTTATGTGGAAGCAATAAGAGTAAACTAGTAATAAAATAATCATTATTTTCTAAAATGACAAACCATTGATTGCTTTTTCCCTAAAGAGAAAAAAAAAGATGTTTTTTTCTGATTAGATTAAAAAAAAAAGTGCATTGTACAACAAACGCCTCCCCATTTGCGGTTGTCTATAAAAAAAACAAGTGCAAACTCACATGTAGCGCGCCGCCGTGCAATCCGCAGAGCCGATTTGCGCTGGCGAAGATTTGTTTGTATGCAAAGCCCTCTGAAAGCCCGTGTGAACTGGCTGCACATTATGTAACCGCGATTGACTTGTCATTAAGGAGCCGCGCGAGGCTCTTTAACGCCAAGGCTACATGCGGCTCAGCAGCAGCAGCAGCAGCGACGCCGCTTCTTCATCAGCGAGTCTAAGTGGGGAATCGAGGATCATTACCGCCTCCAAAACACAACTTGACTGCGCTCAGCTAGTGTTCTCTTACACTCGCTGAGTACTACAAGTGGCAGAAGTACTTGCTGCACAAACACAATACTTTTTGTGAGGGGGAAAAAAAAAAACCCATCTTCAAGTAAATTAAGAATTATTAATTTATTAACTTGCCCTAAGTTATGATAATCAGCAGGCCTACTGAACCTGAAAACCAAAAAAATAAAATTAGCTAATGATAACAAAAGAAAAAAAATGCACATATCCAGTTTGTGTTTTTTCAGATTAGACCGATTTTTGGAATGATGGTGTTTTTTTAGGCTAGTACAAAACAATTAATTCGTCACAAATCCTTCATATCAACAACAAACAATTCTTGTAAGTGGGTCATGTTCCTCTATGTTGCTGCTGTCATAGTTTAGTTCCCCCTAAATAAAGATCTTAACTCATTTGCTCCCAAAAACATATTAATGCGTTCTATTTGAAATGTTACCAGTGTCCCAAAAATGTATTTATACCTTTTTTTTTGTTTGTTTTTTATGCGAGAGCATACAGAAGGCTTTGATGCAGCCTCTTAACTGAAGAAAATGCTTGACGCAATTGTAGTTATTACAAAAAAACGGCCAGCAGGTGGCAGCAGAGTATAAGAGATCAACCAGGGCCGTGTTGCAAAAAAGCGGTTTCCCCCACAGTTCAAAACAGATTTGTGAATAATGATGAAAGAAGAGACTCTTAATGTTTCTTTTGGTAGGTTCCGTGTTTTTTATAGCAATATCACACAATATTCTGTGGGCCTTGCAAAATCAGTCAGAATCCAGTAAAACAGCCGGGAGCGAAGGGGGTTGCTTCAGTGAAAATGTCTGGGAGTGAATGAGTTAAGCACATTTTTGTTGGCATCTGCGGAAGGTAAATAAAAATTTCAAAAAAGTGCATTTTGACAGATACCTGTTACCTGTTTTTCAAATGTAACGACTAAAAGGTTAAAGCCAGAAAGAGACACTGATACCTAAAAAAATTTACTTAGCAAAATATTTGTACTTCAAAGAAGTGCCAGTGGGTACTAATTAGCCCCAAGGACAACATAAGTGTTAACATTTATGTATTTACTTATACTCAACATATTACATATTTTTTCTGCACCAAATACTCTATATTTTGTTTAAAATTAAACGATAGAAGAAAAAAAAATTGCATTTATTGATCCAAATATTTCAGAAAAGGTTTATTCAAGAGCTGTAATTTTAATGCCATGCTTGGTAAGAAGTGAAAGTCAAAAGTCAAAAACAGATGCCTGAAAAATCAGTTTTAATGCCGGACTACTGTCGGCTACTGATAGTTTGACTCGTCGTAGCTGGAAAATCAAGATGCCAACCGGGAGTTTAATGGAAACGTATTAGTGGTCTGCTCTAGCTTGCACACTTTATTATACACCACAGTGCATTATTATTGCGTCCATTCTATCCTTTCATGCAAACTCGAACCCAAGATAGGAACCCAGCACCGACCAGCTTTGATGCTGATGTGCTAAACATTGTTGACCATGCTAGATTTCAACACGTTTCTCTTTCTGTCACATTCCTGTTAGGACTGAATGATAACAATTGTGATGTCATTGGCTGTTTTTTTTTTCTCTCTCCCCTTTTTCAGAATGAAAAACCTCTGGGTCATTCGGCGAGCAGATCCAGCAATATATCGAAGGTAAGCACAACACCAACACTGAAAATATAAATATAGGCATTCACATGTTTTTGAAGTGAGGCCAAACCAGCAAGACTGGAAGGTCGTTTTTAGCTATTTAGAAGCCTGAAGAAATTTACTTTTGGAAAACACTTGAAGTATGTACAAGTACTACCCATTTTATTCCCCTGATGCAAAAAAAAGGGGGAGGCGGCTATTTTTGTATTTTTTATTTTTTTTTAATTTCCACCTCAGCGTACACACCTCTTCTCCGTCCCAACGACCTCGGTCTATTTTCTCTCGTCTTCCCCTCCCTCACAATCCTCCTGAGCCTCCTAAGAGGATCAACCTTTTACTCGCGCTGAGACATGTCAGGGTCACTTAGCGCTCCGCCGCCAACGTGTCAGCCACGAGACGCTCCCGACTTCTCAACGCCAGCACGATGCCCACGCCGTTCCCCGGGCCCCCGTGATCGCTTTAAACGGCACACTTTTTTTTTTTTTTAATGGCGTCGGGTACAATGTGCCGCTATGACTTAAGTGACTTTGGGAAACTTTTGTCGTTCACAAAGGACTTAAGAATGTAATTACAGGGAATACATTCCAATGCATACTTCACCTATGATTATAATATTTTTTGATGCTTTAATTAGTTTTTAGAGTGGGTTTATTAGTTGTTGTTTTTGAAAAAGTTGTGTTTTTTGCGCGGCCGAATAAAGTAACACTAAAATACATACATACAGGAGCGGTATGGCTCAGTGGTAAAGCGGTCGTCTCACATTCATGAGGTTGTGGGTTCGATCCTCACCCCTGGTGACCATGTCGAAGTCACTGAACCCCGATTTGCTCAATGCTATATAAAAAGCAGTCCATTTATATTTAAAATTATTAACTCTTTGACTGCCAGACGTTTTCAGAAACGGGTTGTCCCCAGTGCCAGCCGATTTTAAGCATTTTGACTGATCTTTCAAGGTCCATAGAAAAGTATGTGTTTGGACTATGGAAACACACATACTACCAAATGAAAGATTGGACTCTCATCTTTCATCAGAAAAAAAAGTTTGTTTCTACCTTATTCCGTTTTTCAGTAATCAACAATAGAAAATGGTTAGTTTCACCTCTGTTTTGAAACAAACGTCTTTTAACGTCTTTGGCACTCCTCCATAGAATTTTACTAAACGTTATTTAACGTTTTTGGCAGTCAAAGAGTTAAATTAATCGACAAAGATGAAAACAAAGGACATTTTTGCTATTAGAATTTTAGTTGAGGATGTAAAATTCTTGTATCAAAAATGTTTTCTCAATTGTAGTCATATTTTGTTACTTTTTATTAACTCATTCACTCCCAGCCATTTTCGCTGAAGCAACCCCCTTCACTCCAGGCTGTTTTCCTGGATTTTGACAGATTTTGCCAGGTCTAGCATTTAAAAAAACGTATAAATACGTCTTTGGGACACTTAAAACATTTCAAATAGAACGTATTTATACGTTTTGGGGAACAAATAAGTTAACTGTAATAATAACATTGATGCACGCACAAATTTTGTACAGGCAAGAAAAGTCACTTTTAAGAATGGCCGATTTGCAACCTTGATCTTTGTTCCTCAGGCTAACTTGTGTGTAACATGACGACGAACTTGAAATATGAGCGGGCCTTCTCAAATTTGACAGTTATTGACCATAACCGGAGCACACATCTGCCAATCTGCTGCTTTTTCCTTCTCTGTGGGGAAATGGCGCTCGCCTAAAGGATATTGTTCTCAGTGGGGAGTCTGGAAAAGGTCGCTTTTGACAGGCCGGGAAATGAGTTGCGTGGGTGGATCATTTTCAGCCTCCTTTTTTTTTTCTGTCTCAACCATACAAGTAGGAAATAATTATCTCAGTTGGATGATGGTTATTATCCACGCCATGACAACAAGGCGCTCTAAAGCAGCTATGCCAGGTTCAAGCCCCTGCCTGCACACTGGCTGTCGAGTCGGAACCCGCCACCCCGCTCGCACGCGCTCACAGCTGACAACGAGGCACTCTAAAGGGGCTACGCCGGCCCAAAGCCTCAAACCATTCCACTTTACTGTCAAGCTTTTTTTTTCTTTTTTTTTTCTTTTTTTTAAAAGTCTGCAATAATAAATGTGTTGTTAAATGAATACCTCTCAGCGGCTTTTTAACTTTTGGAAAGAGAATTTTTGATGCCGCTTTGGTGTGGAGTTTCTGTGGAGATTGCAGGGAGTGTGAGACTGCATGGGGCTTCTGTGTAGTTACTGAAGCACATCCGCATATATGCTGCTGGAATATGACCTCCAAGTCGGATGAAAAAGATTTTCCATCAGTGCAAGAATGTGAAATAATTCATAACGCGGGTCAAGATTGTTTATGCAGTAACGCCGCAGTCAAAGATGGAAGGCAAATTAAATTTCGTAGAAATGGCGACTGAATGCTATTGACTGGATTTCATTTGTGACTAAAAAGCTTAATTTGCAAATAATTAGTTTGGTTACAGATTTATGGACTTTCTATTTTATTTTTTCCTATGCAAATGTTTCTCATGCATAAAAATGATCATTCAAACGAACCGTCAACGGTTCCTGTAAAGAACAAAATCCTAATAAATAAATAACTTTGCGTACTTTTGATAGCTTAGTAGCTTCAGTATATTCCTTGCATTGACTTCAGTTCCCAGCATGCATTGCACCATTCAAAACTGAAATGGAAGTGAATCCTTATCGTTCAAGTGGGTGTGTTACCTGTAGTTCCTTGAATAATTATTTATTAATTATTATAATTAGAAATTGGCTTCTATTTATGTTGCAGTTTGTTTGCTTGACACCCTGTCTGAGTGGTGTGTGATAAAATAACCGCCCGGTCAGGTCCGTTGTTTGCTCATATAAGATGGAGCTAAGTGAGCTAGCGTCTTACCGATTTATAAGACGTCGTGTTCATCCTGGTAATTATGTCTCTAAACAAACTAGATACATATAGGCTAAGACCTTTCCCGTTATGTGTTAGCATTCATTTAGCAGCCTTCAAGGCTAAGTTACAGTATGAGTTTGTTGAAAGTCACAACTCTCTCACAACTGTCTGCTAGCTTCATGCTAATTATAATGTGAAACGCCATAGACAGGCTAATGTAAATTAGCATTGATATTTTCAGAGTGTAGGAGTCTTGAGGCCTCCCCCTCAGTACTCTGCTAGGTCAGGAGGCTTATCTGTAGCCTGGTCGCGGCGTCGAGAACAGTGCCAGGCGTGTGTGTGTGCGTGCTTGTTTGGGATGTGCAAGGAGGGTTGGAATTAAAGTATTACACTGGTCATAAAGTCAAAGCAGGCGAGCCGCCGCTCAGTAGGCTGGTGTTGAGCTCCGGCCAAACATCTGGCGGTGGTTCTCCGAATTCAAATTGTTTTGTGTGGACGCTGGGAAGGTTTTCGGATCATCAGTTGTGCTGATGGTGCAAGACTTCCAGCCAAGCCGGGGGAAATGTTTGTTTCACCAACCACATCACGGAATTGTTAAGTTTAGCAGCGTTTCTTAGGGCCGAAGTACTCATTGTGCAAAGGCCCTTATTTGTTTTATTATAATATAAATGTAATTTGGTGACTGCATTGATTTATTATTTTTTTTAATCAAGTACAAACTGAACTTGAACATAGCATATTTTTTTCCAAATTTAAAACTTGTCATTGGACATTTTAACATGTTTTTCAGTTTTGACATGCATTTAGCTTCAATGTATAGCAGAGCATGTAAACGCATTTCAGATGTATCATAGTGTAAAAAAACAAATATGTCAACTCTGGGGGATTTAAATGGGTAGTAATATTGTTGCCATGTTGCCTCTGTGTGTTGGTAACTTTTTTTTATGAGAGTAATTACAGTAGAATTTTTTTTTTTAAATAAATATAAAATGCTTTTTTATTTGCTCCCAAAAATGTATAAATACGTTCTATTTTAAATATTGCCATGGTCCCAAAAAACAATTAATACGTTTTGTTGTTGTTTTTTTTTCATACTAGAGCATATAGAAAGCTTTGATGCAACCTCTGATCTGAAGAGGACACTTAAAGCAATGAAAGTTATTACCAAAAAAAGTCCAGCAGGTGGCAGCAGAGTATAAGCGATCAACCAGGGCCATGTTGCAAAAAAGCTTTTTCCCCAGTGTTTTGAACAGATTTGGGAATAATGATGAAAGAAGAGACTCTAATCTTACTTTTGGTAGGTTCCATGTTTTTATAGCAATAGAACATAATATTCTGTTGGCCTTGAGCGAAGGGGGTTGCTTCGGTGAAAATGGCTGGGAGTGAATGAGTTAAAAAAAAAAAAAATCATTTTTCTACAAAAGATAGAATATTACATATTGTTGTGGTAGAATATTAAATATTGTCATACAATTTTCCACTGCAAAAGTCACATGCTGTCGGCCATATAAAGGATTTAAAAGTAGTTAATGAAAGTGTTTTTAATGTATTTTATGGGTATGATTATTTTTGTATTTATTTGCCAAGAAAGTATTTGTGTGCCAAAATTGTGCAACATTAATCATAGGCCATTCTCTTGTCATGTGTGTGACATTCTCACAATTGTGTTGACAACAATTGTTGTTCCTTCCGTGTTTCAAGCTCAGGCAATAATTGAGGCCTTATAAATGACAGCATCACAGAATTGTGAAAATGTCCCACACGTGACATTTGCGACTGTTGCCCAGTGAAAAGTCTGCCCGGAGTGTTGTGAAATATTTAATGGCAGTCAATCAAGTTGGAAAAATAATCATTAAATGGTCCTGGGTATTAAGTTACATCTTACAAGGTATTAAAATTCAGCTATCTGGACCGAGTGGGTCGTTACCTAATTCAGTGCAAGCAGGGAATTATAAATGAAGAATTGTTAGTAAATATGTCATTTTTCTCTTTGATTGTTCCATAAGTAGCTTGATGCATGTCGCTCTTGATTGCCCCTTTTTTTTTGTCCGAGCTGATTTGCAGGATTGTGATTGAAGGCTCCCGAGTGGCACCTTAACGGTCGGCCAATCAAATCAAACGGCTTCTCCTGCGCCGTTTTCGCAGAATCACCTGCCCCCTCAAAGTCGTCTCATTAAAGCGCCGGCGTGTTTTTGAGGACCGTCTCCAAGTCGCGTATTCTATTTTGTTCATGAGTAAACCGCGACGTATTGCCGTCGTCAAGCAGGTGGCATCTGCCTGCGTCCCCCTCGGAAGGGCTAATTATGCTTGGGAGACATCTTGCACGACGCTCCATTATTAATTGGGAGATGTTCATCAAAGCAACAAGCACAAATGAATCCGAAAATTCACTGCGTACCACCTGTGAAGAGAGTCAACGCGGCGTCCTACGTCTCCCAAACGAGAAGCTTAAACCGCTTAGCAAAAATATCGAATGACTGCCGCAACGGCTTCCCGCAGCCTCCCACGGCGTCCGACACAATGGCGACCTGTCGGCATGTTTGATGTGTTTCCCAGCCGCCGCCAACGGGCCACTCGCGTCGTGTAGTCAGCCAGGTACTCGTTTCGAGCGGCGCCTCGTTAAATATAGCCGCCGTTGCGTAACGGCCGCGTGCGTGACTGATCTTACCCCGCAGGCCCAGACGGCCGCGGGATGTGAACTCTGTCCTGTGCGCTGGAAATAAACAAATAGAGGATTTTTAACGAAGGAAATACCATAACTGTCGGGTAGCTGGGACGAGCCCTGCAGCCTGTGTTCTACATGTGACAGCACCACGGCCCCGATGTCAGGTTGTGAAATTCGGGTTAATAGGATTTTAGGTGGGAATCTTTGGCTGTCTCCCGATTCGATTTGATTCCGATTTTTGGGTCTGCGATTCGATTCAGAATCACTTTTTCGATTCGAAATGATTGGGTCGACAAAGATTTCTGCTTTAATTCGTAGATGTGAAAAGAATCGTCATGATCTACAGTCTGATTCGCTAATGCTAATTAGCGCGGCACTTTTATCACTCTCAAAGAACGGCTATTCATACAAAATGTATACAGTGAAGCATCTTAACATGACTCACCAGCATATGCTAAAAAAAACAACTTTTTGGAACATGCAAAGCCACACTTGCCCCTAAGTGGCCAAATCGGGTACAACATGAACAGCGCTCCCAATAAAGGCACACACAAACAAGGACAAGAAATTTTTATAAAATCTATTTTGTTACATTTTGAGAATCGATTTTTGGGGGGCACATCGCTAGATTTTATGAAGGAAATAGTGGTTGTAAGGTTCCGAAGAAGCCTACCGCAACTTTAAAGAGCCTGCAGGAATTTCTGGCAAGTAATGGCGGCGTCCTACATGTAACAACAAAAACATAAAAGGGTTTAATTAAGAACATGGTAGTTGGGGAGGCTGTTAACTCTTTGACTGCCAAAAACGTTAAATAACGTTTCGTAAAATCCTATGGAGGAGTGCCAAAGGCGTTAAAATATGTTTTTTTCAAAACAGGTGAAACTAACCATTTTCTATTGTTGATTACTCAAAAACGGAATAAGGTAGAAACAAACTTTTTTTTTTCTGATGGAAGATGAGAGTCCAATCTTGTTTTGGCAGTATGTGTGTTTCCATAGTCCAAACACATCATTTTCTATGGACCTTGAAAGATCAGTCAAAATGCTTAAAATCGGCTGGCACCCACGGCATCCCTTTTCTGAAAACGTTAAGAAATGCAAATACATTAAAGGAGCTTCAAAATATTTTGGCAAGGAATTTGTTTGTCCTACACATGACAACAATCTACATAACTATGATGTCCACACTATGACGTTATAGTGGAAATAAACATAAAAAAAATGATCTCATGAAGAACATTGTGGTTGGGGTAACACGAAAGGAACTACAATACTGGAATTTCTGTAAATGTTAAAGCAGCTGCAGGAATTTGTGGCATCTACCGACTGCATCCTACACATGACAAAAATCTCCCAATTATGTGGTTGATCTTTTATCTTGAATGGCCAGCCGTCCTCAGGGTGTGAAGTTTGTTTGCAAATGGCCATAAAGGGGGAAATAGTGGTTTGCCAAGCAAAGCACGCTGCAGGGATTTCTGGCTCTACTGGCCGCATAACATTAACATTGCTACAGGAGTTTTTGGCAAGTACTGGGCGTAACCCTACACGTGACAGCAATCTCCTTTTGCATGATGGCCGAGCAGGGCATGTCAACTTTGTGTTACATAGTTGGAATAAATACAAAAAACAGGAGCAGCAGGAATTTCTGGCTGTGCATCCTACATGTCATCACCAACAATCGCCATTTGCAGTGGATGACTGATGAACGTAGCGGTCCAGACGGATCCCGTTTGTCCTGAGATAACCTGCGCTGCTTCTACGCGGTCTTAAGTGAGATCCGCTGGCGTGTGATTCATGAGTGAGTAAATGTGAAAGGATGTCATTGATGGGCAGGCTGAAGGGCAGATCGCATGACATCACGGCCATCCATCGATCAGTGTCGGGCCGCCAGCTATAAAATGTCGCCGCCGTTGGAGATGAAATCAATAGCTAATTAGCTTCACGCTGAAATGATCAGGCCCACTTTTGGATTTGATGTTAGCAACCCCCAACGAGGATTTGCTTTGGACCGCACAAGCTAAGCCTCTCCATTTTGTGCAAATAAGGAATATTTCTAAGTGTGTGGTAGAGTATAGATTATAAATAAATTACAGTGTTAAAAAACATGCAAACAAGTTTCACAACCGACTCTGTAAACTGCAGTAATAGAAGAGAATGATTCTATTCATTGATATTAACTCATTCACTGCCATTGACGTCTATAAACGTCATTTGAACTATTTCTATTAGTTTGAAGAAAAAAAAATCCACTTTTGTTAACAAGAGTATGAAAACCTAGACATTTTTTAAATAATCTTTAAAAAAAGAAAAGAAAAAAAATATTAAAAATTAGGGGCAATTTTTTAATTGTAATTAATCGCATGACTTAACTCACGATTAATCACAAATTTTATATCTGTTCTAAATGTACAATCATTTTTTTCCTAGGTTTTCATACTCTTGTTAACAAAAGTGGAAAAAAATGTTAAACTAATAGAAATAGTTCAAAGATTTTTTTTTTTTTTTTACGTATATAGCTGTCAATGGCAGTGAATGAGTTCATCTTTTTTTGTGTGTATTTTTTAACATAATTCATCTTAAATATTTTTGTTGTCGACGAACTTCCGATGCACACCTCGTCCCAGTTGTTGGCAATAATGCACAAATGAGCTACCAAAGAAGGCAGGTCCACGTGTGTGTGCAGTTAATCACAGCTGTGATTGGCTAATGTGTGGAAAGAGGCGTGGCTTGGGGTTATCACATGGATCCTACCCACAATATGCAGGGAACATGAATTTTGCTGATATTGGTAGTACTAGTTTCAGTTAAAAAAAAAAAAAAAGAATGAGTCTGCAGCCCTGTAACTATGTTGAAGTTGAGGGGAGGAGCTTCTATTGTACAGGTATTCAAAAAAAGTAAATATTTGTATGAAAAACACTTCCTAGGCCATGAAGATGAAACAACCCAATAAAAAAAGCAATCTAATCACAATTTCAAAACATCGCAGAACGGTGGCGGTATGAGACTTAAAATGTGTCATGTGACGCAGCGTTACCTGTCGATTGGTCGGCAGATTAGTCATCACGGAAACGGCAATAGAATGGAACGCAAGCGGATTTATTTACGGTGTTATATACTGTATTATTCATGAATCTTTTGGCTTTATATTTATATACAGTAGCAGATGAAAGTGACTGTGAATAATTCATAATTCGTCTGCTGCCGACGCGTACGCTTTGCTGACTCCACATGAAAGCGCGCGTGTTGTTGTTGCTTTCAGGCCGGCAGTCCGACTTCAGTCAACGCGCCGTGCAGCTTCTCCAGAACGTCGGTTTCTCCCTCCAGCCAAGACATCTGCAGGTACGAACCTCGTCGTTCGTACGTTGGGTTTGACGTTAAAGGGAAGCCATTTTCAGCAGTAAATACCTTGAAATGCTCATTTTCCCACTTGCTGTCGACCAAACTGAGCCACGATTGGTCGTTGCCTACTTCCTCAGCTCAGGTGATGTCATCGTCAGTCGACAGCAAGTAGAATTATTATGTTTTTTTTATAATATGAACTTTCTACTGCTGAAAATGGCTCAATGAGTCGAGTATCCCTTTAACGCAGAAAAATTTTCATCTTAAGGTGAAATTTGAGGATGAACCCAAAATGCACTGTAACCTTTCAACTTAATTTGACCTTTTTTTAAACCTTTGACTGCTCATCCAGCTTGTCAATGTTTCAGTACTGTTTATCTCTTTGACTGCCAAAAACGTTAAATAACGTTTCGTAAAATCCTATGGAGGAGTGCCAAAGACGTTAAAAGACGTTTTTTTCAAAACAGGTGAAACTAACCATTTTCTATTGTTGATTACTCAAAAACGGAATAAGGTAGAAACAAACTTTTTTTTTTCTGATGGAAGATGAGAGTCCAATCTTGTTTTGGCAGTATGTGTGTTTCCATAGTCCAAACACATAATTTTCTATGGACCTTGAAAGATCAGACAAAATGCTTAAAATCGGCTGGCACCCACGGCATCCCTTTTCTGAAAACGTCTGGCAGTCAAAGAGTTATTTTTCGATTTGATTTCGATCATGATCTTGAAATCCGTCGGCTTCTTCTCCAAGCCTTCAAAACTATTAAAAAAGTTGAATATATTCATTTTTTTTGGGGAGACAACAGAACATTGACAAGTTGGACATGCATTCAAAAATGTAAAGGTCAAATTGAGGTCACCTGCGGTTCATCCTGAAATTGGGGAAGCTAATTAGTCATCCATGTAAGCGTGCGATTTAATTTTATTTTTTTTTCCATAAAATGGGTCATTCATTGTCAGTACCCCCAAACCTTTTTATTTCTCTCAAATGTCCATTTTTTCTCTTTTCTGTTTATACCCCCCCCCCCCCTTTCCTGCTGTCCTTCACCACTATGTGTCACACTACATTTACATTCAACACACGCACACACGAGCAGTGCAGATGAGGAGCGTCAGAAGCAGACGGCAGTGGTTCTCTTGGCCCCAAAGGGTAAAAGCTCGGACGGTTGCGTCACGGTGACCACCGTCTGCGCCGACTCGCCGCCCGCCTCCAAACAGCGGGACTGGCTCTCTCTGCTGCGGCCCAGCTTGGGCGGCGCGCGCCCCCCCGGCCGGCACCCTCACGGCCCGCTGCGTTTCTCGGTATCGCTCAACGACGTGGGCCAGCGCGTGGACGGCCTCTATCGCGGCCTGCACTTTATCGACCGCACCTGCTCCGAGGGCGAGCTGGAGACCAAGGCCGGGGACGCCGCCCAGTCTCGGGGCTCCCAAACGAGGGCGACGGACGCTGGAGTGAACGGCGGTCCCGACCCCAGTCGGGTCTTCTCGGCGCACCCCCACCTGGTCCCTGCTTTCACCAACAGCTACAAGTACATGCTGGGCCCTTCCGTCCCTCCTCCTCCGCCTCCTCCTCCGCCTGCTCCGCCTGCTCCTGACCACTCCCCCAGCGCCAACTTCCTGCGCCTCCTCCTCCCCTTTTCCCGATCGTCAACCTCGTCGAGCCTGCCCAAGTCCTCCAGCGTCGTCATAGAAGGCAGCGAGTTGGAGTTTGCGCCCGAGGAGATGGCGAAGGGCGTTCACTTGGCGCCGCTTTGCTACATGGACGAGGACAGCGACCTGGACCGCTGCCCGTCCCCCATGTCGGAGAAAACGGAGCCGCTGTCGCCCTTTTCGCTGTCGGGCGACTGCTGCAGGTGGGTGACTGTCTGGATGGTGTCAACCACGCCCGCCCTCCCCTGTGACGTGGTAGAGCCAACGACACCCCCCAGTGAAGCAAGTGGAGTAGTAGACGATTCCTGTAGTCTGAAACCCGCACACGCACAGTAGAGGCCGTAGTATACACACACGCTCACACTCACTCATTAGTCCTCATTTGTTTACCCTGCATATCCTTTACAGGGGGTCCTCAGCGGTTTATGATGGGGTGCCAATACACTCTAAAAACAGAATAATCCACAATTTGGGGGATTTTATGTACACTCTAAAAACAGTTTAGTCAAAAATAACCCAAATTGGGTCAAAACGGGACCAACCCAATGTTTTGCATTCTATTTTTAAACCAAAAAATATTGGGTCAAATGAATCATCCACAACCCAATTTTTGGGGTTTTGTGTACTTGCTAAAAACAGTTTAGTCGGAAAAAAACAAACCCAAATTGGGTCAAAACAGGACCAACCCAATGTTTTGGGTTCTATTTTTAAACCAAAATGTTGTGTCAAATGAATAATCCACAACCCAATTTGTTTTTTTTTATGTACACTTTAAAAACAGTTTAGCAAAAAATAACCTAAATTGGGTCAAAAAATGGACCAACCCTAAAATTTGGGTCAAATGAAAAATCCACCTCCCATTTTTGTGGGGTTTTGTGTACACTCTGGGTCAAATGAATAACCTACAAAACAACCACATTTTTGGGTTGCTTGTGGCCGACCCAACATTTTGGGTTATTCATTTAAATCAGAAAGTTTAAATTTCAGGGGTTTTGTGTGCACTCTTAAAAACAGTTGGGTCAGAAATAACCCAAATTAGGTAAAAAAAAAAAAAAAAGGGGGGGGACCATGTTTTGGGTTCCATTTAAACCCAAAAGATCAAACCTACCTTAAATTACAATTTTGGGGGGTTGTTTGGGACCAACCAAAATTTTGAGGTTGTTCATTTAAACCAAAACTTTGGATCAAATGAATAATCCACAACCCAAGTTGGTGGGGGCTTTGTGTGCACTCTAAAAACAGTTGGGTAAAAAATGGACTGAGTCACTAATTGAGTCTTTTTACAAAACAACCCAAATGACCCGCATTTGGTTATTTTTTACCCAAATATAGTTAGAATGTTAATCATTTTGACAACAAAAAAACGGGGGAGGGGGGGGCAATTTCCCGCTTTTTTTGTTGGGTATTTGTTTAACCCAACTTTTTAGTTTCAACGATTACCCAAGCAGTTGAGCCGGTCGCTTTTTGACGTAATTATTATTTTTTAAAAAATAAAATAAAATAAAAATTAGAATGGGCGTTAGTGAGTGTGGTTTACCTTTTCTTTATCACATCATGTCACTTAAGTGTGGCATATCTGGAGCTTGTAAAATAAATTTTGGCTCAACACAAGCCCAAAAAATGTATAATTAATTATCGTAAGTCAGGGCACCGGAAGGTACCACTGTGCCTTTTTTTTTACCGTTTTTGGGCTGCTTCATATTTACGGCCTACAAGTGTTTTTCATATAAATATGTCCTGTCATTATGACTTTAACTTGCATAAATTAGTATTCGATTACGGCGCAGTCCAACTTTCCACCACTGTCGGAACAGAACTCCGTCGTAAACCGAGGAACCCCCCCTGTACTTCAGTACCATTTCATTTCCCCTTTTGTGTTTTTGTCATGTCATCCTGGCGGCCATGTGAAAATTTTTTAGAACATATATAGTGACATATTCATTTCTGTGTAAAATACTGACACGTTAAGTGGGTGTTGAATTTGTTGTTGTTTGCAGCACGTATGGGAAAGGTTTACTTTGATCAGTGGAAACCGTACATTGTATTGCTTCAGTTCTTGTATTGGCTCATTAGACCCCGCAGGTGTCCCTAATGTAGCGTCTTCCGGCCGCATTAGTAGAGCCCCTGCGGGGACATCTCTGCTTGTTTTCACCTGGCCCAGCTTGAGTGGATTAATCAAAGCGACGGCTCACGTGCCGATGGGAAATGTCTACGGCGTCCTCGCCGGGCCAGCTTATACGTTAAACATCGGCTGTGCTCTTCATGGACAAGAGAAAGCGAGGAGATGGCGCGGTGGATTAAAGACGACAAATTGGCTTTGTTGTCTCTTGCACGTGCGCGCACACCCAAACAAACCGCACGTCACGGCAGCTTCCCGTCAGGTAGCTGGAAGCATGAGCTCACAGCAGGTGATTCATGTACAGCGCAATGCTATTGGATAGATAGTTTAGCTTATACAGTTAGCGCGCTATGCTACTAGTAGTTAGGCTACTTGTTTGCTAGCTCAGTGTTACTTCACTAGCTACATAAATAGCCAGATATCTCTATTGAAGATAGATATACAGATAATGAACAGAAGACCGCATATGCTAGCGCACTGTAGCAGCCTGGGGACCAACGTGCCTACTTGGCGGCCATGTTGGGGAGGTTGACAAAAAAATGGCTAATGGGTGGTTTTGGATAGATAGTTTAGCTTATACAGTTAGCGCGCTATGCTACTAGTCGTTAGGCTACTTGTTTGCTAGCTCAGTGTCACTTCACTAGCTACATAAATAGCCAGATATCTATATTGAAGATAGATATACAGATAATGAACAGAAGACCGCATATGCTAGCGCACTGTAGCAGCCTGGGGACCAACGTGCCTACTTGGCGGCCATGTTGGGGGAGGTTGACAAAAAAATGGCTCATGGGTGGTTTTTCCAGCGTGAAAACAATCCAAAACATACTGCGGGGGCAAAACAAACAAAAAAACTCGTAGGAGTGGCCTAGTCAGTCATTCAGTCCAGACTGCAAACCAACAGAAAACCTTAAATTAAGCAGTGATTTACATCGGCCACTAGAGGGAGCCCATGTGCCACACTTTAACAAACACCGTTTTCGGGGATCAAATCCATAAAATTCCAAACTGTGACCATAATCAAGAAGCAACCATAAGACACTGAATTCCTCATTTTATTTTTATTTTTTTATGTTGGACGCATGTGGTGGTCCATCAGAGTTGTGTGTATATATATATATATTTTTTTTTTTTTTTTTTTGTGGTTGCACTTCAGGATCTGTCACTGTGAAGGCGACGACGAGAGCCCCCTGATCACGCCGTGCCACTGCACGGGCAGCCTACGCTTCGTGCACCAGTCGTGTCTGCAGCAGTGGATCAAAAGCTCGGACACGCGCTGCTGCGAGCTCTGCAAGTACGAGTTCATCATGGAGACCAAGCTCAAGCCTCTGCGCAAGGTATGCTAAAGTCAAACTTTGCGTTTTCATTGCTTAAGTGAACTCATAATCACCATTTCATTACTGGTTTGCTTGTAAGACCAGTTTTTGCAGTACACTGGAAAAAAAGCTAATAATATTTGCTCTCCTTTCACTTTTTAAACTGTTTAATAAACATGACTTTAGTTTCTGGGAAAACAGTTTCCAGTTTGGGACTCGTGCTGGTAGTCTGCTGACTTCCAAAACAGCCAAGTATGCAAACCCTTTTCATGGGGGGAAGATCATATGAAAATTCTCCTAGGCATGTATTCTTTATCCTCTGTGAAGAATGACTACAATTTTCTGCCGTATTGAGAATTTGAGAAGTGGTATACCCGTATGCATTTTTAACTAGTTTATAATGTTAACGTAATTTTTGGGGGTTTGAATTCCTGCAGTGGGAGAAGCTTCAGATGACGGCGAGCGAGCGGCGGAAGATCATGTGCTCGGTCACCTTCCACGTCATCGCCATCACGTGCGTGGTGTGGTCGCTCTACGTGCTCATCGACAGGACGGCCGACGAAATCAAGCAAGGTCGGCCATTTTGGAAGACTTGATATTCTCACTGGGTTATGAATTGTGCGTTAAGTGGCTTGGAGTCATTAAACCCGTGATTCTGAAAAAGTGGTACGAGGGTTCGAGCTAATGGTAAAGCGCAACTTTATTTCTCACGGTGACCTTATTTTTGTAAAAATAAACATAATAATCCCTTAGCAATAGAATGTTTTTCCTTTAAAAGTATTAGCTCGTACCATAATGTTTTTGTCATAAAAATGCATGATTTCTTGAAAAATATTTTTCTATCTATTGTAAAATTAAAATCATTTTCTTAAAAAAAATCTGCAAAAAAATTCACAAGATTATTTTATTTGGGGGGGAAAAAAAGATTTTCATCTCATGAGACTTTTTTCCAAATTCAAACTTTTCTGTTAAATTGGGTTACAAAAAGTTTGTTTTGAAACTTATTTAGGTACAATTGTAGTGTACGGTTTGTATTTACAGTCGACCTCAACATACTTGTGGTTTTTTTTGTTAAAAAAAAAAAAATCTCCCTGCACCTCTTGCATACTAAGTTGAGCACAGATGGAAGCACAAGCTGGGCGGGCACATTTTAGTCCAACCTGATGATTCACTTGCGAGGCTGCTGTTGTGCTCGATTGCCATAGTCAGACGTCATGCTTTTTTTTTTTTAACTTGTTCAGGTTGTATTTTCCATAATGTCTCTTATTTTTATATTTACATTCTCTTTACCCATGCAGCCCGGAGTATTCCAGGTAAATCTTTTGAATTTTTTATGTTATTCCACTCCCATCAGTAATTCTCTGTTTGCACTCAAATTCCCCGCCCACTTTTGTCTCAATTTGGAAGGTACCGAAATTGCAATGATCTTCTGACTGCTAAACAAATGCATGACGAATCATTCAAGCAGAAAAATGTGATAGGAAGGCGCCCTCTGGTGGTCCAAGTACAGTTGCGTCGTACTGTTTTTAACTTTTTGGTCATTCAGTTTTGTTATTTAATTGTATTTTATATGTAATATTTATAGTTTGAGTTGATTATAATGACGTCATAATTTTAGTTTTACTTATTTTAATGTAATTTGTATTTTTAAAGTCAACATCAATGTATTAGTTTAGGAAATATGTAGTAGTTTATTTTGTTAATTAATTTTGTTATTAGTTAATTTTATGTGACTATTGGATAGGAAATAATAATTAATTATTTTTTAAATATTTGATTGTACTCATTTTTACATTCACAATTTTTTTTACATGCAATATTTATATTTGCTTGTATTTAAATATTTGTTTATTTTATATGAAATATTTTATTTTAATCTTTTAAATATTAACAATATTTACTTGTTTAAAATTTGATTTTGATTTAATTCAATATTTTTTTTAATTGAATATTGCCGTTTAGTTCATTTCTATATGCGATGTTTGATTTGTTTTTAAGTAGACAGTTTTAACTGAATAGAAAAGTCTCCCTCTAGTGGCTAATATTAGCATGACACTCCAATATAGGACAATGTGACGCTGAATGATAGCTTCTTCGCACTTACAATTGACATAGAAAGTTCCTCTTACTTCCTGTATTGTCTTAAACTTGTTATTTTGCGTGCCCCCTCCTTGCTGACCCCCCCCTACCCCAGGCATTATGGAGTGGCCCTTCTGGACCAAGCTCGTGGTGGTGGCCATCGGCTTCACGGGCGGCCTGGTCTTCATGTACGTGCAGTGCAAAGTCTACGTGCACCTGTGGAGGAGACTCAAGGCCTACAACCGCGTCATCTACGTGCAGAACCGGCCGGACTCGTGTAAAAAACTGGCGCTGGAGAAGCCGCCGCTCTTGGAGCCCAGCGTGGACCACAAGGACACGCTGGCCCCCGCCCATTCCGATACAAACTCTTCGCACTATACCGAGACGGAGGACTACAGTATGGAGGTGCTCCACGTGTGACACGCAGGTATCGAACAGGGAACTTCATCCGCATGGAGTCGACTTGTTGCCTCTTTGCTGTCAGGATGCTGGTTTTAGGGTACTTGAACAGGTCACACACACACACACACACACAGCCTACCGGTAATGAACATTTTGAGTCCAAATTTCCACACAGGCAAGTTTGGTGCTACATAAAGAAAAGAAAAAACACACACATGCACAAGTTGAAGGAGATCGTGGCATTTATTTTATTGTATTTTTTAAATTTCTCTGCAAAAAGAAAACGTGTCTACACCATCATGGTCCACTTTGCTGTCACACTAAGATAGAAAGACAAGAACGCATACACACACAGTCAAGATGATATTGGCAAGTTTTTTTTGGTCCGTCCCGTAAATGAAAATATCCACCATAAGTCAGTATTAACTTTGCTGCCACACTAAGCTAGAAAGACAAGATTACACACACACATACACACATAGTGCAATAGTCATCAATATCCATTTTTCTGTCAAAATGGCCCCACAACGAAAAGTATCCACGCCATGGTTAAAAATGTCAATTGAATGCCCCACTAACATAGAAAAACACACACACAAAAAACACAAAAGATCATAAATTTTTTTTTTTCGGGGTTCAAAATCTCCCTGCAAAGAAAAATAGCCACATTGTTATGTTAGTGAACTTTTAGTCCACACTAAAATAGAAAGACAAGAACACACACATACTCTCTAATATAGTGTAGTGAAAAGGATATTACCCTGGCACTTTTGCATTTTTACTCCAAAATGTCCCCAAATGTAAATTTTGGTTCCACACAAAGACAGAAAACAAGAACATGCTCACACACACACACGCTAACAATGTAAAACAAGTTCACTTTAGTACTTTAGTACTAGTACTGCCCCGGGAAAAAAAAATTCACACTAAATTTGGTGCCACGCTAAGATAGAAAGACAAGAATACACACCCACACAAAGATGGAAAAAGTAGAACACACAATTAATTTATTATAAGTCCATTATAAAATATACAATGTGTGCCTACCATAATGTAAAAAAAAAAAAAATACAACTAAACAAACAATTGTTCCCAACAATAATGTCAAGTCAAGACAAGAACACAGTGCACACAAAGATAGAAAAACCAGAACACACACAGTAAAAGGAGGTCAGCCATGCAAATGTTCGACAAAATGTCCACACAATAATGTAGAATAACAAGAACGCACACACGGCTGAGTTGTTGTTTTTTTATTTGCTGAGCCTCGCGAAGACCTCGCGTGAGTCCCGGACCAAACGTGCCGCGGATCCGTCACGTCCACCAACACGTGGACACACATTGAAGCACTTTTATTTTTGCTTTCTTTCTTGGTCTTTTTTTTTTTTTTTTTTTTTTTCCTCGTCTTGTGCGAGCGGCCGGACGTCCATCCACGGAGGACACAAAAAGCTCGTAATTGAAGAACATTTAAAAGACTTGTGACCCGGATGTGAATTCCTTTTTCCTTTGGGAAGAAAAAAAAAACATCCAAACTTTCTGAAGAGAATGTACGCTTTTTTTTTGTAAACGCAAAAAAAACAAAACATTTTTAGGTCTTTTTCTATGTCTTTGAGCTCACTGTTTGTACGTTTGAATTTGCGTGCGTGCGTGCGTGCGTGCTAGCTTGACGTGAGCGTCGTGTATCGTCCAATGGCTGCTTTGACAGCGTTTGGCTTCCTGCCCGTGATTGGCCAATTTGGGGGTTTTCAAACTCGTTAAGAATGGTTTCAACCTGTAAAAACAGCCTGAGGCAAATACATTTGGACGCCCACGGAAACCTGTTGCCGTTTTCCAGTACCGTAAGAGAAATCCACCGCTGCCGCACCTGCTGGACACAAGCCACCCAAATAACAAAATTTGTTTTTATTGTTTGGACCAATATTGATTTTTTATTTATTTAAGGCTGAGTCAGATATTTGGCAGATTAATCGGCCGATTATTTAAAACAACACATCATGAATTAACATAATTTTGTCCTTTAGTATTTAACTTTACAACAAAGAAAAATCAACAAAAATCGTCCCTTTTTTTGTTGCCTTTTTTTTTTTTTTTTTAATTAGGCGGGGGGATGTTTGTATATCATTATTTTTGTTTTATGTTTGTGTTAATAGGTTTCCAAAAAATGGCAAAAACCAGCAAAAAAAAAAGCACAATATTTTAAAAAACTATCTGCAAAAATCGCACACATAAAAAGAGGCAGATATTATAAACACAAAATGGCCAAAACAGAAAAAAAAATTGTGTACGTTTTAAAAAAATATATATGTTTATTGGTTGGCCCTATTTAAAAACAAAAAGCGATTTAGTTCCCTTCCTTTGCATTGTAACAAAGTAGTTCAGTAAAAAAATATATAAAAATTGATCAAATGTAAGATTGTTTTGATACCAAGACGTCCCTCAAATAAATACATCTTTCCCTTCATTATAGCACAAGTAGTCACCTGTGCAAGCTGCGTAACTCTTCAGCGCCCTCAGGTGGCAGGAGGTTGGCGGTGCAGAAAGGCAGCGGTTGATTTCTCAAGGCAACTTTTTTGTTTTGTTTTTTGTAGTGTGTGTAAATGTTGACCTTCATAACCATTCCATACACACAAAAATGGTCTTTTTGATACTCGCCACTGCCCGGAAAGTGCAATGGTGCAACAACACACTTGGTAATAATAATAATGACTGCTCAGCAGCAATAAATGAAACCAACATTTTTGTTTGTTTGTATTTATGTCCATTTCTCATGGTGGCTTTGTTTTAATAACAAGCAGAAGGATTTTTTGTTTAGTTTTTTTCAGTTGGAGGAAGATTGATTTCTTCTTTAGCGGCTCGGTGCAATGAGAACATTTTTAAAAAATGAGGGGGATAAAAAGTGCAATTACCTTTTTATGTTGTTGATCTCTTGTATAAATGCTTACTGTGTTTCTCGTCCACTGGGCTTAAAATGATTATTTTTTTTGTGTTGTATTTATTTTCCTCGTTAATCTCTTTAAAAGTAATTTTATGAGATCTTCATTTTTAACCCTTCCTCCCTGTCACCTTTTTCATTATTATAATTTTTTTTAAAGAAATGCTTATTAAATAACATGCTGTATCTGTACATTGATTATTTAATGTGAGGTCATGCTTAAGGTGGATGCGAGGCTTGTAGAATGTTTATTTTAATTTTTTTGAACGGGAGCTGGCTCCTCGCGTTGAGTCTTGAGCAATGATCCTGTTGAGTGAGACATGGCACATAAAGATGAAAGTTGTGTTTTGACATGTACTTTTGCTGCTTCGACTCGTCGTGTCTGGCGAGGGGAGGGGAGGGGGGGTGAAAATGTAACTTGCATAAAGCTACATTTGTTTACTACTGACTGGACTTGAACATATACGATGACTGTTCCCCTCCGTCTATATCATTCCACAAGTTTGTCTGTGAACTTCACTTTGGAATAATAATAGTGTAAAAACCACATGGAGAAAAAAAAAAAGGCCCTGTTTTTAAACTAAAGCGATGTTTTTTTTTCCTGTTCCTATGTTTGAACAAAAAAGTGTGTAGAATTTAAAATGAACAACCAAATAAAAGTTGAGATGCTTTTAAAGTTTTGTGTTTTTAATCAAAAGCAGTGTAGAGTAAACTTGTTAAGTTTTAGCTTTATTTATGTAGCGCATTTCATACACGAGGTCAGTCAATGTGCTTCCCATAGTTACAGACATTTAAAGGCAAACCCATTTAAGACCTATAAAAGCAGAGAAAGAAAAAGTTTTGGAAAAAAATATTTCAAGCTTCAGTTCTGTTGGCTTATCTATTTGTATGCAGCACAACAGCTAAATGCTGATGCACCATGTTTGCTTTGAAGTGACATTTTGTGATTTAGAGACCAGTGGCTTAATTTTTAAATCAATCCTATAACTGACTGGAAGCCAGTGGAGATTTTTTCCATGTCACGAAATTGCAGCCAGACTAAAAAATAAATACATTTGCTTTTATCCTCTTTAATGCATTCATTCCCAGCCGTTTTTACTGGATTTTGACTGATTTTGGAAAGGCCCACAGAATATTGTGTTCTATTGCTATTTTAAAAAAAAAAAACGGAACCTACACAATACAAATAAAACGTAAACTAATAAGCTTTGTTGGTGCGTTAGTTAAGAGTTGCTGTACTTTTTTTTTTTTTTTAACTCATTCACTGCCATTGACGGCTATAGGCGTAAAAAAATAATTTGAACTATTTCTATTTTGTTAAAAGTATGAAAACCTAGAAAAAAAATATATTGTACATTTAGAACAGATATTACATTTGTGATTGAAGTCATGTGATTAATTACAATTTAAAAAAAAATTATCACCTGACGCAATTTAAAAAAAGAAAAAAGATTATTAAAAATTAGGGGCGTCAGGCGATCACGTTAACACACGATTAATCACAAATTTTATATCTGTTCTAAATGTACAATTTTTTTTTCTAGGTTTTCATACTCTTGTTAACAAAAGTGGAAAAAATGTGAAATAGAAATAGTTCAAATGAATTTTTGACGTCTATAGCCGTCAATGGCAGTGAATGAGTTAAAAAGATGTTCAACTGTGAACACCCAAAATATATATATATATATTTTTTTTTTACATGATTTGGAAAAATAATTTTTGGACAAAATAACTTGAACATCAATTATGCTCCACTGGTGATTCCACTGTGTGTTTAAACAGCGACACTATTGGGAATCCTATCAGGGGACATGTTGTAATATGGCATTTCCCGACTCTGGTTCCTCGTCTTGATACCGCTGCTTATCTCCGCCAGATTCTTCCTGAACGTCTCCATGGAAACTTGCACCGGCTTCTCCAGGAAGTGCTCGTCAGGATACATTCCCAAGTAGAGCTGGTAAACAGAAAGTTAGCGCGCGCAAGTGGAGGCAAGTTTCTCGGATGCTGACGTGCCAAAGAGGACATGTACCTCGTTCTTCTGGTACTGGCTGAGGGCCCAGACGGCCCCCAGATGCCAGCTGGAACGCCCTCGATCCGGTAGGCTGTCCATGATCAGGGTTTTATTTGCCAAACCCTTTCGATGGGGCGGGGGCTTCCGCATGGTGGAAGGAGCGTTGGGAATCCAGGAATACCAGTCGAACTTCGGAAGGGAAAAGAAAGTTTACACTCAGCTTATCTGGACGGAAATTTATTTTTGAACTTAACATCGGAATGAGTGAAAATAGTGATTTTTACGTTCACTCATTCACTGCCATTGACGGCTATAGACGTCAAAAGTTCATTTGAACTATTTCTATTAGTTTAACATTTTTTTCCACTTTTGCTAACAAGAGTATGAAAACCTAGATTTTTTTCATTATACATTCAGAACAGATATAAAATTTGTGATTAATCGTTAGTTAACTAGTGAAGTCATGTGATTAATTACAATAAATAATATAATAAATAAATAAAATATTAAAAATAAGGGGCGTCACACGATTAAATTTTTTATTCGTAATTAATCGCATGACTTCAATAGTTGACTCACGATTAATCACAAATTTTATATCTGTTATAAATCTACAATAATTTTTTTTCTAGGTTTTCATAAAAAAAGTAATGGAAAAAAAAAGACACAAACACAAAAAACGCACTGCCCCCTAGTGGTTGGAGTTACAATAAACATAAATCAAACAAGGGGCTCCTCCTACATTATGTACTTCACATTTATGGCCTAAACCTAATTATGCTGAGATCCCCCAAAAAGTTTATTATTCAATGTTATAGTTTTGATTATATCATTTTTAAATAATTGGCCAATTAACTGGTTATCAAAATGTTTTCTTGCCAAATATCAGAATGGTATCAGCCTAAAAAAAAAAAAAAACATTTTTACAGTAGTTGCACAATGTTGTAAATGTGTAGGTAAGACCTGCACTTTTTTTTTTTTTTAATTAAAATTCACACATCTGTATAGCGTACTTGTCCAAAGTTGACGGCTGCGTGTTGAGCTGAAGCAGTGAACACGATGACGGTCAAGTATTCGATGAGTTCCTCGCGGGATTCAAGCGCCCTGGGGAACTCTACGCAGAACGACAGCGTTTTGTGAAAGGAGCTCCTGCACACGTTATATCAGATGTCGGTCACGGATACTCACCAGAGCGACTGAAGCCTTTCATACCGAAGTCGCACACATCTTTAACAAAGGCCTGGATTTCTTCGTCTCCCTGCACTTTGTCATCGCTGCTGTAGTAAATGCTGATCACATCCGACACAAAGCTGCAAAAAGAAGATCCAAGTCAAATACGGAGAAGCAACGAGCACACTTTTGGTTTTTCAAAATAATTTTTTTTTTTTTTCACCTCTTGGTGGCCGTCCACACTTTGTAGCCGTCGTCCCTGTAGAAATAGTTGGGCAGCTCCTGTTTGCTGTCCATACCGCGAGCTTTGATCATATCGGGGAAGCAGAGGGACCTGAAGGTCAGGGTCTGCATGGTCTTCTGAATCAGTTCCACGTGACCACCTCCACCTGTAGCATTTGCCTTGACATGGAGGAAGGGGGAAGGGGAAATTTTCAATTTCCATTAACTTAAAATCTTCAATCTTGTCCCTGGGCCTACATTACAGGCTGTCGTCTTTCCCTGAGTTTTTAAAAGTTGAGACTGAGCCTGAACATGTCCCCGAGTGATCAGAAACATTCTCGCCCTTCAGAGGCAAAGCCCTGTAAAAATGGATCTTTTTGACGTCTACAGCCGTCATTGGCAGTGAATGAGTGAAATGTCTCCAAGCCTGGGCATGTTCAGAGCAAAGTTAATTTAGTTAACGAAAAATAACTAAAAATAACTCTAATCATAGCGGAAATGTCCTTTGTTTTAGTCTTTGGTAATTAATTTAATACACGAGCCTTTGCTGGTGATTTTAAGTATATTTATTTTGATATTAACCAGAATAAAGATGTTTGAAAGTGTGTCACACAGAAGTGATGTCATCTAGCAGCAGCCAATAGAAAAGCACCAACAGATGACGTTGCTCCCGGGCAACAAATTTGCCTGCTTGACTTTTGGCTCCTGCTTTTTTATTTAACTCAGCTGGAATGCAAAGCTAGGTAAGAAATGTGTTACTTTTTTCTTGGTGTTTATTAAAATTGCGCACAAGTAATATGTAAGTAATATTTATGATGGATTTTTAATATCTTTGAGTAGTTTTTTTCCCTTTTTTTTTATTTTTATAAATATGTTTGAGAAATAAAATTCTAATTTATTCATTCAAATACACATAAAAAAACTAAAACTAAAACTAAACTAAAACTAAGCATAAAAAAACAACTTTAAAAAAACTAACAGAGCCACCCTGAAAACTAATTAAAATGAAATACATAAAAAAAATTAAAAAAAAACTCACAACAAAAATAAAAGCTAACTAAAATGCTAACCCTGGTTCCGAGTCCTCAAAGTCTCCAAGGCCGAGCCCTTACTCGCCGAGTCTTGGTATGTCCTCACATTTTTAGTCTTTGGTCTGGAAGTGTACGCGGTTTGGTCACTTCCTGTCAGGTCTAGAGGTATGCTTGGAATTCGCCTCCAGACAGGAAGCTTTCATTACGTGTCTGATTTCCATCCTACAGAGAAAAATCTTCAGTCCTTAAATCCCCGTCCGTCTCTGCTCCAGTAACACAAGATGTGGTCTATCCCCAAATCTTCCGAACCTCCTCCACCTGCTCTGGAGTCTTCAAAACGTGCTTCAGCGTGTACCCCAGTTCTCAGACTATAAGGATGCCAGAAGAACTTGTATGTACCAATGATGAAAAAATGATTTTTCGGACTTTTGGGCCACCGCTCACCTTGAAACTTAACCTTCTGAACTCATAAAAACAACAGCCAAGTCGGTTTAAGTTTGCGCACCCAAAAACTCACCTTATCAAAGAGACCACGTTGACAGATGAGCTGTTCTCTCGCCTTGGTGTTAACAGCGATGGTGAAACGGACGTGTGGAATGAGGAGCTGCGAAGAAGCAGATCGAATTCAACTTTGCAGTCCTTCATTCAATCGAACCAGCGAGACTTTTCACCTTAAAGACGGGGTGGACTGCGGGGAGGTGGCGGAACATGGCGATAGCAAACATCTCTGAGATCAGGTGAGTCCTGAGCAGGTGAGTGACCGTCTGGTGGTGCTGGAAGTCGGACGAGCGCACCCACATCTTTGCCAGGAGCCAGTCGTGTTCGCTGTCCGTGGGCAGGAAGATCGGGTTGTCCTCGCCTGGAGTCTGACCCAACTGCAAGGTGACGATAAAAAAATATGTTAAAAGGAGGCTCGGATTTGCTCGGATCTGATACCAGCGTACCTGTATGGCTATCGGCAAGATCTCGTCCTGTGCGTTCTTGTACAGGAGACAGATGGGAGCTGTCATGTATTGCGGGGTCTTCAGGTCTGTGTCGTTTGCTTTGACGCCATCTAACATTTCATAGTCCACCATGTAGATGTTACCTGCCTGGAAGCAATGATTGAAGCAGGACATTTATTGTTAGAAATGTTGGAGAACTGAAAATAAGGAGATCAGGAGCCATGAGGAAGGTATGATGGGATTATCTGACCAAAGATGAAAATGAAAGGGGCAAAGAAGTGACCCAAGGGGGACACCTTGGCAGTGGGGGATGTGCATAGCATCTAAAGTCTACCTTCACTTCCTCTTCCAGAGTGAACTTTCTCTCCAGGCTGACAGCAACCATCTCATTGGTGACAGGAAACTTGTCGGGAAGTTTGGTGATCTTTTGGATGAGGACAGGATTGCAGCCGTTCAGGAATTGGTAGCCGAACATGGAATCCTCTTTCCAGTGTTGCATCACATATTCTAAGAGTGTAAGTAGTTCAAGTGAAATGTGGGTCAAATAAGATGTGACATAATCAACAAAATATACATCCGAGGCTGACCTGACGTTGTGTTTTTGATCCTCAAAAAGATCTTCTTAAAATGGGCAAAGTCGTCCCAGGACGACTGGAACATGTGCATGAAGTGGTTCAGGAACAGGTTCTGGATTCTGGAAATTCGTGTGCATTAGCAATTTGTCCAAAACTTTGTGACAACGTGACCCAATGGTGCTCAAATAACAGTTGCTCAAAATACGATTGTGTTTCCCAATATGGGGTTAATAGAGGGCATTCGAGGGCCAGACTGTGAGAGGCAATACATACGTACGCTTTTCTGTAATTCAGTACGAAATCCACTTCTTTCTCACTGTCAAACTGGATGTCTCGGGGCAAATCCTGGTGTCTTTTGGCATCCATGCTCATAGGAAAGCCAGGCTGCCACTCTGCCCATCTAAGGTGCAAATCTTCTGTTAGCGAGTGAGCTTGGCACTCACGGTCAGATGAAGCTTACCTGTAGGCTTTCCGCCTCATTTCCAGCTCGTTTTGTCTGTGCTGCTTAAACAGGCTCGACTTACCATCTTGAGGCAGGTGCGCTAAAACAAGCCAGAGAGACACCTTGGCATCAAATGAAGTGTGAAAATGTGTGTGACTAACTTAACCCTGCATTCTAAAAACAGTTGCGTCGAAAATAACCCAAAATTGAATCAAGGATGGACCGACCCAACTTTTTCAGTTGTTTTACCCAAAAAGTTGGGTCAAAGGAATAATTATCACATAACCCAAAAAATAAATGGGTAATTAATTTAATAAAAAGTTGAGTCAAATTAATAAAAAAACAAATTCCACTGAGTACTTACTTACATTCCACCTAAAAAAAAAATTGGGTCGCTTTGTGGGTGATTAATTTATTTTTGACCCAACTTTTTATTAATTTAATGAAAACTAAAATAAAAATTTATAAAAAAAAAGTTTTAATTAAATTAAACTAAAAAAAATGGGTCGCTTTGTGGCTTATTAATTTAATTTGAGCAAACTTTTTATTAAATTAATAACCTACAAAGTGACCCACTTTTTTTAGGTTGTTTGTGGGTTATTCATTTCACCCAACTTTTTGTGTTGACTAAATAACCCAATTGAGTTGGGTAAAAAAATTAGCCGACCTAACTTTTTGAGGTATTTAACCCAAAAAGTTGGGTCAAATCCAATTAATAACCCACAAAGCGACTCAATTTTTTATGTTGTTTGTGGGTTATTATTCATTTCACCCAACTTTTGGGTTGATTAAATAACCCACTTAAATTGGGTAAAAAATGAGCCGACCCAACTTTTTGAGTTATTTAACCCAAATGGTTGGGTTAAATTAAGTTAATAACCCACAAAGCAACCCATTTTTGGGGGTTGTTTGTGTGTTCTTTATTCGACTCAATTCTTAGAGTTAATTGAATAACCCAAAAAAAGTTGTGTCGGTCCCTTTTTGACCCAATTTGGCTTATTTTTGACCCAACAGTTTTTTACCTCGCCCGTCGCGCAGTACAACTTCCTTGTCATCCACCAGCCAGCGGTAGCACGGGAAATCTACGTTGTCTCCGCCTGGAGTCCTCACCGAGATGAACCTGCAGTACCAGTCATCCTTCGCCAAGTATTTTTTCTTCTCCAGCTTGACCAACAATATTTCACCCAGGTTGTCCTCAACCGCCATGGGGTAGGAATCCACCTGTGAGTAAAGGTGTGTATTAGAATCTTAGCACCTCTAAATTTAAAACACAAGAAACATGTATAACCATACATGGTAATATTTTGACATCAAAACACAGCACGCCTAAATAAATGGTTTGAAGAACAGATGTGCAGAAAAAATGTCTGTCCTCAATTAGTCCAAAGCCATACTGGTGTGGGAAAGACTCCAACACTACTTTGAGGTCCTTCCCTCAGGGAAGAGATTTAGAGTCCTGTTACAGAGGACAAAGACGGTGTAGAGATTCCTTTGTCTCCACTCCTTTGCTTCTCGTCTTTCATTAATGGGCAAACGGATTAACCCAGGTGAGTCTGGCTATTGGCATCGTGGTACTGGTTACTGAGGTCAGGCACACCTAGAATAATGAATTACTGCACAATTGTTATTGTCATGGAAAATCTACATTCACTTGTTATCTGGTATAAAGTTATAAATGTAGAGATAAGGCTTTAAAGTTGTCTTGTTTTCTTGCGTGTTATCAGAAATGAAGCAAAGGAGGGTAACGTCAGTCTGCTTGCATTCCTCCTTCAGGCAGTCATTTTGAACGTAACTTTTATAAACAGCGGCAGATGTTTCCTTGCAGCGGACTTGGTTGCAAGTGCACTTTTTAAAAGATCACTTGCAAAATGAACATGTTTAAAGATGAATAAGGAAAATGTCGCTTACCGAGCCCCTCTCAAAGTCATCATACTGAGGCTTATCCAGCTGAGTCTTCTGGCTGCACGCCTCACTTCCCACCAGCGTTATGGCGATGAAGTTGTCCGTCCCCGACCTGCCTTGAGTTCCTGTGGCCACGCTTACCACGTACGTGTACGGCATCGCTGTCACGGCGGATGGAAAAGCTCGAAAGAGGAAAAAGGCTCAGAAATATGAAGTGAGCAGAAGAGGGAATTGCACTGCTTTTATAGTCTCCTCCCAAGTCCCTCCCCTTAAATCCTCCAGTAAGCACCGGGAGAAACGTCATCATTCACTGAAGCACACTTTTTTTTAAGATACATTTTTTCGTTTTATTGTCTGCATTTCTGATAAGAAGCCAATGTTTGGACACAATATGAACGAGCAAGTCCCTCAAACAGCGACACTGTTGGGTATCTTATCGGGGGACATGTTGTAGTAGGGCAGTTTCTTTCCCTGGTTTCTCGTCTTGATGGCGCTGCTGATCTCCGCCAGGCTCTTCCTGAATTTCTCCATGGCCACCTTCACTGGTTTCTCGATGAAGTGCTCGTCGGGGTACATTCCCAAGTAGAGCTACAGGACAGCAGAAAAGTTTACAGCAACACATTTTTCCCCCTTTTGATGCAAAATGATACCACAATGGAGGTCTCCTGGACCTGAACGTCTCTACTTCATTTCAACTCTAACACCCACCTCATCATCCTGGTACTGGCTGAGGGCCCAGACGGCCCCCAGGTGCCAGCTGGAGCGCCCTCGGTCCGGGAGGCTGTCGATGATCAGGGTGACGTCGGCCAAACCTTTCTTCCTGGGCGGAGGCCTCCGCATGGTGGACGGAGCGTTGGGAATCCAGGAACACCAGTCGTACTTTATGCAGTCACAAAAGGTTGATAATTTGTTCATCTGAGCACATGCTGGAAAAGATACTCACTAAAACACATTAGCTACAATACCTAGCTTTTGTACTTACACTGGATGGAATATAAAAATTATTAGTAGTGTTGTTATTAATATTAATGATGATAACTTCAAAAAATAAAATACATTTAAATGTAATATTTACGTATTGTTTTCTTGTTAAGTAGGGCTAAAGGTTAATTTAAACAACAATTATTAATAATAATATCCTTACTGCCAATGAACAATTTTTGCTCATTATAAAAAATGAGAATTAATCCATGACATATTAATTATAGTTAAATAGGTTAAAAGTTGCATTATTACAATAATTATAATTATAATAATAACTGTTATTATTATTATTATTATATGTTTGTTAAAATAACATTTTAAATATTTAAATATATTTATCTAAAAAAATATATATATATATATATATTTAAAAAATACATCAAATATTCTTATTAAAGTTCATACATATTTGTATTCAACATTGGCCGTTTACAAAAATAACATTTTCATCATTTAAATAATGAGTTACAATTATAGATATACTAATAATAATCATCATCAAAAAAATAATTATTAATAATAATAGGAATTATTGATGTTAAAATGATTGATTTGTACATTTTACTTTTATTTAAAATGTTAACAATTATTGCATTAAATTATTATTATTGCATTAAATTTCACAGAAATAATGCATTAAGCTACATAACTTTTACTTAAAATGCCCAAATATTTCATTATAACACTATTATTATTATAGACCTCGTTCAAGATGCTTCCACCCATGAAATGAAAAAACTGATTTATATTCTTCTTGAATTGTAAAATATTTTAGGCAGTCATAATAATCATAGATACTGTAAAAATATATACAGTGTAACATTACATGCTATATTACAAAATCTTTTCCAATTTTATCAATTCAAGCTATGATCAAATTACCCAACAATTTACTTGCAAAATCAAAGAAAACAGCCCAAATGAAGTAGTTTGACTTTGGATTTGAAGCATTTTGACTGTGCACGTGTGGATTAAACGTGTGCATGTTATAAAACTGTCTGAACTAAACACAGCGTTGACTGTTGCGCAATAGATGTAATGAACAGAAATGTGTGCATGTTGTACAAACTTGTCCAAAGTTGACGGCTGCATGTTGAGCCGACGCAGTGAACACGATGACAGTCAAGTACTCGATCAGCTCCTCGCGAGATTTCAGCGCCTTGGGGAACTCTGCAAAGAATTTCCAAACACAGGTGTTGAAACGCACTCGGATGCTGTGACCAAATCGTTTCCGCTCGTTTCCAAATATCTGAGCTTGTTTGTTCACGCCGTGCACGATTGACTTTGAGATTAGATTTGGTTTTACCTACCACACGATTCAAAGTCCTGCATGCCAAAGGTGCACACGTCCTTAACAAAGGCTTGGATTTCCTCATCTCCCTTCACTTTCTCGTTGCTGCTGTAGTAAATAGTGACCACGTCGGATACAAAGCTGCAAAAAAAGACACTAGTATACAGACCATATAGAGTGGATATAAAAAGTCTACACACCCCCAGGTTTTTGCGATACAAAAAAAACAAACAAGACCATGTTATATAATTTCAAAGCTTTTCCCACCACTAATGCATATAAGGAAATCTTTCAAGACTGTAAAATTGCATAAGTGTTCACACCCAGTCACATTCCGCTCTACTGTATTGCCTTTTATTTATAATTATTGATAGTTTCTAAAGTAGCCACGATACTGGTGCTAAACCTGTTAAGTCCCCACTCTATACAGTCCTCACCTCTTGGTGGCCTCCCACACCTTGTAGCCGTCGTCTCTGTAGAAGTAGGTGGGCAGCTCCTGCTTGCTGTCCACTCCACGAGATTTGATCATATCGGGGAAGCAGAGAGACCTGAACGTCAGGACTTTCGTGGCCTTCCGAACCAGCTGCATGTGACCACCTCCGCCTGTGGCGTTCGCCTTGACGGCAGGAGAAAACGCACAAAATTATTCTTTGACATCATTGAAAGCAGCGGTACTCTCTTTGATTACACGGATGAGAAGCATTATGTCAATCTTCCTACGGACTAGCAGTGTTGTAGTGATAACAATATTTAGAAAATTAAACAGATCAGTTAGTCTCTTCTTTTATGGAAAGTGCAACATCAATATTTTGTCTTTTTTTTATAGGAAATGACGAAACACAATAAGTGTCAACAAGTCATAGCGTGCCATAGTCTATCACGATTAACTCATTCACTGCCATAAATTCATAAAAAAAAAGATTATTAAAAATTAGGGGTGACAGGCGAATACATTTTTTTAATCGTAATTAATCGCATGATTTCACTAGTTAACTCACGATTAATCACAAATTTTATGTCTGTTCTAAATGTAAAATAAAAAATTCTAGGTTTTCATACTCTTGTTAACAAAAGTGGAAAAAAATGTTGAACTAATAAAAATAGTTCAAATGAATTTTTGACGTTTATAGCCGTCAATGGCAGTGAATGAGCTAATCAAGTGTACTGAGACTAATATGGCTCAGTCCTTCATACACTGTAATTATACATGTGAGTACTTGGTGAAAAAAACATTCAAGTACTGAGTAGTGAGTAATTTCTGAATTATTATTTTCAAATCAGAGCCTGAATGTCAAATGGACAAAAATACAACAAAAGACAAACTAGCAATGTGAAACTTCAGATACTGCCCTACAATATTACTTTAGCTGAAACAATCATAAATTACATCTAAAAATAAAATAAAGGCAAATTCAGCCACAAGAAATTAAATTCTCTTCTTTTACACTCATGAAACAGCACAATAATGTGTTTTATGAAGTTCTCTGTGGAGTTCTTGTAGGCTGAAACGCTTCACATAAATTTGTCACTTTGAAAATTTCCTTCTGTGTGGGGCCTTGGAGGCTTTGTACATAGTCATCATGTGAACGCCCTGCTCCGTTTGATTGGTGAAATATAAACATTACTAGTAATTACATTGGATTGGTGAAAAAGTCACATGACAGTACCTGAGGCTAAAGTCTCAAGCAATAACAGACATATACAAATAAAAGTAGTGAGTAGAATATACCTCAATGTAATGGAGTAAAAGTACTGTTTATCTTAAAAAAAATACTTTGATAACAGTAAAAACGTTAACATTGAGGGCGGTGCCTGTTGCATCAGTTCAAGTTTCTTGTGGAAAATCTAATTTCATTCCCTTTGTCAAAGATAAAAGAATCATCCTTTGTATCAAGTTTATACCCCAAGTGAGTTCTCTCCCCTTTCCTCCCACAATCCCAAATTATGTTAACCCTAAACTGGATCATTGAAGATGTTCCACACTACACTACACTTACCTTATCAAAGATACCACACTCACAGATGAGCTGCTCTCTGGCCTTGGTGTTAATGGCGATAGTGAAACGGATGTGTGGAATGAGGAGCTTTTGAAGAGCACATTGGTAGTAACAAGTTAGTCACCTGGCAGCTTTTACTGATCGATTCATTTCGTTGACGAGGGTCTGACCTTGTAGACGGGGTGGACTGCGGGGAGGTGGCGGAACATGGCGATAGCAAACATCTCTGAGATCAGGTGAGTCCTGAGCAGGTGAGTGACCGTCTGGTGGTGCTGGAAGTCGGCCGAGCGCACCCAGATCTTTGCCAGGAGCCAGTCGTGTTGACTGTCTGTGGGCAGGAAGATGGGATTGTCCTCGCCTGGAGTCTGACCTAACTGCAAGGTGACGATAAAAAAATATTTTAAAAGGAGGCTAAGACTTGTTCATATCCAATAGCACCGTACCTGTATGGCTATCGGCAGGATCTTGTTGTGTGTATTCTTGTACAGAAGACAGATGGGAGCTTCCAAGTACTGCAGGGTGCAAGGATCTGTACAATTTGGTCTGATGCCATCTAACACTTCGTAGTCCACCATGTAGATGTTACCTGCCTGGAAGCGTAACATTTACATGATTGGTCAGAAAAGTCAGTAAGCGCAGCTAATCCATCGTCAGAAGTGATGAAACATGTAGAAGATGAAAAGGAAAGGGGCAAAGAACGGAACCTTGAGGGACACCTTGACATTGTCGAATGTGCAATCCATCAAGTCTTTTGTTCTGGATTCGAATTAAGTCATCCATGTTGAGACAATTTGCAAATTGCAGTGACTACGGTAAGGCTACCTTCACTTCCTCTTCCAGAGTTAACTCTCTCTCTAGGCTGACAGCAACCATCTCATTGGTGACGGGAAACTTGTCGGGAAGTTTAGTGAGCTTTTGGATGACGACAGGATTGCAGCCGTTCAGGAACTGGTAGCCGAACATGAAATCCTCTTTCCAGTGTTGCATCACATACTCTGAAGTGGGAAAAAAAACATACATGTGAAAGAGCCAAATAAGAACAACTCAAAGACAAATCTGAGGCTGACCTGAGATTGTGTTTTTGATTCTCAAAAAGATCCTCTCAAAATCAGCAAAATCGCTCCAGGACGTTTGGAACATGTGCATGAAGTGGTTGACGAACAGGTTCTCGATTCTGAAAATGTGTTTTTATTATCAATTTACTGTACAAGATAACGCCCTGCAGGAGGTCATGGTAAGGATAAAGCTGTCTCTTTTTCAGGTAAGAAATATAATTTGGTCCAGGTTTACAAAAAGGCGATTAAAGACAATACAAACGCTTTGCTGTAGTTCAGTACGAAATCCACTCCCTTCTCACTGTCAAACTGGATGTCCCGGGGCAAATCCTGGTGCCTGTTTGCATCAATGCTCATAGGAAAGCCGGGCTGCCACTCCATCCATCTACAAGGTTCAAAATTTGGGTTAAATATTGAACACAGCGCTCAGTAACAGTCCGCCAACGCTTACCTGTAGGTCTTCTGCCTCATTTCCAGCTCGTTTTTTCGGTGCTGCTTGACCTCGCTCGTCTTATCGTCCTGAGGCAGGCGAGCTAACAAACCACAGAGATGCTACGTGACGGAATGTTCGCAACCTCTCCATTCTGTGTGACTCTACCTCGCCCGTCCCGCAGCACTACTTCCTTGTCATCCACCAGCCAGCGGTAGCACGGGAACTCCACGTTGTCTCCGGCTGGAGTCTTTACCGAGATGTAGCTGCAGTACCAGTCGTCTTGCACCCAGTACTTCCTCTTTTCCAGCTTCACCAACATAAGCTCGCCCAGGTTTTCGTCCACCCTCACCAGGTAGGAATCCACCTGGGAGATAAGTTGACTTTAGATTGTTCTTGCCTTCAGTCAAAAGATTAATGATTGACATTGTAGTCATCATAGTTTGGCCGCTTGGATGAGGTGAGGAACAGGTTCTGTTAAGTTAATGGTACCATGTATTTGTCTCGGTGTACTCGCTTACCGCGCCTCTCTCAAAATCATTGTACAGTGGCTTGTCCAGCAGTGTCCTCTCGCTGCATGTCTCCATGCCCACCAGCGTTATGTAGATGTAGTCGTCCGTCCCCGCAAACCACTGGCTCCCCGTGGCGATGGTCACTGTGTACGAAGGCATTGATGGAAAGACTCTGAAAAACACTCTCCTTGATAAAAATGACCCAAACTGTCGCCCATTAACTTCAGCCAACTTTTGTTAGGTCCCTAAATGGCACTTCTCACTTTTTCAGATGTCCTCACTTCTCTTACACAAATGCCACAAGAATTTGCAACTCTTGTCATGTAGAGTGGGCGGCGCGTTACGTGAACAAACAAGGGACGCTTCCTACCTCATTCAACCTGGCGACACGCTTTTCCTTTTACGAACCAAAACAGGAAAACTGGTGTGTTTAATTGAGACGTCAAATTTACTAGTCAAATCTGTATGTGACACTGGACAATGCCCGGTAGTATGCTTTATGCAAATATCACAGTACAGTGCTCCCCCTTTTGCATTACAGGCTTGACCAGCACTAACTATTCCCGTATACAGTGAACCCTTGTTTACCCTGGGAATACGTTTCAAATCCCACAAAAATCTGTGAGAATACAAAATATAGAGACAATGTAAAAAAAATAAAAAACTTTTTTAACTTCCAGATACATTTCATTTAATTAAAAAACACTTCAAGTTATTAAAACACACTTTTTAAAGTAATCCTTAGTACCTGTTCTCACTCTCTTGCTCGCCCAGCTCCTAAGAAGAGTAAGAAAGAGCCTAAGCAGGCTTGGTTCTGTTGTCACTCCCAGTTGAAGTTTACTGTAAAACCGACACATAGAAAAACAGACAATGAAATACTGTATGCTTGAACACTAAAATGCTCAACCACTAAAATGTAATTTTGTCCAAGAGGCTGCTAGCTTAATGCTAACATATAACGCAAAACGTCTTAGACAAGCTAATAATTAGCATCGCATTTTGCAGCACGTGGTACTACATTGATGGGAAGTAACTCTCAATTTGGACTTTTCTGTATCCTGAAGAGAAAAAAAATAAAAGATTGCTTTAAAACATATATGATAAGAGCACGGGCGTGAACCATCAACCGTGATATACCCGGCAACAAGTTCTCCCATAGAAAGACTTTAAGCAAGAAGACAAAGTTTTGTATGGATTTAACAGGGTGACATTTATTGTCTTGATTTTAAAAAATACACATAAATCCAAACAAACAAAAATAATATATGTACATCTCAAAGGCATTTTTTGTTAGTTCAGTCAGTTCTCTGAACAAGACTCTATCAAGTAGCACGGCATATTGTACAAGTTATATCATATAATATACATAATATTTACAAGTTATCAATTTATATTGCTGCCATTTTGCACTTTTCTTGTTGGAAGTTTAATTTTCGAATGATGCAAGTATAAATTTGAAAAACTTTTATTTTTTAAAAATTCTTGTTCACAAAGCTGTTTTTGAAGATCGTAAATATTAATGACTTGTGTGTTGTTTTCTTACATTTTGAAGCTGGTATCTTAATTACGTGCAGTATGTTTGCACACAAAAATAGGCTAGGCTGAAATAAGCTTCAAGTTCTGTCACCACTCAGTATATGACTGTTGTTTGTTAAAAGTGTTTGTACTATGAAATATGTTAATGTATAGGGACTGACTAAAAAATATACTACTACTACATTTTAGGAGGACATGTTAGCCAGGGACTTTTTTCAAAAGGGGAACAAAAGCAAATGACTTTTTCTTGGACCGAATAGTTTGTTTGAGTTCCTAGTGCAGGTATTTTATTTATTTATTTAATACTATTTACAATAAATAAATCAATTAACTGGTCAAGTGTACAATGGGAAATAACCCAATTTCATTAATTTTGGTATGAAAAAAAATCTATCTATGACAAATACATTTTTGTTTATCAATATGTCAGCAATGTACAATACAGTGGAAGGTATAACAATTGCTTGACCACTAGATGGCAGAAGGTACATAACTAGCATGTGTATTCACATTTTGTGAAATGTTTGTCCGTGTGGTATTCTGAGAGTTTTCTAATCTGAAATATGTGTTTAGGCTTAATAAAAAACAAGCGGCCAAGTTTGATGATCATTTCTCAGATTTGCTTTGGAAAATGGTGTGTGGGCCTAACTTGCTTTAGATTAAGTAAAGAAAATAATATGACACATATTCTGTTTTATTTGCATGACTTTCTTCAGCTATAACTGTAAACCACATCATTTCTGTAAGCAAAGTTGCCACCCAGTAGCAGCATGTAGCTAAATCAATAAATAACAGAAGAAAAAGGTAAACAGTTAAAGTGCAATTTTCCCTCCTACCAGATAATCGGCCGATCCGGACATGTCGGATTTACATTCATCACAGATCCAAATATGGACATCAACAAGAAAAATCATGTCTATATATACTGTGATCACGGAATTGCAAATGATTATATGATTATGAGCATACATTAAACATCTGTGCGGATGACAAAAACAATCATGATACTGTTCTCGTCAGAGTTCCGCAAAAGACAATGACAAATCATTTATAAACCTGGCCAGTTTTTTTTTTTAAAGCTTATTGTTTAAAAAAAAAAAAAAAAACTGTCTGCATACTGTTTGTAGAAGAGACAAGGCAAACATGCCACTCGCACCACATACACTTTTATAAAAACCTGAATCCTAAATAATACAAACATTTAATCAGCTTTCAAGGTATCAAACTCATCACAAAAATATAAAGAAATGCATGGATTTCATGTTACTCGAATGGTAGAAAATATAGTTGATCATTTTCTTATTTTACGCTTGTTCCCAGCTGCCTGTTGTATACAAATACACGGATACTCAGTAGTACTCGAAAAGTAATGGTAGGTACAGCGATAACACAACTTAAGAGTTTTTCAGGATACAAGCCATCGATTGGACGTTTTTGTCTTGCGTTGTGAGCAAACATTTGAGTTCCGAACGCTATAATGTGTGAATAATTCACACTGTTTGCTGCCACTCCCCATCTTATATTAAGTCAGCTAGCAAAATGCTAATTGAATGCAAAAGGCCATTGACGGGCTAATGAAACTAGCATCAATGTTGTAGCTGTTATAAACATTTAAGCAAATGATAATTGAAATCCACCGGGGGAAATTAACAATACTTTGCAGGGATATTTAAAACAACGAATATTACTGCAGCTTACAGAGTCACTGACTAAACTGTTTAATTCTTTGCAGTCTACTTAATTGTTTTAGATTTTTATTTTTTTCATAAAGAACAATACTGCAGAGCACTATTTTTTTCCTTATTAAAAAGCACATTAAAAAAATTATGCCGGAGCGGTCACGGAACAAATTAAATTTCAGGCCACCATTCTAATACAATAATGTAGAGAAAATGTAGAAAGACATCTGCTCTCCTTCCCCACAACACTGCATTAAATAACCGATTCACTGGTGTTGAGTCTGAGGAATTTAAGACATACCGAGTTAAGCATCTGCATGGGCCACATGAGTGACGCGTCCCCTAGTTGAGGTGGAGGAGCTGCTTCATGAATTCGTAGGTGGTGAAGGCCACAGCCTGAGAGGGCACGCAGCGGATGTAGTTGAGCGAGAGGCCTCGGTACAGGCCGTTCTTGACGCCAAACTCATTGTAGACATACGACAGGGTCTTGCTCAGGGAGCTGTTTGGGGGCACGACAGATGATATTCAAACATTTGTAACTGCGGATGACCTTGAGATAAGATGGGGTTCGAGTGAAGTGGGAAAAAATGATGAGTCGATGATGTACTTAGTGGCATTTCATTTAACTATCGTTCAGGGGTTTCTAATAAAGTGACACTGGTGGTACTTACACACACTTGTGCGCATCGGGAAGCACGGATCCTAGCTGCATCCTTCGCCGTGCCACGTCTAAGGGATAGCTATTGGGAGAAAAAAGAAAAAAGATTTACCTGCAAGTAGGGCTCATGTCAGGTGTCGTCCACTCTCACTTACGATATTGTCTGAGCAATGGCACCGGCAACGCCTCCGCACAGCAGGTTGACTTTGGTTTTTAGAACCAGGACGTCGGGGTTGTCCGAGGACGGCCGTCCCAGCGTCTCTGGGAAATGTTTCAAGCCGAGGCTTTTCAGGGTCCCGAAGGTGAAGAAGGAGAAACCTGCAGCATCAAAACACACCATCAAGGCGGAGGAGATCGGAATGTTGTTCCGCAACAAAATAATTTTCTCTTAACATTCAGGTTATTTTGCTTCGGCGTGCACATTCTTTAAACAATTCAAACCATTCTAACATATAATTTCACTTTTTGTGTGTGTAATTATTCAGATTTAAGCTTGTAAGTCAAGGTAGCACTGTCTTCTTCTTTTCCTTTCGGCTTTTCCCTTCAGGGGTCGCCACAGCGTATCAGTCGCTTCTATCTAACCCTGCTCTCACACCAACTACCTTCATGTCCTCTTTAACTACATCCATAAACCTCCTCTTTGGTCTTCCTCTAGACCTCCTGCCTGGCATTTGGAAACTCATCATCCTTCTGCTAATATACTGACTATCTCTCGTCCAAACCATCTCAGTCTGGCCTCTCCAAAGCCTCTAACATGTGCTGTCCCTTTGATGTACTCGTTCCTGATTCTATCCATCCTGGTCACTCCCAAAAAGAACCTCAGCATCTTCATCTCTGCCACCTCCAACTCCACCTCCTGTCTTTTCCTCAGTGGCACTGTCTCCAGACCAAACAACATCACTGTATTCACAGAAATATATTCAAACAGCAAGCACCTGCATATGGGGCCATTCCAATGAGGGTTGGGGTGAGTCCCCGGTAAAAGCCCAAGAATCCTCCTTCCTGTGCCAAAATACAAAAAAAAGCAAAATGTGTGACCAGGATGTGATGATACATTCACATTTGTGTATTATGCACGTTTATACACTAGCATCTTACATTCAGATAGATTGAGTGGAAGGCATTGGTGATTCCAGTGTAGCGATGGTACCCAGTCACCTGGAAGGCCAGTCTGGCTCGAACCATGTCCAGTGGATAGGTGCATATCACCGCCGTCATACCTGACATCACAGGGGTAAGGCATTTATTAGGGAGAGGATTTTATATGTACAAATTGGGCAATGTATTAAACCCAATAACAACACCAATATTCCACCAGATGGTGCCAAAGTGGTCATTTTATCATTTTGCACTGAGCACAAAAAACAGCAAATAAACATATTATTTTTCGAATCTACCTGCCATGGATCCGGCCATGAGGCGGTGAATATGTCCGGATATCCCAAGTTGTTTACTAAGCCACTGTTGAAAAATTGAACATGTGGCATAACTTGTCAAGTGCATCACATTTTCCTCATGTTGCCCTTTGAGACACTTACTCCACAATAAAGGAAATACTGTACCTTTTTATAATTGTCAAAGGCCATAAACTGGATTGCGCCATAAGGAAATATCCTCACCATCATTGCCCCATTGCCCTTATACAAGCCACGGAAGCCTTCTTTTTTTGGCACGGCCTTTAGAGTGGAAAACACACCTGCACAGAAAGAGGCACAATCAAGCTATGATGCTAAAACTCTTGGGTGATGTACATTGAATTAAGTTCTTATTTGAAGATATTTAACCCAGGTGTTTGTAGTGGGGATTCTGGGCCTGAAGCAGAATCTTTACTCGGTCTAAAGGAGCGATTGTACTCTTGGCACAGCATCCTGCAACACCTATGGCAGAGAACCAATGATAGAACAAGCGTGTAAATTATTATTATTTTTTAACCAAACAAATGTATGGTCAGTATTATCCTGCCCCAAGGTGGCCAAGGTTCCCACACTAAAAGCAGCAGCACAATGTCCATTCAATTGAAGCAAAAAATGTGGCAAAAACTGTTGGTTTTTTTTTTACTTTCTATTTCATTGTCAATCATTACTTAATGGTGTGACATAGTACAATATTATAGAGAATACACTAATTTATAAGTGTAATTCAGCTGTTTGGCTAGAAGTGCTGCCTCCACAAATGGAAATAATGTGAAAAGTTTTTGCTGTCTTTCTGGACAGCAAAAACTTTGCACACACAAGTACAACACGTTATTGCTAATATTCTCAACAAATAACTGGCATTTTGAATGGTGTTGTGAATTATATCAGCCTCCTACTGAATTGACATTACATCACGTGGAAACCCTTTTAAAGGGTGGTCTCGACTGAAGATTCACTTAAAGGTCTGAAGGGTACACCCTGGACTGCTCCCCAGCCAACCGCAAGGTGCATACTTACGTTATCCTATTTACAAAACATTTCAGACATACAGTACAAACATTTGCAAGTCAGCAAAAATGGTTGGTTGAGGCACGCGAGAACAATGGACACAACAACAGCCATATCAAAAACAGTTGTAATCTCGTGATGACAGTAACAACCACAATACTGGTCCACAGCCCTTTGTTTTGTTTTTTAAATCAGGAAACATCGAGCAAGACGGGAAGCACATTTTATCGTGATGCCCCGACATCACAAAGCTCAATAACAATAATGTGTCAGGTCCTACCTCCAGCTACAAAAGAGCGGAGCCAGTAGTGGTCTTTTTTGGCTGGAGTGCTGCTTAAGGCTGGAGGTGTGGAGACAGTAGCAGCAGCCTCCGATGTCATCCTGGAAGCTCACAAATCCACCGCATGCATAGCTGCCAAGCAAAAATTGACATATCACAATTAATGTATTGGTCATGAGCACATTGGCCACAATTCTCCCACAAACCAGAATATTTTTTTTATGGTTGGTTAATGTACTACTAATATAAAGCTACTGCACTCTACTACTTACGACTTTACATTCTTGACATACACCGTCAACAGCAACGTGGAAGGTCGATGGAACAAATTTCCCCTCAGTAAAATGATTTCTCCGTTGCCTTCTTCCTCACATGAGACGCTAGCGCATCAAAAAATAGTGTTGCCAAACATCCATGATTTGTCTCCAAAACCTGTCAAATTGTGAGTAAAAGCGTTTTCGAGATTCACGTAATACTGAACATGGAGAGGAGTGCCCTTCGCGCTTGGTTTACAAGCGCACGCTAGTGACGTAGGATGACGTCAATTTAGCGCGCCACAGTGAAGTCATGTTTACGTTCCAAAAACTTTCAAGAGAAAGGCGTTTGCGTAAAAATAATAAATGAATCTCCAAATGTGAGAATTGTATTACTTATTTTTTTTATCATTGTTATTAAGTCATCTGTTTTATGACTTAATTATTATGATTATTAATGTCATGCATGGTCTAATTTTATTGTGTTGGAATTCAAAAGTATGTGGGAAATGAATAAATATAAAATATATATATAGACACCTGCAGATTCAGAGTGGCAATTTTATTATATATATTTCAATGACCTGGCAGTGACACAAGGTACTAAAAGTGGGACAGAAATGTCAAATTGTATACAACAGTACTTTATTTTTTGGGGGGGAAATAATGAACAACTAATTGATCTAATATTTTCTGGGATGTTGAGGAAGTGAACAGCCCTTTTACAAAAATGAAATTGACGCACCCAAAAAGATTTGTAATTTCCAATAGTTGCCACAAAATGGCGCCAAAGCAATACGGAACTGGTCGCTTATTTTAGACAAGGCTCTGGCATAAGCACAAAACAATGATAATGTGATTGTTTTAGCCAATAGTGAAATATAGGTTACAAATGAAATATCCAAATACAACAATGTATCTTTTCCCCCAAAAATTTGACTTTTCAAAAAAAAAAAATACTTAAAAAAAAAAATATATATATATATATATATATATATATACTGTAGCTACATCTTTAATTAAATGTGTTTCTTTTCTAACAAAAAAATATGTGACTTTATTTTTGTAATATAACACATTTTCTAAGAAATATAACAAAAAATATATATTGTACAACATTATTGTTGTAATACAATTTTAATTGTCTTGTTAGTATGAAAATATGCAACTTTTTAAAAAAAACAGACTTTATTGTAACATTACTGTTTTTTCTGGAAAACATTCACCGCATTTCTCAAAATATGCAACATTTTTCTTACTTTATTCTTATAATATTAGAGCTGTCTCTTGAAAATGTATGACATTTTCTCAAAAATATAAAATGTTATCTTTAAGATATGCTTTTTTCAAGACAATGACAAACACCTGGACATGACAAGGGGCAGAGGGTGCTGATTGGAAGACACAAGGGGACCGGTATGACGAGCACAATGACAACAAGGAGACATGACAATGAAAACCAAACCAAAACTAAGCAAAAACAAACACAGATCATGACAAAACACAAAACAACAAAACTAAACAAACCCAAACCATAACAATAATACTTTTTTTTAATATAACATTTTTTTATTATCTTAATAAAAAAGAACTATTTTCGAAAATATACATTTTTTCTCTCAAAAATGTGCAACTGTTTACTGTATATGATTCTTTTGTAGAAAATATGTACTTTTTTTAATATGACTTCTTTTTTTTAAAATATACAAATATGTTTCTTGAAAACACATTTTTTTCTTGAAAATAAACTTTTTTTTCTTCCTCGAATATATGCGTGATTTAATTCTTGTAATATTACGCAGCAACTCTTACTCGCAAATGACTTTTCCACTCGATGAAGTCGAGTGGCGGGAAAATGAAGTGACACACGTCCACATTTCCGATCCGGGCCCCACTGACAGCTGCCATCCGTGTCTGGTTTTCGCGCCTCCCCTCCAGCCCGGAGACGACGAGCTCTAGCGGGGCCGAGCCCGAAGAAGGTTGGCGTCTGGCAGGAGGGAAAGCAGAGAGCGAGCGAGCGAGCGGGGCTGCCCTGGTCGAGGTGACACAAGGGTTTGACGTTTTTGACGACGCGAAGCGAACGAACCGCGCGGCGACGTGGCCACCGGGGGCCCCCCTGAACCCGCCCTGCCCGCCCCCCTGTCATGACCGCGTCGGTGTGGGAGCCCAGCAGCCGACCGACTCGCCATCAGCAGCGGCGGGCTAAATTTGCCGAGGAGGGGAAACGCATACAAGGTCTCGCTGTCTCCGTGGAGTATTATTAGCAGACGGCGCAACTGGCTCTCTCTTTGGTATGTCAAGCATTTTCTGCTTCAAAAACGCATAAATAAACACGCACGAGCGACAGAATTGTGTCAAACTGGCATTTGTCTTCGACACATGCCCCCCGCGCGCACCCCCCCCCCCCCAAATAGGCGCTTTAAACGCGGGCGGTCAAGTGCAAAAAAAGACCCCAACAATTTGGAGTGAAAGGGCGACGCGGGTGGCGTTTGTAAGATTGTAATAAGCAAATTCGACAACAAGATCTGGCCCCGAGCCCCACTCCGCAACGTGTTTGCCCTTTAAACTGCTCACGCCAAGGAGGAAGCGCTCTGTGTTTAGAGCAACTTATTATGCTTACCTCGCTTTGGCTCGACGTTTTTGACACAAGGTTGTCCCAGGACATAAGTCAGGCGTGGCCAATTTGTCACTCCAGACAAGGTAAAGACATTTTGCATGTTTTTTAAAAAAAAATGTTGTAATTAAATAAAAAATATAAAATAATAAGCACAATTATTATTCATTATTATTATTAATATCATTCTCCCTGCATGTGTTTTATGTTTTTGGGTTAGAATCCGGGCACGGGCCTTCCTGTGTGGAATTCCCATAATTTACTAAGGGCTTGAGTGGGTTTTCCCTGGGTGTTCCGACTTCCTTCCACATTCCAACATGCATGTTAGGTTCACTAAAGAGACAAAAATCACAAATGTCAAACATAAGGCCCAGGGACCAGATCTGGCTCCCCACATGCTTTTATGGGATCCGCTAAAGCAAATCATGTGCGTCTACTTCATGTTTCTCACTAAAATCTGTACCAAAATCGCAATTTGGCTTCAAATTTTAGATATTGTGGGCATTTTTGCTATTAAGTCTTATTTTGATGATAGTCAATATTTTCCTTGACCTCTGATCTCAAGAGTAGTTATCCATCAATTTGTTGTACTGTATATATGTAATACAAATTGGCAACAGTACATTTATATTTCACTCATAACGACCCTCTGACGGGAACTAGATGAATTGAAACAATAATGACTTTAAATCGAAGAAAACAATCATTTTGTTGACCCAGGTAACTGCCTGTGCTCGCCTAATGGGAAGTCTGGCCCTGATTATTCTCCCCACTTATTTGATATTTTACTGCTTCCACTATTCTCAATAGACTCAAACATCCAAATACTGTGGAATTTAGACTTGCGAGTTTAATTCATTAGCTAACCAAGTTCATAACTGGTAGTGTAGTGATACAGGGAGTAAGTCATTTGCTCCAGAACTTATACAGTGGATGTTTTACAATGTTGTGAAAAATGCCAACAGTTGGGCAGTTTCTCTGGAACCAATTATATTTTATAATAGTCTTTTTTGTTTCTTTTTTATTGCACGCAGCCAGCGATACCTTGAAAAGATTTTTGCTCAGTCCTTCTGGGACAGTTCCAAGATAGATGTTTGAGAATGATACACCAATTTCAAAACAGGAAACTGGATGAGGCTTGGTACACATGGATGTTTCTCTGTGTTTTTATTACCCTGTTTATTCTGTCTTTATAGGTCATGCACCATCAGCATCCCCCAGCCAAATCAATAAAATAGAGGTGGATTTTAGACAGAATTTTGATCGCAATCTGGCTCCCATGTTGGCTGTAAAAAACCCTCCCCTCCATACCCTCAGCCATGCCAGCCACCACCAAATCCGCCAGGAGACAAACCCCCGCTCAGAGAAAAAATGGCCAGAAAGTCTCTGGCGCCAAAAGGCAAACGAGCAACTCAAATAAAGGCAGAGGACGAGTGTCAGAGCGCCTCCAGAAAGCCACAACTGCCCCCACAAGGTCGAGTGCCAGGCCTCAGGCGCGGTCGGCCCGGAGCTCCCGAGGACGAGGGATAGGTAGCCGGTCCTCTGGTCATGGTAGTGAATCCCCTGGTAGAGTCAACCATGCCATAAATGTAACAGGATCTGCGAGGCCTATAGGGTTGAGCAAGGTGCCCGACTACTACAGCGAGTTAGATGACACCTTATGGCGGAGAAAGTCCCCACGGGGGGCGCAGCTGTCAGCTGATTCATTCTTGCCACCTAAATCGTGCAGGGGTGCGAGGAAGACCAGGGGAGGAGCTAACACTCGAAACCAGCCGTCAAAGACCAACAACAACCTGACTACTGATGAGGACCTCGAAAAAGAAGACCCCCAACAACTTCTGCCGGTTTCTCTGAAAACGGATTTTCAAGGCCCTGCTCATGTCAAAGAAGCTAAAGAGGGCAGCCCCCTCAAAGCGGACTCGCCACCATGCAATGACACCCCAGAGGACTGTGTGCCGCTAAACAAACAGACAAGCAAAATTGGTGAGGCTGTGACCGAGCCCCCTGCAAGTGAAGACCTGCAACCGGACCTCTGTGACGATGCTAGTCAAGATAGCCCCCGCAAAGTAGCTGCTAGGAGAATCGCATCTCCTATTTCGCAAGGACTGCAAACGTCATATTTTACAGGACACAAACTCAGTCATGTCAAAGATGATGATGTGATTTTGGGTGAGACAAGGATCGACAACACGGTCGACTCCGTTGCGATAAATCCGGACATACTGGCAGAGAAAACAACTGAGAGTTTAGATGAGGTCCAGCAAAAGACGGTGGATGTTGCCGAGGTTCTGGCTGATGGTGAGGGACGACCAAAACAGAGAAGTCCTGCTGAGTCCCTCCTCAGTACTTCAGTTCTCTCACAACCTCTGGATAGACCTCAGTCTGTCAAAAGACTGCCAGAACAGTCACTTGACAAGGTGCTAACTGTCCCAAACACAGCTACCTCAAATCCCACCAAAGCCCCTGATGCCTCAGAGTCATCCCAACCAGAGGTTCAGCGGGAGGGCAGGACAGACACGCAAACTATTGTTCAAGGTGCTAAACCTCCAGTCTCAATATCCTGTGCTGTATCAGAGACATCTACATCACAGCATACCAACCCTGTAGCAAGGAGTACCCCAGTTATTATCCGTAGTGACTCCCTGAAAGCAAGGAGCTTCTGGGAGCCACTGCAAAGCCTGGAGAATCCTCCTCTTCCTGCTCCGCAAGCCAAAGATAGGAAGCCCTCTCCAGAACTGTTGGAGCGCCACAGTCCAGTTGAAACTCCAGAAGAGTGCAATCCAGTCTTTAATGAGGATAGGGGTGTTATAGTTGCTGCGCCCGAGCTAGACCTGCCGCCAAAGATTTTAACCCCTTCTCTGGACGGCAGCTCGACTTTCTCCTGCAGCTCTGAGAGTACGCGCTCCTCCTTCTCCTTGGAAACCGAGTCAGAGTCGGGCTATGGTGAAACCTCTGTTCCGCCAAAATCTTTGGGGTGCGAGGGACTACGCCACCCGTCCTCCTGGAAGCAACAGCAACGCAAGGAGAGGCGAAAGCGGAGCAGGTGCGGGAGGTGCGAGCCATGCCTGAGGACCATCAGCTGCGGCCGGTGCAGCTGCTGCCTCAACCGTAGCACTGGCCATCAGATCTGCAAGCTGAGGAAGTGTGTGGAACTGAAAAGGAGGAGGCCACTCGTTCTCCCTGCCACACAGGTCAGTCTATTTTTTTAATCTTCTTTTTTTCCTTTCAGCTTTTAATTTTGCCCAAACCACCCAAGGTTGCCCTGAGTAAAAATTGAATGTTTAAGTGGTACATTGAGATTCCTTACATGTGGTGCAGCCTTCCTGCGAAATATTTGAGTGGGGGGAAGGGGCGTGGAGAATACCCATCCCATGTGAATGCATGTGTGACTAAATTGAGTATGCTGGATGATGCCTTCTTTGTTTTCATGACCGGCAGCCACTCAGCACGTGGTTGGAGTAATGCGCCTGTTATGTGTGTGTTAGAGCGTGTTTGAGACCTTAACTAAAAACACCCAGTTTGTTTTTCTCTGGTATTTTTAAATATGGTGCCATAATTTCTCGTTGTTTTGGTGAAACTAGCCCAAGTACTGTATAGGGTAGCTCATTGCCCTAGTATTAACCAGTATTTAGCACAACCGTCTCATGGTTCTGAGGTTCTGGGTTTAAATCTTGGCTCTGGCATTCCTGTGAGGGTTTTTTTTTTTCTTTACACATTCTATAGACTTGCATGTTAAATTCATTCAAGATTCTAAATGTGTCCTGTGTGAATATAAGTGTCAATGGTTGTTTGCCTGTACGTGCACGGGGATTGGCTGGTGACCTGTCCAGGGCTACCCTGCCTTTCATCCAAAGTAATCTGGGATAGGATCCAGTTCACCTGGTACACTAATGAGGATACATGGTAATGAAAATGAATGGATAAATGGATAACCATTTTGTGGTTGAATGATTTTGTGTGGGTGACTGATTTCATTTCCTATAGAGCTTGTCCTGAGTCTACCCTAGCTGACCTCGGGCAACCAATGTCATACACATAGACAATAATTGACACTAACTTCCACAGCAATGGACAATTTTGAGTCTTCGATTAACCTTATGTATGTTTTTGGAATGTGAGAGGAAGCTGGAGTACGGGGGTAACTTGTAAAAACGCCAGAGCTGACATTTGAACCCTGAACCTTAGATCTATAGTCAGACCTACTAGTCACTAAATCACCGTGCTGCCCTTTTCTCGTTTATGCTCCTCATGTTTATGTTTCCAAAACCATACATTTAATTTGTTGCGCACCCTCAAAGCACAACATGGTGGTCAGACCCTAATGTTGCTTTGTGTTCATCATGTGTCACACAGCAGCTGTTTGCTAATGCGGCTAATGGGTCAAAATTGTATTATACGCTAACTTGTTTGGGGATGTTTCTCCCTACCTAAGGGCCAGCCGGCATTGTGCCAAAATTTTATTATGACACGCCGAATTGTGGCCCGGCAGAAATGTTCTCATTTATTGGTATGGGTTCTCGGAGCCACGCCGTGCACCATGTGCGGCGCACAATGGTGTCCATGCGGCTGGGGGGAGGGAGAAACTGAGAGCGAGGGTCCATGTGGCTCTATGTGTATGTGTGTGTGTGCGTGCGCGCGAGTGCATTGACTGAGTCGCCCTCCCCATCAGAGGCATAGGCAGATTAGGAATGACTGTTATATAACACCTGCAAAATCACTCAGTGGAGACCTTTGTGCGCCATAGCCAAGCATAGACGGCGACATGGAGGCAAGAGTCTGCAAACATATTATTAGGAACGTCCCAAAATGTGGGTCAGTGTGGGCTTGTGTGGCTTTAAGGCTCACTGGGGTTTGTTTATCTACACACATACACACACGCAACATGCTGGCTGGTAGAATGTAAACTCCCTGTCAGAATTCCTCTCATTCAGAGTAAACTGGTTCCTCCATTGCGCTTAACTGACTTGACATTGGCACTCACCTCGAAGGTTGTAATACGTTTGCTCAAGGAAGTCATGGAAATGGAATCACCAATCAAGACTTTATTCATTTTAGTAGTAATGGGGTGGCAGTAGTGGTAACATTTTAACCATCTAAACCGGAAAGTGTAGCTGAGCTAAAAAATGGAGAGCCCAGTGAAAACGTAAGGTTCAAACCCCAAATCTGCGAACTGTGAGACAGATGCGCTAACCACTACCCCACTATGTTGCCTAACATAATTGTCAGTGAACCCTGCTATTCACGGGGGATAGAAGCCAACCCTTGCTACGAAAAACTGACCCCTAAAAGGTTTTTGTAATTGCATATAGATGCCACAAGGTGGTGGCATTTAAAACGGAGAGGCTCATAAAGCATCAACGCCATACCGCTAGTATGTACATAATCATGAACCCATGTTACATAAACAACTGTATTCAGTTGGTGATTTACACACAAAAAAACACTTTCACATGCTCATTAGAAGAAATCAGTTCCCAAATAGCCTAAACAATACGTTAGCACAAACGGACTGTCTTAAATGAAAATAAAACGCCACAATTTAGGGGCAATTGTAAGTACTACTACTGTATAATATAAACATAACATGGTACTGTGGTATTTTCATTCACGGCTTGTTTGGGTGCCTAGTCGAGCCGAGGTAGAGAGTACAACTGCATATAACGTGCGCGTTATGTAGCAATACTGTATTGTCGATATTTACTCACTTGGCCAGTCTTGCTGATGAAGCTCACACACCCTTCCTGACAAACGTCTCTTCCACAGGATTGTGAAAAAGGGCAGAGGCCAAGTGAAGTAGCTCGTGTAGTGGCTTGCATATAGCTGTTCCTGTTTTCCGCAACACAGCAAGCACTGACGCCTGCTGTGATTTGTTTTGGTCCCGTATAATAATAATTGAAGGCTTATTGAAAGGGGCTGAAAACACACTCGGAACAATTTAGCCGACAAAATGCTTCTCTGGCTTGTGCGAGCAATGTTGTAGTGGAGGTTTCCCTTTTTTCTCTCTCTTTTTTTTTTTTTAATGGTCTGGTTTCACTCAGGATTGCTTGATGGCTCCCTCATGGCCTTACGTTTGGGCAGGCAAGAAAAGACTGGGCCCTAGCCCTGAAGGCACACGCACATGCACATTAGCAACACATGCTAAATGCTGCCTTTCATAGTGCAAAATACCCCTTCAGTGAAACAGTCCTTACATGGGGCAGCACAGTGACTGACTAGCATGTCTGCTTCACAGTTCGGACTTCCTGTGGGGAGTTTGCATGTTCTCTGGGTTATGGTTAGCATGCATGCTTTGTTCCTTAACTCTTTCACTGCCAGACGTTTTCAGGAACGGGTTGTCCCCAGTGCCAGCCGATTTAAGCATTTTGACTGATCTTTCAAGGTCCACAGAAAATGTTGTGTTTGGACTATGGAAACACACATACTAGCAAATGAAAGATTGGACTCTCATCTTTCATCAGAAAAAAAAAAGTTTGTTTCTACCTTATTCCGTTCTTCAGTAATCAACAATAGAAAATGGTTACTTTCACCGAAATTCTCTGTTTTGAAACAAAAAACGGAGAAAAAGAGCTTTTTGTTGTGAAACAATGTTATTTCATGCACTCTAGTGAATTGTACACTTTTTTTGTCCATGAATGATGCCACAAACACCTAAATAGTGCTTTACTTCTGTAAAACGCTTTCACCAACAATGAAAAAGTGTTTTTAGTTTGCAAAATACGTTTATTTCCATTCAACAGTGTAACAATTTGACAAAACAATTTCGCAAACTATTTAAAAATGTGTGCAACTGTGGTACTACTTACAATTATGTGGATGTTTCAAATACAGTTTTTCTTTTCAAGGAGACGCCAGGACTCGCACAACAGTTTACTTTCACTTTCGCATTGGTCCGTTTCGCGTGCAAACGTCACACTTTCTTGACGGCCTTTTTTTCCGGGGAATAAATAGCAAGTAGCAGACTGTACACACTCCTCCGATGAATATGCATTGGACTCGGGGCACTCTTCGTCGTCCGATCGAACGTCCGCCTGAACGTGCTCGGTTGTGCTGCACGTTTATGACGTCGTCATAGCCGCCGCGTCAACGCTTGCAACTTCGCCGTCAACCTCGGATTCACCATCATCATCATCGATGATGATCATCGTCGTCATCAAATGTGCTCTTTTAGCGTTGGTCGATGCCTTTCGTCTTGTAAGTGTAGAGCTGTAGAGCTCGCCATTGTCCGTTTCCTCCTGCTCCATCTAGCTCCCCCCACGTCTCCTACTGCCGTGTCAATGTCATCGATGATGATCATCGTCGTCATCAATGTACTCTTTATCGTTGGTCGATACTTTTTGAATTTGAAAAAAAACGGCTCGGGCGTGAGCGGCTCGCAACCGGTCGCCATTTTTCCTTTGTCTTCCATTCTCATCTCCTGCTCGACGCTCTAGCTCCGCCTCTACTGACGCCCACCCTATCTTGTCAAAAGAGAGTCACTGCTGCCATCTAGGGGCCAATAATAGTCATTAGGCACAACAGACCTCTTTGAAACTTTCACCACAGCTCCGGAAGGCTTGGCCGCACCCGTTTCAAAAAAAATTTTTAAAAATTGGATGACGTCATTTAACGTCATTGGCGGCGCTCCGTAGGTTTTTACTTGACGTCTTTAAACGTCAGTGGCAGTGAAAGAGTTAAAGACTCTAAATTGTAAATTCTAAAAACTACAGGAAGGTTAAGATTGCATATTTTTCAATTACTTTTTTCCCATTGAAAATAGTCATGGAAACTTTCCAGGGGTCAAATTAAACATCAGAAAACCATTATGAACTGGACAGGCAACATTCTTGAAATCGTTGGAAACTACTCACCCTTGGAGATTTGGATGGCGAGGCAATGTGAATGGTTAGTTTTGTTTACATGATGACTGGACGTGTCATGTGTAGGGAATTGGAAAGAGGGTGGCTCACTGAGGATTTTACCCATACATGCCGTCCGTGTCAAATTTGACCCGTCTTGACATCTGACAGCAATAAAAATACCCAAAATGTCATTATTACAGCCGAAAGTAGCCTACGGTCGTCTACTCATGAAAACTAGCTGCTAAATTCTGCACACAGCAAAATAGGCTGCCTCATACGAAAGTACACAAAAGTGAAAATATTTTTAAAATGTCATACTTTTGTACAGGTGCAGTTAGAACAGACAGTTCAAGCTCCCCCTTGAATACAGATGCCACCCTCCTATTAAATAATCCACATTTAAGGCAAGATTAAGATTCCCACCATTTTCCTTAGTGTAACTAACACACACTGGTAAATCTAAAATCCATGTTAGAAAAAAAGTATTTGTTCAAGACCGTACATGTCGTCAGGCCTAATTTGCAGCACGAGCATACCCCAGAACTCCAATTGAGTTTCCCGTTACCTGCTTTAGCCTCCAACTAGCGCAGCCTAGCTCCTCCTGCCAACTCATTAATCTCTCACACATCATCATCCAATCCCACTTTTTTTTTTTTTTTTTTTACTGCGGCGGCGGGCGGCGCATTCGCCAGAGTAGTAGTAACCCAGCTGAGATAACACGTGTATCATGAAAACATTTGCACATCCCCCAGAGAGAGGGAGCGATACGCGCTTTGGGGGATGTGCAATTGTGATGCTGCCTGCTTTAGCGCTATTACACATTATTAAAGCCGTGTGCATCTATGGAAATATCCTTGATATCCAGTTTAAGGTCTATTAAATAGTACGCTCCTTGTGGTCACTAGTAAGACAATTCAGCGTACTACAAATAGGAGAAGGACCGTCTTACTAGTAATATTTTTCCACTACTGCCTTCCACAACTATAAGACATTTTTCATAAGTGCATCAAGGATATCAAATAAATGCTCAAACAGCTTTCCATGTAGATGTGTTTTTCATGTGTGAATATTTGAATATTAGAGTCATCATGTACACGGCTTGTATTTCAAGCTCTCGTACAGCAACCCACCCCCTCTATTGTTTCCAAAATGGGACCCTCCTTAATGTAAAGCAAGAGTGATTTGTTCCGAGCAGACGCTCCTGTCACGCCGCTTCCCCCCACTCTGTGCCTTCGGAGGTCTCAGCGCCGACGGTTGCCACGGCGACCTCATTGTCTGCCGCCCACCTTTGACCCGCCTGCCTACTCTGACGGAGTATTCTCAGGGTCATAAGAGGGCTTAGCCAGAGATAACCGGTGGACACGCACCACCGCCGCTGTTTAAGACTCTGAACTCAGTAACCTGCATTCAGGTAATTAGGTTAAACTATAATCTGTATAAATCAACCATGTGCTGCAATGTTAGAATTTTTAAATATATGCAGCGAAACATTAACTTACAAGTTTAATTTGTTTGTGAGCAAGGTTGTAACATACATTACTCATATAAAAAATAATTCACTCACTCACTCTTTGAAATGGGTTGAAATGCCATTAATCTGTTCTAACCCTGCAAAAAAAAACACAGTAAAAGCTTTTATTTATTTATTTTAACGGAAGTGTCATTACTGGACGTACTGTGTATTAGTAATGTGTTGTGTCTTTAAGGGGCGTGGCCTACTGAGTGACATCATGTGCTGGGTTGGCTGATTAATCTCATTGTGAGCATCTAGGTGTGAGTGGTGGCCACAATATTGACCGCAAAAAAATAAATAATCCTGTTGACGCTTTGCTTTGATGCAACTGCTGTAGGGTTGTCATTATCGAATGTTTTAGAATTGATTATTCTTTCGATTACTCCATTGTTTTATCAGATACAATTGTATTTTGCATTAAAGTGTATTATTCTGTTCCTTGTTTACTGTTTAGGAACTAGTTGTTGTTGTTTATTTGGTATTGTTTAGTGATAATACCAACTAAACAATTAAGCAATATCACACTAGAGGGATTGGATTGGAATAATTACTGCTGAGAGGCTGAAAGCAGATGATTTTGATAATTTTCAGTAAAACAGTGCCTCTAAAAAAATAACTCATTTATTAAAATAGTAGTAATTTCATTTGGTAATTGATAAGTGGTTGATTGAGCGATTTATTTTGGCACATCAATTTGACAAACAGTCAAACACACAACACACAAAATGACAAGGCCTCAACTCACACCCAGACACTCTCATGCAGATATACTACTTTATTTCTTTACATTTCTACAATAGAGTGCTATTTTTCTTTATTTAAAAATGTTTTGTTTCGTAGGGGGCTGCAATAGACTAATGGCATTTAAATTCATTTCAATGGGGAAAACTGATGTGACTGTAAATAAGGTTACAAACCTGGTCACAAATTAAACTCGTAAGTCAAGGTACCATTCCCCCCCGCCCGCATCCGTGTGTGGGTGCTTTTTCAGCCGGCAGAAGGACGCACATGTGCACCATTCATCGCCTAAACATGTGGGACAGAAGGAGAGCCCACGTGGTGCGTTCAAGTGTCAGGGGCGCTGCCAACGTTTCCACGGAGCCAACTCGCTATGTGTCTACCTCAGACACAGTTGGTTACAGCAGCCCTATAGTTTCCTTTTAACCCGGTCCAAGCCAATTAGCTGGAAATTAGCCCTGTAAGGTAGACAGATGCGAGTAACAGCCACACTGCTTGGTTAGTCTCCCCAGAAAAGAGCAGATGAAGAGGAAATGTCTGTTTTATGTGAATGTGGCTCTCAGTTCCTCTGCCAGAACCCAGTAAACATCGGTGCAGATGGACTGCTGAGTGTGCACCGTGCATAAAAGCAACTGGAGATGTCATGATGCAACCTGAGCCATTAACGCAAAATGCTTTCTTCAATAAAAAGCAGATCTATAGGCAATAATAGTGCAAATGGATAAGGACAAAGCTTTCTCATGTCTATCTTTATAATTCTACTTTGCATTACAAAATGCTTTACTTCGACTTCCATGTACAATTTAATGCAATTTTCCTTTATTATCCTCCACTTGTATGGTGTATTCGTGCTTGAAATACATGTGCGCGCACGTGCTGACTCACCATAACACAAACTCAAAAAGCCTTTTTCCGCTCTCCTTGCAAGCAGCCACGAGGCCCCCAGGGGGGAATGGGCGGGGTGGGGGTGAGGGGCTGTGGGGGAGTTGCTTGCCTGCATAGTTTGCGCATGTGTGTTTTTGTGTGTCTGTGGGTCAATGCGTGCGTGCGTGCGTTTGCGTAAACTGAACTCGTGCTCACCTTTCCACGTCCTTTACAAGGAGGAGATGTGGATGACTTGGTAGTCATGTCCAGTTTTAGCAAAAGGAATTCCAAACACTTAACACATAATCTATCTACTACACATCTACCTATCTATCTAGTAAATTTTCATTTTATTGTTAACTAATTTATTAAGAGGATTTAATGCTCACAGTTTGCATATTTTATGTCTTCAAATGTCATTATTTGGTTACTTTTCACACGCACGCGCACACAGACACACAGACACACAAACACAGTTTTATGGTTTGTTCTCCTGCCATTTTGGAAGCCTAAAATAGCAAATATTTGAAAACTAGTTTAACACAGGGCTGAATGATTTTGGGAAACAATGTAATTGCATTTTTTTCCCTTAAGTCTTCTTCTCATGTATTTGAAATGATAAACATAATTATTTTGTGAAATTTGAATAGCTTTTATTACAGGACTTAAGCAATGTGTATTTTGTTTTGCTGTCCTGTCATTTTTTGCTCATGAGATTTTCATGACAATGGTGTTTACCTTCTGCATCACATAAAGATAACACTTATGGGTATATATTCTTTATCCTTTGGAAAGAGCGACTTATTTTACTTACCTAGGGAGCTGTGACCATCTCTTCCATCCCCATCTCTGTATTATACTTCCCCCAGGTGGCCATGGTGTACTCACATACAAGACCAGCACAATGTCTATTGAACTGAAGAAAATAAGTCAACAATTATTTTATTTCTTAACATTGGTATACCATTACTGTATGTTTTATAAAGTACAGTATTATAGAGTGCTATTTTTCTTACACGGGAAGAGGACCTTGAAAAAATAATGGCAAATTAAATTGCAATCGCAATATTGAGGAAATAAAAAATCTCAATTAGATATTTTTTCAAAATGGTTTAGAATTGGAACAGCAAAACAATCAATAAGAGCACAACTGCCTGTATGCACCTTATAGTACGCTCTTTGCATCTCATTCTTTCAACGTTCCGCTGCTCCTCTTCTGTGCCTCCATCCCAAAATACGCCTTCACTGTAACCAATATTCCACCGCACCCTTCATTTTCAGCTTTTAAACTTGCCACATGTTTTTCTCTTTAACAAGCAGCCTGGCTCTTGTTAGGAAGAAGTAGTTTGGACATTAATCACCTTCAAATGCACTACATGCGAGCGGCTCGACAGCACAGTCTCTAACTGTCCCAAAACATCTGGCAGGCCAAACCCCACTGGAGCCCGTCCCAGCCAAACACGAGCGTTGCCAACACTTGTCATTAATGCCGCAACTAATGTAAATATGCTTCTCATTGGCCAGCGAGTGGTGACAACCGCAAGCAAACAGGAAAGCACACATTTTGGTCCTCGGCTTCAACATGAAAAGACTAAACATAATCAGTGTTAATCTAGCAAACACTTTCATTTAGCAAACCAAAGCAGAGATGGCGGTGAAAGTTTATTTCTGACTTGAAAGTTGTACTTTTTTTTGCCACCCAAAATGGAGCATTAAATTGATTTAAGCACTCAGCCTGTTCTTAATTTAGATCACTAGCTTCCATTAACTTTAATGAAGAGTGAGTGGCAATAATGGCAGAGAACTCAACTCGCTTCACAATAATAGACAGTTTAGCTTAACGCTAACAAACATCCGTATGTATAATTATACTCACAGTTCTGTGCGAAGTACGACCAATATCAGTGCGGCTTACTGAGGAGTTTTGACCAGCTCTATGTATAGCCATCCAAGGCCATTGGTTACCAAGGTGCGCACACCAGAAGGAACAGCACAATGTTCATTGACCTGAAGCAAAAATGTCACAAAAACTGTTTAATTCTTTGCATTCTATTTAGTTATGTCATTACAATATGTTTTGACACAGTACAATATTATACAATTTATTTTACAATGATTTTGCGTTACAAGCGTGATCACGGAATTAATTAAACTTACATTATCTTCACCTAATTTTGTACTATAAACAATTTGCACAACTTTTGGTACATCTTCAAGAGGCACTACTTTACTGTAAACTAGGAAGGACCTTGAAGTAGTACTGCACATACCGTTTCACATTCAGGCTTTGGTCGTCAGGAATCTATCATCATCCACTTCTTGTTTGTCTTGGACTGTAGTTACTAGTTAGTAATTTTTCTGCCATTGTCGAACCTGTTCGACAAGTTGTGACAGTTCCCAGGTTCATCGCAGCTCATCTGTAACTGACACAAGACAGCTTAAACATCTTCTTGTACAAAGATATACAGTTAAGAACACACTTGGGCTGGATGTACGCTGCATGATTCAAAAGACACAATTCAGATTTTTATTTTTGGCTTTTAAGTGGCACATGGATTTGGGACTTGGCAGAGTAAGCATATTAAAAACAATGCATAGAATCTGATATTTTTAGATCAGAATAAGGCTTGCAAATGTGACTCAATTTATCTTCTTCACCCACTGGTTGTGCTGGATTAATCAGGAGGGAAAAAACTGATTATTTTGTATATCTGGTGGCGAAAGCCCAAACACAATAAGTTTTTGTCATCGTTTCAGTTCAGTTCTGCGGTAGGCACTCGCCTGGAAGTATCCTGGTGCCTGTTGTTTACCAACTTTATTAAATGGTCAATAATGTCAATAATTAAGAAGTCAAAAGCGGAGGCATTGTAGCGGGCGGCGGTGGTCTGTGATTTGACTGTGAAGCTGTTAAACACTTCACACAGACTGAAGGCATTCTTTTTAAGCCTAATTAGCAAGCATTATGAGGCTATACATTTACTGACTCCCAACTAGGGCTGCTTCCTCTACCAAGCTCAACACAGTGCGATCGTTTCCTCTGTGTGTGTCGCATATTGTTTGTCTTTTCTATGAAACAACGTTCAGCTGAGGTGGTCTCACTGGTAGTGTTACGCACAGCCACATGCTCGAGCTCTTCTCATGTTGTCCTGGTATGACCCTGACATCTCTTACCTCATGGATGCCTTTAAACTCGCTCCAAATTTTATTATTATTATTATTATTTGTTGTTTTGTGCTCTCTAACCTTGTCTCGGTGTTTCAGAACCTGAGCATCCTCTACCTCAAATCGACTGCGGTGATTGTAAAGAAATGTGATGTTACTGTGTATAAGTGATCATAAAAGGGACGCACAATAGCACTTAATATAATAGATCACATGTCTTAAGTCAGTTGTTTTCGAGGGAGAGGAGGTCAGTGTCACAGTCATGTGAGAGCAAGGAATGTGCTGTGTAAAAAGCTTTCAGACATGACTTTTCAACACTGGTACAATCTCCAAAGTAGCAACAGCCATAAGAATGTATTAAATAAGTCATTTTTTTCGCTAAGAATTGAGTCGAAAGCATCTTTTCTAGAGATCCTGTAATGCTGGAAATCAGCCACATCACAACTGTCACACAACAGTCTCAGAAGTCAAGTCCGTTAACCGAGGCGCCACTCGAATTGATCCTTAATTTTCCCGACAATGGACCAAGGAAAATTGGTCAAACTGCCATGCCTAATCTCCCCAAATGTTTCAGTTCAGCTTCAGTTCTTTCAGTATCACACCGGTGGTGCCTCAAGGGTTAATCTCTCCCAGTCACAGTTGTTATTCTCCGAGCCAGATCCAGCGTGTGCGCACCGTCCATTCCACAGCTTGCCTCCGATCCCTGCGCATAGTGCTGGAGTAAAAAGCCCACATAGGGGATCCTTTGTTTAGGAGTCTAGGCATGGAAGATAATTTACAAACCACTAAGGTCCTCACGCCATTGGCTGATGAGCCCCTGTCTGCCCCTTGCGAGAGGCATGTCATGTGTGTGTGCGTGTGTGTGTCGTGTGTGTGTATGTATTTGTATGTGTGTCTCTCTACGTGTGTGTAAGCTTCAGCTGTGGCAGTGCTTGGCTACGGATGACCACAGTCACTCTTGTCATGACACCCAAGAGCTTGCCCTGCGCTCGGCTACTGTAGCCTGTCTTTTGAGGCAAAGCAAGATGGCCACCAATACCTTTTAGTGTGTGAAGGAGGGGGCTGAGGTGGTGGTGGGGGGCATGCTGCCGAAAACAGAGGGTCTTCCTCCCAGGACGGATAAGGTAAAAAAAATAAAATAAAAAAAAGGAAGAAGCTGGCTGAGTGTGTGACTTAGTGGCAATAGTCTAGCTGCAGTGGAGCTCATCCCTTGGATTTAGCTGATTGGAGTGCTTTATTTGGAAGCTGTTTTTTTTATTCTGGCTGAGGACCTTGAGGGTGTTTGGCTTGTCGTTTTCAGGTGGGTTTAAAGGACCTCGCTCACACGGCGCTTTGTCTCGGGACAAATTTCTTTTCCCCGAGTCATTTTGTATTACTTTCAAGAGACCCCGTTTCAAGAACCGTACTCGTGCACCTGCTGTTTTTCTGGCAAGCTCAGCATGTTTTGTAATACTAACTGATCATTTGTCAGAGTATGGTAACAGTATTCGCCACCCACTTTTTACCCACGCGGTCTCCGGTTCTTTAAAGTTTCATCGTCGTCGTTGTGCGTTTTTTTTTTTTTTTTGTAACACCGAGCCAGGAAATGCGCTTAAGTGAATGAAGAAAAAGTCTCACGTGCGTAGAGTAGCAGACACGCAAACCGCTACTACTTCCACTTTCAGCCAGGAAAGGGAGACACACTTTCTTTAGCGTAGCATAAAATCAACTCTCACATGTTGTGATGCGTGTTTGTTTGTTGGCGAATAGAATCGGAGAAGCACTCCAAACCTCCCTGGAGACGCGTCGCCTGGAGAGAGAGGTTTGTTAGGACTCAAGCGTCTGTGACACCGCTGTTGCTAGGGTTCGTCTCTGAGCGTGCGTAAAGCTTTCAGTCCCAACTACTCAAGTGTTTTGTCAACCCTTAAACGCTTCGACAAGCAGAGGAGTTTTCCAAGGGACAGCAAAGAAGGACATTTGTTCCCATGTAAAACATTACACACTCGAGGAAAGCCTTTTGAGCATGTATACAATATCCTTGCTATTCATCTTCAGCTTCATGTACTTGTACACTGTGTTACATGTGTTTGTTATCACTAGTAAGACAACTCTATGTCTTGCTGCTAACCTTACTAATAAACTACCGTGCTGCTCGAGTAACACTCACTGGCTCACTGGAAGGCAGTAGTTGGACTAACAATACTAGTAAGACAGTACTACTAGTGTGTCCTAGCCGTTATACCATAGTGATATTATAGTGACATCATAAGTTTACTAATTATCATCTAGCACTTCACTAGTAGCACGCAGATGCAAAGTTGTCCGACTGGTGTTCAAAAATGTCTTAAAGTTAGCAGAAAAAAAACATTACAATTACAAGACAAAACTCATACTAGTAAATGGACCTTAAACTAATAGGGGTATTGAATGAATGTTAAAAGTAAGTTTGTGGTGTGGAGATGAAAGAAATGTCATACAATAGTGAGAGGCAGTAGTGGAAAAAAACATTACGAGTAAGATACAGTCAATCTACCATTTTGCCCTAGTCGTTCTACTAGTATGAACCTTAATGAACCCATGAAGCTTAAGATGGATATCAATGAACTTAAATGGCTTCATCACCTTGCATATGACTGTAGGCGACCCGAGGCAGACACAAAGACAGCATCCAGACCTCTCCAGAGACCTGCTGGTTGAATGTGAACGCATGAGTCCGCATATTTTACATCCCACAATAAGAGACATTATTTTTTAAATCACAAGGCCAAAGGGAGAAGAATTAAAAGCAGAGGCTACACTTTGACATGAGCTTTGAATGTCGAACACAAAGATGCACAGCATACAGAGATATAAACTTGTGCGTCTGGTGCAGTGTTGGAAGACGGCCAGCAGTGCTTTGTCATTGAAAGCAGTTTTTTGTGACAGGAGGACCTGCCTCCCCCCCAACTATCCCTTCCATCAACTAAGCACCATCCTCCCAATGTGTTGCCCATCCTTCCTTATCCGCTTCTTAAGGTTATCCCAAGATTACAGTTGCATCAGCAGTTGTATTGCTGGAAGCCAGACATATTTAAAATTAAGTGAAAAAAAATCTGTTAATATATTCACCGATTGGACAAAACCAGACAAAACTATAATAGAAACTAAACAATAGTGGTACCTTGACTTAACCAGTGCCCCGGTTTGCGAATTCTGCTTCAGTGCTTCTGCATGCGTGTGCGTGGCGTTCCATAGCCCACTACACATCTTAGCAGATCCCAAATAAGATGGTTTCCTTTTCATTCTTTCATTCAGGAATTCACTGTCATAGTAGAAGAACATATAAACATATGTTATCTATCTTATAAAATTATTTACAGCTGTACACACTGACATACAAACACAAATAAAGCATATTAAAGATGATACGAAAGCCCCGCTAGCATAATGCTAACGTCACGTCTATCGTAATTTGATTGGAAACGCTAATGTTAGCTTAGCGAATGTATTAATTAATGTAGTCTCTTGTATTCTCTAATACACAGTGTGATACTTTGATATGAAATAACACTCACAGACAAACGTTTTCGGCCATATAGCAAGGAACAAAGAAATACTGTATCTACAATTAGCTCTCCTGCTATCTGTCACTCTTGACTTCCTGTTGTCTGGAACCTACTTCCTGTTATCCAAACAAGCTACAGGAACTCTAAAGACACAAAATTAACATTATTTAATGACTGTACTGTATTACAAATTCCTGTGTTCAACTAACCCCACAAAATCGACTTTACACAAAAACTCTTATTAAATACATAAATACATTGTATACTCAATTAACCAGGTTACTTATTTTATTGTCTGAATTGTTTGATTGTTTATACAATGCGGTGCTATTTTTGTTTCTCAAAACCAGATTAATGACATATTAACTCATTTCAATGGGGGGAAATTAAGGTGATGCTCTATTTTGATGAAATAGTTGACCAAAACATGCACATTAGGTTAGATGAACACTCTGAATTTTCTATAAATGTCAACTTAAGTGTGCATTGTTGGCTATCCATATGTCCTGCCAATTGACTGGTGACCTGTCCAGGGTGTAGTTGGGATAGGCTCCAGCCCCCCGTGGCCCTAATGAGGATAAGTGCTATAGAAAATGAATAGATGGACGAATCACCATCTTTATTCCTATTGTTTTCCTCTGGATTATTGTATGGCAATGGATTTCAAGTCATTTGTCAAACAGTGGAGGGTGCGGAAGATGTAGCCAAGCTGCAGCTTAAAGTGGTCATAATGCACATTACAAACCGCTTGCCAGCTGCCAACAAAAACAAGGAGAAGAGGACTTGTCTGTTGTGGAATCGGAGGTTCCATAACGATAACAAAATGTATTGGTTTGCTTATCCGAATCCATGCTGAAATGTTATGCTTTCTTCCTCTGTTTGTGCGTGGTAAAGAAAAAGGCAAAACATTTACTGCAACGCTTTAGGGAACCTTTTTCCTGTCAGGGACCATTTCCTTTTCATCAAGTCCTTTGAGGGCTGTACTGAATTTATGAAAAATATGACGCAATGATCTGTATTAAGTATTCTGAGCATTTGTGGGTTCAATGTTTTAGGTCTTTTTATAACAGATCCTCTGAGGTTAAGGCCTTAGGTTATGTTAGGACAAGGCAACTATTAATGACGCTGGTACTAAAACCTGCCCTGTATGATACTTAGCAATATAATCATGTTATCACAATTACAGGATATCCGGTAGCATACAGTGTGCATTTAGTTTGGAATCATGTTGAACTTTGATACCCTTTTAAGAGGACTCTCATGTAAAGTCCAGGTTGTGAGTACATCAGTGCACAACATGTATGCTGGAATACATGCAATGTTGAAAGTTTCCATAAGTATAATAATCCAGATATAAATGAACTCTCTGAGCTTTGGTTCCCGTCCTGTGTCCTGCTTTTTATGTATTTTCCTAAAAGAGTAAAATGAGCCGAAATGTGTGCTTTTTTTCTACCTACGATCATACGTGGGAACCCACCCACGCACACACACACACTCAACCGACCTCTTCCTTTGATTAAACTCGGACCTATTGTTGTCCATTTCAGGATGTCTCTGAGTTTTTGTTGCAGATCAAACCCAGAGTCAGTTTTGGATTTATCATTCAAGGCAAACTAAGGTAAACAGTAAGAAATAAATAGTGTTTGATCATCTGAAGAATTAGAGGTTGAACACTTTTGAAAATAAGTTTTGCTCTCAAAAAATGATTAAATTGTTCGAAGAATAATGATAGTAATGGCAATAAAGGCCCTTTGCACTGCATACTTGCACCCTATACACTCTACAGCAACGGTCAGTTGCCTCATTGGGGTCTGGTGATACTGATGATTATACTTGATGAATCTGTTAGACACTGATAGAGTTTGTGGGGCGTTTCTTCTGTGTAAAAAGAGGAGAGAAACCATGCTGCCCCATGAGATCTCATGTTGCAATCCTCTCACACACTGAAAAAAACCCCTAATACCTTATTTTTCAGTTGACAGCACACAGTGTGATTTTCCTAACTACATAAACAAAATGAACTATTTTTTCATATTGAATCTGAGTTTTATGTTTTGAATTGATCTACTGAAGCAAATTAAGACTTCCATAATATTCTAATCACCTGCATATACAGGATTCACAGGAACCAGGAATCCAGCATAACACATAACTATCCTGTGTCAACACATCAAGACATCAACTGGCAGAGGCGTGTGTCACTTCCTTACACAATTGTTTATACAAATAAAGATCTCCTACTTCAAACAGACCGTTGGTCCTTTCTATAGTTAAGTAGATAAACATCCTTGGGCACTGTATGTTGAAATACGGTAATAACACCCTGCATCGAAACTGTGGACCCTTTGATATTTGCAGAAGTACTAAGACTTTGTAATTAGGAGTACAGATAGAGAGTTGCAAAATTACAAGTACTCATTCAACTCATGTACATAATTAAAAGGGGGAAAAAGTACAGACTGAAATGTACTGAAGTGTAGCGAGTATAAAACTGAATTTTTACTTTCACATATATTTACAATAATTGTTTTCATAATTTGGCACAGTGAAAAGAAAAGAAAATTGTACAAAAACTTGTTTCTCTCTTGTATTAACTTAGTGCTCAGAATGAGAAGGGGAAAAAATAACGTTACATATCGTTGTTGTTTTTTTTTCATACCATGAGCTTAAAGCTTAGCTAGTGCCACTCTAATTTTTATACTATCAAAAAAAAAGGTGCACCCATGGTTTTGCTAATATTGTAAATTGAGTAGCAAAAAAAAGGCTAAATTAACTAATGATATAGACTGAAAAATATATTGTAATTGTATTTTTTTTTCCAGATTAGATGTTGAATTTTCTGGATGTCAAAAGCTGGTGTTTTAAAGCTGGCACAGGACGCAACAAATCATTCTTTTAGCCGACAAGATCAAAAAATGATCTTCGGTCTGTTGATGTGGTCGTTAATGCTCACCGGTTCACATTCCTAAATTCTGTTCCTGTTTGTGGTAAATCCCCAAAAACTCAGTCAATCAAGATCTCAACTGCGGTTTCACTTTAGCTCCCTATTTTGTCTTTTTTTTTTTACATCAAGGTTGGAAAAAGTAACAAGCCCATTTTGACAATGGTGCAGAGTACAGATATGTTTTCAGATAAAAACACTGTGAAAACCCACTGAGCAGTGAGCGCACTCACACTCGAAACACACTTTTGGAAGTGATGCAATCCTGAATCTTGCTCCACGCTAATCATTAAGTCATGAGTCTTTGTCTGGCAAAACTCTTGAGCTGAGCCCCCATTGAATCCTTGAGCATGAGTGTTTTGTTGCCTCATGGTTGGATTTTTTGTTTGCCACAATATTTTCAAACTGTCTTGATGGTGGAGGACGATGAGAGGCGGTTGTGTTGTGTGACCGATGTTGAGTCATGCATACCACCACACCACACTGAGTCACCACTTTCTTATTTTCTCCTTCTGTCGCAGGTGGTTCCAGAAAGTGTGTCGTTCAATGGCAAAGGGGAGGCACAGTTGGATGTCACCCACACGGCGGCAGAGGAGGACGAAGAGGAGGAAGGCCACATACGACATACAAAAACTCCTCCAGTCACCAACTCGCTTCGCCACAACCTGGAAATCGGCAGCCGGCCGGCACTTATTCAGCGAGAGCTCGGGCTGCAGCTGAGCAACACTGCACTTCACCGACATGTACGCCCTTCTGTGAATTTCCAAAACGGAGCCTCCGAAAACCCGACTATACCAAACGGTGCTAATGTGACCGCCGGGTGTCACGCTGCTCTGAAGTCTGCATATCACAGGGCTACGATGGCCTCCGAGCCTCAACGGAGCATAATCGCCAGCATCCCCTCTCTGAACGGACCCAAGGCTTCCCCGTATGACACGTCGGGCCCGCTCAAGAGGATCAAACTGGAGGAGGATGAAGAAGCAATCACCGCGCATTTTAACAACAAAAATGATGTCTGCGAAGACCCTCTGTCCACGTTGGCGGCAGTGGTGTGTCTTTCCGTCACGGAGAGGCGTGGGTTAGAGGAGAAACTCTTCAGCTCACGTCCTTCCACTCTTCGGTGCATCAAAACGGAACCACCAGATATGCACTTAATCAAAAAAGAGTCCGAGGACTTTAGGAATGACTTGCGTCGCACTCAGGGGAGCCTACTGAGGACTCCCCAGACTATCAAAAGTGAACCGCCTTCAAATGACCTGTTACCGAGTGTGCAGTCTTTGGCAGAGAAGAGGAATCTTAGTTTTGACCAGGCTATCGCCATTGAGGCCTTAACTCAATTGGCAGCTATACCTCAACGCACCCCAATGTTCATTAAAGCCGAACGAAAGTGTGAACCTCAAGTTTCTGTGGTCACGCCGCAAGGAACCTTTACGCAAGAAGCCAAACCCACAGCGGCATTCTGCTACAACAAAGTCTCGGTCATTAGCTCACCAGTTCACCAGACATCAGTGATACGCCCGCCTGTGGCCAGACAAGGCAACGTCATCCAGCGTTGCCAGAGCGCGAGGCCCACTGACATCTCCGGAGACGATAACGGGGCACCCTGCAGGAGGACGTACCAAAGTTTTGGTTCCCGTATCATCAAGTCAGAATATGACAACTTGGATCCCAGCAGCGTGAAGCTCGGTAAAGACCACGAGCGGCACTTTTGGGAGAACCGGGAGAGACCGAAGATGGCGAGAAACCGAGATGAGGAGGAAGTAGCTGCCCAATTGGCCGACCTGGCCTTCATCATCCAGTCCCGACAGAACCAGCTGTCCGAGGGAAATCATATGAAGGGAACCCCCGTTTCAGCCATTAAATACAACTACCACTCACAGTTATCCCCCAGTCAGAAAAAGACCCCTGTAAAGAAAGCTAAAACAACTCCTTCAAAGCCTAGGAAGAAGAAGATCAACGAGGGACCACAGGAAGGAATCAACCGTAGAACCCCTCTCTCAAAACGCTTGGCAAATGGAGATGCTTCCCATCGAAGCAGAGGAAAGAAAACCCCCGTGCCTGGCAAATCAGGTCTCCACCATAGGAGGAATCTGTTTCTTCCTCAGGCTCAGATTGACCTGAAGAGATATCTGGCTGAAGCCCAGGAGGAAGCAAGACAACTCATCCATCACAGTACGCATACTCACCACTACAGGACCAACCAGAGCCTCGGCCCAGAGAACCAGCTGTTGTCTTATCTGCACAATCCACTCCACCACCACAATCCTGCTACAGGACCAGGGCAGGAAAGGTGTTTGCTAACTCAGGTAGCGCAGCCCTACAAAGGGCTGCCGCACGGTGCTGATGCCGGGGCGGCTCACTTCGGCCACGCCGCCTACCCTGGTCCCGCCAACGGCCTCTCGGGTGCTCGGCAGTCCCCGCCTCCAAGCCAGCAGAGCTACTACAAGCTGGAGAGATCGGGACTTGTCACTGTCTTGTCTACGTCTACTGATGGAGACGCAGGCCACTCGGCGGAGTCGACTCCATCCAAGCACAGCGTCAACAGCTTCATGGAGTCGCCCATGGCTTTTCTGGACACCCCGACAAAGAATCTGCTCAACACGCCCTCCAAAAAGCTGTCTGATCTTCCTAGCTGTCAATGTGTGGGTGAGTTGATGTTAGCTGAGATTTGAACTTTTAGTTCACGCGTTAGTTCTACTTCTTGGTTGACTTGTGACCATGTTGAACCCCTAGTTGCTCCTGATGCTGCGTCATCAGTAGGTGAATATAAATACTTTGAGTAACTTGTAGCGCTTCTACTGATTAAACACAAATGTCAAGCAGAACGGTGGAGTTCTCGGTTTGAATCTTACCTGCGGCCCTCTTCTGTATAAAAACTGAATTGCAAGTGTGAATGTGAGTGTGAATGGTTGTTTTTGTATATGGGCCCTTTATTGGATCTTCTTGTCCAAAGTCAGATGGGACAGGCTCCAGCTCATCCACATCCCTTAGCACTATACAATTTGACCTGGATACAAATGCCATTAAAAAAAGAAGTTAAATAATTAATATTCTATTGAATAAATTAAAATTCCATTAAATGGTATTCAATAATTAAGGTAATCAATTATTTAACATTTGGAATTAAGATTATGTTTACAATAAATTCGGTCATATTTTAATTATTTTTTTAATTGCTTTTCTATTGGTTCACTTTTGTCATAAGCAACCCTTTGCAAAATTCTTCTCATAACATTGTCATGGTCATAATACCACGGTGTGCTCTACTGTCAATATGTTTTTTCTAATGGATTTTTTTCCCCCACCACCATAGACCAAATCATTGAAAAGGAAGAAGGTCCTTACTACACTCACCTTGGAGCAGGACCCAGTGTTGCAGCAGTGAGGGAACTGATGGAGATGAGGTAGAGTACCTCCATTTGCTACTACTGTACTAGTACGGTGCTCTTTGTCGTCGCTAGTAGGACAAGGCAATTCTGGCACCAGTTGACACCTGCAATCAGTACTTGTAGTGAAGCGCTAGATTTTTTAAAAGAGTAAAACTTTATAATGTCACTGACTCACTAGTAGTACTTGCAGCACGCGGTTGTCAACTAGTATACTGGTTTTTTTTTTTCACTAGTAGCATGTAGTTGATTAAAGGCGTGGTGGACTTTGTGGAAAGTTGTTTGAGCATGTATGTGATTGATATCAAGTTACTACAATAGAAGAAAAATTAGGGCGCTAGTAGAATGACTGGTTGCTCCACTTATTCAATATCCTTGATATGGAGTTCAAGGCATGTGCACTAGTATGCACTTTGTAATCACTAGTAAGACAATTCATGGCAATTGGGCAGTTATATGAACATTTAATCACAGAATGCTAGTTTTCATTTATAATTTAATAAGATGTTTAATAAATACTATAACAGCCTGCCATAAAGCCTTTTAAGCATTTATTTACAGCGTGCTAGTTTCATTCATAATTCATTGCGCTAGTAGGATATCAAATACAGGCTCAAACAGCTTGCTACAGAATATTACGACTACTGCAACTACTACTACTACTACTACTGTGATAGTTGTTATTATTTAGCTGGTTGTGTGTGTGTGTGGGTTCACCACCGTACATGCTGAGCGTGTCAAGTTCGGGCTTGGTGGAATGCAGCGAGGTCACCGCCAAGGAGCCCTGCCATTAAAAGGAAACACGCTCAGCATGTGCACCTGACACACACATTCGACACCACACACACACACACACATGACATGTTGAGACAGGAAAACCGTGATGTAACCGACATGAGAGACTGTGTATAACAGCAGCCTCCATTAGGTTAGGAGTGTCAAACATGTTTTTATTTAGGTCACGTCGTAGTTATTGGTTCCCCTCGGGGGACCGTTTACAGTAAACAGCGAAAATACATCAATGTATAACGGCGGCACAGAAGATGAGTTTGTTTTGTTCCACACCTATTTAATATATAGCGCAGGAAAATAATAAGAGGACACTGCAAAATTGTCCGTTTCTTAGATTTCGTTATTAATAGGTATAGTGGTGCCTTGAGGTAAGAGTTTAATTCATTGTGCGACCACGGTCATAAATTAAATCACTTGAATCTCAAATCATCTTTCCCCAATATAATGAAAGCAAATATCAATCATCCGTTCCAGCCTCTAACCAAAAAACAAACAAAAAATTTTTTTAATTTGTTTTTAATAAAGGACATGGTACTCTATAATATTGTGCTTTGTAAAAGCATATAATAATAATTAAATATAATTTAATTAATCAAACCACCTGGCCACTTGAGGGCAGTATAATACAGTCACATAGACACAAAGAAAGAAGAGTTTCACAACTACTGTATGTGACTCAGTAAGATGCGGTAATATTAGTCGTTTTTCCACAAAGGATAAAGAACATACTGTATGTCAGTGAGTATTGTTATGCAATCTCTGTTGCATAAAGGGTTATTGTGTCCAGTGGCTTTTTTGGTCTCTTAATTGTTTTCAGATCAGGCATTCCGAGTGGGAACCATAATAATCAACCACATCACATAATTTCCCCTGCAGTTTGTTTGTGAGGTTTATATGGATATTTTTGTCAAATAATTTACAGGATGGATCTGGCCCACGGGCCTTGAGTTTGGCAATTAAGTGTACCTAATGAAATGTCACTATCTCTTGTGCATATTTGTGTGTTGCAGATATGGCGCCAAGGGAAATGCAGTGCGGTTGGAAGTTGTTGTCTACACTGGAAAAGAAGGAAAGAGCTCCCAGGGATGTCCAATTGCTAAATGGGTATGTGACAATCGCATGTAAAAACATATATTTATGCAGAGAGTGTGTATACATGTGAATATAAAGTATGTGTGTATATATATCTCCCATAATGTCCCAATAATGGCAGTCGTGTGTGTACAATGACGTGACAGGTGATCCGGAGAGGCAGCGAGGAGGAGAAGCTGCTGTGTTTAGTGCGGCAAAGGCCGGGGCACCACTGTGAAACGGCCGTGCTGGTCATCCTCATCCTGGCCTGGGAGGGAATCCCGCGGGCGGTGGCGGACCACCTGTACCAGGAGCTCACAGACACCCTTTTCAAATATGGCTCGCCTACCAGCCGACGCTGCGCCCTCAATGAAGAGTAAGTGCTTATGCTAAGTTTACACCGTATAAGAAAGGATTTTGCCCGTTATTTTCCATAGTCAAGTCTTATTAAGTTTTGTTGAGGTCTATTGTGTTATTCATGACGGGCCTTGGGGCTGTTGAGTCCTGGATTCTCAAAGGTGTATTACGTTTTTTAGCACGGAGCCCAGTGTGTTCCCTCCTGGCCCATCACGTTCTGATGGACGTCTGACACATTTTTCATATTCTGTCAAAGCTTTCGACAGATAAAACATGGACACCGGGCAGTTTTGAAACTTGTTTGTGGCCATGGATTTTTTTTTACACTTAAAAATCTTACTGGACATCCACGGCAATCACAGTTATGTTTGCCAATTCCAACCCTCCGCGTTGTCTCACATCTATCCAGTTTTTCCGTCGGTGGTCTGAACCGTAATTGCCGTGACCTCTGGGAACTTAATGTGAACGTGGCTACCTCTTTCCCGTCCACAGTCGGACCTGCGCCTGTCAGGGGTTGGACCCGGATACCTGCGGTGCGTCCTTCTCCTTCGGCTGCTCGTGGAGTATGTACTTCAATGGCTGCAAGTTTGCCCGTAGCAAAGTGCCACGCAAATTCCGCCTGCTTGGTGACTACCCGGAGCAGGTAAGAGATTGTTGTCAGGTCACGATAATCATCACCAAAATGATCTCGATTATCGCTACTATCCTGATATTCATTTCACAGATAAACGCACTGCAAGCAGTTTCATTTGAACCAGCAATGCTATGCACTTTTTGGACGTTACAACTTCAATGTTATCAAAGTTTTTACACCAAGTACCCCGTAAAAAAAATACTTGGAGATTTTACCATCTCATCTTTATGACTTTTAGGAGGAGAAGATAGAGAAAAACCTCCAGAGTCTTGCCACTGACCTTGCACCACTGTACAAGTGCCTCGCTCCTGAAGCCTTCCAGAACCAGGTATGAAACACAAAACTCTTGTTTAACATTTTTCTACCCAGTATTTACTCTTCATTAACCCTCAGAATTTCCATAGACTTGGGATCAACTACACTACGATTTATATTCATCGATAAATCACATTCATCGCACCATTCAAACCAAATGTTCCTGTATCTCATCTCTAGGTGGAACAAGAGGAGAAAGGTGACTCCTGCCGGCTAGGCTGTAGGGAGGGACGTCCTTTTTCGGGAGTTACGGCTTGCGTGGACTTTTGTGCGCACGCTCACAAGGACAACCACAACATGAATAACGGCAGCACTGTGGTAAGCGTCTCCACTCCCCAACTTCAAGGTGGCTGTGTGCCACACAAATTGTTTCATTGTTCATTAGATACTGAAGTAGTTTATTTTGAAAACAAAGTCTGTGGTGAAAAAAAAAGGTTGGGCACCGTTGTGGTACAGTTTGCTTCAAGTTCAACCCATTCCAAAGCTAATTTTTCTGCTTGTTTTTTTCTTGTTGTTTTTTTTCCAATCTAGGTTTGCACTTTAACAAAGGAAGATAACCGCGCGGTTCGGAACATACCGGGAGACGAGCAGCTCCACGTTCTTCCGCTCTACAAGATCTCCAACAGGGATGAGTTTGGTCGTGTTGAAGGGCAGTGGGCCAAGATCCAAACCGGTGCCCTCCAGGTTTTGTCATCCTTCCCGAGAGAGGTAAGCAGATATTGAATTCCCTAATGGCCACGGCACCAATAATGCAATGAAATATGAATATAAACCTTATTTTTGTTTGGTTTTTTTTGGTCAGGTGCGTCTGCTAGCTGAGCCGGTGAAATCAGCTCGCAAGATGAGGCAAGAAGCTCGTTTGAAAGCTCAAGCTGAGAAGCTGGAGAAAAAGCTCGGCTTGAGCCCTCTCACTCCTGCTAAAGTAAAACGAGAAACCCCCACCAAAGGCGGTAAGTCCAAATCTTTGTTCAAGTTACATACTGCTTTCAATGCGTACCCAACTCTAACCCTGAATGTAAAACATAAACCTGGCTGTCGGTGAGTCACTTGGATGTTTTTATCCATGATGTGTGTTTTTTTTAATAATAGGATTTCAAATGTTAACGTTATCCTCCTGGCCTGCAGGCAATTCCTGATGAGAATGAGGCAGGTCCTAGTCAGTCAAGTGAGGATCTACCAGGAGTGTCAGCCACAGTAGAAAAGGACTGCATGAGGAAGGAGAGACAGGAAGTGACACAGTGAGAAGATGACATGATGAGGACATATACAAGCCAAATCGTACATAAGGGCTTTAGAAAAAAAACAACTGTGTACTGTAGGTATTGTGCCAAAAATAGCATCTTTAAGAGACGTTTACACAACAAGCACCTTAGTAAAAAAAAAAAAAAACACAGCCATAACTATAAATAGGTTGCTATGAAACGTTCCTTTTGAGCTACATGCCAACTGCGATGCTAAGCTAATGTCCATGCTTTGTATTGCTTTGATGGGACAGTCCCCTCTGCCAACATGACCGCCACATTGACACACTTTTTAGCCTGCTCCAGCCTACTGTAAGTTTGTTTATCTATGACAAGAGAGCAGCGCAAAGCCGGACAACACATGACCAATGTGTCTGCTGAATGACAAATTGCGGCCAATTGTGGCAAATTCTGGAACTGATAAACTTTCAAACGTACTGTATAAATGAGTTTTCGAGTGGACTGGACTATTTGTTGAGTCTGGAGTTCGAGGTTTCACTGTAGTTAGAAACAAATCATGAAAATGATTTTCTAGTGTCTTTAAATCCACCCATTTTTTGGTTTTCAAAACAGAGCAACAAGCCCTTTACAACAAACTATCGCCTCGCCCCGCCAGCGTGGACCGTTGCCAGGCCAGCACTTACAGTCAAAGCACCAGCAACTACCACCAACAGAGGGACCTCGTGCCCCCCAACAACCACCACCACCCGCCCGGCTTCCCGTTCGGACCCAACCACTCGAACCCGTCGTATCAGACCACCAACGACGCGATGAACGGTTACCCGGGCGACTACCCCTGTACTTTTAAATGTGAGCCCGGCGAGACGCATTCTCCCCCACGGAGACCCTCGACCAGCGGGAGCGCCCCTCCATCCTCCTCCTTCTCCCCTCGACCTACCTCTGAGGGCCTCTACAGCAGGCTAAACGGACTCCACGGGTTCGAGGAGGAAGTGAAGCAGGAGGAGGTGTGGTCGGACAGCGAGCACAACTTCTTGGACCACGACATCGGCGGCGTGGCGGTGGCGCCGTCGCACGGCTCCATCCTCATCGAGTGTGCGCGGCGGGAGCTGCACGCCACCACGCCCATCCTCAAACCCGACCGCCGCCACCCCACGCGCATCTCCCTGGTCTTCTACCAGCACAAGTCCCTCAACGAGCCGGGCCACGGGATGGCCATGTGGGACGCCAAGATGGCCAAGAGGGAGCGGGAGAGGGAGGAAGAGGAGGAGGAGCAGAGATTGAGGATGGAGGATGGCGGGAGAGGAGGAGGAGGCGGAGGGGAGAAGGAGGAAGGGGCAGGGCTGGACGGGGCGGACGCGTGGAAGGCCAGGGACGTCCCCACGCGGCAAACGTGGACGCTACCGAGGGATGGGGTCATCACCGTGTCCCCTTACGCCCTCACACAAGTGACCGGTCCTTACAACAGCTGGACTTAGTCAACACACACACACACACACACACACACACACACTGTGCTTATTTATGCCTTACCTCAATCAACTTGAGACTGCTTCTCTTGTTTTTTTTCTACCTGGTTTTAATCATGCTCTTCTGATCCCAGTCAATGGAAAGCCGCTTTAGTATTTATTCAATACCCTTGATATTAAGCGTACGCTTCTTTGACATACGAGGACAACTTTGGCATACTAGTAGGACAACTAACTGTGCACTAGTTGACATCCTCATTCTATTAGGAAAGCTGTTTGAGCATTTATTCATCATCCAGGACATCTACAGTAGCTTAAGTTCCATGTACTAGTATGCCACACCAGTAGGACAACTGCATGCTACAAGTGAGGCAAAAGTGTGCACTAGTTGACATCTGTGAACAACCTATAAACTACCAGTAAAGCACTTGATGTTAACTACTAGAATTGTATGTCACTAGTACCATACAATTATCAGCTAGAGCACAGTTTTACTGTGTACTGTGTAGCGTGCCTGATTTTTCCTACCAGTGAGGACAAAGAGTGTACTAGTACACAGACCTTTAAGATGGATTTCAAGGATATCAGATAAAGACTGAATCAGCTTTTTTGAAAGCTGTTTGAGCATTTATTCTATATCAATTATATCCATCTTAAGGTCTATACTAGTACCCTATTTGGTATAGTAGAAAAACGTTGACATACTGTTACTAGTGAGGCAAAATGGTCACTAGATCACATCTGCGTGCGACTACATGGAAAGCCATTTCAGCATTTGTTCAATATCCTTGATATCCACATGTACTAGTATGCACTTAGTCTTACTCATAAAAAAAAAACACTGCACTAGTAGAATGACTATCTTTCTAGTAGTCTTTTCCCCACTGCTACTAACACTTTTTGGCCTACTAGTAGGATACCGTTTGAGAATTTATTTGGTATTCTTGACATCCATCTAGGTACATGTTGCTACTAGTATGCTCTTTGTCTTCACTAGTAAGACAATTGAGCACACTAATAGAACAACTGTGTTTTTTCCCCCACTGCTAGTGCCACAAAAGAAATGATTTGGATATCAAGGATATCAAATAAAAATCTTTCCATACTAGTAGCGCATAGATGTCAACTAGTGCACTGTTTTGTCTCACTATAAACATGTTGTTATGTTACTAGTATGCCAAAGGTGTCCAACTAGTATGCAGAAATGTCATACAGTCATGGAAGGCAGTAGTAGATTTTTTTTTTTTACTAAGACAGAGTTGTTCTACTAGTGCACTAAATTGTCTTACTAGTTTACTGGTAGAAGATAAAACATAGTAACTAGTAAGACAGTCATTCTAGGTTCTTGAATAAATACTCAAAAGTATTTTGAGGCTTTCCCCCCCTTTTTTGTTAACTGTGAGTTTTATGTTTATAAAAGAGATGGTGCTTTGAAGCATTTTTAAAAAGTTTTTTAAAACTGGTTTTATATATACAGTATACAGTATATATGTATACACACATGAACAAAAAAAAACGTAATTATTTATTTCTTATCATTTTTATTTAATTCCTGGTGTTAAGCCTGTTTACTGCAAGAGTTCTATGATAACCTGTTGCATCAGAATTAGAATGACAGTGGTACCTTGCTTTTGTTTCTAGTTAAGTGCCATTCTCACTGTTCACACACTATATCATGCATAAAGTAATTTTTACTACGGATGATCTCATGTAGCATAACCGCTTCACACATCTGCTCCCCCGGTTTCTGTTGTTAATGAAAGAAAGGATTTGTTGTCTGGAAGGTTGCTAAGAAGCACTTTGTTTCATTTTCTCTCAAGCTTCACTTGAAACTTTGTCCCAAATGTTAGGCCTAATTATGTATGTACAGATAGGGATTTTTATATATATATTACAGTTTTATTTTACAATATTGTTGCTTTTTTTTTTTTAAACACTTAGCATTCAGAGCAATTATGATTTATGTCAACAAAGTGCTTATCATGAGTGGCACTTATTTTATGTATGTTCACTTTCTTGGAAAATTGGAATTATCGGAGTTGAGATGATAGGATTTTGCAACTTTTTCTGACTCCCTGTACATTTTATTGGTGCTTGTTAAAACCTCAATTTGTCACATATGCCAACAATTGCCAGTTTGTACTGTATTTACAAAAAAAAAAATAAAATGTAAACAAGGTGCAAACATACCGATTTCCACCATATTAACCGATTTTTGTTGGGGAAAGAAACACTTGTCATGACACCATCATTCATTTAAGCAGCTTTAGACAATTTCATGCTTCCTTCACAGCATCTGTCAAAATAAGGTAATTTGATTTGATTTAAAAACTTGAAATGTAATTTTAAGGACTCTTGAAAGAAATATCTGCACAAATGTCACACGACTGGTGACGTAACTTCTTCTTGGTGCTAATGGGATAAGTTAGTTTACTGACTCAACTTGGTTTTATACTTAATACGGATGGTGCTCTTTTAAAAATGAAAAGTAAATGTATTGGAGTCTATACAAAGGTTTTGATGCTGTTGTGAAACACATTTGATCATGATGTATTTTTAAAGTTAAATGCAAACCATAGTCCAGTTCCAATGTCTTCCGGAACAACACACAATGAAATGAATGTAAGCATGTTTGAAATCAGTTGATTTACAGGAAACTCCATTAAAAAAAAAAAAAAAAAAACATTGACGCCTTCTTAAAATAATCTTCCAGATTTTTCAAGAAACAAAAAAATTAACCATTTGCATCATGAGGAGATGATTTAGGCATTAAAACAAAAATTGCAAAAAAATATAAATATATTTTTAATTATTTTAAGAGGGTGACGATGTTTCAATGTATTGTATCAGTCCACATTACAAAATTACATTGATTTTTATTTTCATTAACCACAAGCTATCACCAGCGTTAAAAACCTGGGGGGGATTTTTTTTTTTTTACTAGTTAAAATGTTGTGTAAATATGTATGTGAACTATATTGTTTTTACTGTACTGTGTGTAGACGATGGATGCTCTTGCTTATTTTGCAACAGAATTATGTGGCTAACATCAAAAACAAAAAAAGATTATATCCATTTTAGACTTAAGAGGAGACTAAATTTTGCATTTCTTTTATGGATGTCTGATCATTTTGGGATTGTGAAATAAAGTCATATTTATATTTTGGACTCAATTATAATATTCTGTTTATGGTTTGTTATTTACATTTATGGGCTACTATATATTACACTGTTGGCCCTGCTTTTAGTTAATTTAGTAAGCTGCAGTTTTATAGTAAACTCAAGGCTAATGTTTATTCCCACAACACGATGCCGTGCTTGATTAATGTACTACATTAACATTTGACTCACTGTTGTGGAATTTAGACTTTTTCCTTTTCATATGTAAGATGAGTCACTCGCGAAATTTGAATGCAGTGTGACTCAAGAACCAATGACGGAATTTACTTTCACCTTTAAGAGATCATGGACGCCACATAGATAAATAATACAAATAAAAATATATAAATATTAACTAAAATCTTAATTTAAAAATGGTGAGTAGTTGACAAACCATTCTCATTGTTGCGGTATTCATGTTCATATAAACATGGAAAATTAGCCGACAATTCATTGTTGGTAAATATGAAGGATGATAACCATTTTCCGATCAGCCATATTTGGCCGGTATGGGTTTCCGCATTGTATCCATACGCCAACCTTTCACAACTTAATTAAACGGTGCAAATTTGCGTAAAATCATACATTTTATGTGTTAATATCGTAAGTGAGTGACCATTTATTATTACTAGACATGCGGTAGTAAACTGGCGTATGTCAGCCATGTTTGGGCGGTATCGGCTTCCGTACATGAGTGGCTACGGTGTGACGCAGCGGGGCTTAACGGGCAGATCATTTCTACAGTCAAGATGGCTACATCGGAACCGGTAAGTGTAGCAAACGCTAACTGAGAAAATCGACCGGTTTCCCCGTAAAAAAGGTGGCCGTATCCTGTCTATGTTTGACCACTTTGTAATTTAGAAGCACATAGTTGGGGCGACATCGAGTATTCTCAAAGAACTCCTTGTGGTTTCGTTCACAAGGGGCGTCTTTTGGCGTGGGTAGCTGTTAGCAGCATTTAGCATCCAGCCATGGCTCACTTTGTTGGCTGGGAGGGAGGCTTGGCTGCCTGAACGTCGCATCATTCAAACTCAATGACTTGTTGGGATGAAATACAAAAATATAGAATGCTTACCTGTTATAAATGATTATGAGTCTTTGTTTTCGTGGCAACTTTAATGAGCTTGAACTGAACGCCGTCTTGAATCGTTAATTAAATTTTGACACGTGTGTGTATGTAAGCTTGCAGCTGGGCTAGCCATAAAGCTAGCACCGGAGGCTAATACATCATTAACCACAAAGAAATAGTGGGGTTTTTGTAACGTATTTTTCTTTTATTGCCTTCCCTTGTGTACAGTCGCCAGTGTTATACTGTATATCGTTTTGAATTTCTCCTATGGAGTTTTTGGTTTCGGTTACTTGGGTTGGATCAGTTTCTATTCATCATTTTGACCATTCAGGGGTCCTAAAAGTCACACATTGGCATTTAAGGCAAAGAATGCATCACACAAGGGCAGTGAACGCACCTTCGCGAGTTAATATGTTGAAACGGATGGTGGCATAGTAATTCATCACTCCATCCATCAAATCAACCGTCCCAATCCTCGTTGACATAATTGAAAATGACATTGCAGTCATCTGTTTCAACCCCCGTCCCTAAGAACCACCACGTGTTTTATGTTAAGTGTTTTTGATAAAAGATAAATACCACTGTTTTATATTCTATTGACATCAAACCAGTCTAAACGGTATAGTGATGCAGTAAGGTTGACTAGCTTAGAAATAGTGAACTGTGAACCCTGTTAAGTTAGTTAATAGATGTCATAAATACCTTTATTCCTTTTGTGTCTTTGTATAATAATTAAAACTCTATGTATCAAGCAATCTATCAAACCCTTTATTTAATGTCATAAATACCTTTATTCCTTTTGTGTCTTTGTATAATAATTAAAACTCTATGTATCAAGCAATCTATCAAACCCTTTATTTAATCAGAAAAAATAAAACCTTGCGGTATAGCTCTTTTTTGTAAGGGTTCTCAGTCCACAAAGATGGAATCACAATTCATGTCATAACAATACAATGTATACATAAAACAACACGAGTAAACTAGCGATAGACAACCATCCACCCAGAACGGAGAGCAGTAATACTGACCAATGCTACATTCAAACTGTAAGGCATGATGCCACCTTACGCCATTTTTATACTCCGCTACAAATTCTATCTTGAGATATGTCCGTTTCTCCTCATCTGTATCAAAGAGGTAAGTTTTTCAACTTTTATGTTCCACTGAAGGAGTTTGGGGAAGATTTTCTCTATTGAGCTATTGTGGTGATTAGTACATTAAACATAAGACCAATGTGTTTTGCCTTTTCTCCTGCCTCCTTGCAGAAGGCACCCGAAACTGAAGAGCCGCAACCCGACTGCCAAGTCGCAAACCAGGAACAGTACATCAAACACCCCTTGCAAAACAAGTGAGAATGAAATCAGCCCATGCTTAGTGAGATTGTTGTTGTTTATGAATAGTTCTGTTGCTAAGTGCCTTCTAGACCGTTCCGCTTCTCCAGGCTATTCCCGTTTGCCGGTGCCGCCTCGTGTTATTACGGTGGACAATGACGCCCGGTCCGCTGTTAGCAGGGTGTAAACAAACAGACAATTACCCCATCAGTGTTTACGGCTTGGGTGCAGGGTGACTGTGCGGCCGGGCGGGATTGTAGCAAGGGGAGTCACCGAGTTCAGATGATGGCCCCACATTGCCCCCCGCCGGCCCCGCCTACTCTCCAAACAAATGAAAGAATCACCTCAGTGGCCGTAAACAAAGGCCGCACTTGTGCTGCACTTTTCACTCTTCTCTGGCATTCATAAGCATTCTGGCAGCGTTGTCGTCTTCCGCTCCATACTGCGTTTATTGCTCTTATCAGCTGCCGATGATGCTTGAGAACAAGACTTGTCAAATGCCGTTCTCATACCGAGACGAGAAGAAGAGGGTGTCCGCCCATTAGAAACTTCATTAATTCATTCAAACGTTATTTGCCACGACCGTGTGAAAGCTGACTGTTTGTTGTTGTATCCCCCCCCCCCCCCCTCCCAGATGGGCCCTGTGGTATTTCAAAAACGACAAAAGCAAAACCTGGACGGAGAACTTGCGTCTTATTTCCAAATTTGACACAGTGGAGGACTTCTGGGCGTGAGTATTCTTTATTTGGGCACTCAAATCAGCATTTTAATCACCGTCCTCCCTGGAATTGCATGATGCAGTGTTCCCACGCTATAATGCGTTTCTTTCTTTTTCTTTTTCTTTGAGCGGTTGTTTTTTAGGGCTCAACAATTTAGGAAAATAATCCAACAGTTTTTTTTTTTTTGCCCGCTCTATTTTGATTGTGAATAATGCAACAATTTTTTCCAAGGTCTGTTTATTTTTTCATCAAACACATGAATTACTTCAATCTGCATTACAATAAATTATCAAAGGCAAATGAAACATTAAGATGACATATAGAATACATATACATTAAAAACAGTGCTGACTGATCTACAGTTGGTCACATCACACTGTAATTTCTCTTGTATAATACACTTTTTTTTAAAACTAAAAATGTCATTAAAAAGCGAGGCTGTGTATTATAAATATGTAGGTACACGGAAAATTACTAAAATTTGTCACATTGTTTAAACCTATAGCGCTACTTGGGGGTTCTCAAAAAGTAAATAAAAACAAACGTGTATTCCGTGATAAGTTTAATTTAACTCAAAGCTTCTTTTTTTTTCTCTCTCTCTCTCAAAAAAAAGAATTGCCTTTGGATGTGTCCGATTTTTAAATTGATCACTGAACAGACAACAGCAGAACCCAAGTTGAAGAACGCTGCTTTCGCAAACATTTCCCACAACAAATAATAGAAATTGAAACCGTCTTTTCCCCTCATAAATCTGTCATGAACTGGACACGACCGTTTCTCAATAATGTTTTAACATTGCATCAGTGCACTGGTTATTCCAAGAGTACTTTGCTGAGCTTCTCAAATGACTGCCATTGTTTTCTCTTATGCCAGGAAGATGGTCTTGTCAGAGTTCGTCCACTGATTAAATCAAAAAGGAACTACCCTGCCAACCACACACATGCACAAGTCTCATTAGTCAGTCTTTAAACATTTATGACAGTGAGACTTTTGCCGTTAAGAATAGACTATACAGAAATAAATTCATTAATGTACAGTGGTGCCTTGAATTACAACCGATCTAAATGACTTTCAGTTTTTCGAGTTGCACGCCATCGCTTGGTCGATTTCCTTCTGAGGGTCGCATCAAAGAGTACTTTTTAATTTCTGAGTCTTTCATTTGCTCTTTTCAGATTATACAACCACATACAACAGCCCAGCAAGCTCGTCTTTGGATGTGATTATTGCTTATTCAAGGTACTTTCTTCACCCCCCCCCCCAATCCCCTTCCCCTTTACCTCCTACCAACAAGCTCACAAGTGCGCTGCTTGCGACAGCTGTGATGACAGGCATGTGTGTGCGCGCGCGTTGCGTTCCAGGACGGCATCAAGCCCATGTGGGAGGACGACCGCAACAAACTGGGGGGGCGGTGGCTGATGACCCTCAATAAACTCCAGCGGTACAACGACCTCGATCGCTACTGGATGGAGACGGTGAGTGTGCGCACAAGACAATACACTGGTGCCGTGACGATGTAAATAACAGGGATGTGATTTTTCCGCTAATTCGCGGAATTCCGCTTTTTTTTATCCCCCTCCCCCAAAAAAAAACGTTTTTTTTTATTTTTTTGTAGTTCATTGTGTATGCACATGACTCCGACAGATAACATCTTCTGCTATAACAAAGACATTTGTGGTATGCTCTAATATGAGTTACTTTTCATTTGGTCATGATACAATTATTTGTTCATGAAATTTGAACTCTTCAACATTATTTATGTGTTAACTTAGTAATCACATTAGTTAGATATGATGATATTCTCAGTGATAGTTTTTAAAAGCAAAGGCAGTCAAATGTTTTTGAATGTGACTGATTTTGAGTTGACTAAAACTGCCATTTTATATGGGATAGTTCAATGTACATTGAAAATTTATGCTGTTGTTTTGTCTATTTCTTTGTCATGTGATCGCATTGAAAGTACTTAAAAACACGGAAAACCCATGAGCACCCCTTGTCCCCCCACCAGGGCACTGCCCTGGATCTAGCTGGGTGCCGGCGGCCCCCAGACCCCCGGCTAAATTTTCAGATAATTTCACTTTGGTCAAATCACATCCCTGAAATAAGAGTAAAGAATGAAAACAATTTGTGCATCATGGTTTCATGCATTATTTCAATGGGAATTATGTTATTATTAATATAGACAAATATACTACATAGATTGCGCACACAGATGATTTCACCAAGCATTGCGATTACTCGAGTAATCAAAGGGAAATTCTAAAATGATCAGTTTGTGACGGCCGTAAACCAAGCGACCGTTCATAACTGCAGAATTTAGAGTTGAGTTGGAACTGACCAAGTCAAAGGCGCGTACGTGCTGATGTTAGCGCCATGTGTTTATGACAGCGTGCATGTTTTCACAGCTCCTGTGTTTGGTGGGAGAGTCATTCGACGAGGCAAGCGATGACGTGTGCGGAGCCGTGGTCAACGTCAGACACAAAGCGGACAAAATAGCCATCTGGACCAGCAACTGCCAAAACAAGGACGCCATAATGACGATAGGGTGAGCTCTTCACTTTTGCGCCCTTGACACTCGCACAAGCCACACTAATAAACTATTCGCTAATTGAATTACTCAGTGCACACCAGTAGCATTTGAGGCTAAATAGCACGCTAGCACAGTGTGATGCAACGTCACACAGTGGTAAACAAATATGCGCCCGAGCCTTTCACACAAACAGTATTGTATCTTTAGACTTGGACTACAGTTATTAGTAGCTCCAAAGAGAGAGATGCAGAAACATACTTTCACTAGCAACACTATCAATGAACTCAACCTAACAAAGCCACCAAGATTCCAACAGAGGGCGCCAAAGTAATATTTTAACCCCAGAATTTCTAAACATGTGAATTCTTCTAAACAAAAATTGCAGATTTTTTCATGACTTGTGTATATTATAATATTTTTTTTTTGTTACTTTTATTTATTTGAATTGCATTGAGGCCAACTCAAATGCTAAAATTATTATTTTTTTAACACAACACAGTGATGGAAAACCAAGTGAGCAGAAGATGGCAGCGTCAACCTTATTTGTCCATTTTTTTCCCTTGGCAGGCAAACCTACAAGGAACTTCTCAGCATCCCCAGCAAAGCCATGCTGGGCTACCAGTCGCACGACGACACGTCCAGCAAAAGCGGCTCCACCACCAAGAACATCTATTCCATTTGAAATGCCCCTCACCGGCACCGTTAGATTTCAACAATTTCAAGCCCAAATCATCATCATCACCATCATCATTATGGTAACGTTTTGAGTTATAGTTAACTACAATAATGTTGTTCCTTTTCACTGAGGTAAAGAACAAACGCACCACTGCTCAATTTCAGTGTGTTTTCCGGTTTAGGAGCAGGGCAAGAAATGTCAAAAATTTTGTGGGGGGGGGGGGAACTGTATGCATCTGAAATAGTTGGAGATTAGTTTTTAACTTGATTTATTCTGTCAAGTGTTACACATTGGTTGGTTTATTAAAAAATGAATTAAAATGAAGAGAGAAAAAAAGAAGAACCCGTGGCCACGTTCCCCAGTGGTTTGGATTTTTAAGGCCACTTATTGTTTCAGCCATGCTGGAATTGTGGATTGTTGCTTGTATTTTTTGTTTCTTTGTTTACCCTCTTTTGCCCTCTTTACATTTATTTATAATGTATACCTTGCAGTTGAGGTCGAATTATTTTTGTTAACGTTTTTTGTTAAGGCTGAAAACGTTGAGTTACTGCATTCTTAGATTACCAATTTTATTTTTTATTTTTTTTTTTTTACAATGTACCATACAGTAAAGATACTGACCCAGCATTTTTTGTGTGTGATATTCACTGTTCTCTCGCTAACAAATTGTAGATAATGACACACTCCAGACACACTATCTCTTTCTCTCTATTGATGCAACTTGAAAAGATAATATTCATTGTGGAATGATCTATTCTTTTCTTTTTTTTCATAGTGTAACTTTATCTGTTCCCCCAGGATGTATATTAATTACCTTCTTTCAATTAAAAGTTAAGTGCTTTGCATTAAAACCACACGCTGCTTCGTCTTGTCTTTGTAGCACCAGCAAGACCTCTCAAAAGTCACTGCAAAAGTTTCACATTAATGTTGGTTTAATTACATATTTTGAGGTGAGGAAAACACATACAATGTTATGTTTTCTTCTAAAACTTTTTGTAACAATTTCATAAATAGGAACATTTTCATGCTAAGTGAAGATCCACAGCCACTCTGAAGTGAGACAAAAATACTCAAGTCTGAAACACTCATCCATCATGGGGACCGAGAAAAGCTCTTTGTATGTCAAACCCCGGAAGGTAGGCAGAGCTGCAGTTTTTGTTGCGATGCACAGATTAGCATTAGCTTCTGGTAAGCAGCATTAACTTGACTGACTGCCTGGTGAAATTATGCAGTCCTGTTTGTACATACAGTGATGCCTTAGGATAGGAGTTGAATTTATTCCATGACCATCCTTGTAGCTCAGAACACTCATTTCTCAAATCATATTTGCCCATTGAAATGAATGGAAATGGTCTTAATCTGCTCCAGCCACCCAAAAATAACAAAATGGTTGTAATGTGTTACAGTGCTTGTATCTGAAATTTTTGCTCACAAGTCAAAGCATATTGAATTTTTTGCTTGGAAGTCAAAGCATAAGTAACACACAACAGGCCACTCCCAAGACACCTCTGTGCTCTTCATATTGATTGAATGAGACAATAAATTGATGTCGCTCACACTACAAAGGGTATGTTTTCAGCATGTTTGTCATTCACGTTGTTGGTCACACCTTGACGAAAAGTATGACATTCACTCAAAGTTGACAACGTTTCCCAGGCATCCAGCACAACAGGATTTTTTTCTTGTATATCAAACAAGGGGTTAAAGACGTCAACGCAACATGAGTAATCTTCACAGTCAAAGCTCACCCATTAATAAATAAAATAAAAAAAAATAAAAAAAAAAAAAAAAAAAAAAAAATATATATATATATATATATATTTTTTTTTTCATAATCCTGACTACCCGTTCTCCAGCGGGACCCGGGTAGCCTCCTCATAGTTTGTTAGGCCAACATAAAAGGCCTTTCCTCCTCACGCTGGCTGTACAGATTGGACAGCATGTAGGAAGAAAAGAAGCTGAATTCCACCATGTAGCTGAGCTCAAAAAGTTCCAGGTTGGCACTGAGGATCCATTCGAAAACGGCCGACAGGTGGACGTAGTGGTAGTCCTTGTGGGCGAAGCAGAACACATCTGAGGGTGGATTCGGATTAAGGGTTCACAAGATTCGGGCTCGGAATTCAATGAGAATTGTCCGATTTTCTTGTAATAATCATAAAGGGTGCGATAATGAACTGTCTCTTCACATTTTTCACCCCAAAAATGGTTTCTTAGTATTTTAAAAAGATAGCTTCGCATTTTTACGAGAGTAGAAAATATAATCCAATAATATAAATAAAATAAAGGTAAATTCCAGACAAAGTTGTTTATAATTTCACTTATTTTCAAGAAAAAAGTCCATTGAGTATAAAATTATAAGAGGTTTTTTTTTTAGGTTGTGTAATTTTGTTGACACAAAACTTGTAAAAAAAAAAAAAAGGTATTTTAAAGAAAAAAGTCAATCTTGTATAAGAGTAACCATATATTTTTTAATTTGTGAGGAAAAAAGTAATATATATTTTTTTGTATTTCAAAAACAGTTACACTAATTTGTAAAAGTGAAAGTCTTCTTGAGATGTTTTTGTATATTTTTAGGTGAAAAATATTTTTGTTTTTTTTGGAGGGGGGGTTCAAACTTTGTGATATTTTTTTTAGTGCACTCGTACTTTTGAGGAAAAAAGGTTTTGTTTTCTTAGAATAAATGTAGATTTATGAAAGTTTTTTTTTTCAAGACAATTAAAAAAAATTGTAGTCTTTGAGATTAAAAAAACACATTTTTAGAAAAGTTTTTTTTTTCTTAAAGGGGAAAAAAATGATTTTAAAGATTTTTTCTTTAGAAAAAAAAGTTGCCATCCTCTTCAAGATAAACATAATTTTTGAGGAACAAAGTAGTATATTTTTACAAAACAAAACAAAAACATACTGTATGCTTAAGTTGTATATTTTCTAACAAAACATTATTTTTCTAGAAAAAAAGTCACAATCTTAAAAAATATCAACTGTATATTTTCCAGTTTACACATTCCCGTTTGGCTTTTGGAAAACAAATATGCAGCATTGCAAATGGATTGTAGGTGAAATGTGACCAAGGCAGAGTGAGACAATACGTGCCACTGTTGAAGCCGAGCCCACTTTGTCAACAGGATGACGCTATCTCAGACCACAGTTGGTCAGACCTCACACATCCTGTTCCAACACTACTAATGAAGTACCACCTCAAAAAATATTTACCAATCCAAGTACAACCAACATTGAAATACAGCAGCGAAAAAGGAGAGGCTGAGGTTTTATTCCTAAAAAGTATCATTAATATTATCGTTTAGGCTAAGCAGTTTGAATATTTAATTCAGTGATTCTTATGCATACCTCAAGAGGGAGCCCTCGTACCACACTTTAAGGATCACAACCTTTTTTTTTTCTTTTTCTTTTTTAAAGAGGATACAGCAGAGGGTGAGGATGATCTGTTGCACCGTGGACACGGTGCGTAGTGGGTAGAGTAAGTTCTCGTATCCCGTCAGCAGACATCTACCCGTAAGTGCGGTGAGTAGGACCATGTAGCCGCAGATGCACATGAAACTCACCCCAGCCGTCGCGTGATGGAGCAGGGTCAGATACCCAGGCTGGTGGGTAAAAACAACCAATGTATAGTTAATAGAAGCAGTAACTAGCTGTGGAAAAAAAACCACATATGGCTTATTACTATGTTATTACATTGTTATTAATATAATATAACAAAAAAACATCATAAATAGAATAGCATGTAATAGCAAGTACTTAACCCGCGTCTACGCCTAAAAAGGTTTATAACTGCCTATAGATCATGACACAAGATAGTGGCAAAACATATGAAGCTCCTGAACTCAAACCGCGTCCATCAAAATGGTGCCAAAGCAATACTTGCATACCTGACAGCTTTGGCTTTAGCATAAAAACAGTGACCAGGTGGGTATTACTATGTTATGACATGGTTTACATTACATTAGTATACACGTATTGTTAGCTAAGCAAAAAAAAAAAAGTTGTAACTGTTATAACAATGCTATTACTACATTACTACACATTTGTTCTGTCGTTATTTGGTGAATTCAGTAACTGTCACTATATTTTTACGATACTTAGAAGTAAGCAGAGGCAGTATTTAATAAACTCATTACTATGCTAATACATTATTATTACTACATTATTACACAAGTCCGTCATAGTTTATAAAACTACATAACTTAACATTATTTTTGTTGCAACAAAATGTTTCTACATGATTCCCTGCAAACTCCATTGTTAGCCATGTTAATTCAGTAATTGTGGCTAAATTCTTACATTACTAAATAGAATAAAAGAAACTCATAATTATCATATTAGTAATTACATTGTTATTACTGCATTATTACACATTTGTAGCTATCTGCTCGCATGAATACATTTAAATCAGCATCTTTAGTGAGTATGATGTATTTTATTTAAATCTTTCATGGTTTTTAATTCATGTTATTAATTTGGTAATTTTGATAGTAGTGGTATTAAGAGGTGGACTAAGCTTAGTAACGCTGCTATAGAAGGAACAGGTAAGGCCTGCTACTGTTATGTTAGGATTAATACTGCATTCTTCCATGAATGTCGAATATCACATGATATTTTTTGAAAACCGTGGCGTGATTACTCATTATTGTTGTCATGTTTATTTTCAGTTTTGTTTACTCCCTGTCATGTTTTCCTTGTGTGTTCCCCTTGTCTGGTCATTTCCTGTTTTATTGTGAAAAGTCTACTCCTCTCGTTTCTGGTCACTTGCCCTTCCTCGTGTGGTGTCTGTGTCAACCCTGATTGTGTCCACCTGTGTCCCCATCACCCTCATGTGTCATCCAATCAGTGCCCTCAGCCAGGTGTGTCTTGTCATGTCATTAGTGTTGGTGTATTTAGTTGGTTGTCTCCCCCCTGTCTGTGTCGGTTCATTTTTGCTGTTGCCACGTTCGTAAGTCTTTCGCCACGCTGACCTCCTTGCCTTTTCCGGATCCATGTCATGTTGTTAGTCTCGCCTTAGTTGTTTTTTCATGTTTTGCTTCATGTTTTGTTAGTTCAGTTTATTTTGTTCTTTTAAGTTAGCCTTTTTATTAGAAATTAAAACCTCTTTTTGGACTGCACCTCTGCCTCCTTGCTCTGCCTTTCCGCATCTGGGTCCTAAAGCCCCCACCTTACTGACAATTGTGACAGTACATTGTTTGTCATCATAATTGACCAGGAAATATGATGTCATCAATTCAATACAATACTGTACAGTCAACGAAGAGAATTACATTATAATGTATACTAGGAACATGCTGCTGCATGAAGAATGGGGATTTTAGAAAAATGTTCGTACTGTTAAGTCCACCCACCGTAAAACAAGCCGGGGCACATAGTTGAGGGATGACAGGGTGTCCCAACACGTGTGAGGCCCCCCAAAACAGGTTTGTTTGGTGATTTCATTTTTCTGGCTAGATCGCCAGCTAGCTACAACTATTGATGTATTTTCGAACTTACGTTGCAGTTTCCGGCGGCAAACGATCCCATGGAGGCCACAACGCCTAAGACCAACGCCATCCTGCTCAAGTTGGCGTGTTTTGCGTTTTTTTCCAGGACGTGGGCGTGGTGCAATATGCAGAAGAAAAAAACTACAAAAGAAGATGGTCTTGTCAACACACACACAGGTTTTGTTTTAGCTTTGGAAATAAAAAATAAAAATCATACAGTGCGTCTGGAAAGCAACGAGCCCCAAGCATGACACAGGAAAGAAATAATTTTACTGTGGCGATAAAATAAGTAAAACGTGTACACTAAAACATAATTTGTGCCCACAAATGCACACTAATACTAATTTTGTGACCAGAGGTGGCAAATCCAGGTCCAGAAAGTAAAAACCCTGACACAGTTTGGCTATAGCCTCAGGTGCTAGTTAGCTGGCATCCTAGCTAGCTCCCATATTGCTTGTTTACCTGCTAGGGAGCTGGGATCTTAGCTTTAGCCACTAGTGCTAGCTAGCTACCCGTGGTGCTCACCTGCTAGGGAGCTAGCTAACAAGCACTAGGGGCTAAAGCCAAACGGTAGCAAGGTTTTTACTTTCATGACCTGGATTTGCCACCTTTCGTGTACATACAAATACTCAGGAATTACTGTAGATATGTTGCGCACACTAATACTAATTTGTGACGACAAAATACTAATTTGTTTCAAAGTAAATTTAATGTGCACACCAAATAATTTGTGTTAATTTACGGGCCCAAAAATACTAGGAGTGGCTACAAAATACAAATTAGTGGCCATGAAAAAGTTTTATTTTTTACGTTTGCCTGACATATTGTACTAATTTGTGGCCACTAAATAGATATAACATTCACACAAAATAATAAATTAAAAAAATATATATGGAATGCATATTTGTGGTCATGAAAAGGGTACACGAAATATAATATGCACATAAAATACCACAAAGTACCATTAAATGTACGCTTAACTCATACGTTTTTTTATGCTAGAGCATACAGAAGGCTTTGATGCAGCCTCTGAACTGCGGAGAATGCTTGAAGCAATGGTAGTTATTATAAAAAAAACGGTCAGCAGGTGGCAGCAGAGTATAAGAGATCAACCAGGGCCATGTTGAAAAAAACCCTCTAATGTTTCTTTTGGTAGGTTTACATGTTTCATAGTAATAGAACACAATATTCTGTGGGCTTTGCAACATCTGTAAAAATCCAGTAAAACAGCCGGGAGCAAAGTGGGTTGCTTCAGTAAAAAATGGCTGCGAGTGAATGAGATAATATACCAATTTGTGGCACTGAAAAACTACTTTGTGGCTACAAATAAAATTTTGAATTAATTCCCAAAAAAGTTAACATGTCCAGTGCAGATTTGTCCAGATTTTACACAGAGTAAGCAATTTCTAATTGAGACTTTAGTTTTTTAGTTTTTGTTTGTTTGTATGTACTAGCCTTATTTGAGAATGGAGTAAATGAATCCCCACCTCGAGTGGGAGAACTCACACAGAAAGGAGCCGGCGTTGATGATGGCTGTGAAAAGTGAATTCTCCGGGGCGTAGGTCCCGCTTGTGCTGCACATTTGATTTTTGGGTTAATGCAAATTAATGGATAGGATTAATGGATATGTTGTTACCTTATGGTGGGAACCCTACAACAGCCAGTGGTGTGATTGACTGTGCAGAAGTTCTCGCCCCACCTGAGAAAGATCATTCAAATGAATTCTTATAATTGGGCTGCTCGTGTTGGCAGCAATGAGGTCAAACTCACCAGTCAGTAAGCGAGCACACATGTCGGTTCGAGTAGGCCAAGGCATATCTATACAATGAAAATGTGAATTGCATTAAGTAAGAAAAAAAAGTAAATGTCATTCAAATGTATCGAGTGAATTAAACAAGATGTATCTGGAAAAAATATCACATTGAAATCATTGCTGTATTACTGTCAATAATATAGGCTATAAACACACAAATAACATGAAAAGAAAATCAAGTCAGCAAATATACACAAAAAAAATACATTCAAATAAAATGAAACAAATTAAGAATAGCAAGACATTTTTTTCATCACAAACAGATCATTTATGCAGGCTGTAAACAAAAAATCTAGCAAAAACACAATAATAATAGATGATTGAATGAAATCATACAAAATTAGAATTACGTATAAAAAGAATTAAATACCAAATAAAATGTATATTTAAAGTTGAAGTACCAAATTGGTACACATGTAGGTCAATAAAATACCATAGCTTTTAAACTAAAATTCAACTCAAGTAAAAATACTATAAAATCTAAGCACTTTATTAGAAATTATTTCTTTGCACTCTGCTGTAGTGTAAGGATAAAAAGGTTCACCATGTTCCCAAAACAAAGCAAGTTGTCTGAGTTGTGTTTGGAGGACACCGGTTGCGTCAGGGCCTCTTCATGTTTTGATATATGATTTTAAAAAATAATAATAATCAGGTACTGCTTAGCAGACACAATTTTGGTTGGGGGGGAAAAAAGTCATTGGAATGTATATTTCAAATGTGTGCATCCAAAAGTCCATACATGACTTTTTTTTTCAGTGTATCTCAATTTTCTCAAAGTCCTTCTCCTGTCTCTTGTCTAATCATTTTCCCATTAGAAAATTAATTCTAATTATGCAAAAGTTCAATGTAAAAAAGAAGAAGTAGAAATGTAAAAAGTGGAATTTAAAATTAGGGCTGAACAATTTAGAAGAAAAATCCAACTATGATTGATTGCGATTCAATATGCGATTATTTAGTTTCAATGAACCTTTCTAGACACTAAATAAATAAATAATAAAGCATACCAGCCAAACACAATGAATCAGATTTTCCAGCCCAATTTTTTTTCGCGTTTGTGATTTGAAAATCACATTTTTTTACATTGCCATGTCAATTTGAATATGATTAATTGCTCAGCCCTAACTTAAACGCAAGAAAAATATATAGTGACATTAACATAAAAAAAACAAAACGTTTTTTAAACACATTTAATCTATCTTCTTTGCCAACTATCCATACACATTTTGACAATATTGATGAATATTTGCATTGTCGTGAAAAGCATCATAATTCGAAAGCGCAAATATAAAAGTACGTTGACATTTAAAGTGTACTTACACTGCCCACGTTCCAAGGAAGGACGTCAGTGAGAGGCCCAAAGGGAAGAAAATCCACAGCCACATGTCTTGGCAAAAGAAGGGAAAAAAATGAAATTAATATTTCCTTCTGTCCAACTTTATAAATACATGCTTCTTATCAAGTCTGAGGTGTTGCAATGTGTTCTCTTCTGCTCAAGTTTCAGTATGTTCTGTCTGCCACACCTCGCTTACTTCATGTCACAGAACAAACGTGATGCAGGATATGGGCTGGGATACCTGTTTGTTCTTGAGGAATCACAGTTACAGTTACATTGTGTTCGTGATAGTCATCCATTTGTCTGTGTAGATTCGAAGTCATCCAGTTCGTAGGACACCATACGGGGGATTCAAGGCAACTGCAGTTTTTTGTCAATTGTTGTTTTTCACTTTTAATCTAAAATGATTTTTCTATTTAAAAAAAAAAAAAAGTAAAGGAACTTAAGGTTCCCGTCCTATTATGCGTTATTTTGTACAATTTTCTCTCCAGACACTTATATATAAGTAATAAATTGATAAATACACCACGAACCTAAACGTAACACACACAAAAAAATTAAATATATATTTGAGAAACACTAGAAATTGACTAAGGTGTACTCTTCATGATGAACATTAAACGTATACCATTTTTTTGTTTGTTAATTTTTTTATTAAATGTGCGAATCTGTCGATCGCAAGTAACGGGCCAAGTAAAGGACAATTGCTGACGTCAACCATCATTTTTCAAAACAGTTAAGATGGCGGCGCACACGAGATGGGTTTTGTGCCCATTGCTACGGACGATGAGAAATACCACTTTCATTCGGTTTGAACTTTATTTCACTACCGTGTAGCATTTCGTGAGCATTTTATGCGCCCGATGTGATAAATGTGTCAAGTTTGAAGTGTCGTTATTTGCACCATCAAGCATAGCTAACTCTTTAGCGAGGTGCTGTAAGGAAGAAGCTTTGTCCTTTCATTTTCACATTGAGTTGTTAGCATCACTTATTTTACTTGGTAATTATAATAACGGCCTTATCTTTTTTGAGTGTGTCCCTGTTATCGTTTAGGTTAATTTACATTAGCACCGATCAAGGTTAACTTGCATATATCAGCTAACTGCTAACAACGCGTAGCAAAACAAAGAAAATTTAAGGCTTAGAACACATTTCTGCATATTAATGAGTATTCTTAATTTATTTTAAGGTTTCCAGAAAAAAATGGAATTTCATATCACACCCAGTTTCAAAGAAGAGTCCCTTCTGCACCCACAATCAGAAGCACACACGTCCCAAGTGAGAATCTTGCCACCAGCGACCATCGCTCTCACCTGAAGCAAATCTTGACCCTCCTCTTGCTTTGTTTTTTTTCGTAGTACGACAGGTTTCCATCCATACTGAAGACACCCCAAACCCGAGAAGCTTGAAATTTCTTCCTGATAAACCAGTTTTAGGAAGCGGAACACTGGATTTTCCATCTCAGAGCTCAACGCAGTGTTCAACTTTAGCCAGGTTTGGATTATGTCTCCTTTTTCATTTATTTTACTGTCTTCTACTCACCACAATTATTATGCAATCTGCTTATGGATAACGCTTGATTGAGCCAACAATAACATGACAACATCCACAACTTCTACAGAGATCTCTTTGAAATCGAAGGTGTGAAAAGTGTGTTCTTTGGCCCGGACTTCATCACCGTCACCAAAGTAAGCATTACATCAGTTTAATATTTTGTAATTGGAGTAATACCAGTGAGCAGACTATACGTTTTTCGAGATACAAGCAGTCTTTTTTTTCTTTGATTTGAGAGCAAAATTTTGAGATGCTGTATGATAGCAGTGACCTCAACCAATTTTTTCCCCCACATTCTATTTAATTATTTCATTACGGTGCGTTCACGGAACGAATTAAACACATAACTCATGGCACAAATGTATTGAGAACTTCAATAACCCTGCGGTGTTCTCAACAGGTCGACGAGGACTTGGAATGGACGGACATCAAGCGAAATGCCCTGGAGACCATGGCCAAATTCTTTGAGAGCGGCGACCCCATCACGACAGGAGACGTGCACCCAGAAAGTAGTGAGTATAAGAGAACCGATTAGCTAAGGAGCTAGCTATATAAATGATTCAAATGTGGACTTTGTTACATGTAGGTATCTCTGAAGATGATGATGAAGTGGTGTTGATGATTAAGGAGCTTCTTGACACCAGAATCAGGTAGTGAGCTCAGACGAAGAACTAAATTAATGCAGCAACTATTTACGGGGCTAATATTTCTCTATTTCTGCTGTGATCCACGCAGACCGACAGTTCAGGAGGACGGCGGCGACGTGGTCTACAAGGGATTCGTGGACGGCACGGTGCAGCTGAAGCTGGTGGGTTCCTGCACGGGATGCCCCAGCTCCTCGGTGACCCTGAAGAACGGCATTCAGAACATGATGCAGTTCTACATTCCCGAAGTAAAGGCAGTGGAGCAGGTGACTGTTGCGTTCAAATATCTGGTGGTTGTTGGGTCGTAACATCGCTACGGAGATGCCATTCGTTAGCCTTTGTAATTGCTTTTCACATTTTGTGTTAGCATTAAGCTAACGCATTTTAAGACAAAGTTATGTTGTTTTAAATACACAGTGTGTAATTCTTTTTGTTTTGTTTTAATCTTAACCCACGTTTATAGGTGAAATCTGTGATGTAGATATTTTTTCCACTGTTTGAATTTGAAGTTTGTGGGACTAGCACTATTTTAATCTCTACTGGTCTTTTATTCCCGTGCAGGTGGAAGATGAAGTGGACGAAATCAATACCAAGGTTTTTTCAGAGCTGGAACGCAAATTACAAGAGTAATTAATCAAAGTTGATTGACAAATGTGCTACTTGATCATCTTCGCTTCACAAAGGAGAGAAATTAAGAAGCGCTGTTGCTGTGTGTTTATCTGTGCCTGCTATTTACTGTTGAAATAATAGGTTTCACTTTTCATCGCAGAAATGTTATGACATTAAGCTAAAGAAGCTAATGTGCTGTGAAAATACACATTTTGCATACTGTATCCACAAAGCATGGTCTGGTTTGTGTTGTCGCTCCTGTGATGGCTGCAAATGATGTTATATTTATTTTTACTGTATAAATAATGTATTTTTGGAAGGTTTTGCACATTATAGTGTAATGCAGAACGACAATGCTGAATTCCTGCTCTATGTTGTAAACAGATGATCTATTGGGAAATTGTGGATTAAAGAAATGTAGGTAAGAGTATCCAAACAAAGGAGCACAATTAACTATTGTAGTAAGTTGCCGTGTCCACTGCATCACAATAAAGTTCACAAACTAATACTGAACACTGCTGTTTTTTACAGTCAATATAACCGTACTCACAGTCATGTATTCAATATCTTCTGTGAGGTGGTGAGATATCTACAATATCCAGACAGCCATGCACAGTATATCGTGTCTATATAGTTTAGCCTGGGCCCTAATGAAATTTCGTTCTATTTCAGCTTGTTTGTTACAATTGATGTGTTTCTATGGAGTATTTTCATTTGGTTTGGGATTTTAACAGGATTATTTTTGAAACAGCAGAGGTCTGCGTATAATTGACATATATTCAAATGTATTGAGTTTTTGTTGTTGTAGCCAATAAAATATTCAAAAACACTGATAAACCTCCATAATATCCACCCCACGCCCCCCAAAAAAACAAAAAACAAAACACCGTTGCCGAACCGCGAGTATGCGGGGGTCCAAGACTACGCAAACCAGGCTGTCTGTCATATACTGCCCTCAGGTGGCCAAGACGGGTAGCAGCAGAATGTCCATTCAATAGTTGCAAAGTGCGCTGAAAACATTTTATTTATTTATTTATTTATGTAATTACTGTATGTTTTCATAAAATCAATTATTATAGTAATATTTATCTAATTTAAAAATATATATCTTCATTACGCGCATGCGTAGTGCTCGTCTCCATTCTCTGACGGCCGGGTGCAGTGGACAGCGGTAAGTCAAGCTGCGAAGATACTCGTTAAATAACAAACATAAACTCATTATTTGCTCTCGTTACTTATCACTAGATGTCGACGTGACTTATTTTTCCACTAGGCTTGTTACTATGGCTACGTTGCGTGTGCTTAACATTAGTGACAACGAGTCAGCTGCTAGTGTCAGCAAATCGTTAACCGAGGCCTCCATAACAAATCCTGCACGAGGCTACTCCGGCCACGAAGCTAAAGCTAATGCTAATTGCTTCCTCGTGGTCCGTGTGGCGTTTGTCTAAATAATAGTGAGTCTGAAGTTCAAACATAGCTGGAACAAGACAAACCTCGCTCATACAACCGCGGTGATTTAAACACACGAATGCGTTTCCGTATTGGCAACCTTTAATTGATACACTGTGCGTTAGCAGATTGCTATTTCAAAGTGGCTAAGGGTAGCCCGATAGCTTTCGGGATTTGCCGTGTCAGCAGTTGCTGTTTAAACAGTTTTATTTATAGCAAGTGCAATATCCAAAAATTATAACCCGTCAGAAAATAATGTTTAATCATCACATATTATTCGTTTAGTCATAGTAAAGCGTTTCAAAGCCTGAGTTAAGTGATTCGCTTTCAATTCCTTTTACGTATTTTGTTAAATTAAAGGTGGAAATATGTCGCAAGCGCATTGTGAAGTTGCCCTTGACCAGTGTGCTCACGTTGTTAGTTCTAGTTGTTTGCGTTCTGCCTGGAAGTGTGCAGCTCGCTATTATTGCAAGCACTGTGTGCCTTACGGCTTCTGAAAAGAAACAGGACCGTGAGTAGTTCTGATACTTAGCTATTTTAATTGTTAAGCAGTCATGTGAGTACTTTATTCGTTCATAGCATTTTGTTGATTAAAAAAAAATATATATATATTTTTTTTTAGGGATAAGCAGCAAGACGGTGGCGAGTGGAGACGAGCTTTCACCCGAGTGAGTCATGGCCCAGTTCGGGGGACAGAAAAATCCGCCCTGGGCGACTCAGTTTGCCACCACCGCCGTGTCTCAGCCGGGACACACGGCCCACACGGCCCAGTCTCTTGACATCAACTTGCACTGTGAGTATAATAAACCAGATTTTCTTCCTGATCTTTGAAGTTACGCTGGTACCTCAAAAAATGAGTCTGAAAAGTCACAGTTGAAACCATCATGTGCAACATCAAGTGCGTTTACTACCACTAAATCTAAAAAGCTATTACACTAATGAGTCCGAGTGTAAAAAAATATGTTTGTAAGTTTTAAAGGTGAGATTTTTAATTGTTTCCCCACACAACAAAAGTTGTCTTAATATGTCTGGAACATTGTTTTAGCGAAATACTACAAGGATCAAGAATTATAGAACATTTTACAGAATTTACACACCCTATTTGTATATAGTCTAAAATATTAACTTGATCAGCTCAATAATTTTCTTTATAGAAAGCCCTGGCAAGATTTCTTTTGTTTCCGTCCCACAGCTCTCGGCGTGCAGCAGCCTTCCCTCCTGGGAGCCTCCCCCGCCGTCTACTCCCAGCAGTCAGCCTTGGCTGCCGCCTCTCTCAGCAACCAATCCTCTGCCAACTATCAGCTGTCCCAGCAGACGGCCGCTCTACAACAGCAGGCGGCAGCGGCGGCCGCTGCAGCCGCACTGCAGCAGGTCGGTCACAGCACAGGAAGCTGGTAGCAGACGTGTATCGAACAGCACACTTGTGTCTTATCAGCTGCGCACGTGTCTGTAGTCGCAGATCAATTCGGCCCTCCAGCAGTATCAGCAGCAGCAGCAGCAGCAGCAACAACAACAGCAGCAGCAGCAGCAGCAACAGCAGCAGCCTCCCCCGCAGCAAACGCTGCAACAGCCGTTGTATAGTGTGCCTCATCAGGTGAAACATGCTCCTTGTGTCACACTCAGCACACTGAAGGGACATTCTAAGTACAACTGGTGCACTCCCTATAGTGACTTAGCCATTTTGTAGTTATGTTCCACGATGCATGTTGAAAAGTAGTTCACAACAAATGCTCACTAGAATTTTTTTTTTTTTATCCCAGTATGCTTTGCAGCGAGACAAAAAAAGCAACACACCACCACACGGATGGATGTAGTGTTTTGTCTGTATTGATTTTTTTAAAGTACACTCAGTTTAAAGCAATATATTATTGTGGGCCGTCACCCATTTTACAATAATGCAGCACATTGTAATTACGCAAGCCCTCTGTTTTTTTGTAATATTGAAACATGTTAGCTATGTCACCGATAATTATGACACTCATTCCTGATTACTGTTCAATGTTAACGCCATTTTTTGGGGGGGGTGTTCTTGTCCCAGCTTCCACAGCCTCAACCGGCACTGCTATCGCAGGTAACATGGATTAATCTGCAATTATAATGAGAGAATCCTCTCTTAATATTCATTTGGCTGTGCCTTGAATGACAAGAAATGTCGAAATACTTCTCCTCGCCTTCCCTTAGCCACCACTGGCTTTGCCCACGAGCCTGAGCCTGTCCAATCCCCAGCAGACGGCCCAGATCACCGTGTCGTACCCGACGCCGCGCTCCAGCCACCAGCAGCAGCCGCAGAAGCAGCGCGTCTTCACCGGCGTTGTCAACAAGCTGCACGATACGTTCGGCTTCGTGGACGAAGATGTCTTCTTTCAGCTCAGGTTAAAGAGAACACAAGAAGCTTAAATTAATCTTGTTGCTTCAAGCCGTTTGTCGTAAATGTTCTTTGGAAGTACAGAGGAGCCAGTAATATCCGTTTATGAACCGAATGTTTTTCGTTTGTCCACTTCCAGCGCTGTAAAAGGGAAGACGCCACAAGTGGGCGACAGAGTGCTGGTGGAGGCCGTGTACAACGCCAACCTGCCCTTCAAGTGGAACGCCCAGCGCATCCAGACTTTACCTCAGCTCGCAAACCAGTCGGTGAGAGCATTTGCAGTTTGTACATGCAGATGATTGTTCGAAATGTGTGAAGATGCCTCCCGTCCAGTCTCGGGTCTGAACAATTTCACTGAATGAGAGTTGCACCCTGCAAGTCTTAACATGTTTTGGGGCTTCTTCTCCCCAGATTAGATTTTTTTTCTTTCTCCTCCCATCCTGTTTCTGCTGCCGATTGACTGTTGTGTTCTCAATCCGTCCCCAGCATCAGCATCAGCAGCAGCCTCAGCCTTTACCTCAAGTTTCCCCACAGCTGGGCAGCCTTTACAATGAGCCAGGGATACAGCTGCGCTACTCTGACATTCACCCCGCAGTGGACGGCAGACAAAATGTAACCACATAGACCTTCAATCACACACTCGCTGTCGTCCTTGAGACGCTTTTCTTCTGCTCGATTGATCATTTGCTTCCATTTTTAACTTCAACCGTAATCACAGATCTCTTCTCACCAATATTTGCTTTGGCAGTTTAACCCAAAATTTATTTTTAGCTCCTTATCATGGACACTTGACTTTGTTTTTGCTAGGTGCTCTCTTTAGCTAGATAACATACAATGTATGTGTGTATTTGAATAACTATAATTTTCTTTCAGATGTTCCGTCTCGTATTATCAAAGTAGAAATGATTGCAATAAGATGGAATCTGTGCCTTTTTAACAGCATGAGAGTGTTTTGACCCTTACTTTTATAGTTAAAATATCAGCGACTGGAATTCTTTGGTTTCAGGTTCTGCGATTTTATCACCAATTTGTTTAAAAGAGATGCCAATTCAGTTTCAGCATTTTCTAATATAAAGCTGTAATATTAGACAATTAATGGAAAATCAGAAGCAAGCCTCGTTGATTGGTAAAACCTTCCTCTAATTTGATCATCATACAGCTAAAGTGTGGCAGTTTAAATTGATGAAATCAAACCCCTCAAAATGGAGTCCGCTTTCATTCACACAGACGTCGTTAGTTTTTATCAAAGGACATTGATTCATCTTCTCTTCTAGAGTCATCCTCCGCCTCCCAACATGATGAAAGCGCCCCCCATCCTCCAGTCGCTCCCGCCTCCGACCACGTTCAGCGTTCCGCCCCCGGCCCCTCCTCCCTCCTTACTGCAGGCCCAGCTGTCTGCCGCCTCGCTAGGCCCCCTCCTCCAAAACCCGCCTCAGCCTCTGCTGCCACAGCCGCCTCCCAAAGGTAAAACAAATTCCACCAGTGTGTAGGCTCACGTCCGGATAAAACGGAATCAAATTTGTGCCGAAACCAGTATGACAATGTTCTGTAGATGTTTTCCCAGGGGGTCTTCTTCAGCCCCCGGTGAGACTCATGCCCCAGCCGCAGCCTGTGAGACGGATTGAGCCTCCTCCACGCTTCCCTCCTCGCAACGATCGTCCCCCTGAGCTCATCCTCCGCAGTAAAGAGGATCGCAGGTCATTGCGGTTAATCAAACTTTATAGACCGACTCACTATGATGTCACAAGTACTTCCTGGTTGCAGCAGACTGAGGTTTTCAGTCGAAAATGAACCTTTCATGTTATTTTAGGCAGACCATTTGAGAAAACATACAGGGATGTGATTTTTCCGCTAATTCGCGGAATTCCGCTTTCTTTTTTTATCCCCCCCCCCAAAAAAAAAAATCAGATTTTTTTTTTTTTTAAATATATATAGTAGTTCATTGTGTATGCACATGACTCCGACACATAACATCTTCTGCTATAACAAAGACATTTGTGGTATGCTCTAATATGAGTTACTTTTCATTTGGTCATGATACAATTATTTGTTCATGAAATTTGAACTCTTCAACATTATTTATGTGTTAACTTAGTAATCACATTAGTTAGATATGATGATATTCTCAGTGATAGTTTTTAAAAGCAAAGGCAGTCCAATGTTTTTGAATGTGACTGATTTTGAGTTGACTAAAACTGCCATTTTATATGGGATAGTTCAATATACATTGAAAATTTATGCTGTTGTTTTGTCTATTTCTTTGTCATGTGAGTGCATTGAAAGTACTTAAAAACACGGAAAACCCATGAGCTCCGGGGGGCTTCGCCCCCCTTGTCCCCCCACCAGGGCACTGCCCTGGACCTAGCTGGGTGCCAGCGGCCCCAAGACCCCCGGCTAAATTTTCAGATAATTTCACTTTGGTCAAATCACATCCCTGAACATAGAAAATGGCTTATGTTTTTTTTGATACTCAAAAGTATCTTACTGCCTATTGTTTGCAATATTATGAAAAAAACTATTAAATGCTCTCAGTGTGCTTGTGTCACTTTTTAAGCGTCTCCCTCTCTCACTTCTTTAGCCGAGACAGAGAACGCGAGCGCAGGCGTTCGAGGGAACGCTCGCCCGTGCGCAAACGCTCCCGAGAGCGTTCCCCGAGACGAGAGCGCGAGCGCTCACCGCGGCGTCCTCGCAGGGTGGTCCCTCGCTACACGGTGCAGTTTTCAAAGTTCAGTTTGGACACGTGAGTGGAACGCCGATGCACGGAATCACGGCAGGAGATTTAGCAGCGCGGAAGATATAACGTGCCTTTTCCCCCCCCCGCAGTTCAAGCTGTGACATGATGGAGCTGAGGCGGCGCTATCAGAGTCTGTATATTCCCAGTGACTTTTTTGGCGCTGCCTTCACCTGGGTGGACGGTTTCCCCCTGACGCGATCTTTTCAGTTCAGCAACGCGTGTAACTTCCACATATTGCACAAGGAGGTGGATCCGTTTGTCAAAAATACAGCTGTGCTCGATCCGCCTGATGCCAACCACACTTACAGTGCTAAGGTAGTCCTAATCTCTGATTCTCAAACGCCCTCACTTGACATTTTAGGCAGTGGGATATTTATATTCTACAGTTCATTTTTTTTTTTTTGAAAATTAAAAAACAAATGAAATTGAAATTTTAATAAAAACACGGGAAAATGCTTTTCAGAAGGCCAGTTAGTACCAAATTTCTTCAGTTAAAAAAAAAAGAAGTTTTTATAGTCATATTATTGGTGGTTGATATTTTAGTTTTCCTAAACTGTAATTTAAAAAATATTATTTTTTCAAATTTGACTGTGTGGAGTTCTAATTATTTTCACATGAACCTACTGAAATCATTTTTTTATAACAAAACATACAGTGGAATTTAGTGTTATCGAAACATGTTGATCTGAAATGCTAATTATTATTATTTTTTAAATTCTTTCTGCTAATTTGAAAATGTTTAATATTCAACTCATTCACTCTCAGCCGATTTCACTGAAGCAATCCCCTTCGCTCATGGCTGTTTTACTGGATTTTGACAGATTTTGCAAGGCCCACACAATATTGTGTTCTATTGCTGTAAAAACATGGACCCCACCAAAAGAAAGATTAGTTTCTTCTTTATTTGACCGTTCTGTGTGTTTTTGTTCTCTCCGCTAGGTGATGCTGCTAGCTAACCCTAGTTTAGAGGAGTTATATCACAAGTCATGTGCCCTCGCAGAAGATTCCCAGGAAGTCAGAGACTCCTTCCAGCATCCTGCAAGGCTCATCAAGGTACCCCGTAAAAGAAAGGAGAATGTCTAACATTTGGGGTCAAGTTACAAATCAAGAGTGCATTGTGTCTACTGCAAAACAGAACTAACGTACCACATCGGCACGGCCGGTTAGGAGAAAGAATATAATCTGTTATCACTCGTCTCTGTCTAACCTTCACTCTTTGGCTCTCTCCTTTACCCTGTCGACTTTTACGTCTTCAGTTTTTAGTGGGAATGAGAGGCAAAGACGAGGCCATGGCCATCGGTGGCCACTGGTCTCCCTCTCTGGACGGAGCCGAGCCAGAGAAGGATCCCTCAGTCCTCATAAAGACAGCTATACGCTGTTGCAAGGCACTCACAGGCATAGATCTTAGTCTGTGCACTCAGTGGTAAGAATTCTCCTTCTCATTTGTCATTTTGTTTGTGTAAGTGCGAAGCTCACAAATTATTTGAATATGCTTTGTGGTGTTGATTTGTTACCACTTATTTGTTATCCTTTATTGTATTGCCCTTTTGTGTGTGGTCGTCTTGCCTTTCTCTTTCTGTCACACTCTCTAAATTGACGCACACACTTCATCGTGGTGACAAACCAAACACACGGGACTGTGGCTGGAAGCAGTAGCACGGACCAGACGACACCGCCGTCACTTTTGTTTTTTTTTCTTGTGTTCCTCTATTCTCTGTGTTTAAATATTTATTGAACTGGCTTTCATATTCTTTTCTTGTTTGCACATTCAAATGTATCCTAGGTGTAAAAGGCAGAGCTCAATAATGTGGGGTGGGGGGGGGTTATATAGGCTGTGATGTCATGTTTGTCGACTGGCTCCCATCACCATGACAACCGTTGGAAAGCAGCAGACCAGGCCCCTTCTGTGTGATTTGTGTGAGGGAGGGGGAGGGTCACTGTAATGACATATAAGGTCCTTTGGTGACTCCAAGTGGGAGGGGGGAGTGAAGGCAGGAGTAGCTAAAGAAGGTTTGCCCTAGCCAGGCTTGCCTGTTGTGCTTTGCCCTGACCAGAATGTTTCTTTCCAATGCACCCTCTTCCTTTGCGACAGGTATCGTTTTGCAGAGATTCGCTATCACCGGCCGGAGGAGACACACAAGGGGCGGACAGTCCCCGCTCATGTGGAGACAGTGGTTTTGTTTCTTCCGGATGTTTGGCATTGTCTTCCTACCCGCTCAGAGTGGGAGGCGCTGTCGCGGCGACTCCGGGAGCAGCTGGCTGAGAAGCTGTCGGCCGAGCGAAAGGAGGCGGATGGAGAACAGGCACTGAACCGCTAATCCCTCTCTTCTCATTTCCGCTTCTCACAGGAAGGCACAGGAATTACAAAAAAATAAGACACACACACCTCACCTCACGCCACACACCAAACACATGGACACGGAGTTTACTACTCCAGCCAAGCTCACCTAGGCGTCCTCTGTTTACTACTCCACCTATCCCCTTCCTCTTCTCCTCCATCCCACCATCAGCACTCGGCACCTTCCCCCACATCCAGCAGACACACACAGTGGAAGCAGTGAGACTAGCTTGTGTTTGTGTACGCTCCCCCTTTGCAACTGGTAAAACAGCCTCCAGCTTTTGTCTTAAATTGCTGCTAATCTGGGTCGAATCTTTTTTCATTTGTTTCTGCTCTTTGCTGATAATTTTAAACAATCTCTAAATTTCAACCTGTGCCCAGTTTTTGTTCTCCCCCGACGCTGGCATGCGCAACTGGATTACTGCTGGAATCTGTGGAGTCAGTTGCATGCTGATAATGTGTTTGTTGTAGAAATGTCTTATTTTCATATGATTTCTCACACCAATTTGATTGGGAAACGAGAACCCCCCCCCCCCCCCCCAAGTCGAGTGTTCCTTGTCTGTTCTTCTTGTTGGCTTCTATATTATTATTATTTTCCATTCGGACTACATGTAGAGTTTGACGCTTCCAGTGCAGTTGAATGAACGTCATATGTAATTCCTTAAATCCCCCATAATTGGCAAAGCCGGTAGCTGTTAGGGCCAACCCTGCGCTCACTCCGTTTGGAGACCAGATCTCCTGCAGTTACACCTCCATTTATTTTTTATTTTTTTATTTTACCTTTTTTTGTTTTCCACAGATTGATTGATTGGCAGCTGGTTTTTAAAGAACTAGAGAGCTTCCTTGTGTGCTCCTCAGTAGCAGTGGACTTAAAGCACAGTCAAGCTCACTAGAATGAGATTTTGTTTAGTTTTTGTTTTTTTAGAAGACATTTGTGATCTTGCACGGATCAACTTGAAATCTTCCGAGGATCACAAGCGACGTGCTGACTTTGTCCTGTCCCTTCTCTTTCTCCCTCCCTCGCTCTCTCTCTCTGACTCGTTGACTTTCTCTCAAGGAGGAAGAGGATAAGGATGGTGACAAATCCAAGGACGTGTGCATCCCGACTCACTGGACCAAACTTGATCCGAAATCAATGAAGGTAGAAAGTGCACTTGGTGGTATTCGTTTTTTCCTAAAGTGTTACAAAAGTAACCCTGTTAGCATGGCATTTTTTAGCAATAGATAGCTACAGTATAAATGATAGCTATTACAATCTCAGTTCAACGTACATTAGAATCCATTTTAACCTTATGATGACCAGATATCGTTTCCCTCGGCAGAAAGTTTCCCACGGGTTTTAAAATAGAGGGTCCTAGCCAGCACGATTCTAAAAACAAGGCCTTAATTGGCATTTAAATGTCTAACAATTGATAAGCACGATTATGTTATAAATTGTTAGATTGCAAATATAGTCTAAAATTATCTGCAAAATCCACCCATTTTATCCCACTCCGGGACGGCCATTTTGCCACTTGCTGTCGACTGAAAATGTCATCACAGTGCCTGAGGGGGTCACCTGGTTTCTGATGCTGAACCGTGATTGGCTGCTAAGCAACTGTGATGTCATTTTCAATAGACATGTGGCAAAATGGCCGCCACATGAGAGAGTTAAAAATAAGTCGATTTTGAGGCTTAACTTGTATTCCACAAAAGCAATATTAATCAGCATGGCGTGTTTAGATTAGTGCGGGCCTAAACATACTATTGTAATAATTTTATTTTTATTTTTTATTTTTTTGTGATTCTTTTGCATTACTCACAAAATGGAGCTTAATTTGACCTATAACATTTTGAATGCAGTGTAAATAGTGTATTTATTGATATAAACATTTATTTTAAGTGACGTTTTGAGGTTACAAATTAAGAACAATGAACTACTTTGCGCGGATGCATAAAAATGTCACACAGCGCAAGAAGGCCACGCCACCGTACTAGAGAGACGATTGAACAGAAGCTGACAGTTGAGGTCGTGAGAACTTCGTCATGATGGGTTTGTTTTTAGTTGCAAGCTACACTCTGTGTCCGACCTCCAGCTGGACCATGGTCCGACTCAATTTGAGCCTTGCTACAGTGAAGCCCAGTTCCACCTCAGTCAGCATTCTTGTCTTTGTGATTGTTGTGACAGGCGGACTGGTACATTTCCTTGTAACTTGGTAAAGCCAATTTTGTTGCCACTGTGTAACTTAATGACGTTCAATTTCTCAACGCCGCCCCCGCAGGTTAACGACCTGCGCAAGGAGCTCGACTGTCGCACCCTGAGCTCCAAGGGCTTGAAGTCGCAGCTGATCGCCCGACTCACCAAGCAGCTAAAGGTGGAGGAGCAGCTGGAAGAGTCCAAGGAACCCGAAAAGCCAGAAATCAAACCTCCCGAGGAAGAAGAGCCGTGTCGCACCGAGGAGGACAAAGAGGTACGCCAGGCATTCCGCCGCCAACTATTGGTTCATTTGTAATAAGTATGAGATGACGAAAGGTTATTTTTCTTTCTCTGCCAGGAGGAGGAAAAGAAGAGGCAAGAGGAGCTAGAGCGTCAACGCCGGGAAAGGCGCTACGTCCTCCCCGATGAGCCCACCATCCTCGTTCACCCCAACTGGGCCGCCAAGAACGGCAAGTTTGACTGCAGTGTGATGTCCCTCAGCGTGCTGTTGGACTACAGGCTGGAGGACAACAAGGAGACGTCTTTTGAAGTGAGAATTGCTATCGATTGACTTTACAGTCAACCTGCACACTTTTTTGTTTTGACATTTGTCGATTGTGTTTGTCATGTCTAATATAAAAATAATGCTTTGGCGCCAAGGCATTATGTTGAACTGAGTGGCATAGCCTTGTCTAAAGGGCAAAAAAAAAAAAGTGATATCTGTAGGCAAATCCAAACCTTTTTGGATGGTGTCAATCGCGTTTCGCTGTCCACTTCCTCGGCAATTAGTAGGAGATTCCTCATAGAGACACCAGCTTTGTGTATGGATGAAGAGCGTCCGTTTTGTCCTTCAGGTTTCCCTCTTCGCCGAGCTTTTCAACGAGATGCTGCAGAGAGATTTTGGTTACCGCATATACAAAGCGCTGGCTGCAATCCCCGTCAAGGACGAAAAGAAGGAGAAGAAGGTCAAAAAAGAGGCCGAGAAGAAGGAGCCGGAAAAGCGGGAATTAAAGAAGGAGAAAGACGAAGATGGCGACGAGCCAGCGGTGAAGAAATCGAGAGAGGAGGACGAGGCTGAGAGGAGGAAGGCGAGTCACGCGTAGCCGGCACTTCGATGAGGGCTTTTATTTGTTTGTTGTGAAAACACTTTTGGTTTGCGTACGCGAGCAGAGCGACGAGAAGGTTGTGAAGAAGGAAGAGTCGCGTGACGAGGACGAGAACGAAGACGACGGCAGCACGGCCAACGCGGACGAGTACGACCCCATGGAGGCCGAAGATGCCGATGATGACGATGACGATGATGGTAATGCTCTTTTTGTTCAATTATTTGGACGTCTCATTAAACTGAAATTGTGGCCAATGATGAGAAATCATGCACCACTCTGAAACTGTGATGGATTCCACTTCCAATTTCTCTGAGGCTTCTTTTGTTGACATCATTTCATTTCTGGCACTGCATTCAATATGTTCCACTTTGACACATTTCAATTTCTGACTTTTAAGACAAGGATGATGAAGATGACAGAGAGCGAAGAGATCGCAAAGATGATCGAAAATCGCCAAAAGATAGAAATTTCAAGGACAAGGTAGGCTGCTTCATTTTGCGCTGCTTAAACCCTTTTGAAGGAGATGGATGCGAAATGTTCAGAATTCAAAGCATGCACATTTTTCTTTGTATGTCCGCTTTAACCCTGGAGAACCCACGGGGTCAAATTTGGCCCCTATAATTTATGCTACTCAAATAACAAAGAAATACAAATTTAACTTCAAAAGTCCAGAGTGCCACTTCTGACCCCTACATGGGGCCATCTAGTGGATGAATATTGCACTTACATGAGCCAGAGTGGTGGTGACAAGATGGCTGGCAACATGCTGTTTTGTTGAGCTGGAAATCAATCCAAACAAAACCATCTTCTCAGCAAAACATTAGATGGTAAAATTGTGTTTTTTTTGTTAATCTATTTCATATCATGTTGCAGAATGCCTAGGAGTATGTTTTATATATATTTTTTGATAAATTAGCAACTCTGAGCTAGTTAAAAAAAAAAAAAGGGTTAAAATTGAAAAAACATATATTTTGGTGTTCAGTGAACTTATAGCAGTCATTTAATGTATAATTCATAATTTTCCAAAGAAGAAAAGGGTTCTTGGGTTCTCCAGGGTTAAATTAAAATGACTGTTGCGATGAATGTTGAATACGGCGGCTCGTTTTACCAGCAGGACAAGAAGCAGATGGTCACGCACAACAGGGAGCTGCTGATGGCGTTTGTTTACTTTGACCAAAGTCACTGGGGCTACCTGCTGGAGAAAGACCTCGAGGAAATCTTGTACACGCTCGGGCTGCACCTTTCACGTGCTCAGGTGAGCAAAAAAAAAAAACATTTCAGTCTGGCCACCGCAAACACTCAAGTCTGTCATTCTAATGCCGCGTTTTGTCTTTTTCAGATAAAGAAGCTGCTGAACAAGCCGGTGGTGAGAGAGTCGTGTTATTACCGCAAACTAACAGACAGGCCGAAGGATGAGCCGGATTTCTCTCCCACCGAAGCACAAATAGAAAATCCCTTAGGTGAGCTAACATGTGATGCTTACTTTTCACAAGGGTTACAGAATATAAAGTGAAATATTCAACGTCCTCTCAGGCAACAGAGAGCTACTGCCTGCTCCCAAATCGTGCGCTCGCTCAGAAGCCAGCGAGTCCGGCAATCTGATCGTGTACAACGGAGCCATGGTGGACATCGGCAGCCTGATGCAGAAGCTGGAGAAGAGCGAGAAGGCGCGAGAGGAGATCGAACACAAGCTCATGGTGCAGGACGCCAAGATGGGTAAATACGGTTTGAATGTTGGTGGGGCGGGGTTTTAGTCGCACGTGTTGCAAGCTACACTCTGTGTCAGACCTCCAGCTGGACTATGGTTTGCCTCAATTTGAGCCTTTGCTACACTGAAGCCCAATTCCACCTCATTTGGCATTCTTTGTTTGTGTGACTGCTGTGATAGGTGGACTGGCACATTGCCTACCCGACTACAAAGTTAAATCTTTATTAACCCTGGAGAACCCAAGAACCCTTTTCTTCTTTGGAAAATTATGAATTATACATTAAATGACTGCTATAAATTCACTGAACACCAAAATATATGTTTTTTCAATTTTAACCTTTTTTTTTTTTAACTAGCTCAGAGTTGCTAATTTATCAAAATCTATATCTAAAACGTACTCCTAGGCATTCTGCAACATAATATGAAATAGATTTACAAAAAAAACCACAATTTTACCATCTGATGGTTTGCTGAGAAGATGGTTTTGTTTGGATTGATTTCCAGCTCAACAAAACAGCATGTTGCCAGCCATCTTGTCACCACCACTCTGGCTCATGTAAGTGCAATATTCATCCACTAGATGGCCCCATGCAGGGGTCAGAAGTGGCATTCTGGACTTTTGAAGTTAAATTTGTAAAAAAAAAAAAAGGTCTTTGTTATTTGAGTAGCAGAATTTATAGGGGCCAAATTTGACCCCGTGGGTTCTCCAGGGTTAATCTGCCTTTTGTTTTCTTTTCTCAGGATGCTATCTAGGCATATGCCAGCATACCAACTGTTGGAATTTCAGCAATAGTCATAATTGAACCACTGTAATTCTTTTAATACTGTTTATAAACATTTAGTTGGTTTAATTTCACACTTGATGTGTGGCTATCACTGCAGAGCTCCAGCTATTTCTAAAGAAGCCATAAAAAAAAAGAAGTAAATTTTTCACAATATGTCCTCTTCGACGCTCGTGACAGAGGAAGACGCCAAGGTGAAAGCGCAACTGGATCAAGACAACCGGTCCTTGTCAAAGGAGCTGGATGAGACGAAAAGCACTCTGAGGCAAACGGAAAAGACGCTAAAGGAGGCCGAGGAGCAGAAGAGCATCTACCACGAACACTTCACCAACACCTGCAAGACTCTGACAGACACGGTCAAAGGGCTGACGGCGGTGATGAGAGAGGTAGTAAAGTAGTAGGCCGGTTTTGTATCAAGTACTTAAAAAGTTAAAGTACCAAATAGCATATATCTTAACTAATGGTGTCACAATTAGTGCATTAATTTTGAGTTAATTTAAAGTTCCTTTAATGCCACTATTTTTTTTTTTTTCACAATTAATGTGGGAATTCCGGTCACAACACACCAGACACGCCTCAAAATTTAGCAGTAATAAATTTAATAATAATGGATATATTTGTGTAAAATGGGGTCAAGTTGTATTTTACAATTTTAAAAATGTGATGTAATGGAATACAATTTGAAGTTACCTGAAATATGAATAACAATTTCAATTTTATTGAGCACAATTTAAAAGAAAATAATTTGCAAAGACATGAAACTACTTGTAATAATCAAGTGTTTGTACTCCATTACCAAACTTGTTGTAGCCCAACTTATTTTGTGTAAAAACATGACACAATCGTATTTGTTGTTCTCCCGTCAGGCTCAAGATGGAAATGAGGAGGAAAGTGTGCCGCTTCAAATGAACGGCGCTGAAGAACAAACCTCCTAAATCAGCGGCGGGAATTCTTCTACCCGTGGGTCATATGCGAGAGTGGCCTGCCATGCAATGCTAAAAACAAATAAAACCTCAGAGGAACTGATAGGAAAAGCCCCAAAACTTTAAACCCACAAATTTGTTTGATTGTTGACATCATTATTATTATTATTATTATTATTATTATTTTTGCATGGTCCATGGTGGGGAAAAGTTTCTCTTCTGCTGTCATAATAACTGACCTAAAACCCTCCATTGTCTTCACTTGTAAATATTTACAAAAGCTATTTTAATTGTTTGGACCTTGTTTCAACTCCCCTATGTGGATTTACTCATGAATTTGTTCCTTTATGGACGTGTAAATATTTTTTTATTTTCACAATGTTTTGTCATGAACTTACTTTCTAACATTTTTGTTTTTGCCATCTCTTGTGCCAGTTTGTGTGATAGTTGTGCTATTATGAGATTTTTTTTTTCCTAATGGGCAATGCCGATGCTATTTATGTGCGAGAGAATTCCTAATGTACTATATTTAAATGACGATAATTTTGGATTCCACAAGTCACGCTGATTTGTTTTGTAAATAAGACGCCATCCACTGTTTAAAACCGTGTTGAATAAACACAATTTTTGGGGGGTATTTTCTTGCATTGATTTGACCATTTGAACTGTTTTTGACCCAACACGCTATACACATGCCTTTAGCGTGTTTGCCTCTTTACTCGTGCATGGAACAGAAAAGTTGCTCAATTATTATTTTTTAAATGTATTTTTTGCTAGGCAAAAAAGGTAATCGCGAATTTGGATTAGTGTCCTCAATGACTGCAATGTAACGCCACATGTCACCAGCAGAGGGAGGTAGTCGCTAAAGTTGTAACATGCATGTGACCGCTTCTTTCTGACATACTTTATTTAAAGACCTGTTGACAGGTTGGCTTCAACACGGGGCATCATCGTGGCTAAGAATGTGACCCGTGACTGAAAGACCTCAGGTTCAATAACTCGCATGATGTGCCCATCAGAGAGTCATCAGAATCCTTCCCAGGAGCTTGGAAAGAATTCCACTGCTGCAGTGAGCCACCACTTGTGAGTACCCGCCTCATTTTTTTTCTCTCACTCTGTCTATGTTTAAGAGGTTATTACTTTTTTAATTTACCCATGAGGAAATCATTCAAATTGTATATACTTGAATTTATAATGGATTTTTCCATTGAAAATGTTTGTTTTTTTCAGGGAATTGTAACGTTCCTCTCAGGTTTTATTTTGAAAAAAACATAAATCCCTCTCAGTGCTTTACAACGGTGTGAATATCATGGCCTGCAAATGCATGTTTTTCCTCCACCCCACCACAAAACAAAAAAAAAAAGGCACAGGAAGCATCTCTGTGCAGCGCCTGCAGCTTGTCTGTATCATTTCCTTGAGAACAATGAGGATCTGTCAGCCGGCACTTTGCTTATGTGACTGCTTTTGTCCCGCCGCTCAACGCCGAATAGTTGACAAACAAACCTCATTTGTCCCCCTCCTGAGTGAACACACAGAGATTTTTGCACTTGCGAGCTTATGCGTATGCATTTGATGTGTGAAACGAAAAGCCAGCGCGGCGCAGGCTAGGTAAGCCCACTCCCCAGGCTGCAACAGAAGCCCTTTGTGCCCCCCCCCCCCCCCACCTTATATCAAAGGGCTTGCGCTCTCGCGGGTTTGACAATCAGCTCGTTTCAATGCGGGGGTCACACTCTCCAGACGAGGTTAGTTGAAAAAGAAGTGATCGTGTGCTCCATGTAAATGAGTCCTTGGGTCAGTTCAGGCCGCCTCTGCTGGTCCAAACATGATCAGGAACACTCGGAAAGGCTTGATGAATTAGAATATGGCAGAAAAGTGTTCGATTTTTGTTGTTGTCCAATCGGAGTTGAGTGTTCAGTGTTGCCGTGTGAATATAATCTATCCAGGGCCTTCAGAATGACCAATGCTGTTCAATGTAATTTGCATTTTAAATATATTACAGTAGTAATGGGACTGTGAGTGTAACTATTCAGATTTCAAAGGGCCAAAGAGCTGGCCCTCGATGATGTCAGCATTTTTCCGTCCTCTGATTGGTTGATTAGAGCAAAACGTGTTTTTGCCAACTTTGACTAGTAGAGATCTGTACACAATAATACATTAAATATTTAGTATCTCATTTCAGTTCCACCTGGAAAAACCAGGAACCAAATGCACTGTCTGGTTCAACATCGAACCCATGTGTCTTCTTTTTCTCCTTTATCTCCATTCTCATCACTCAGCACTTTGCCTAATCACTCCCTCCCATTATCAGCCCCCCCTCCCCGCGTCCCATGTGCATGTCAAAAGTTCAGAGTCGTACTTACCATGACAAAAGCCGATCCCCCGTCCCTCAAACCCAGCCCGCTGTGTCGCCTTTTCAACTCTGTGTCAGGAGTCGGCGTTTAGTAGGCCACGCAATTGTCTCGGGTCATCCCACCCACTATTTGGACAACATAGGAAACTAATCCACATGAAGTAGAACAGAACGAGGTTGATTGTGTGCAGCGTTTTTAATTAAGGGGCTCCATAAAAATTTGCATTTTCCCTTTTTTGTGATCAAATCCACCCACTCCAAGCGAATAAACTTTTTTTTGCGAATTTTTGACCCTTTTTCGAATTTCTAGCGGTTCCATTCAGTTTTATTTTCACATTTCTTGAAAATTCAAATAAAGGTGGGTGGATGGAAACCCCACTACTATGAACTGTACTTTCCTGTTAATTGGCCCTCTCTGAACTCGAGCAGAAAATTTCACTGCTCCAGACTATTTTTTTGCCTATCTTTACCCCCTGCTCACCATGCATACCACCACCCGCGCGCTCCACTCCTGCAGTTTTATTAAGCTCTTTGTTTCCAAAGTCCGTATGTCTTTCGGTTGATCTTTTCCAATTTTTCTATCCTAAATGACTCCAAGCAACACTCGACATCAAATAACTCTTCTCGCTCATCTTAATGTCATTGTTTGTTTTTTTTTTTGCTTTGTTTGACTCTTGCGGCTTTTTCTCCCAGGTCGACATTGCAAATGAGAATATGGTCTCAATTTCCTTGCTTCGATTTTAAAATAAAACTTCTCCCAGGGAAAGAGGGAGTCTGTTGGGGACCGCCGCTGTTAAAGGGCAGCAAATATTTGTAATGCATCTGTTTCACTTCCTGCATCGCAATCTGAGCACTGCGCCGCCCTCTATGGGTGATGAATTGTAATACGCGCAACGACAACAAAAAGGATCCCTTACATGTCCTCTGGGGTCCGCAAATATCCTTCTCGCACTTTGTTCAGCGGGAGAGGTTTGCCAGAAATGCCCTGGTCGCCACAATCAAACAAACAAGTCAACCACCCTCTTCGGGCCTGTTTGGTATTTTAGGTAATTGATACATAAGAGGCTCCTTTTGCGGGTCCCTCGCGGCTGAGTGCGCCGAGAGAGAGGGCCCCCTGTTCGTGGCGAGGACCTCACCGCAAGAAGTCCACTTCCTGTGGAGTGGCACTGCAAAGTAATGTTGTCGAGGAAGCGATCACCCCACCCCACCCCCACCCACCTCCACCTCTCAGGGAATACTGGCTTTCACTGTGAGAAAGTTGCACCCTTGTTTTTGACAGGGTGCCTGCGGGGCGTTCCCCGGCGTAAAGGCACCTCGCTGGCCTTCACGATAACCCCAACCCGCCCCCCCCCGCCCTGCGGTGTCGTCATCTATGAATGATGAGACGCTTCCTTTGCTTGACAAATTAATGCAACGGTACACCGACGCACACCAAAACTGAAGCCAGTGTCACGTTTCAGGCGGCTTAACAATAGTTGGATAATAAAAAAACAGCATTCAAGTCGGGCGGGTTTTGGGTTTGCACTTCGGGGGGGGGGGGGGGGTATTCTTTAACTCATTCACTGCCATAAATTCCTTTAAAAAAAGATTATTCAAAATTAGGGGTGACAGGCGATTACATTTTTTAATCGTAATTAATCGCGTCACTTCACTAGTTAACTCACGATTAATCACAAATTTTATGTCTGTTCTAAATGCACAATAAAAATTCTAGGTTTTCATACTCTTTTTAACAAAAACTAAAAAAATGTTGAACTAATAGAAATAGTTCAAATGAATTTTTGACGTATATAGTCGTCAATGGCAGTGAATGAATAATAATAATAAAAAAAATTATAAAAAATTCAGGGCGTCAGGTGATTAAAAGTTTTAATCGTAATTAACCGCATAACTTCACTAGTTAACTCACAATTATTCACAAATGTTATATCTGCTCTAAATGTACAATTAAAAAAATCTAGGTTTTCATACTCTTAACAAAAGTGGAATTTTTTTTTAACTAATAGAAATAGTTCAAATTAATTTTTGACGTTTATAGCTGTCAATGGCAGTGAATGAATAATAATAAGAATAAAAAGATTATTAAAAATTCGGGGCGTCAGGCGATTACATTTTTTAATCGTAATTAATCGCGTCACTTCACTAGTTAACTCACGATTAATCACAAATTTTATGTCTGTTCTAAATGCACAATAAAAATTCTAGGTTTTCATACTCTTTTTAACAAAAACTAAAAAAATGTTGAACTAATAGAAATAGTTCAAATGAATTTTTGACGTATATAGTCGTCAATGGCAGTGAATGAATAATAATAATAAAAAAAATTATAAAAAATTCAGGGCGTCAGGTGATTCAAAGTTTTAATCGTAATTAACCGCATAACTTCACTAGTTAACTCACAATTATTCACAAATGTTATATCTGCTCTAAATGTACAATTAAAAAAATCTAGGTTTTCATACTCTTAACAAAAGTGGTATTTTTTTTTAACTAATAGAAATAGTTCAAATTAATTTTTGACGTTTATAGCTGTCAATGGCAGTGAATGAATAATAATAATAATAAAAAGATTATTAAAAATTCGGGGCGTCAGGCGATTTCATTTTTTAATCGTAATTAATCGCGTCACTTCACTAGTTAACTCACGATTAATCACAAATTTTATGTCTGTTCTAAATGTACAGTAAAAATTCTAGGTTTTCATACTCTTGTTAAAAAAAACGGAAAAAATGTTGAACTAATATAAATAGTTCAAATGAATTTTTGACGTTTATAGCCGTCAATGGCAGTGAATGAATAATAATAATAATAATAATAATAGAAAAAAAATTCGGTGCGTCAGGTGATTACAATTTTTAATTGTAATTAACCGCACGACTTCATTAGTTAACTCACGATTATTCACAAATTGTATATCTGTTCTAAATGTACCAAAAATAATAATCTAGGTTTTCATACTCATGTTGACAAAAGTGGGGGGAAAAGCTAAACTAATAGAAATAGTTCAACTGAATTTTTGACGTTTATAGCCGTCAATGGCAGTGAATGAGTTGATTAGCTCTGCATTAGGCACCCTCGAGGGTTAGTATAGGGAACATCAACGTGGGACAAAACAAGCGTACGTGTTTTCGCGATAATTTAGTCAGAAATGATAGAAAATGTGGTGTTTGAAATAAAAATAGAAATCAATAAAACTTCCATCTTACCCATCCATGAACCCAAAGTACTCAAAATTGAATGGAATTTCTTCCTCCCCTGACATGTTTTTATGCATTGTTTCCCAATATTGGCCCCCTGCGACTTCTGTTTCCATCACTTCCTCACTCCGTGTAGCTCAACAGCAAACAGGAAGTAGCGGCGAGACATTTCCTGCATGCTTCCTGTCACCTTGGATGACTTAAAGGAAGCATTTTCATCCCAGCTCGTTTTGTCTGCATACATTTACGTTCTATTCACTTACGCCAGCCAATGTGATTTTTGTGTTCCTGTGCCCGAAGCGCGCCTCACTAATGAAGCGCATATGCTGCTCTTTTTTTTTTTTTTTAAAGTCACATGACCGCCAAAGTCTTCAAAGCAGTTTAAAGATTCTGTTTCCGTTTAGATAGAAGCTGCCTGGATCTTAAATTTGGTGCTAGGTGACATATTGCAGGCTGCAATGACGAGCATCAGTAGCTGATTGGAAGTGATTTGGGCTGTGTTTGATTTTAGGCAAAGCCAAATGGCTTTTTTTTTTTTTTTTTTTTACATTTACAATTTTTTTCCGTTGAATTAAAAATTTGATTAAAACTAAAATACAATCGGATGACTAAATTATGACTAAAACTTTAATTAATTTTAGTCAATATAACTAAAACTAAATTACAATTTCTTGTCAAAATTAACACTGCATCCTGGGAAAAATCTGATCTTCAAAATAAAAGTTTACAGTATAATCCGTTTCACCGCACTTTTTTTCCCACAGGGTCTGCTTATTTAGCAGTCACACAATTTGTACTTGTTTTGAGTGTGACTGCTAAAAAAAAACTATTATGGGGCCAAAACGTGCTGAAACGTATCTTATTAATGCTTTTGTTTTGAAAGTCTTTTGGCAGGATGTGTACGCCAGTGTTGCAGAGCAAGTTAATTAAAGCTTGCATTATAGAATACGCCTTGTCGTATCAATTGCCCGTAATCTGTATTTAAATTGTATGTGCAAAACATTTCAATTACATCATTATTCAAGTGCAGTTTTTTGTTTTCCTGTATTTAATATTATCACCACATTGTTTTGTTTATCCATTTTTATGCACATTGAACCTGCGACACAGCTGGCTGCACTCAAGCTGCTTCATAAAGCAGCTGATCAATGCATTTATTCGTGACTTTGTCGCCTATAAAACCAACCTATGTTTTTTTTTTTAACCCCCCCTGCGTTGCTCCATAAAGTCACGAGAAAGTCGTCACATGGGAGCGCTTAAGATATACGGCTCAGTGGCCTGCATCTGAGGGGGCGCACCTGTAAACACTAAAAGTGGAGCGTTAGTTGGCCATCAGGGTTAGCCGGAAGCGACATGACTGATTGCCACTGGTTATGCAGTATTTTGCTAAGTCTGGATGAAGGAGCATAGCCATCGTTTTAAGTGGAAACCGCCAGAGACAAATAGCGCCACCCCCAAGAACTACCCTGCTAACGGACGTGCTAATACAGAAATAAATACATTGGAAATTATAGTTGTAATTAATGTTGTACTTTTTTTTTTTTTCAAAGCATTTTTTTAACTAAAAATTTCCCCCCTCCGTTTTAGTTTATTACTTTAGTTTTCTTTAACTACTTATTTTACTGTGAATTTTTATATTTATTCCGATCCCTAGTAGTAACCAATGTTCAGTATTATAAAGTAAATAACTTAGGCCTGGTCCCCTCTGTGGGTTACTTCTGTTAAAAGGAACCCCGACTGTAATGACAAATTTGCACTATAGTATTTATTTGGTTGTTACTAACATCACTATGAAGTTCATTTTTCAAAAATCATTTCCAGTTTAATACATTTACACCGCCATTTTTATTTACTCATTCAGTGCGTAGCGACGTAGCACGGCGGCTGGCTCTGTGCCGAGCAATGTGAGCAACCCTCCGTAGCGTTCCTAAAGGGCCGATCAGAACTCTTGAATGCGCCTGGTGAATGACGAGAGCACGATCGCATGTTGTTTCTTTAGGAACGCTACATTTAACCTCTTCTCAGTTACTCGTGAGCAATCGTTGGATGGCAAACTACGTCTTTTCCATTGTTGTTTTTTTTATTAGCCTGCTAACAGTCGGGCGTGCTATTTACATAGCGGACGTCCATCCCGCCTGCTCGGCCTGTTGTGACAACACAACCCAGAACACTTCAGCATTCCCGACTTTGTGTAAATGTGACATTTGGACGCTCCGAGTGCAGCTGGCGGACATCTCGCACCTGATTGTGACATGCTTCATGTCCACAGGTCCTTTGTGTGTCTGTGCGTGTAAACCCTCAGTCATCACCTGCTAAATACTACAAAGGGGGGGGGGGACACTTATTTCTGCCCCATCTTTTGGTTTAAAGCTAAACCTATTAATCCAACGTGACTTTAGCAAGTCGTACTTATGACTTAGTTTTTCGAGTTTTTCTTAGCTGTCGCTTTAAGATCGTGCACGTACTCGCACGTGCACCATGAAACAAGCCTGACGCATATGCTGCAGTTACGCTTTGGGCCAGAGGGGGCAGTCGCGAGTTAAAAAAAAAAAAGAAGTGACAAACGGCACAAAGATTTAAGAGTAAAACATAAACCGATATTTAGTCAGTAAATCACATAACTATAAAATACATTATTTGAATTTTCTCTGGGTAAAATGGAGAGAAAAAAATTGTAATTGTATGGATTTTCAAGTAGCCCGAACAATGAGTTTATTTTTTGTACAAAGTCTTACAGGATCACATCCGTATAGAGGAGATTATTTCTTCTGTTTCTATGGGAAAGGTTATTCTTGAGGGGGAACAAATTAAATAAATAATAAATTATAGAAGCTACAAAAAAATTTCATTAAAGTGTTTAAAAGGGAAAATGGGTTTTGAGGGAAAATACATTCAATAAATAATGTAAGAATTTTTAAATTTTAAGGAGGCCAAACTACTATCCAAAGACTAACTCACAACTTTGCCTTAACTAGCTTGGACTAGTTTGAGGCAGATGAGTTGTCATTACGCATTTAAAATAAAAAAATGGGGAAAAAAATTGCCCCTGAGCACTTCTCGCTAAGTGTAACGTTAGATCTTTAATCCAGACAGAACTGTTTTGCTCATGTTTTGCCTTGCTGCTAAGGCTAAGGTGGTAATTGCACACCACCTCCGTAGTGCCACAAGTTCGGACAAGAATTTTGTTGGAAATCATAAAAAAAAAAAACTTGATGCACTAGCTTTTTACTGTGTTTGACTTTTGTGTTAATAGACCTGACAATCGCCAATTGCACTTTCAGTCGTTTATTTTAAAAAAGGATTCAAGCTGATTATTGTCACTCACAGTTGAAGTTTACTGTCAATTTGAAGATAACACAGGGAGAATTATATTTGGTGTATTTAAAAAATGCACATAGTTTAGCTTTAGCTATCTTAATGCTAATGCTAAATAGCATCTATGTTACGATGCTATAACCCTTTAAGCAGATTGATTCCAATGGTATAACGGTATGCACAGTCATATATTCCTTATCATCTGCAAAGAATGGCTAATATTAGTGCCGTAATGATGATCTGAGAGGAGTTGAGACGCTTTAGTGAAAAGTAGTCATATCCACATTACAATTGTATTTTATTTTTGGGTGGAGGGATGGTTAGGCTGGAACTATTTTTACGTGGTCACAGAATGAAATAAATATGTTAAGCTAGCACTGGTCTAATCATATTAGCAGGTCACCAAACTGCACAAAATCGTCAGATGGTAAGAATGTACGAAGCGCGTGTTGCCTGACGATTGGGGTCAAGTTCATTCCTGGCACGGTGGTAAAGAGGAAGCCCTCCGGGGTGTTTTGGTTGGATCCCGAAAGCCAAGTTCTCCTCGCAGGACCAGATGTTGGTGACACACTGATCACATTTCAAATATACGCCCTGATCACATCAAGGCCGTCGGCCCCACGCAAGCACCTGAGACTACTTAGCGTATGGAAATGGACGGAGCCGGGGGTGCGGGTTTTGCCGTAATTATGCTAACTGTGGGCTCAACTTTTGCTTCTTGATAATCACTCCCACTGGCAGACTAAACATTTTGGAAGAAAGACACCTCACATTTGGCATGCGGGTCATGCGCTATTGTCCAACAACAATATTTGTCATATTTTTCATCTGGTCTGCGTTAGTATCAAACAATGGGAACGCTTTTTTAATTTTCCTCCTAATGCATATTCCGTAAAAATGGATATAGCATGCTGTGTGTTTTTTCTACCACGTATCTGATCGACTTTTGATTGTTAACAGAGTTTTTACAATAGCAACATTTTCCCATGCAGGAAATCACCAATTGTTGGAGTCGGGAATGGTTTATTGTAAGTGTAACCAAGATATAAATCGACTTGTTCAAGAATAAATAACCAAGTCAAAGAAAAATAATTACAGAAAGTCACATTTGTGGAAAAGTAACACGTGAGACTTGAGAGCAATTGAAAACAGTGTGGTGGTATGCAAAACTATTACTTCAGTTTAGTTGTATTTGACTTTATGATAAAATTGTAATCATGTAGAACCGCTTTTCTAACTTTTTAGACGTAGTTTTTAATTTAACTTTTAGATGCAATACATTTTCAGTATTCAGTACAGAAGGTTTTTGTTTGTTTTTGGGCCCATCCACTTGTTCCCTGACAATCGCACCATGTTTTTGTGGTTCAATATGGTTTCACCACAGAAAGGTACCAGTGATGGCCCAGTGGGAAAATAGGATTGTAACCATCAAATAATCTCCTTTTATTCTCACCTGTTTGCTCTCTTTATAGCTATCCACTTCATCCTTGACAATCGCATCATGTTTTTGAGGTTCAATATCGTTACACCACAGAAGGGTAGCAGTGATGGCCAAGCAGGAAAATATGATTATAACCATCAAATTATCTCCTTTATTTTTTCACCCGTTTTCTCTCTTTATAGCGATACAATTCCTCCTTGACAATCGCACCATGTTTTTGTGGTTCAATATGGTTTCACCACAGAAAGGTACCAGTGATGGCCCAGTGGGAAAATATGATTATAACCATCAAATCATGTCCTTTTATTCTCACCTGTTTGCTCTCTTTATAGCTATCCACTTCATCCTTGACAATCGCACCATGTTTTTGAGGTTCAATATGGTTTCACCACAGAAAGGTACCAGTGAAGGTCCAGTGGGAAAATAGGATTATAACCATCAAATGATCTCCTTTATTTTCACCTGTTTTCTCTCTTTATAGCTATCCACTTCCTCTTTGACAATCACACCATGTTTTTGTGGTTCAATATGGTTTCACCACAGAAGGGTAGCAGTGATGGCCAAGCAGGAAAATATGATTCTAGCCATCAAATCATCTCCTTTTATCTCACCCGTTCCCTCTTTGTGGACATCTCTTTCCTTGCCAATCGCACCATGTTTTTGTGGTTCAATGAAGAGCTAGTACAGTAGCAGTACAGTACAGTGTTTTGTATATGGAGCCTCAAAATGGCATCCAGGGTTTCAGTTTTTATGTTGTCGATGTGCAGCCAGCACTCATTTGTAAAAAAAAAAAATTTGGGGCGGCCATTTTCCTCAAGTGAAACTGTTTCATGCCAACATCCTAACTTTCCAAACATCAAAATCAAGTCAATTTTCTGACTTTTCACCCCATAGTGACCCAATGTAGTGCGTTTTTTCTCCCCCCGCCCTTGACATCGCAAACCAGATTGAACGTAATCACGCGGCGTCTTCGCTTTGAACTTTTCAACATCGTTCTGGAAGGATGAAGTCAGCCATCGTCCGTTGGCCGCGCCGGTGTATTCTTTTCATGTGCAGAGGAAGCTCAATATCCTGTTGCACGCAGACTCTTAATACTAACAGGCAGAATGGAACCCGGGGCCTCTGGGGGGGCCCGAGCGCCGCTTAAAAGTAAAGCCAAAAAAGCTTTCTGAGCGTGTGATATACGAGGTCGGAGGGATTGGCTAAAAGCGTCGTCTAAAAGGCAAAAAGGGGAGATGTGGTTCTCATTTTTGAGGCAAAATGTTGTAATGAGTTTCTGCAGGAGAACAAATGCAAAATCGGACATTTGGAAATGAGCTTTACTGACTTGTTTTTTATTTTAGTGCCATATGGTCGACCATTCGGGTTATGTTTCGGTTATGACATTGGGTACATCTGCACAATCTATTGCGAGCTGCATCAAACGTTATGCCTTTGCAAAGATTTAAATAAATGAATGATTTTTTTTTGTATGATATTGTTGAAGCAGCATGTTAGTGTTGTTGCAGTATCTAATATGCTAATATGCTAAGCACGGTTGGAGAAGCGACGTCGTGCTATTCTCTACTACTGTGAACTATTACTAAAAATATTTTTTTTTAAACAAATTTAGTTTAAAAATAAACATGATTTCTAAAAGCATGTTTGCAAAGGTAGGTATATATAGTGCTGCTCAAAGGTTTGTGAACCTCTTGAGCAATTTTGATTAATAATTAATTATTTGTTTTTTTCCCCCCTATAACTAAAGTGGAACATTTAATTAATATGCTATATATTATTATTGATTATAATATGTTGTTTAAATATGTAATTATATTTTCCATATTTTTCCATTTTTATTTAGAAATATGAATTATTTTTGATTTTTTTTTTAAAATTCTAATTGTTTTAAATTAACCTATATATTGCACAAGTTGCTATAGCCTACCTATATGTTACAGCAACAATGATAAAAAAATATATACATATTTTTAATAGCTACCTGTGTGCTTTAAAAATGTAAATATTTCCATTTTTAGATCGTTTCGTTGTATTCAAAAATATTTTTGTTCCAAATAACTTTTAACCTACACCTGTTCATGGAAGATCAGGAGTGCCAACATTAAATGATTTATGTTTTAATTTATTTCATTTAATTTCCATATTTGATGTATGAATATTTTTAATGATTTCACTTTAATTTTGCCCCTCCACCCAAATGTTCTGTATATCAAAAATGTATACTAAATAAAATGGAGAAAATACTTGTTTTGCAGTCAGTTTTTTGGTTGGTGAATGTCTTTTAGCTTTATTTATTTATTTTTTGCGTAACTGGAATTACGCCTAACATCGGGACAAAAGAAAGCTGTCCTCTTTGGAATTGACGAATTATTATTGTTATTCTTTTTATTATGATGGGAAATGCACACACACCTGTAAGTAGTGAGAGGTCCACCTGTGCCCTCCCCCCTCCCCCCTCCTTCCTCTTCCACCCTCCTCCGTCTGTCTCTCTCTCTCTCTCTCTCTCTTTCTCTCTCACTCTTGTCAGGACCCTCTCAGCAGGAGGACCTGTCGCTCCCCGGCTATGCTTCCAAGAAACAAAACTGCAGTTTAACTCGACAAGTCCAACTGAAGTGTGGAGCTCGGACAGCGGCGAACATGTCGCTCCACCCGCCGCGGATCGTGCAGCTCTCCGCCGCCTCCCTGGCGGTGGTCTTCGGCCCCGACGACGACGACGGCGAGTCGGCGGAGGAGAGCCGCCGGAGCTCCACCGCCACCGGGCTGGAGGTGTTTGCCGACTTCAAGGCGCAGAACCTGCGTAGCTTCTGGAATAAACGTCTGGTGCGCGCCATGGGCGAGGTGCACTTCCAGGGCTGGATGGACAGCTTGGTGCTTTTTATCCGGGGAAGCTCGGCTAGCTTGGAAGTGCTGAGGGAAGCGTGGATGAGGCGAGCGCTCAAGTCAGCCACGGGCTTGGTCATCAGAGCCGTGGGTAAGAATTTACACACTTGACTCGCTTATACAGTACTTCCGCGTCTTAATTTTATAGTAAGTACGACACAAAAAATACTTGAGCAACATAAGTAGCCGTTTGAATAATGACTCTAGGAATTGTTCCAGCATCCCATAAAACACTAACAAAACTTTTGTGTTTTCCCTTTTTTTGTGTGAGAAAATACAACTCTGCAATATTGTACTTAATAATAAAAAATATATAGTAGGCCTACTAACACATAGAATCTTAACATTCAAACTATTTGTGTGTCCTGATTAATTCATTAAATGTCTCTTCCTGGTGTGCACCCTTTGGCCACTGGGGGCAGTATAATTCACGCTTGTGTACACGAAAACGTTCACAACTGTTCAGTAGGCTACAGTAATTATTTTTCACGGGGTAAAAAGGAATAAATGTGTCTGTTTACATGGGTTACTGTATAGTTTGTGCTCAACTGTATGTTCCTAAGCGGGCTTAAACACCACGTCATTGGTGCTTATTTTGTTAGCGCATCTATGTGGTTTTGCATTGTGTGTTAGCATTAAGCTAGCAAATTTATCAGAATTACTGTATTTTTCAGACTACAAGTAGCCTATTGCTTTCCTCTCACAATTTGACTGTTCCTGTGATTATTTATATTTGTCTTGTAAGTATTAAAATTGGAGCTCGGACTGGTACCCAAAATTCCCATTCCCTAATCGTGTCTACGGCAGCGAACAAGTTCCACTTCTAACCACAGAACAGTTTTTCTTCATAGTTTAAAATGGATTCCTTTAAGGGGAAAGTGTCGGTAATGCACTAAAAGTATTTGCCAACTGACAGTATAGTAGTAGTCATGGCAACTGATGTGTGACATAAACGCGAACACAAGCCCACTTATAAGTATACTTTTTAATTGTACATTTGTATTAGGTATGTAAGAAGCTAACGGTTACATCGAGTTTTATTCTTTTATGAGGCTTCACACTGAGGCTTCAAAGCCATAAAAATGGACTTTAAAAATGTGTACATATATCGTACATTAACTGGTCATAACATTAGGTACACCTGCACCATCTAATGCAAGTGTACTATACCAGCTGCCCATACATATGCTGTATACTGCACTGTTTTAAAATGGAATGCCTTTTTAGTACCCTAACAAGAGAAATTGCCCCGGATATTCCTTTTAGTACAATATTTCGAGCTGTCAGCTGTATAAAATGTCCCCAAAGCTTGTTGATGTACTATGCAATCTTAATTATTCATATTTTGTCCATCTCGTAATTAACAAGGTACCATAATATTCAAAACAGCTTTCAAAATGGTGCCGTTATGTAAACAACCACACTAAATTAATAAACGTTTAAACTAAAACTTGCTCATTTGTATCCTTCAATGCAGCTTTTGTATTGCGTCCCAATAGTACCAAAGTATGTCATTTCCTATGGCCTGATGTCATGTGTTGTACATGTGTGACATCACCATCCAGTCAAATGATAAGTTAGCTCGTGTGTGTTGTTTTAGCCCTAATGATAGCTTCGTGAGTGGTTACACCAGCTTATTTTTATGTTTTGTGACTTTACAATCAGGAATTCAAAGCTCAGTTTGTCGCACATATGGAAGATAGTAAATCAGAGTCTGACATTGTAACCAGAGCTGCCGCTTTGCAGGCTTTTAGCCTACGTTTAACGACCTAGTAAGAAGTGAATTGTATTTTTTTTCTGTTTGCATACTGATGACATTGGTCAGGTTTCCATCCAATTGTTTCACATTTTTTAAGCAAATTTACTGAAAATGCGCAAAACGAGACATGGGACTTATGCCCGTTTTCATCTGTTCTTCTTTTCCGAATATTGAGAGGGGACTCCGCCGCTGTAGGTGGCAGTATACACTTTTAGAGATGTGTTCCACCAGTAATTTAAAAGCAGAAGACCAGGAAGTGACTGCGCCGTGCGATGACGTTGTACGAGTTTTCTTCTGTAATTATTGATAAACCGTAGCGTTTCTCTGCTGTTTTCCACCTAAAATATAATTAATTATAATTCTAATAATAATTAATTAATTAATATTCATTTCTTTAATTAATTCCCAAAAGATTTCTGTTCATACCTTACTTTATTGTCCGACATTGCTTTGGGACTACAAATGTACGTGTGACGTATTCAGCAATTATTCGCAAACCTGTTTCCATAGCCCAAATTCGCATTTTCCTTTTTTCGATACGCTTCAAAATCCACCCCCCTCTAAGCGTAAAAACATTTTTGCGAATTTTGGGCCTTTTTTCGATTTTCTAGCGTTTCCATTTAGTTTTATTTTCACATTTCCTGAAAATTCGAATAAAAATGGTTGGATGGAAACCCAACTAATGTTGTCGAAATGGCTGAAAACATTGCGTGCATGCCAAGCCAGTAGATGGCGACGTGAGCAAACATGGACCGCTACATTGCTTTTTCCTTTTCACTGAATACAGCTTTCAGCACACAGCAATAATAGTCTTTTTTTTTTTTTTTTAAACTGATGAAAGACTGCCTTTTTGCAACACCTTGCCTAACATTCATGTTTTCAAAAAATGGCGTGTCAGCAATATTGCTGTAACGATTCTGCAATTTTGGGGGGGATCAATTGTCAGTTTCCTTAATATCATCTAAAATACTGTTTTCAAGTAAACAACTGTTTTGAGTTAAACACAGTATGTCTTCAAGGCGCACATCACGCACACACACATGTTGTGGAGGAATGTGCAGGGGGGGGGGGACCACACAACTGGCAGGGTGTGATGTGATGACCTGTTGGAGGGTGGGGGGTGCTTGACATGTCATCCCCATGTGAGACACTTTGTGCTCCTATAGCCAACAATCAGGCACACAACGTAAGCACATACTAAACGCCCTGCTATGCGAGCACAATGCACACAAGTTGTTTTCATGGCCGACCTCCAGATCCTCATATGCGCCCTTGGCTTCACATCGGGGCAATTTGTATGGAAATGAGTTTGCTTTACCGCCGACTTGCAGACAATCGGCCTGCGCTGAATCACTAGTTTGCCAAGTGGCTGACCACCACAATTAATGCGACCCCCTCCCTCACCCGGGGTCTAGTTCAGCTGCTCTCTTGGACTGCTAGATTGATGTCAGGCCTTGACACGGTCCCCGCTATACAATAAATATGTCAGTCGGGAACACGAGGAACTGGCTGAAGTCACAAACACGCAAAGGCCATAAGAAGATTTATACAAGCTAATTGTAAGGTTTTATTTTCATTTCCCTTTTGTTTTCTGCTTTGGCTTTAAATCACAAACTTTTTCCATTTGGTCCCTCCCCAATAAAAGTTGAGCAGGGAGCCATTTAGTGTCCTGAGTCCTGACCTCAGTTTGGCAACTGTAGGTCTAGATGATCTATAGGAGTGGTTCTCAAACTGGGGTCCCCGTGAGACATAGCTTGGGGTCCGCAAAGTACAGCCGTGCCTTGAGATGCTCACAGGCATTTAACTACAGTTTACCGAGTCGTGTACATTAGATTTGAGACTCCTCTTCGTTTTCGTTTGCATGCCTGCATTCTACTGCCTCCTACTGGTCAAGTCGTACATAACAAAATGGCACTTTGGACACGGCACTTCAGTTAGTGAAATAAACGCCGCTTCTGCCTTTACACTAATTTATCCGGAAGCTAGCGTGAAAGCGGCTACGAGACATGTTGTGACTAGTTGTGCGGTACCACAGGACAAGATTACGCTTGGAATGGCGCCACCTTGGCAATAAGTAACCATTTTGACCAGGACAACCGCTGCCTTAACAATAGAAGACGAACCTGACACGGTCTTGTGAATGCGGTATTTGACATTTGACAGACTAGGAAGAGGGGCTCGTGTTTTTAGCCGAAAGGTATCGCGTTGCCGTGGCCTCACAGCAGACAATAGCATGATAACAAGTACTCTTTAAAAAAAAAAAAAAAATACAAATAAAAAGACACTTAAGTCAGTAAGGGGATCCTTCCTTTCCATGATGGCGTCTCGACACACGCGGCTCAATTTAATTATCACAGCCGTCTCAGTTCGACCTGAAAAACGTGGGAATGCGAGTTTTTGACTTAATGCGTCGTGGTTACCCAAGCGGGAACGGGTCTCAGTTGTACAGAAGTTGACCTCGGGGTCTTCTTTTTCTCCTCTTTTGCGCTTGTTTAAAGAATAATATCACATTCCTACAGAGGAATTGTTTTTATTAGTGACACGAGACGGTAGCGGTTCTTGCTAATGTTTGTCTATGCATTTAAACGGCATGCCGAGAGGATTTAGCGCCTATTTTACAGTTTCACTTTGTTTTCCTTGAATACAGTTATTTGAAGATTCAGTAAAGTGAATTCTGAGATTTGTTTTTGAACGTGTTCAGTGTTCAATTCATTGCTGAAACCGTTAAAGCTCTGCAACATAGATGCTAATTTGCGTTAGCAGTAAGCTAGTAGGGGATTTTTTTTAAGCAGCTGCTGGGCTGCTTAAATACACAATGTGTAATTGTCATTTTATGTTTAGTATGACTGTTTAGGATCTTAAAATAAACATTGGCCAAACTAAAACAAAATTAAGGCGTTTCTAATGACATTTCTTCACTTTAAAACCAAAATCACGCCTCAAGAAATCACGCATCAAACTGTTATTGTCTTTTCAAACCATTGCTACATTACTGCTCAGCTAGCATTTAGTTGCGAGCTTTTTGAGTGCTTGATAGCTTGCCTACAAGTCACACATACACAACACGTTAGTCATTTTTATCCATCTTATCTTAAACCTAGCGGGAAAAAAAATAGTTCTGTAGGTGCTAACTGCTAGCTGCTTCACTTTGCTTCTGCATTATTGAGCCTCTTTCTTCTTCAAGCTGAAACATTTATGCGGCTCTAGACGCGAGGTGTAATGAGGTATCTCGTGTCGCACCTACAGCAAAACTATCCTCGTCCATCCCCCGATGTGAGCTTAGCTTAGCATTTAGCTTAGCTAAGCATTCCTGAAATGCTTTGTTAACACTTTTCTCCGGGATTTCACTTCACTCCCACCCTTTACTTTTCTCCTCAAGTGTCCTACTTCAACACGAGGAGTGACCCTCAAAATGCACCACTAATGGTCATAATTCTTCCAGATGTTAGCTTATTAAGCACGATGCCCTCCCACAGTCTCTGGCCAGGCTTTAAAATGGTTTGCGCCGTCCTAATTGAGCAGCGCAGGTCAAAGGTCAAAGGTGTCTTGCTAACAAGCTGCCGCGGATCAGGTGGCTTCAAAAACAAACTAGCATAGAGTGTGGTGATTAATTCAATATGATTGTGTGTGTGGTCCTAATTGGGAGCATTAATGGATTTGTTTGTCTTTATTTTTGAGTAGTTTTTTTTTTTAAATTGCTCTCTAATAATGGCTCTAAATTATATATTAAGTATTGTATATGATATATTTTGCTATATTTTCTTATGACACAAAATATCTGGCTAGATTATATGTATGTAATAATTTAAAAAGTCAACAAATATGGCTTAATGCCCTAAAGTTAAATTTTTTGTTTTCTTTTTAAATTAGCCACAGTTTAAAAAAAAAACAAAAAAAAAAAAACATAGTGGACAATAGAAAATATTCCTCTGAGGTTCTTTTTGTTTTGTAAACTTACACGATGAGCCGTGTGTCCCACCGGGCGGAAAGTTTGTTGCTAATGTTCGGCCACGTTTCCTCGTGCGCTATGTTGAATGTTTATGCTAGCCGCCAGACAGCAGGAAGCCTTGACCTTTTTCACATTGCTTGCACGTGTTGTCTTCACCCTGCATCATTTCTGCACGGACGAGGAAGCTCCCACACATCCGCCATTCTGCCAGGCCGACATTTTGAACCCAAATTCAGAAGCAGAAGGGATGTCAGTACTGTACAGTCAATGCCCGTTTTTTGCGGGATTTGAAGTTTCCTAGTTTTAGACCATACCTTAAATACATTTAACCAAAATGTCCAATCAAAACATATCATTTCATTGATGGAAAACTGCGTTAGTTTAATACTAACATTTGGTGTGAAACGCCATAGATGGGCTAATGGAAACGACTATTTATGTTACAGTACAGTAACTATAAACCATCAAACAACTGCTACGCGAGTCAGTACACACCTGCCACCATTTTGTGTGCTTCTGATGAACCCCAAATAAAGTTCTATCAGACTTTTCGTCACATTTTTGATTACCTTGTTTTAGTTACAGCTAGTTACTTTCCTCAAAATTAATTACACTTGGCTACAGTTACTTGGTTAAACAATCACATTCAAACTCTCGTTAAATAAGAATTAACTTAGCACACACCTGCCACCATTTTAAGTGCCTCCGGCTAACCCCAATTAAAATTCCAGCTGTTGTCAGTCCCCTTTTTATCACAAAAGCATGGCATGTTAACTAACAGGGGTGTGTAGACTTTTTTTTTTAATATCCCTTGTATCTGTGGGAACAGCCATTATTACGCGACGGCTGAACCGCGATCTAGCAGGGGTCGACAGAAATGGTTTTGGCGCCAATAAAAACAGTGAAGAAGTTTGTCCACCGTGTCAGCAGCAGCTTGAGTTTCCCTCGTCGGATTTGTTTTGATTCTCACTCGGCCCCTGACAAATGACTCAACTACAGCGTATTACGCTAAATTTACAATAAAAACAGCCTCAACTCTCCTGACACTACTGAATTGTTTGTAGGAATTGCGGTGAGGTGTGCCAGCTTTGCGAAAAATGCTACGGAAGTGGTAGAAGAAGACAATCGCTTGTGAATTAATTTTTTTTTTCGTTTTTATCATATTCTAAATTGTTGCAAAATATTGAATTTTTCTTTTTTTTTTTAAATGTTATTCTCAGTAAATGTTTGATTTTTGGTGGATCAGGAAGGCTCTATTTTTGCAAAATATGAAATTCAGACGTGAGCGGGGAATGATGATTTAATATGTAAATTTGTTCTACTTTCAATGCGTAGAACATTCGGAAGGAGGCCATCACGGTGGTAGAAGTCTAAGGAAATGCTCGGCATCTGCATCCAATGAGGACCGTCGCTCTCAATTAAACGGGGTTAGAATGGGGGCGGATTCTGCATGTGGTCGGCATCTCGCACACCAACGCTCAGGTTGGAGGTGAAAACGGAGGCGGTGCTAAATAAATATTTGGGTGTAAGGTGATCCTCACACCTCACACGTGACCTTAGCAATAAGAAATCAAAAATAAAGAAAGAAAAAGTTGCCATGCGAGTTGACGAGGAAGTCAGGGAATGAGGGGCATTTCTTATAAAAGTATGACTTTATTCTGCTTAAAATTTGTTAAATTAAGACTTCTTTTTTTTTTATGTAAAACATTCTCATTATTTTAACAATATCTCCATAATCCTCTAACTTGACTCATGTTTTTTCTCCCTAATACTGTACCTACAGTACTTTTTTCCCCCCCCTCCCACATCTTTTAACAATCTTGGTTGCACTCCCATTGATCTGGGCTCTTTACAGTCTCCCTTTCCGTCTGAATTTTTGTCATAATTGCTCCCATCCAAGGCCATAAAATTTTTTAAACACATTTGCGATAAAGATAAAACATTCAACAACAACGCCAATTTAGTTTGTGTGTCTGGCAATGCGAAGGCGGTTCTTTATGTCTGCTGTCTGCTGCTGTACCCCCCCCCCCCCCCCCCCGCCCGCTCGTACACATTAGTATCACGTTTCACAGTGAGCTCTCAAAGACACATCTGTCTTGTTTCAAGTCTCGGGTTTTTGCATTGGCTTCAGTCAGTGGCAGGACGTACCTTCAGAGCGGACTTAATAGACTTAATCATCATATCACCACCATCATGCCGCAATTATGGAAATCGTCAATACTATGTGAAAACACAATATAATAGTAACCGTGTCATGTACAACATCAGCATAATACAGTATGTCAAAAATATATAATCATCGTGATAATGGCACACGCAATATGCGTATCACAAAGACGTGCGATAATATGATCACAATCTGGTAAACTTTACGTTCTTTTTACATAAAAAAATACTTTGGGTCAGGCCACGTTTGGGTAATATATATATATATATATATATATATATATATATATATATATATATATATATATATATATATATATATTTTTACAAATTGTTGACCAATCTAAAGTGCTGATTTTTATTTTGAACTCATTCACTGCCATTGACGGCTATAGACGTCAATCATTCATTTGAACTATTTCTATTAGTTTCATGTTTTTCCCACTTTTGTTAACAAGAGTATGAAAACCTAAAAAAAAAATGTATTGTACATTTAGAACAGATATAAAATTCTTGATTACTCTGGAGTTAACTAGTGAAGTCATGTGATTAATTAAACATTTTAATCGCCTGATGCCCCTAATTTAAAAAAAAAAAAAGAAAGAAAATATTATTACAAAATTAAGGGCGTCAGACGATTAATTTTTTGTCGTTTTAATTAATCGCATGACTTCAATAGTTAACTCACGATTAATCACAAATTTTATATCTGTTCTAAATGTACAATTTTTTCCCTAGGTTTTCATACTCTTAGCAAAAGTGGAAAAAAATGTGAAACTAATAGCAATAGTTCAAATGAATTTTTGACGTCTATAGCCGCCAATGGCAGTGAATGAGTTAATTAAAATATAATAATAAAAAACATTTACTTTTACTCCAAAATGTTGGAAAAATAGTTTTTTTGTTTTTTTTAATTGTGGCCCACTAAATAGCTGCCTTATAGCTTTAAAGTTGGCCTGAGCATAATGTCAATGGTTTACAAAGTGAGTCTAAAAAGCTGTTGTAGGGTTCCAAAGGGTCACAAATTCAATACTATTGGCCTACTGTGCATTCTTCCCTTTTCTTTGGCTTTGGTTGCCTCCACGCTAAAGGTTTCCATGGCGACAGCGGACAACACTAAACTCCTCTTCAGTCGGGTTGTTTTACTAGTTTGTTTTTTCACACTTTGTTTTGAGCTGGTCCTGGATCGGTTTTCTCAACAGAAATTTCATGTTCCCTCACTTAATATTAACAAAAAGTCAGTAATAATTTGGCCTCGTGGCAACCGGAATATTTATCCAAATAGGGCAAAGAATTCCTGATTTATAGGTGCTTAACGTCCATTACTAAAGAATTTAAAATAGTATTTTCTTTTTTTTGCTGCTGATTAAAGAACAATACGTAATGGCTTCAAAATCATGTTGAGGCTACACAGGCTTGGATTAAGGACTGCCTTTTTAAAAAATATATATATTATTGAGCTCTGAAGTGTATAAATAATTTGTATTGACTTAACACTTTTCTTTACGTAGTAAATATGTTTTTAGTGACCTTTAATGATAGTGGACAAGCCAGGACACCTCTCATGTTGTGCTAGAGTTAGCATCAGTGCTAACTGCTAACATCACTATTCATCCAGCCGCGGGCATATTATTACTTAAAACGGCTTCCTTAAATGGTGTATAATAACGATGGACCAGCCATGACACATATCGTATTTTGCGCTAGCATTAGCATCGGGGCTAATGTCAGTACTCAAAAATTAGCGCTTTTGATTTTATATGATTTTACACCAAATTGAATTCAGAGCTTCTCGTCATTCAGATTGTGACCCCTAAATAGACTTTTTTTCCCTCCTTTTTTTTTTAACACAAGAGTGGGTGCTAGTGTTAGCATCAGTGCTAACATCACTATTCTAATGTGGACGTTTTGATAGTATTACTACTTATCATTACAATGCAGATAATAAATCGCCTACTTAAATGATCTCTAATCACAGTGGACCAGCCAGGACACAACTCCTGTTACGCTAGCGTTAGCATAATTGCTAACGTCACTGTTGAGAGCTGTTTTTATGTTGATAATACACCCTTTCTCGCCGTGTCTGGAGCCATGTTATTATTCTGCGCACTCTGACTTTTTACGAGGCCACTTTGGCTGCGAGAGACACATCAATGTGCTCGTGAAAGACTCGTAAAGTCCGAAAACGTCCTGCGTAGACACACAACAGCGCATTACTCTGATAATGTACAGTTGGGCTCGGAGGGGGCGTAATCCCGCTAACTACTTAACGTGAGAGTTAATAAAATATTTTAATGTATGTGTGTGTACAGTATTTACATTTTCTTTTATACATTTTTAGTCAGTGTAACCACGATATAAAATGTTCTTGACATTTTATCCTCTTGTGTTTATGGAAGCATATAGGAGGCTTATTGTAGGAGTTAAGTGATGAAATGAGACTCATGCGGCAGTCACCAAAACAGCCATGTGGCATTCATCAGGGTCAGAAGACTTAAAAAAAAAAAAAAAAAAAGAGAAAGGAGAAGGTAGATATATTTCCTGTTCACCCCATGGGAGCACTTTATTCTCACATGGAAAGTTGAGGATTTATTTTTTTATCTCTTCATCAGTGTCGAGGTATTAAAGTACTTGTGTAGACTTCTTTGGTTTTTGCATTAGATCTCTCGAAGTGTGCCTTTAACATCTGCTTCCTACATTACCCATCATGCAACTCCATTCCATCCCCTCAGGAAAACACCAAGTGTCCCGGGTGTTTAATCCACTGCTTGATAAGCCAAGCTGTCTGGCCGGTGACACTGCTGTTGCCATGGCAGCCAGCCAGCAGGGTATTCAAGCTGCGTATGATAAAATGAGTGCAATGGCGTGGCCCGCCTGCGCTTGGATTACACAAGCAGGTAGTGAATACCCCCCCCGGAGAGAGGGTGCTCGCCACTGCAAATGTCTCACTTACAACTATACAAGTACTACTATTAGTAGTGCCGTATTACTATTTGTATAAATATTTTTGGCTTGTTGGCTAAGATTTATTTTTTTTTTTTTTTAAGAGTATTTGACTTTTTTCCCCAATTTTTTTATACTTTTAAAGATATTTTTGTATTTTTTTGCAGACATTTTTGTATTTTAAAAACTGTATTTGTGTTCAGTATTTTTCTTAGTAGTAGTTTGCCTTTCTCGTAGTTTTTATACTGTTTTTGTAGTTTACCAGATATTTGTTTTATTAACTAATATTTTCTCTTGCTTTGTTCTAAAATTAGTGTATGTTTTTTGGCCCAATAATTGTGTATTTTTTCAAATTCATTTTTTTTGATTGATTTAAAAAATATATTTTTTGTCATGCGTTTAGTTGTCCAAGATTATATTTTTGCCATATATATATATATATATATATATTTTTTTTACACTATTACTAATGTTTATGTACACAGTGAGTTGCGTGGTTCTCCAGATGCTTGTGTATTTTATCAAATATTTGAATTTTAAAAAAATGTTGTTGAATATTTTGTACCATTGTCTCAATGTTTTTTTCAGGTTTTGTATTTTTTCCTCAAGTTTTTTTGTTGTGTTTTTTGTATATTATTTATTATTTGTTTTATATTTTCACAAATATTTTTCTCATATTTTGTTATAATTTTTGTCCAATATTTATGTAATATTATATATATATATATATATATATATATATATATATATATATATATATATATATATATATATATGGCAGTTTTCCAGCTAATTGTGGATTTTTCCCCCCCAAATATGTTGACTTGATTTTTTTTGTCATAGTGATATTAACATTATGTATTTGCAATATTTCTCTTTTATCTATATTTTTATCCACCCCTGTATATTGGGTATATGTAGCATCCAAAAAGCTTTTTTCCAATCCCCTAATAGACTAAGACGAATAGTGGAAAAGTAGCGTTAAATCATTTGTAAAAGATTGGATTATTGGGAGATTATTGATCTCTCTGATGTTAATTGATTCTTTTCCTCTCCTCTTTTCCTCGCCCTTCATACAACCCCCCCCCCCCCTCCTCCTCCATTACCACCTTGGTCTGGTCATCTGACAGTGCGCGGTTTCTGTGCATTGCATTGCTATAGAAGCGCAGCACAATGACGAGCCCAGTCAGCAGTGCTAATTCACTGGCCAGCCGGAGCCGTATTGAGATGTATCCGCTCACATAGAGGGGGGCTAAGGGGGGTGGTGTGTTATTTTGGGCTCCCCCCCTCCACCCCACCCAATCCCTCCATGTGTCATAGGATCAGTCTGACAAAAAAAAAAAAAAAGCCCCCCGCCTGTGAACCTTATGAGCTTTAAGTGCTGTTAATTGTGTTATTTTTACTTGCATAAGCACAAAATTATACGAATCCACAATGGCTGATTGGTTTTCGGCCTTATTTTGAAAATGTGTCACCGCACAATCAAAAAACATACTATTCCTTGACTCGTATGCGCTCCCTTGACAGATACTTTGTGATGTGTTGTTTATTTCTCTTGTCTTGCACATAAGTGGCTCAAATGTGACGGCTGTAAATGTTTACTTGACATCAAGCGGGAGCTTTGCTGTGTTTGGGGGCCATGTGGCGCATGTTGAAGCTTAAAGTCAAGTGGAAACACGCGGGCAGGCATCCGTTCAGAATTGCATCATTTTCTGTAGCATTACCTTCAAAGCACATTTCCAAGTCATCGCGACTTTATTTATAAAGCACTTTGGAAAAGCAAAGTGCTGGATACAAAACCGAAACTATTTTTTTATAGGTTTAAAAGAATAAAAACTAATAGATGAATAAGTAGAACATCGCTCTTTAATACAAATATACTTATTCATAGATTCCTGTAGCACCTCCTCGGTGTCTTTACGCCATTCATGATGTCACTGAGGACTAAATTTGGTCTTTTTTTTTTTTTTTTATTGCTATTGTAACATGTTTTGTATTTTTTTCCCCAAAAATCCAAATATTGTTGTAGTGCAGTGTCAACTTTTTTTTGTTAAATATTTTAGTACTTTTGTCAATTTCTTGGTATTTTATGTCTATAGTTTTTTTTTTTTGGGGGGGGGGGGGTATTTGTGTTTTTTCTCAATTGTATTATTTTTCATTATTTTGTTTGTATTATTTAATATTTTTGTCACATTTTTTTCTAGTATTTTTTTCTATTTTATTTTTCTGCCATAATTTTTTTTTAGAATAGTTTTGATATTTATTTTTTTTCCACAAATGTGTTTTATTTTGTTGTTTTTTTTGTTACTTTCAATACATTGTTATTTCAAAAACTTAAATTTCAATATTTTTTGCCACATATCCGGTTTTCTAATCAGTTTTTCCACAATTTATCCCAAATAATTTTGTCTAATCTATCTAATCTATTTTTGTAGGTACTGTATTTTCCTGATTTTTTTTTTTTCAGTGATTATATTTGTCATATATTATGCATTATTTACTCACGTTTTGCCATTTAGTATTTTGTACTTTTAGATATTCCAACACGCCCACTCAATGTCAACGCATACCAGAATACGTTAATGTTTGATTAAATCGAGTCAGACTCAATCATTCACTTGGGCTCTGCTTTCTTATGGAGTATTACTACCCTGCAAGTAGAACTGAACAGTCCTAAGTCCAACTGTGATGTGTGAAAATGGCACGGAACCACTTTGAGACTACAAGACAAAATACGTCCAGAACTTCTTCCTCACTTTCGCGGTCATGTTTTTCCAAGGGTACGACCTCCGTGGCGTAGGGAGTCTTTAAGATACACGGGGCGGGTTATGCGATCCACCCAGCATGCGACCTGCGGTCACTACTGTGGGAGTGCAGGAATTCTGTGGTTTGTCCTGGCGCTGGTGGAATGTCCGTAGCAGCCAGACTTTCACGGTTCACGTAACTTGCATAAACAGACCACCGTGGTCAGGGCTTAAGAAGTGGTTAGTGAACAAATGTTGGGGGATTGTTTTGAAAGGCTTTTGAATCCAGGTGCGCTTGTGCGCAGTACCGCCATCTCACAATCCGCGGCTTTTTGCGATGTGTTCCAGGCGACCTGTCTCCGTTGCAGATGTCCCCCGTCCCCCAGTCGCAGTTCATTCCTTTGGCAGAGGTGTTGTGCTCGGTCATCTCAGACATGAACTCCTCCCACGTCGTCGTCAGTCAGGAGACTCTGGTGAATCACATGAGCAAATCGCATCCAGGTGAGCTACGGAGGAACCTTTAGAAGGGGGTCCTCGGTTTGCGACAGTCTCCACATACGACGTTGATTCAACATTGTTGATATCCGGCTGAAGGTCCAGAAACTGGTACCCAGTGTCCTCATTGAAGCAAAACTTTGGCATTTTGTGGGGGTCCAGCAGGCTACTAGTTTAATTGTGTAGGCTAAAATGGTGAGCAAAAATAACTAGTCCTACTAGTGGTCTTTCAACATTCAATGCCATTGACGGCTATAGACGTCAAAAATCCTTTTTTTTTTTTTTTTTTTTTATTCTGGAGAGCTCAGTATTGTTCATTCGGTAATTTTACCGATTTGACATGTCATCATCATTGCTCTCCTTTTTTATTATTATTATTATTTTTTTTTTTAATATATATATATTTTTTTTATTTTTTATTTTATTTTTTTTTGTATGTGGGTGAATATGTGTATGTGCGTGCATTCATTAGGTCACCTAAAACCTATAAAATAAAAATAAAAATCCCATACCGTTTCCCTAAACCGAACACTTCCAGCCAGAGTCGTGAGACCGTCAGGAAACCTTTTTTTTTTTTTTTAAATCCATTTTAACTGGGCTGGCAGTGAATGAGGACAAAGACTAGTAGAGACTAAAATAGACTAAAGCTTTTTCTGACTTATGAACAAATGAGGTTTCATCGACGCCATAGGAACGAAACAATCCAAAACGAGGACCCCCTGTCGTCTTCAACTTCATAAGCAGATTTTTAAAACCTCTCTCTCTCCTTTTCAGGGATCACCATCCCAACTCAGGACATCCTCTACAACACTTTAGGCACTCTGATCAAGGAGCGCAAAATTTACCACACAGGCGAGGGCTACTTCATCGTCACACCTCAGACTTATTTTATCACCGGCAACGTGACCCGAGAGAAGACCTGGTGGACTTCGGGCTCGGCGGACGACCCTCCCTCGCCTCCTCCTATCACTTACCTCCTGAGCAATGACATTTGCGTGGAGAGCCCTCAGGCGCCCCCGCCGCCGGCTCACTGCAAATCTTGCAGCTGCTTCAGCCGGCTCCCGACGTCCGCCGGCGTCCCGGCTACCGGCACGCCGCCCGCCCTTCCTCCGCCCGATCAGCGTTCTCTCTCCGTCTCCGTCGGCGAATGCACAGCCAAGAGCTTAAAGTGGCCTCGGCCGTCTGATCACAAGCCGTCGGTGCAGCATCAGTCCACCTCCACGGCGGCGGACTGCCAGGCCAGCGAGGTCAGCAAAACTACGGGGACCAGCAACGCCGTCGCCCGCAAAGACAACAAGCCGGGCAGGAAGTTCGGTCTCAGTTTGTTCCGGAGGAACGGGGGTAAAAAGGAGAAGCCGAAGAAGGAGTACGCGTCATTCGCCGGGCAGTTCCCGCCCGAGGAGTGGCCGGTGAGGGACGAAGACGACCTCAATAACTTGCCTCGCGATCTGGAGCACGCCATCATCAAGCGCATCAACCCGGAGCTGACGGTTGACAACCTGACGCGTCACACGGTCCTGATGAAGAAGCTGGAAGAGAGGAGGGAGAAGGCGGCGGACAAAGGAGTGGACAAGGGAATGTCCACAGAGATCTTAAGTTCGAAAGCCAGGCAGCGCCACTCAACCAGGTCGGCCAAAAGGTCTGCTCAGAAAAGCAAACGGCGGCTGCACTCCGCCAGGGAAAAGCAACGGGACAGGATCAAGAACAAGCCGACTGCGTGTCTCAGTGACCATCCAGAGGGGGAGGATTTGATCCCCACCCGGCTGCGCTTGGAAATCCCAATCGATCAACCAGGTAAAGCGGAAGATGCTGCGGAAGGTCAATCGCTTTACAAGAAACGCATCGAAAACCCGTTCCACACTCCGGAAGCTGGGATTCCTCCCGCCGCAGTCAGTCGGGAGCATCGGAAACCAAAAGAGGGCAAGCCAGCCGGGAGGAAAGAACGAAAAAGTCACCGCTCCAAATCCTGGGACGCGCATCGGACCAAGTTGAGCGTAGCAGACGAAGAACAAACGGCAAAGTCCCCCACGACTGAAGACAAATGCGAGCGGGAAAGGGACGCCGATTGCGAACGACTGCTGCCTTGTGACGCGAAGCTCCACCGAGAGTTGCCGGCGGACTACAGCTCGGCGTACCCGCAGAGCTGCACGCTGCGGATCGGTGACAAAGTTCGACTTTGGAGGGAAGGCAGCCGGGAAAACCTTCCGCCGAAAGACGGCAAAAACCAGGCTTTGACCGACGGCCCCTCAAACGCGCATCCGTACGCCAATTCCGACACGATCCCAACACGGGCCCGGCCCAAGACCTCTTTGCAGCGGAAGCACTCGCTCAGACTAACCAGACCACAAAAGGACGAATCTCAGAAACCTGATGAGCTTTCAACAAGTCAACATGCAAAGGAGCAAGAGACTCTGAATCTGATCGAACCGGCAGTCGATGACCGCCCCTCAGTGACAGACACTGAAGATGACCACAGACTCTACCAGAGGACAGACCATCACGAGGACGAAGACACCTGCAGCTCCCTCTGCCTGAACGAGGACGACATCATACCAAACTACCTTCACCCCCACTTAGGCTACCATCAATACGCCCTTGAATCCAGCGGTCACGATTACGACTCCCACCGTCAACAAGTCACCTCGGTCAAAAGACACTCAAACACCCAGAGGGACGCTTCCCTGAGTCATAGTGGACTCGGGGAAACCACATGGAGACGTCGGTACCCTCAGAGTGAAATATTACCTCCAGACGAACCAAGCTCCAGGAAGGAAGTCCTTATCCAGGAAGAACTACACGAGTCCAGCCTGGAGTTGGACCGCCCCGAACCCACCGAGGCCTTTGACAGCAGCATCTTCGACTACTGCCCGGCAAGTGAGGTGGAATCGGACGCGGAGACCGTCCGCAAGTCTACCATCGAGGGGGACAGCGAATCGGCCCGCTGGGAGGCGAAGGAAGCGCAGGAGGAGGAATTTCCTGAGAGGGGAGTTCCCCGGACCACGGGAGCTGCTGGTCTAAGCGGGCCCGGGGCGACGGGAACTGGAGAGGCGGTAGAACTGGTTGAGAACCAGAGCATCACGGAAGACAGCGGGATCGATTCTCCACGGTGAGAGGCGTTTTTTTGCCGACACGATCATGCGTCAGATCACAAACGAGGGCTTCCAAGACCAGGAATATTTGAAATGCCTCAAATATTTTGAGTTTTGTTTGTACCAACAAACTGAACGAGAAGTTAAACTCGATATTGCAGCTGGTGTTTAAATCCCGCGTTACTCTAGCTTCGCACCCGAATCAATCCCACGGTATTCCCAAAGACCAAAAAATAAACACTGCAGCGAGACATGAGACCTCCAGGCTGCATTACTGCATTTGGCCTTTCACCAATTTGTGTTTCATCCTTTAAAAGGCAATAAAGCTGAACAAACACCTTGTAATGAACGCTAACGTCCGATATTTGGACAGCAGGGAATGATTTTGATAATGACGTGTAATTGCCGCGCCGTGCTTAGATTTCAAATCGGGAGGAAACAAAACGGCTTTGAACTCACGAGGCAGCCTTCCATGTAGGAATGTATGAAATGGCGCCTTATTAATTCCATTTTTATCTTTTTTTTTTATCCCCCCCTCCCCTCTTGCCCCTTTCCTTGCAGGACCCACATAAGTTTGGCCTCCAGCAACACCGTCATTCTGGAGGGTCTCAAGAGGAGGGGCTTCCTACAGAACCTGGACAAACTGCACTCCAAAAGCAGCGCCATTCGACCGCAGAGTTCGCTGCTGCAGCTCACGCCCGTCATGAACGTGTAGAAGGAACCTCAACATCTTCACTCGTGCTTTCATCTCACGTTCTACGCAACTGTTCACAAACAAAAACTGGTTGTACAAATGTTGCGTGTATAGTTGTCCCTATTGTAAATATTTTCTAATATGTTATGCAGTACAAGTGCCTGGATGATATTGTGTACCAGCGAAGTGTATTAACATTTACGGGGTAATGTACAGTTTTGCAAATCGTAACTTTCTCTCTTGTAGGGCTTGAGAACCAAAAATAAAACTATTTAGTTAAACCTACTTTTGTTTTTAATTAGTCCACATTTACTGCCCTAGACCACTGATAAATTCTGGGGACGGATAATTCCTCTTGTATTGTTTGAAAATGTAAATTAGCGAGAATTGCTTCTCGTGCTTCTTTGCATTGGTTAGTGGAGGAGCAACAGCACCTGGAGTCACTGAGCACTATTTCATATGGCAAGAGCGACACCCTCCGGATTGTCGAGGTAGTGCAACATCCAGAATCACTGACCACCAACTTGCCAAGGAGTTTCTCTGATACTTACTACAGGTCAGTATGAATGTTTGACTTCCATCAATTTTCTACAGGGAACCTATTCCAGGTGACTGTGCAAAAGGCTGGCTAGACCTTGGACCAATTGCCACACAACCACAAGACACAGGTAGACCAGTTCACTTTAAATTGCCCATAAAGTGTTATGTTTGTGGACACAAGCAAATGGAAAAAAAGTCTGAGGTTCAAACTCATCGTCAGATCCATAAGACAACTGTAAGCCATCGTAAAATTAAATTCTACAGGACGCCAGAAGAGAGTCAACAACCTTTATTTATCCATGTGTGTGCCACTCAAAAAAGGAAAAGATGTTTTGCCCTTAAAGAGAAGCATGTATGGATTGATTTACATTTTTTCCTCTCAAGAATTAGGCCATTTACAAAAACAGAAGAGGGGAGAAAATAAAGACAATATACAGTGTAAACAGGATAGCATACATGTAAGCAAAAAAAAAAAAAAAAAGAGGTGTCATTGACATAAAATTAAACAAAGGGTATGAACGAGAACTTAAAAACTTTTTTCAGCAATTAACAGCTCAGCATCCATTACTACATAGCATGCAATAAGGCACCTAGCTAACACAGGGAAGAAAACTATGCTACAGATCGAAGCAAAAAATAGGGGAGAAACTTAGAAAACAAAATATTGCTTGTCGTGCCCTCCTCCCATAAAAACATCTTTACTCCTTTTCATATAACCCAAGCCATATCTAAAAAAATACGTTTGTAAAAGTTTTTGTTTTGTTTTTTTACACGAGTCGAGCATAATGCAAAGTCTTGGAAAAAAGCTTTTCTCATAGAATTGTTTAGTATGCACAAGCCTTTAAATCAGATTGTGATCGTTAACATGAGTAACTGCTATCTATAGTCTATAAACAGGTTATTTAGTTATTCTCAATGGGAACGGGAATAAGCGAACAAAAGGAGACTGGTGTAGTAATATGCTAACCATGAGGAGTTTATTCTCTGTCAGGAATTGTTTTGGGACAGCGTTTCATCACATCAGGTTGTCTGTCAGTCAGTCAGTATTGCTCTCTGTACAGCCCACTCATGGTAGACATACAAGAAAATAAACTCGGAAATATACACAACGGCAAATTCAACTGCTGCTTGAAAACACCCGCAATAAATTTAACTCGGCGAGTCTTAAAGTGAGGCTCAAAATGGGGGGAGAAAAAAAATGTGGACAAAAGTGGGTCTTGCTATCAAAATGTAATCCTTTTGGAACAACACACTAGTTCACCTATACATATATAAAAGAAATCATAAAGTATTTACAGTGGATTTGCATCACACAGGTTACAAGGGTGAAAAAAGAGATGACTAATTCAAAGTTCCCGGTGTTGACCGCCTCGAACCATGCCGAACAATCGCCTGTGCTCACCGCTGAGTAGCTTCATCCAAAAATCATGGAGTAACATTTTTTTTTTTCCGGTTTCTTTTTAAAAGTGTTCAAAATGGGAGTTCCTGCGCAAGCGAGAACAAAGAATGGAAGCGACGCTTCCCCGCAGCTTCTGCTCTGAATAGCCAATCAGTCCTTCCGGTCATGTCGTCTTCATTTCCCTCAACTGGTCCTTTTTCGCTGCAGCTGACTTGACCACGTACACATCCATAGGAGTCGGCCCGACTGGTCTTGCGGCGGGGGGTGGTAGTAGATACAGAGAAGCCAGGGGTAGGTCAAGCGTTTACGTGGGGGGCGGGACCCCAACCCTCACTACTCAGTCTGCGAATGGATCCGGTGGTGTCTGGAGAGGGAGGACGAATGGTTGAAGCCTTTGCCGCACTGGGTGCAGCGGTACGGCTTTTCCATGGAGAGGAGGTGTTGCTTGGGGAAGGCGTTGTTGGGGAAGACCTTAGGCGAGGAGATGGCGCTGTACTGCTCGGGCGAGGCCATGGGGAGGGGCAGCGGCGGCGACTGCGGCGCCGGCTGCTGCTGCTGCTTCTCCAGGTGGACCCTCTGGTGCCGCACCAGTGACGACGCGTGGGTGAAGATCTTGCCGCAGTGGCCGCAGGTGTAGCCCTTGCCCTCGGAGTGGACTCTCTGGTGCCGCGACAGGGAGGAGGAATGGTTGAAGCCCTTGTCGCAGTGGTGGCACATGTACGGCTTGTCTCCTTGCAAGTGCACCCTCTGCTTGGGGGCGGCGCCGAAGGTCATGGGCTTGCCGGGCTGCGGCGGGGAGAAGACGGGTCCCTGCAGGTGGGTCTTGTGGTGGCGCGAGAGGGAAGAGGAGTGGTTGAAGCCCTTGTTGCAGTGCCTGCAGGTGTAGGGCTTGCCGCCGGCGTGGACCTGCTGGTGTTTTTTCAGGTGGCGCTTGCGGACAAAGCTTTTTCGGCACATGTTGCATTTGTACGGCTTCTCGCCCGAGTGGATCCTCTGGTGCTCCCGCAGGGTGCCGGCGGCGGCGAAACACTTGCCGCACTGCGCGCAGCGGTGGGGCTTGTCGGTGAGCACCACGCCGGCGTGGGCGGCATGGGCGGCGTGGGCCGCGTGGGTCTTCTGGTGTTGCTTGAGGTTGGAGGTGGTGGCGAAGCCTTTGCCGCACTGGCCGCACGTGTACGGCTTCTCGCGGGCGTGGACCTCCTGGTGCTTCTTCAGGTGCCTCCTGCGGACAAAGCTCTTCCTGCACTGGGTACACTTGTAAGGCTTGTCTTCCGAATGCATCTTCATGTGTTCTCGAAGGGTGATGGCCGCCGCGAAGCTCTTGCCGCACTCGGTGCAGCGGTGGGGTTTGTCGGGCAGGTGGATCATCTGGTGGGACTTGAGGCTGAAGGCGTCGATGACGTCCTTGCCCATGATCTCCACACCGGGCGGTACGTAGGGCTTCTCTTTCATGTGGATCTTCATGTGCTGCTTGAGACTGGCCTCTACCGCAAAGCTCTCGCCGCAGTGTACGCAGATGTACGGGTTGAGGTCCTTGTGGATCTCAAAGTGCTGGTGGAGATCAGAGATGCTGCCAAAGATCTCACCGCACTCGTTACACTGCAGGCCGTGGGCCTCGTGAATGATGACGCCATTCTCAGACTCCACCGTCAGCTCGCCACCGTGATCCGACTCCACTTTGACCTCATGCTCGCTCTCAGCCTTGAGAAGCACCTCCCCGAGCAGCGCCTCGCCCGACGACGTCTTGATCTCGCCGCCGGCGAAGCAGTGCATGTCGTCGTGTTCCACCTTGATGTAATCGTGGTCCGTCTCCACGATGGCGTCCACGCACGCCACGGCGCCAAGGTCCGACCCCAGGCCTTGGATCTTGAGTTCGGTGCCGTGGATCTCCAGCTCCAGACCACGCTTTTCCTCAGTCATGATTTCTGTCTCGGCTCCGTAGTGCAGGTCGACATGGCTGTGGGCTATGACACACTCCGACCCAAGCGTGTCAAGGCCGGGTGTGTCACACTCAGTCTCTGACTCCGCCATGAGCACACACTCCAACCCCACGACCTCCGTTTTTTGGCCGGACGGTAACTCAACTAAGAATCGGGGTATTGATCCTGGTTTGGATGGGCACAGCGCTGGTGCTGTTTGTTAGTGAGCAGACCTGGAAGAGAAGCCAACACAACAACGTTAACCACATCAAGTTCAACCTCTCATGATGCAACAGCTGCTGTCCCTCTTTAGCTATTGACAAACATTTGACAATAAGACGGCTTACCATTTTCAGTTTTTTCAAAAATATTTTATTGGAACTGGGATGTAGTGGTTAACGTCTTCCTCAGTCTAGAGGTTCTGGATTTGAGACTCTTTTTTTTTTTTATATCTCTGCTCAAAAGTGAATGGCTTTATAAATAAATACATTTACTCACAGGTTGTCCAAATGTGAATGAACAGTTAATCTATGTCTGCCCTGTGATTGGATGACAATTGAAAATTGTACTGTGAACGAATCACATTAAAATGAAATTTGGCCTCCGGCACAACCCAGAAATCAGCTGAGCCGTCAAGAGTTATATTGGTACAAAAAAAATATGTACAAAAGGTTGCACACAAAGGCCATCGTGGGATGTTACAGTATTTCACATAGAAAATTTCCAATCTACTCCAAATGAACATACTTGCCTGAAAGTGTTTTTTAATTGGTGGCTTGAGAATAAAGAGTGAGAGGCAGATCTGCGGCCGTGACGATCACAGGGACGCTCAGGTAGCTGTAAAAGATTTCAACTTTAATAGTCATTCTTACACATTTGTATATATTAGTATGTAAAACAGGAATAGCAAGACAAATTTTCAGAAAATTATTTGGGGGGTTGGTCAAGAGCTGACCACAAAGAATAGCAAGACACGGATTCTGACCATAGACCATGTCACAAAGGCACATTTGAGAGAATTGCATCGCTGTCACTAGTCTCCCATCAACTGATAAATCGCTCAACTACAAGGAGGCTGACTGACTTGACATATCGCTTTAATATATTACTCCAAAAAGGAAATGGCCCATTAAAAATTGCATCTTTAAATTGTGAGCTTAATGACAAGCAAGCACAGTGTGAGAAAAAACATGGCAAAAATACAAAATTTGTTTACCAGTGATGCTCTGTGTGACTTGGCCTAATGTTGTAATATACATCAACAGAAAATCCACCATTGAAATGCTGCTCTCTCAACTTTGGCGAGCATTTAGGGACACACCTGACTTTTTCTTAAAATAATAAACCCACAATTAAGTGTAAGTAAAGTATAAAGCATAGAAAGCTTTAGTAAACATGTAGCTATGTTAAATACGATCATGATGTAGTTCCCTCCATGATAAATACCGGTAAGATGTGGTAAGCCTGTTTGAATGTTTATCAACAAAAGTTTATTACTTTGCAGAGGAAATTCCCCTTTAAACCACTTCAATAAGCAATTAGTGACACACCTTTTTGAATTAACATGTGGTACGCGTGTTTTATTATAGTGAAGGCTTTTCCTTAATAAGGGCTTCACATAAAATGCCCCATCAACAAATTTGACAAGTCATTAGGACCACACAAAAAAAAAGGCAAAACGCCAACAATATGAAGTAAAAGGGTGGCTATGTTAAAAAGTAAGATCTTACGATGCCGAGGCGGGCCTCTGCACAAGATATATACCCGCATACTTTTGCAGTAAGACAGTGTCACTTTGGTGCCTTTTAATTAAAGTAGGCAAGCACACCTCCGATTAGCAAACTCTCCAAAGCCAATATACAGGCCAAGTGTCAATTAGCAGGCTAGGTTAGCAGTCATAACGAGCTAAACAGCATCAAAGTAGCCAAAATCGTCATCGGGTTGTCGAGTAGGGTTTAATCCGCAAAGCGACAGGCCAGCAGGCCTAAACCGCTTTCAACCCGCGCGGCTCTTTGTTCTCCACCCGACGCGATATCCACTTTGTGCTCAGGCGTCGTCAAATCGGCGTTTTATTATTAAAATGTTGGAACGGTGACTCGCTAGCTTCTCCCCAAAACGGCTACAAATAGCTCCCGTAGCCGCTAGTTAGCTGGCTACGGTCGAGGGGAAACTGGTTAACGCCGCCGCAGCTTTGTGTTAGCCGCTAAGTGGTCGCCATTTAGCGCGCTAACTAGCCTCGTAGCAAAAACACCCCGACGAAGCAAACAGACTGACGGTGATACTTACGCCGTCGAAAAAAATATATCTTTTGGAGTTAGGAGAAAAAATATTTCGGTGCGATACAAGGGCGCGGTTGTTGACGCGGAAATTGTCCTCTTCCGCACGTATTAACAGGCCATCTTGTTGTGCCACACCAGCAGCTAGCCAGCCCTAGGACTACAATGCTCGCATAAGATGGCTGCCACGAGCTAACGTAAGCCAACTTAGCTTCCGCCCTCCCCAAACCGCATTGGATCAGCAGCAAAGCCCCGAGCCATGTCCAAATAAGTCAACCGCCCCGTGTCTATGTGACAAAATACAAACGTGTTCTTAAAAAAAATCCAACCGGTCATAAAAAAAAACAATGACGCGACTGTGTCTTGAACGCTGATGGTAAAGTTAGCAAGCTAATAAGAGTTGTGCTAGTAGCCGCAGAGGGACAAAGATGACTAACATCGATGGCGATGAAAAAGAAGGGAAAAGCCCGGGAATGTTGTCTTTTGGTTTGAAACTAACCGACATATGTCCGACTAGCCCACAAACACATGCTACGATTTAATAACAGTTTCGAAACTTTTATTACGTACACACACACCATAGTTTACAGAGATGCGTGTATAGCATATACTGTACTACCAACGCGAGTCTTGATGGACTGCGGCACCCCTTCAATGGCGGCCTTGCTGGCTAACCAGCTCCAGTCGTCGTTAGCGTGTCGGCTACGTAGCCGCGGTGCCAAGCTAACCCTTCGGCTAAGCAGCATCTCCTGCTCCCTGGTACCCCCGTTACCCCTAAGTGAGGACTTTTTGTAACATCGAAGCGAATTATTCACTGAAACCAACCGTTCAACCACATTTACCTAAGGGTGTGCAATTGACGCCATTTCACACGAACGGGGTCGTTAATGCTGTGGTCTACTATAAAAACGACTACAAAATCAGCACCTACTACAGAGAGAGGAGGTAGCATCGCGTGTAAACCATTTAATAACCAAAACAATAATAAAACAATGTGCATAGTGGATCTAGGCCCTGTATTTTTCCATGACAGAGTTCACAGGCTGCTTTAACTACACTACAACACGAAAGCACAAATATGGGCGAGCATCCGTGCAGAGATTGTCTTCATTTCCCAACTAAGCGCCCCCTTTCCCTCTCATGATGAGTCCTTTGCTAAATAATAAAGCAATTAGGAGGTATATAGATTACAACAGTTTGCACGTTCCAAACACAAATGCACGCACCCACCCACCTTTCTTCGTCCTTCTTCTGGCCTGGAACTAGGACCAACGAAAGGATCGCTCGCGTTTATAAGAAAAGATAGAGAAAGTCCGGCTTGTTATGTGGTCTCGCTTGTGCTGTTGTGTTATCTTGTCTTGGTGTCCGTGGTACACTAGCGTGCTGTGTAGAGCTGGCGCCACAGTGCTCATCTGGCGCCAACGTTAGACCGCCGACCGTCGACACGCTTTAGCGAAAAGCAAGTGTTGTCGTTTCCACACGCCACCCAGGCCGCTACCGCCTCCTGCAGCCGAGGAGCCGCGCATCAAGGTACCAAAACGGCCACATCATAGGGGGAAGGCCCTCAAAATCTTTCAAGTAAAAGTAGCCTTTGTAACATTATACAATCAGGAGTTGTATAGGATCAATGTTCCATTGCATTAAATAGAAGAAACAAATATGATGTAATAGCATTCTTTGATTAGCTATAGGTGCATGTTCACAGAGTTTCATGTGGTTTAGCGTTACAGATGTTTGTCCCTCTGTTTGCACAACAAATGAAACAAAGCCCTCCATAAATACACTTCAAACGTAAGACAATAGAACAAAGTTTAAAGAAAATAAAACAGTACATCCATCCATCCATTTTCTAATTATACCGCTTATCCTCATTGGGGTTAAAAGTCAAATGCCTAAAATGTACAATTATTTTTTTTTCTTTATTCTATTCTGAGCATCCTGAGGGTCACAAACATGCATTAAGCTACTACTATGACATCATAAAGGTAAACAGAGAAATTGGATTGGAAGTGATTTTCAAAATGAGGAAGAATTAATTAAATGTGCATATGTCACAATGGCTTTTTTTTTTTTAATCTAGTACAGCACATTTACTTTTAAGTGCATCACATTTGCATTTAATCCGTCAGTACATTATTCTCTTAATTGTCATAATTTTGGAAATTATAAAAAAAAATACATGCGTTATTTATTTACATGTATTTCATAGTTCACTAGTGGTTGATGAAAGGGTTTCATTACTGAAAGGCTCTTATCTGACGAGCCATGTTTGAGTGCCAGAAATGTAATGATAATGCTAATATTTAGCACAGAGTAGTGTGGTATGTGTGCCATTAATAGTAAGCGGGCTCCCTCCATTAGAATCAATTAAACTGTGCTTAATGTTACATTGGTTAAAGCTTCTACAGTATGTTTGTTAAGTTGTATTATACTTTTAGGCACATTCCACCCTTCTGAGTCTTATTTAGTGAGTTCTTGCACATTTAAAGTCAAGGAGCATGTGTTGTTTGTCTAGTTTCAGGTAGCGTCACCCGCCCACTCATTTGACTGGGAATACTGGTTTTACAGTGTGAACAGACCACATAGCTCACATTCTGTCACACACATCAGTTTCAATGAAGCGGACAACTTAAGGAACTTACTGTCTCCTTGTTACTCACTTGTGTTTTGAGTTTTTGGCTGTGAATCTCAAGACCTGTTCTTTAACTCTAAATTAATTAATTAATTTATTTTTTCTCCCCACATTGTGTCTGACTCCAAGACAAAATGTCGCACCCCAACACTCTGGATTTAGACCGAAACAGCACCACGGACCGATCCCGTCGCTCCGCGAGCCACGGGCAGAATAGGACGCAGGCCAAACGTGGCGAGGTCCTTTGCGACTTCTGCACCACCAGGAAGCAGAAAGCTGAGAAGTCCTGCCTGGTGTGCCTGGCGTCTTACTGCGAGACTCACCTCCAGTCTCACTACGACTACCCGGCGCTGATGAAGCACAAACTGGTCAAAGCTACCGGCCAAATGAGGGAGAAGATCTGCGCTCAGCACGACAAGCTGCTGGAGGCCTTTTGTCGTACCGACCAGACGTCCGTGTGCGTCCTGTGTATGATGGATGAGCACAAGCACCACGACATCGTCCCGGCTGGAACGGAGAGGACTGAGAAACAGGTTAGTGGCATACCATTAAGAATTCATATAGTGGGGTTTTGTGTGAAATTTAAGAATGAACGAAAATATTTCAACAGACATGTTCGACTGCTCAGTGTTTCAGTACTTTTTTTTGCTTTTCTCTAACAAGCGGCTAAATGGCGAAATTCACTACTTTAATAGATAAATGGACCAATCATTTTTCTGATACAATTAGAATCGGTGCTTTAACAGTCTGACATCATGAAACCAAGACTCACCTAACAATTGCTCAACATTACCTCGTCATTAACCCCCCCCCCCATTGGCGTTCAACAGAGCACGGTACTTGAACCCTTATTTTAACTTTGTTTCAGCTGTAGTAATTTTTTTAAAGAGTTCTATAGATACATTTGAGTTGAGTTGAATTGAATTGAAAGTACTAAAACGTTGAACCGTTTGACGTATGTTTTGAAAAGTTCAATAAAAGCTGTGACGCATTTTAGGTTCATCCTGAAATATATCCCGAAAACCCCTTAACTCTAACTTTTTTGTTAGAAGAGAAATGTATTTAATTGTAATGTTATCATTTCCCCAATAGAAACAACTCGGCACCACGCTGTACAAATCCCAGCACAGGATTGACGAGAGGGTCAAAAAGTGGCAGGATCTCCGACAAGCTGTGGAAGCTGTGAAAGTAATGGCCTTCAATTACCTTTTTAAGCTAATAGTAGCTATTTGTTTACCCAATTGCAGATAGGTGATGATAATTGTGCTAATGAGAAACCGTACCACTGTTTTGGTTAGCAACAAAATTCCAATGCCTGTCAATGACAACAATATGAACTGAGAACATTACAGCCCAGATTTGTCTTATGGAAATAAATGACCAGCTAATCCTAACAAACAGCACTCAGCTGAGTCCGTGTTGGAGGAGAACGAGCGGGTCTTCACGGAGCTGCTGCTCTCCATTGAGAGGAAGTACAACGAAGTCAAGGAGATGGTGCGCTTGCACGAGAAAACCACGGTGAACCGCGGTGAAATCCTCCTCGACCGCTTGGAAGAAGAGGTCACCCTGCTGAGGAAGAGACACACCGACCTGGAGAAGCTGTCGCACACCGACGACCACATACACTTTCTGCAGGTGGGCACGACCTGTATTATAACCCCTGGGCGTTATTTTATTTTGAAATGGCTTGGTCAGAACCAACAAAAAGCCAAAAAATGGTCAAATAACGCCCAGGGGTTAAGTTGTCATTAATGTATAGAATAAAACAAAAAAAATGTTTTATCCAAACATATACAGTAGTTATAAATGTATTTTTTTGTCATTCATAGATTCTACTTTTGTTTCTTCCCAGAGCTGGCAGTCTCTGTCTGGCCCTTCGGGTTACGAGGACCTAAATAACGTCAGCATTGCTCCTAATTACTCCTTTGAGACCACCAAGAGAGCCATCGCCGGCCTGAAATTACAAGTGGAGGAAATCAGCAAGAAAGAGACGACTAAAATCTCCGCAGCAGGTTGGCAGATGTATCTTGCTCAGCCACACCCATGAATTGTCTTCTATCGTTAAAGCTGTCACGTTCCCTTTGTTTTGTCACCAGTGAAGGAAGTCTACATCACACAAGAAAGTGACAAAAAAAGGAGGGAATCGTCGTTTTTGACAGAGCCGAGGATGACGGAAGAGCCAAAGACCAGAGAGGATTTCTTGAGATGTAAGTTATACCGAACTAAAATATCAACGCAAGATTTTCTTTTTTTCTTCCCGTTTCTTATGTTGTGAACTTTGAAAGTGGTAGTGAGCACTTCTCCTTTGGGGCTGAGGTCAGAAAACCAGTCAGTACTAGTACATCATTTATCTTAATTATTTTTGTTCTGGGATTATTCCGTCCTTGTTGAGCTAAAGATCCAAACCAGATTCCAGAGAACAGAACGGGATGTGTCCTGTTGGGAAAAAAAAAGCTACCAGAAACCAGCGTTACAATAATAACACCTGTGACAGAACAGGTTTGGTGAAATAGGAGAAAGCAAGCCTACAAATCAGGATCACTTTAAGCAAACACAGGTGTTCCTGCAACGGCTTGAGTCATTCAACAAACTCTGTCATAGTTTTAGAAGGCTGCTTTCAAAATGATGTGCAACATAAACTTTCCTGTTTTGTGATGTATAAAATCAATGTGTGTCCCACCCATCAATTTTACACATTTTCAGCCAACCTCTTGAATGGTGTTGGTGCATTACCACAATTTCAAAATCCCCGGCCTCAACATTGACTTATTATTGTTTTGTTCAGATTCTTGCCAGCCGATTCTGGATGTAAACACTGTACACCGCAACCTTCACCTCTCTGAGGGCAACCGGACCGCCACAATGAAGAATGAACCTAAGAACTACCCTGATCACCCGGAACGATTTGACCACTGGCAACAGGTTAGTACTTATTATTAGTGTTAACCCACAAATCACAGTTTCATCGTTTTGATGTCAACCCCCCAAAAATGTATTGACCATAAGACATTTAGGTTAATGTTGCATTAGTGGAAAATGAGTTAAACAGCAAAATCCACAAGTTTTTATCAATATCAGAAGGCGGCCATTTTGCCACTTGCTGTCCAATGAAAATGACATCACAGTTTCTCAGCTCTCAGGTAACAACCAATCACAGCTCAGCTTCAGAAAACAGGTGAGCTGTGATTGGTCGTTGCCTGAGCCCTGAGCAACTGTGATGTTATCTTCAGTACAGAGTAAGTGGCAAAATGGCCGCCCCCTGAGTTGGATAAAACCGTCTAGATTATGCTTTATAACCCATACTTCACAAATATAATATTAATCAGAATGTCATGTTCAGACTAGTGAGGTCGCATATAACATTGTCAAGAAATGTTTAAGGTTGACTTCCTCTGTAGCATTTTTAAAATGTTTTTTTACAGTGTAGACTTGCGTCACTATACCCTAATTAAGTGACACCCCCCACAAAATGGTGGTCACACACTACATGAAACTCCTCAACTTGCTTTTACATAGTTCCTTGGTGCCAAGATGCCACAAGATGGTACCAAATCACTATTTGACACTTCTCAACTCACTTCAACATACACTGGATATAAAAAAAGTCTACACACCCCTGTTCAAATAAAAAAAAAATTGTGTTATTAAAAAAATGAGACCAAGATAAGTCATTTAAAAACTTTTTCCCACCACTGATGACATTTCCAACATTGATGAAAAGTGAGAAGAGAGCTGATCAGAAGAGGCAAATGTTTTTTGGAGAATGTGGGGACTATAAAAAAAAAAAATCACATGGTCTGTTTATATTGGTAATTATATTGGTGTGGAACGTATCTCCCACGATAAACTTTCGAGTTTCACTATAATTCCTTTGCTAATTTTGTGTTTTTCTCTTCCCTCGGTTTCAAGATTCTTTGCAAAGAAGGCCTGGCCGGGGCTCGCTGCTACTGGGAAGTGAGCTGGAAGGGATCGGAGATCGATGTGGCCATCTCCTATAGGGGCATTTTCCGAAAAGGGAACAACAACGCGTGCAGTCTAGGCTGGAACGACAAATCCTGGAGCCTCTACTGCTCAGATTCCAAGTTCTCCTACGTGCACAACAACAAGAGCACGGACATTCCCGTCCCGAGGTCATCTCGCATCGGCGTCTACTTGGATCACGCGTCGGGGGTGCTGGCGTTTTACAGCGTGTCTGATGCCATGCAGCTTCTGTACCAGGTCCGCACTTCTTTTACGGAGCCGGTGTACCCCGCATTCAGTGTGTGGGGCTATGGTAGCACCATTAGACTGTAGGAGAAGAATTAATTGACTTGAGTGGCATCTGAAGTGGGACACACAAAGCATTTTTTTAGCATTGTAACTGATTTGAGTGTGAAAAAAAAAAAAATCAAGTCTGTGCTTAGCCTACTGCTCTAATATTGTGTGGTGTATTTGACATAACTAACACCACACATAACCATATCAACATCGATAATTGTGAGTCTCCACCCCCAAACCAGAAGACTGGTGTACAAGACTGACATCAGAATAATCATTATAGACAACTGAGAATCGGGCCTTTGCTGTTTGACTGAAAAAGAGAGAAATATTCAAATTGTTGTGTGTACCCCACTTATTTTGATCATTGTTGTTGTTTTGGCATATCAAATTTACACTTAAGCATATTATATGAGCTACATAAATATGCTTATGTAATTTCTTGTCCCAAAAATGAATAATGGATTTTGATGTTTCTTATTTGCTCACAGAGAGCATGTTTTGTTTTTTTGAATTTGTGAAATGACTGCAACTTTAATAAATATCAAAACTCACAACGCTTCAAATGTGGTACTAGGATACATGAAGGCCCCATTAGTGCATTTATGTAAATCCAAAGTATGGTGAGAAGTTGAATATGTGACTTCATACATGAAGGCCTGAGCCAAGATCACTATGACTCACTATGAGGAAGCAATGCTAACCAAATGACACTGTGCTGATGATAATCAAAACATCCATCCAAGTTCCAGCTAGTCATTATCTGCCTATATACACTCTAGGCCACTGGCTAGTCCCCATGATGCAAAAGTGAAGATAATACATTAAAGCTCACGGGGGCAGCAGAAACACTTTATTAAACGGCTTACACTTTTTCCTCTATCATAAGTTACAGCATAAAAGCAACCTTTCAGGCACACACTTTTTGTTATGTACTTTATTTATGTATTTATAAATTAACAATTCAACAATAAAAAAAATGACAGATTGTGTTAGCTGAAAATTAGTCTTAACTTTTAACAACGTTGAGATATTACAAGAGAATGTTTATTTACCAAGCCCCTTTAAAAAAAATATTGTACAATAGTTTAATAAACCATACAAGGCAGCATAAATATATGGTTTCATATACAAATTCAAAAAGTAACTTAATTTGTTGCTTGGTGTTTTGATGCTAGAGAAGCGTGGAAAACTGGAAAGTTGCTAAAAAGTAACAAAAAGTGCTAAGTTACCATCAAATATCCTGAGGTCCTCCTGGTTGACTCGACAGCGCCTCCCCGCGCTACTCCTCGGCACACGCCGCCGGCACAGGTTGTGAGGGGCGGAGTCAAACAGCTGGATACCCGGGAGTGTCTCGTGGCGGCTATCATGCAGGTCGGGCTACACGTTGAAGGCAGACGAACTCCCCCTTCTTTTTCCTTCGATAACTAAATCGTCTAAGCGGGATGTCCTACTAGAAAACGACATAAAACTACCGGTTCTGCGCCCTTTTTGCATTTTTTCCGGCTATCCGAAGAGGAGAGAGGACAAGTCGACGAAAACAAAAGTTAAGAACGAAGACTTTTGTGGAGGAAAAAAATACACTTACATGAAAACATTGCGGCGGAAGGTGAGGAAAGTGTTCAGGTTTTCTATTGATGCTCGCCGTTATTTGTTGCTAGCTTGCGGCACGAGACTCCGCGTAGCATTCATCGTTTTATTCATTGCCATTGAATTAAGACGTGACTAAAATATCATGTGTGCAATGTTAACACAACACCCCTGTTTGGTAAGCGCGATTCAAGGCACCTTGTGCTCGATAAAAAAGCAGAAAATTTCTATACAAAGTAATATTGGTTTTCTTTCCCTCCTTTTCAGAAGCTGAAACAAGCCCACCGTCCTTCTAGTGTGCCCGACTTGTTAAAAAATGACTCATTTGACGCCAGTGCAGATGTCAGCCCCACACAGTTAAATGTTAGAACTACTTGAGCACATATTGCTCGGATGGTCGAAGAGGAAAAAGAGGAAAGAGGGTTCGTGGTGCCTGCTATGTCTCTGTGGGTGATCCTGCCTGTTAGCCTCCCAGCACTGACCATCACTGGGATCTGGGTTGTGTAAGTATTCACTTTTTTCTTTTTCATTTTGTACATTGTCATTGAGAACAAAAACAGTGAAAGCATTCATTTCAATCATCTGGGGTCGAAGTATGAAGTCAAGTCCCAAGGTTAGAAAATCCAGCAAAAATCAGTCAAGATCACCTAAATTAAGAGTAGATTGAGCATTTATTAAAAATCCTTCATATCCATCTTAAGGTCCAAGTACGAGTACACTTTTTGTAATTCAACTATTTTCTCACTACTCTATGATGTTTTTGCACACTAATGGGACTCTGTTGTCATTCTAGTAGGATACTAAATGTTACTGCAGGCAAAACCTGACACTACTTGACATCTGTGGACTAATAGTACTACAAGTGAAGCATTAACTAGTGTAAATCTGCCGGTATTAGTAGCATGCAGATGTCAACTAGTAACGTGTACTGATCATCATGTAGTCTACTAGTATATGGACCATAAAATGGATATCAACGATATTAAATCTGTGTTCGAATAAGGTGTATGATTACAACAAGAGTTTTCTTACTAGTGCAAAGAGTGTACATAGACCATAAAGAGGATATCAATGATATTGAATAAATACTGAAAAGGCCTCCCTTATACCTTACAAAAGTGGTTATAGATCTTTGGGGAGCTTCTTTGGAAAGGAGAAAAGGCTAATGAGAGAGAGAGCTGCATTTAAGAAACAAATATCAGAACTCTTACTTCAAATAAGGGTTTATCGCTACAGGTGATTCTCACGCACCAAGCCCGCGTCACGTAATAGGTTGAGACAGGCTCACAAATGAGGCGATGAAGCCTTCGAAACGGCTTTGGCACACTCAGTTGTGCTCTGGATTAAAGTCAAGGGAGACTATGCAGAGATTTCTAAAAAAAAAAAAAAATCACAAAATTCCTTGCATCCTTTTCCAACATCCTATATGAAGTGGCATTTTTTGTAATGATGGCGAAAAAAAAAAAAACTAAATTATGGAATGTGTTATGCATACTTCAAGATAATACTTTTTTTGCTTTGAAACAAGCGCAGACTTCCCACTAATTACAACCGCTACATTCGACGTAATGTTGAGTTGCAGTATATTTTCGGTCAATTCTTCGCTTCTATGCTAGTCTAGACTCGAGTCTACTTTTACATGAAACCGGTCCATTGGCGTAAAACAAAAGGTCAGAGAACTGCTCAGATTATTAACAAAACTGCTGCTTCCTCCTGCCTCCAAGAGAGCAACGCTGCATGTTTACCCTGAATTCCTGGGAGCCATGGCAATTGCATGTGGATTAGCTCTCCAAGAAGAAGCACTCCAGAAAATCCCCATTTAAAATAAATAAATAAATACAGTGAAATGTGCATGACAACCTGTACATCTTCTCTCTCGCTTTTTGTACACTTGAAGGGAGTGAGTACCTCCTGGTCATGTTCGGGCTGACAGCGCTGGTATTATGCCTTGTTATTAGAAGAGGAATGCAAGCTATAGGAGCGAGTCGGGGGAGAGAGAGAGAAAAATGGCCCCGATCCAAATGTTCACAGTTGTGTATGGAGAGTGCAACTTAATGTATGCACGATGTCATGTTAGTACAAGAATGGCTTAGCAAAGATTAGTATTACAATACTGTTGATGAATAGTTGAAGGCAGTCTGTCACATGATGCTGATTGACATTCGATTTGAGGTGCTGGAGCTATCCCAGCTGACAATCCAGACCAGTCAATCACATTCAGGGTTAAAAAAAAATGGTATCTTTAAAACCATGGACGATTAATAGATAGGGCACATTAAGTTGATTTTACTCATCACAAAAAGGAGGAGATGAACAGATAAATAGTGACAATTTTTGTTGGGTTGTGTAAAGAGGAAGTCTACTTCATTTGTTTGTGTTGTTGCATTGGCAAGTGTTTCCCAACACTTACTGAGCTAAGCATATATTTGACAGGAGAAAAATGTTCAAGAAAGTTTTTTGCTAGGTTAATTATGTACCTTCCTGTCATCTATTGAAAGAGCATTTAATTTTTCTTCCTGGTTTGCACTATACATCGGTGGCATAGATGGATGAACCAAGGATGCATTATTTCTTGTAATATGTCATTTTTGATAGGACGTGCAAATCCTTGTTGTTGTGGCATTATCACATCTGTGTATACAAATGTACTCTCGGGAAAAAAAGTGGTTTGGGGCATCCCTAATTTTTGGACCAATTAAAGCAACACTAAGGAACTTTTGGTTTACGTTAATTATGGCGGTGCCATATAGACAAAAGTGGTATTGTTATGTCAGAAGGAAGACCACATTTCCTATGAAGACAAGCGCACTGCGTTGCCTTTTTAGCTCGCGCCAGCGAGTAAAATCCGGGCCAATGTTGATCCTTGACTGTCCTTTCATCCGGAGTAGCTTTTGACATATGCCATAAAGCAGTCAGCACATTTGTAGTTTTTTTGTGTGGCAGAGTTCCTACCATCCTCCTCAAAGTTGCTTAGTGCCAGTAAAAATGATACAGGCCCCCTCAGGCCATGGAAAAGGTACCATTCAACTAGTTTTAAGTCGATGTTTCATCAGAAGCGTTATGAAAATATTGTATTAAGGTTGAGAAGTTCCTTAGTGCTACTTTAAGAGAAACTGGATAATTTCCCATGGCACACTGGTTATGAATCACAGACCTTTGTATAATTCAAGCCAACCTTGTGAAAACAAAAGATAGCTTAGGACACACTTTATGTATGCATGCAGACCTCTACTGTATTTATGCACGCGTGCATTTATTTCTGTCTCTGCCAAACCCAGTTTTCACCACCCTCGAAACCCAGGTTCCTTCCTTTCGCGTTGACAAGGGCGCCTTGTTTTGAGGGGCAGTCAAGGGTCTCCCCCCCCCCCCCCCTCCTGAAGAGCACAATGCCAAAGGATGTGTGACCTGTTGCATAACTTGGTTCTTCGACCGCAGGCGACAGGATAGGAGTAAAGTAAATAGTGCAGGGACATAATGTAAAGCGTGAACTGTGTGTATTGAGCAACACTTTAAACAACAGTCCGAGTTAGAGTTAGGGTTACTAAGACAAAAATAGTCAAAAATAAGCTTCAGGTTCACCTGAAAAAATGCAAAATGACAGTGACATTATCCCAAAACAAGCTTTTTTTTCACCCTCATGGCAGTTGCAGCATGATGCTTTTGGGGTTGACGAAATAAATGTCATGGAAAGCCTACTAGAACATCAGAAATGTTCGGGAGCGGTGATTAATCAGAGGCACTTTAAATGGCAACAGGTTTGTGCTGACTCATATTTAATATACGTTTGAATGTGATTGGTTAATTCTGGTCTCAAAAGATCACAAAAATATGACATTTGAACAAGGGGTGTGTAGACATTTTATCCCCACTGTAACTTTTAAACTGTTAAAAAGCCCCATTTTATGGCATTATTTCCTTTATATGTGATCATTTTTAATGGATAACTGGTTTAGAAGGAGAAGTCAAGCAAAAAAAAAACGGTGGCACCACCAGGGCCACATGAAGACATGGCGGCCCCGGGCTGGCCCGCAGGCCTCAAGTTTGAGAACTATGTGATATAATGTTGCAATGTTCGGTATATAAATAGATGGAAATAGAATTCATAGTTCATGCATCACACCCTTTCCTGTGGTTTCCCCGTGTTTTTGCACAGGCTTTTGGAACTGTTGACCGTAGCAGATTTTTCCACGAAAGAACCTCTTAAATATTCCATTTATAAAAATAAAAAAAACATGCTCCACTCCACCTCCACGTGCAGTTAAAGTTTTAACGGCCGTCGCCGAGCCACGGGAGACGATTTAATTTTGTGAACAAACCTATTATTACATCATGAGAAACTCTAGTTTGAGCTCCGTCGCATGTACGTTCATATGAAAAGCAAACCAATGGAATCATTAGTAAATGTCAGCCAGCCACGGTTTTCCTTTTCTTGTAGTTCTGCGAAGGCAATCGCTCACTAATCCCAACGTGTTTGCCAATATCCTCCTTTGTCTTTGTGAAGATGCTGTCAGCGTTCAAGCAGGGCATTTAAAAGCTTAACGGCTTTGTTAGCCAGCTACCTGGAGGCCATTTCACGCTCACCTGTGGGGTTTCCTCTTGAAAGACATCATGTCTGCCATATGGCTTATACGACTTCACGTTACCGTTCCAAGCAGGAGCCAAACACGCATTACCGAGCTTGAGGTGGAGGAGGGAGAGGAATTCGTTCACACTCGGCGGAGGCCAGTGGGTTCATGTAAAAATTTATAATAAAACATTCTTCCTTGATTGAACATTCTGTTTATTCAAGGTTGCACTTGCCTTCAGTCTTAACTGTAGCTTATCCAAATAGTTTGCATTTGTTGCAGTTCTCACTTCCTCACATGCGAAAAGATAGTTTACCTCTGTTTTAAGCAATTTTCTTAATGAGTTGAGCAATATTTTTCAAAAATATGAAACGTACTGTATGTGAACAAATCTAAAGGATTGACTTTTGTGCTTTTTTCTTCTTTTTTTTTTGTTGAGAGGAGTGGCGGATGGCAAGTTGGCAACAAAGAAAACAACAATGATAAATGAGGACTGGAAATGCCACTTGAGCTTCTTGGTGCAATATTCAAAGTACTCTTTTCAGGGTTGTAACGATACACCAAAGTTAACTCTTTGACTGCCAGACGTTTTCAGAAAAGGGATGCCGTGGGTGCCGGCCGATTTAAGCATTTTTGACTGATCTTTCAAGGTCCACAGAAAATTATGTGTTTGGACTATGGAAACACACATACTACCAAATGAAAGATTGGACTCTCATCTTTCATCAGAAAAAAGTTTGTTTCTACCTTATTCCGTTTTTCAGTAATCAACAATAGAAAATGGTTAGTTTCACCTCGGTTTGGAAAAAAACGTCTTTTATCGTCTTTGGCACTCCTCCATAGGATTTTACTAAACGTTATTTAACGTTTTTGGCAGTCAAAGAGTTAAGATCTAGTTTTGTAATTTTTTTAAATTAAAAACTAATACAATAATTGAAAAAAAAAATCAAAGAACAAGCAAAACATAATTGATAGCTTTATTATTGTTTCTTGCGTCTGATTTTGCGGCGGTTCAAACTCCATTAGTGTTGTCACTATCGATTTTTTTTTTTAATAGAAAAAATTAATCTATTGATTATTCAATCGATTAATTGACTAATCGGATAATTTTAATTTTGCATTAAAGTGTATTACAAAAGTATTTTTTCCCCCTGATTTGTGATTGGTATTCGATTCGTATGGTGATTTAAAAAAAAAAAAAAAAAAGTGAGCGGGTATTGATGCTGTACTGTTACCGGTTCGGTCATTGTTTTCCAAAGTAAAAATGGATGTTTGTAAATGTCTTATTTTGATTAAACACAGAAGATAATCAGTCTTTCATGAAGGACTACAGAAATCTTAGTAAACAATTACTGTTGATGTGCTGAAATCAGAGGATTTGGACAATTAAAAAAAAAAAAGGAACCTAACGTTTACTTAATTATTCAAATAGTTGTCGATTAATTTGATAATTGATTACATGTCGATTAATTTTGACAGCTCTAAACTCCATGCCATTTTAATTGTGACTTTACGGGGATTCAACTTCTCCTGTATATCACACAGGCCGCCATGCTTTGTATTCTGACAGCTTGCGACAACACAATCAATCTAGCCAGGCTGCATGCAGTCGTTCACGTGTGTGGAAGCAGGTGCGCATGTCAGAAGATGTTATATGGCGCGGACACTTTCAGACTTGGAAACGTTCCTAATTGGCACTTAATCTCTTGCTTGAACCGCTCTCTAAAAAAATCACAACAGAAAGTCTGCGTCTTTGATTTTTCTTCTGTCGAAAAAGAAGGTTTTGATCTGTGTAACTATGAATAATGAGGAGTTTACTGAGATCAGAAGGCCACTTGTGCTTTTGATGATTTTATGCCGTTCAGTCTCATTTGCATCTCTGCTTTGTGCGGCTGGTCCACGTATGGACAGAGCAGGAAGGACTGCAAATCAATTTGACTATGACAGCGTTAGATTACGCAACAATCTGAACAACAGTAGTTGTCATTATCTTGCAGATAAAAGGTCCTCTGGTCACTGACTTGTGAGTGATGGAACTGGTCAACGACCTCATCAAAGACAACATCACTGTTGGGTAGGCGCTGTGATTACCCGAGATTGACTCAAACCATCCATTCATACTGTATCTGTCTTTAGCCTTATCGAGTTGGGGATGGAGTGATAAGAAATGGCAGTTTGCCTTTGCCTAAAGCACGGGTGTCAAATATTGTTTTCATTGTTAGCCACATCATGGTTATGGTTGCCGTCAGTGAGCTGATCACGACGAGTAAATCACAGTTTGGTGCGTACTTTGTTGTTTGGGCACAATGTGGGAGCAAATTGCTTATCATTTATGTCAACGGGAACAGATTCAATGACCTTTTAAAATGTTGAAAAAGTTTATTTTTGGGTAATTGGATTTAGTAGTTTGTCTTTTCGGGAAATAAAGGATGCAGACAAATGTAGCAGTTTGATTCATGTGAATTCTTACTTTTTTTAAAAAATTTTTTTACATGCTGCACTTCGACTCATGTTCGCGTAAATGAGTTAACAAGTGTGCCGTTCTGTCAAAAGCATACCTTACATACTCATGATTTTTTTTCTTTTTTTTTGATGTCATCATCATTGCTCTCCTTTTTTATTTTTATTTTTTTTATATATATATATATTTTTTTGTATTTTTATTTTTTTTTGTATGTGTGTGCGTGCGTGCATTCATTAGTTCACCTAAAACCTATAAAAAATAAAATAAAAATCCCATACCGTTTCCCTAAACCGAACACTTCCAGCCAGAGTCGTGACTCGGTCAGGAGACCCGAGGAAGGACCAAAGAAAAGAAAGGAAAGTGATATATACTCATACTCATGATTTTCTTTCACGTGTGTGATGTGATCCAAAATCTTGTATTGTGTCGATTTAAAGAGGTACTTGTATATCGTTGACAAAAATGTTTGGCGTACGAAAGGTCATATTCATATTTTGTGGTGGTGGAAGAGGCAGGTGGACCCGAATGCAGGAAAAACAGCCCGGAGAACACTTTAATATCAAAAATAAAATCCATTCAAAAGCACTGCAGGCAAAGTCACTTTACGAGACATTTTCACCGAAGAACAACAGGCCACACAGAAAATGACAAGCACCCAACATGGGCTAAAACACGCATAACAGGAGAATGTTGGAAAAGACGTAAGGCAGGGGGGAGGAGCTTATTGGTTGGGGAGCAGAGTAGCAAGCGTTAGACGGCCAAGAATTCACAATTTAAGAAGCCATCTCAACAGGAAAAGGCCAAGTACGTAAACAACACCCCATAAAAGTAGTGAATTGTGGCTAATTACCCCTTTGCTCTCCTCCTCTAGGTATGCCATGGCCCTGTACAACCAGCACGTCTGCCCTGTGGATAACTGGTATGTTCATTGAGCTGTTTTTACCTTCTCTTTTAACTAATGCCATTATCTGTATGTAACCAGGCAATTATTTTAAAGTTCAGCCTCAAAAGCCAGTTTCACATGGCAACATGAAATTTGGACAAGACCGTCTGTCGTGCAAAGAACCTCAAAAAAAAAAGAAAGAAAATGGACAGAAAATCTTCCGTTTTGGATCGAAGCAGCCATTTTAAAGTCAGTTTTGGTCATTAACCAAGTATTTCTTAGAATAATAAAAAAAAAATCTCCTAAAGCCAGTTTAATTCATTAACATGAAATTTAGTAGACACGTGTATCATGTGTAAACCCTCACAGATGTCTCCAGTTCTCATGAGAAAAAAAATAGCTTGTTCGCATAATTTTTCGGGGCCTATTTTGTAGTAACATGAAATTTAATAGACATGTCATATTTCCTTATTTCGCTTCTGTTTTTTTTTTTTACTTCCTTTTCTTTACTTTATTTTCTAGTATGTTATTGCTCTGCTCGTGCCATATGTACAAATGCAATCGCGAGTGTATGCATGCATTATGCATGTAGCATTTGCTCTGTTTCTGTTGATTTGTTTATTATGAACAGCACTTTGTGCTGCATTTCCCATGCATGAATTTTGCATTATATACCGTAAATAAAGTTTCTCAAGATGCCATGTCTAATAAGACGCACGAAGTCCACCATATTGGTTTTAAAGCAGCCATTTTAGGGGTTGTTTTTAGGGCTGGGTATCGATTCTAATTTCTTGAATTGATTTGATATTGATTCACAAGAGTTGATTTAATTCACTTAGATCCGATATTGATTAATTATGGAACATCAATTCTTGAATATCAAGGACATGTTAAAAATGCTACAAACATTACGTTCAAAGTAACATTTTAAGGAGGCAGTAACTGGTTAAATGATTTAGTTTATTAATGAAAGTAACACGTATTATAATCACTTGCGTGTACATTATAAGAAAACAGAAAATTTTTGATTTAAATTATATTTTCTTATGAATTTATGTGATAAAAACATTAAAATAATCGATTCATGGTTTTATGAATCGATATGAGGCTCAACAAGGAATATCCACTCGATATCGATTTCTTTTATTTTTTTAACCCAGCCCTCGTCGTTTTGCCCATTTTCAGTGGTCCCTCCAAAACAAACTTCTCCCAACAATCCACAAAGGTTAAATCAAAGCAACTGGACCGCTCTGGCGTATTGGCGATGTTTGACCTTTTAATCCCAAAGGCTTCTACAGCGACAAACGGGGGTTTTGCTGTACAGTCAGATGTCAGACAATGACGGACCCCTCTGCCGTTCCAGGTTGTACAACCAGTCCTGCGAAGAGGAGCTGTATCTGCAGAGTGGACCAACGTTGTGCTGCACGCTCGACAACATACCTCTCATTAGGTCAGTGAGGACCCTCAATCGCCCTCTTCCCACCCCCCATCCACACTCCTGCACGTCTTCCCCTCGTCGCTGTCGTGTCTGTCTGTCTGGTGATTAAAAACAGGAACAGCAGGCCATTGTATCGCCAGCAGCCCCCCCCCCCCCCCCTCGCCGCCTTGTGGATAAAAGTCACGTGAGCTTAAAGGAGACACTTCTCCTCATGCACGTGTGCCGTATGTGTGTGCGCTTGCGTTGGGGAAAATGACTGAAGTATCCCGCCTTCCACTGTGGCTGGTCAGAGGCGGAGCCAGGCCCCATGCAATCATGTAAACACACACACTTGCAGAGCAGTCGGTTTACATCTTTGGGAACAAACCCAAGGCGCTCGCTGTTTTGTTTAACTTTCGGGCTTTTGAACTTGAAAGGCTCATTAGACCCTCGAGAGTTTTGCAGGTTTATGTAACATGTCTGGATGAAATCTTTTCAAGAAAAGCCAATAAATCACGCCTTATGTCCTGGAAGATAAATAAGAAGTGAGACCAAACAAAGGGGTTATGTAAAATGAACAGAGATATAACTACGGGGGGGCTACTTGTCTGAAGTTCTCCTAAATTGAACATGTTTTTCTTGGCCTGTGATGCGGGACTGACTCCGCCAGGTTTGGTAGAAATAGAGTTGCCAATTTCTTGCATAATTCAGCTGACAGACGGACACTGTATACGTTTTGACTTTTAAGTTCTCAACACATAACTTGAATGCAAACGGGCATAAAAGGTCAGATGCTGTTACACGGAGCGAATCTTTTGAAGTTGAACACAGTTCTCCCATTTGTTCACACCTTATTGCCATTTACGGTGGTATTGTACCAAAAAAAAGAAAGCTAAAGAAAAAGCCAAGCACATTTGGATTAATTCTTAGTTAAAAAAAAAAATATATAAAAATCAAGTGTGTCCAGTGTCCACTGTATCGGACTGTGCGTGAACTGCATGTGACTGCAGTCAGCTGAGTTGGCTTTTGGTGGGCAGCAGCTCCGGGTACAGACAGGCGGCCTCTATTAACAGACCTCCAACAAAACAATTGCTGTGTGTAAGAGAAGCTGTGTGTGTAAAAAAGAAAAAGACGTTTAGATCCTAGCTGTATAGCAGCCTTTATCACACCACTTTGGAAGAGTCACACTGTTTAATATACAGTGAAGCCACTACTATAATGGGGTTCATTGTTCGCACCCATGCTATAGCGCAGATTTTTGTACAATCGTTTTATTTTTTTATACTGTGCATGTTTTTGCAATATGTGCAGGTAAGTCCAATTTTAAAGTTGGGCGATTTCAGTGTAGCATTTCCTTGTGCCTGTCCTTGAAGTCTACTGGAAGAGTTGCATTACCATACTGCAATTTGGGATTTTAATATTAATTTAATTTATATATAGCATCTTACAAATCATGTTTATAAAGTGTTTTGACAGAAGAAAAGCATGCTTGAAACAAAATGAGACACAATCACCGTATAACAAAACGGACACCAGCTATCATATAAAGCCAATTGAAAAACTCTGGCAAAGCAAGAACTGAGACCATGAGTTCTACACTCTGTATGTGTTGTTGGTCCATGTGTACATATAAAGAGTTGCAGTTGTTTCAAAGTTGATGCTAACTGTATGCTAAAGTCCGGCTGCCCGCCGTTCAGTGTTTTGAAATATACGTTTTAATGTCTTTTGTTATATGCATAATTTTTTTTTTGTTATGCATCGGATTGACAAACTTTGACCTATCACAGCTGGGTGTACTCTGGGACTGATCGACTAACGTGGGTTCGCTGTACTTTATTTTTGTGTGTGTCATTAATGTCCATGTCCTCTGGTCTTGCAGTAAATGTGGGACACTTCCGCCGGAGAGCTGCTTCTTCAGCCTTATCTGCAGCACAGGCTCATTCATGGGTAAGGAATCATGTGCACACGCTTACACAAACTCAATCACCCCCCCCCCACCCCCCGTCATTAACGCTTTGTTTGTTTATGTCTCTTGTGATCATGACTACACCAAATTTAGCTCCTTCCGAAATACAAGTTATTTCATACTACTAGGAAAACGCAGCTTTTTACTACTAGGTGGGATTACATTGACATGATCAAACTATCGCTGTCTCTGAATTGCAATGCTTTGCACTACTTTGGGGTTTCTTTCAGTTGCTTTCACGGGAGGGAAAGAAGCAGAAGTACAGCATGATCTGACATTCTAAAGTGTCATATTTAACTCATTGATGGCCTTGAAATCGCCATGAGCACAAACACAACGGATTGCGAATGATAGCCTATTTATATGAACTGGATTGCTTCACATTTAACAAAACAAACAGGGTCAACGCAACAATTTTTTTCTTTACATCTTAAACAAATTTGACAAGACTCTACACATGACTCCTACTGCTTTTATAGTGTGTGGTGTACTCGAGATGAGCAAAATAGCAACCAACCGCATATCTACTGTCAGTTCTGAGTAGGGATTGGAATTTAGGGATTCTAATTTTATTATCGATACTGCTAATCAGTCTGATTCCTTATCGGTTCTCTTATTGATTGTCATTGGATGAGGGAATGGAATAATACAAACGATATAATTGATGTCAATGTCATATTTAATATGATAATGCAAAAGATGTTTCTGCTCACACCATAGGTAATCTTTCATAGACGTTGGGCCATCTGGCCTTCACGGAGTTTGATTGGAAGCGATGGTTATCGTTGTCTTTATTAAACTTGTGGGCCTAAAAATAAGAACAATAAATTACATGAACTTGTCAGGCTTAATTGGTTACGTAAACAAGTGACATCACCACTGTCCATAAATGAATAGCGCTGCTATAATGATTGACACATGAGACCAATGTCCAATATCCTTGCAGTATCTGAGAAATGCATTTTTTCACCCTGTAACATTAATCATTTAAGTGCTGTAGAGATGTTTTATCCAGTAATACAACAAATGTCCCTTACACACGCTCCCACCAGGAAGCAAATAAATGTTACCAGGAACTCATTCCCGCCATATGAATTACAGTAAAAACAACTGTACCCAACGACCACACACGTGCGGCAAAAGTGTGCTGCACTCCCGTAGACCCAAAGAAAATACGTATGAGATGATACAAAATCATGTGCCGGTCCAACATTTTTATTTTTTTTTGTTAGTCCACACGTGCTGTTCCTTCTGCTAAGTGCTGGTTCTGACTACCCTCATGTAGTTAATGTTTCCCAGCTGTGGCTCACACATGCTGTGTGTGTGTGTGTGAAAGTACGGAGGGAGGTTGCGGGGGTTGGTTCGTCTCCATGTTTATTCACGAGGAGTCGCCATTCTGCTATTTACAGACAGTCCCTTCCCTCCGATTGGCTGGCACCGACTGTTGCCTGAGCCTTACATTCATCTGCATTCAATGTGTATAATTTACAACATTCACTGCGCTCTTGCGGGTGCTGTTAACCCCTTCATCAACAGCAAGCATGCATTATTTTAGCTACAGCTGCTTGTTGCTGAGAACCAATAGGTTCCTTTTGTTTTTTTTCTGTTTCCAAGTACAGTTTTTCAAACTTGCTATATAAAATAAAAATGATACTGATCAAATACAGAGGCTCTTTTGATCTATTCGCTAAGGGCCACTCAGGGTAACACAATGCAAAGCGCAATAGATGGGCTAACAACTCATCTAGACAGGCAATATAACAATGCTCTTTCCTTTTCTTTTGTGCAAAACAACTATCGGTGCAGCTTATTGATCGCCAAGCAGTTGTGATCGTCTTTGTGTACAGTATATAAATATGTCTGTATAATAGTGTCAGCCAACTTAATCTTGAAGATTGTCGCTACCTACATAACTTTTTCTTTGATTTTGATTACGCTGATTGCAGAAGTTGAGAACATGCAATGCTAACGTAGAGCTCGTCGTAGAGCAAGTAGCTATGGCTCCATGTAAGTAGGTTAAGTTGACGTGGTATGTAGTCCTACTAGAGCCTGTTGTAAAAAAATCTGTGCTTTAGTTTATTAGCCTATTGATTTATATGGTTCAGGGGTGAACTCGATGAAGTGATCATTTCAGTTTGATTTTTTTTTTCCCTTGCCCATACAATCCTTCAAAGTCGATGCTTGTATTATTTGTCCGCTAGGAATAAATTAATACAATTTCATGGATCAAGAATAGAGGTTGTAATTGTAAAACATTGCTTCTTCTTTTTTTTCTTTTTTCTGGAGAGCTCAGTATTGTTCATTCGGTAATTTTACCGATTTGACATGTCATCATCATTGCTCTCTCTTTTTTATTTTTTTATTCTATATATTTTTTTATAATTGTTTTTTTTTTATGCGGGTGAGTATGTGCATGTGAGTGTGTATTCATTAGTTCACCTAAAACCTATTAAAAAATCCCATACCGTTCACCTAAACCCAGCCAGAGCTGTGAGGCCGTCAGGAGACCCGAGGAAGGACCAAAGAAAAGAAAAGAAAGGAAAGCGAAATAAAACATTGCTTCTGATAGTTTAGGCCAGCAGTATTCGCCGCAACATTTTTTAATATAATCTTAATTTGACTGTTCTGTGTGATGCGAAATGAACACGGTCTGTGCTGCAATAAAACAGATTGAGTTAAGACTACAAGGCAAGAGCTTGTCCAGAACCTTTGGATGGAGGTCAATTACACTGCTCGCCATCCAGATGGAGACATTGAATTCTGAAGGAATCTACATAACCCGTCAGCATGACGTGAACTCCAGCACACCCAAGAGAAATCAATCCACCTAAACAAAAAATGTAAACACGGATGATGCATGTATCAAACAGGCCAAATGTTTCTTATCTTTTGCATTCTGTCGACTTTTGGACATTTTACAAAAGTTCCTAAAGCCAGCAAGCTGGAACGTCCTCATCTGTAATGATTAAAAACTCATTTTGTAGAAATTGAAAAAGGTCCACAGTCGGCCAGTCTGCAGCAGAGAGACTGAAATGCTATAATCTAATGCAATAAACCGCTGTTGACTTACTTATCCCTTTAGTGAGCCAGCATGTTTCCCATTTTATACAAGAGGAGGGGAGAAAAAAGGATGAGATTGTTTACAAGGAGATGCTGCTCTGCCCCCCCCCACCCCACCCCCATCATTGCTACTTAAATCACTCTGCCAGGACTTTTTGTGCTGATGAGCCAGTCGTCGTGCAAAGTAGCCTTCAGAAAGACACATGATTCGAGCTCGTTGAGATGAATCGAATAATTGATTGTACATGAATATCAAATGATTTGTTTTGTATCTTGGCCGTTAATAACACTCCGAAGCAGAGATGAGCAATTTCGAACAGCAAAGTGTTTCCTCAGTGCGGCCACGCTTGCCATGACTACGCCGGTTTGGCGACGAGCACCCCCCCCGTCGATTCCCCCGCTCCCACAAAGGGACAGTGACAACAGTTTAGTCTGGTATTACAATATATGGGCTGCGTGTCAAGACACCAGGGGCTCCTTGTCCCCTCTCATTCTGCCACCTCGCCTCCGTGGCCCAGTTTTTACCGTGAGGCTGGTCAGCCTGCGTCAGCTGCAAAGGTTTCAGACAAAGACAAACTTGGTGGGGGCTTGCTTGTCAGCACACCAACAATACCCCCCAGTCACAGCCCATTAGCCCATCAAACGGTCATCTGAACCCTTACAGTTGTGTTTCATTTCCCTTCACCTTTTATCTTTTCTAAGACCGCACCCCCACCACTCATACTCCTTGCACTTTCCCGCCATCTAATTTTCCTGCCTTTGCGAGACTAATTCCACATCCTGTAATTTTCAATCATCTTCCAAGAAATTGTTTTTGGTCTTCTTGGCATGAACGAGGTGCGCTTGAGTCAACATTCAAATGAAAGCCAGACTCGGTGTGGTATAACAAAATGTGCGTACTGTAATCTGCTAGAGCAGTGTAGTCACTGTTTTTCTTTTTAAAGACAATAAGCAGTATAGCAGTGGTTCTCAATTTTTTTTACACAGAGTATAATCTCAACAAATAATTGTCTCTTCTTCATGTACCACCATAATGATCAACATTATTAGTGTTCAGCAAAAATTAGGCTGTTTTTTTACCCCCTGAAATTATGTATCGTCGCTATGTGAATAACACTCATGTCCATTTTTTTTTTTTGCATTTTATGTTTTTGGCATATGTGCATTCAGTTTCATCCCCAAAACATTTTTTTTTTCTAAATGAGAAAAATGGACATAAGTGTTTTTCACATGGCAGCGACAATATTTAATAGTATTATAAGCCACTATGACATGATGCACAACTTTTTATCCTTAGTGTATGTTTAGTATAATACAGCAGATTGTAAAGTGTATTTTGTACACCATGATCCAATTACTGTACTGGCGAGCGAGCCCGAACTGCCTCTATAACTGTATGTTGCTCTTTGTTCCCCAGTCATGGTGATCGTGCTGCTCCGCTACGCCCACGTCATTGAGAAGCACCAAAACTGTGTCCTCAACACGGCGAGTCTTTCCACAGGCTGGATCTGTGCCGCTGGACTCATCATGGTGGGCAACTTCCAGGTACGCTCTCTAAACCAAATGCTCCAGTTTACTGTTGACTTGTACTTCATAAACTGGGTGTAGTATTTTCAAACTAAATGATCCAGTTTACAAACTAAAGAGAAACCTACAAATGTGAATTGTCCCGAAATGGAGTCCAAATTGTATGGACTAATTTTCCGCAAAATTTCCTGTACAGTCGTTTATATTTATATTTGTGTGACAAGTAGGACTATTTCTTCAAACATCACCTTTATACAGGGATGTGATTTTTCCGCTAATTCGCGGAATTCCGCTTTTTTTATCCCCCCCCCCCAAAAAAAAAATCTGATTTTTTTTATTTTTATTTTTATTATTATTATTTTTTTTTAGTAGTAGTTCATTGTGTATGCACATGACTCCGACAGATAACATCTTCTGCTATAACAAAGACATTTGTGGTATGCTCTAATATGAGTTACTTTTCATTTGGTCATGATACAATTATTTGTTCATGAAATTTGAACTCTTCAACATTATTTATGTGTTAACTTAGTAATCACATTAGTTAGATATGATGATATTCTCAGTGATAGTTTTTAAAAGCAAAGGAAGTCCAATGTTTTTGAATGTGACTGATTTTGAGTTGACTAAAACTGCCATTTTATATGGGATAGTTCAATATACATTGAAAATTTATGCTGTTGTTTTGTCTATTTCTTTGTCATGTGAGTGCATTGAAAGTACTTAAAAACACGGAAAACCCATGAGCTCCGGGGGGCCTTGTCCCCCCACCAGGGCACTGCCCTGGACCTAGCTGGGTGCCAGCGGCCCCCAGACCCCCGGCTAAATTTTCAGATAATTTCACTTTGGTCAAATCACATCCCAGTTTATAGTTGAAGGTTTATAGATGAAGATGAGCCTAAAACACCGTGTTTTGAAATTCAAACTACTTAGAAGTCCACCGGATTGAATTTTCCTTTGTGACTATTTCTTAATTATAGTCAAACTCATGACTTGACCTTCTTTTAGCCATTATTTATACATTTCTCAATCCTCCTCCCTAATATACACTTCATGTATCTTGCATTCACAAGGAGTCGTCCATTAATGTTTATTAAAGTCTGTCTGATGGAGCTGTTCCTATCCACTTTGCTGTTGATGTTTGTTCTTTGGAAAGAATCTGCTTGGTTTAAATATTTGGAGAGCTGGCTGGGTGCCTCGATGGATGTCTGCTTTTGTGCATTTTTTTTGGGGGGGGTGGAGATGGGCACGCAGAGGGAAAGAGCATTACGGGAATGCTAAATGAAACTTCCATCTGTGATTGTGTGGAAAGAAGGAGATGTAACAACATGGAAATGCAGCAAATGGACTGAATTAACTATTGACTGAAAAACTGTTGCGACACAGTATAACTATGTTGGACTTGCTGGAATGACAATGACTTCCTCGCAAATGTTATTTTACGTCATTTTCAAGTTAGTTATTTTAAATTGTATTCTTTCATGGGTATACTCCTTGTGTTTCTCCCCATGGCTGTACATAACTTTTGGGGGGGGAATAGATAAAAAGTGTAAAAGTAGACGTGCTTATTCGGCATCTTACAGTAAAAAAAAAAATGTAGGGAATAAAGGAAAGAAATAATTTAAAAAAACAAGTAAAGTAAAGTAAACTTACGTGGAAATTCCACCCAAGTACATTTATGTGGAGTTAGTCTCACCTGGTTCCCACTTCTCCTTTGGGGCCCTCCCCCTCTGCACAAGGAGTGCGATGGGAGGCAGGTCGGGAGTGACTCACGAAGTCTGGCATCGACAGCCGAGGGTTTTTTGGTCAGACCCGTTTGCTAGAGGCTCTATCTTTAACCAAACACAGGCGCTTACACTTGCCACACGCACTCGGAATGCTTGCGGGGAAGGAAATAGAGACGCAAATGATGGTGGATAAATAGTGACACTCCAACACGGAACGCAAGAAAGGGAAGAACAGTTTGTGCAGCGCGAAAGGGAAACATTGATCAAAAAGGCGGGAGATGCCTGATGACATCGCCCGCGCTGTCGCCTGCCGTAGTTTGTTACGTAAGGTGCGGGCTGGCAGGACAGCTGTGGTGTGGCCACGGGGGCTTTCGCTGTCAGGCAGACTGACGGTTTGGGCAGGGAAGGACATAAATAGATGGAGCATGTCGCTTGTGAGTGTGGCTTTTTTTGAAAGTCCTCCTCGCACTATTACAGCGATTAAATACAATACGTACAGGCAGTACATGTAGATTTGATGGTGAAACACAAAAGACTGTTGCAATTAAGCATAGCGGTGATTTTTCGCAGAGGGGGAAGAATATATGCCAATGAGTTGTGTAAAGAATGGGTTAATTTACATCATGATGTCTTAGTGCTGCTGTTTTGGTCAGCAACTGAGTTCAAATGGCTTAAGCATTTAACTCTTAAATGTCCATGTGTAAACGGTTGTTGTTTTTTAAGAATTGAGAATTGCACTTATGACCTGTTTTTGTTGTTGTTGTTTTTTTTCTGCCGAGAACACAGCCACTTGTATATGAGAGGAATTGTATGTGTCATATTTGGATGACTGCGCTGACAGCCTCCAATATTTTAATTTGGTATTTCAGTCGTTGAACCGATGAGGCATACAGTGATAGGACCGGGCGGGTCTTTTTACATCTGAAGCCAGCTCCGCTCACATGATATGACTCAGCTGCCACCAAGAGGCTGAAAGTCCACTTGGAGAAAGTCTTATATAAATGTTATTTATCCAGCTTTGATGTCAACACCAACTCACAGCTGCGTCTGCAGACGTGACATCAGATGTAACCACGATGCTCTGAGGTCATGTCCTATTTCACTCCCTTGAAAAGTTTTAATTGTGGGCCACATTGTAGGTATGGTTTCCCTTAGCGGACAACTAAGACTGTGAAAATCATATATTAGAAGCAAATAGAATTTTGTTTAAAACATGTCGATATTTGAGTCCTCTATCTTAATGCTAATGCTAAGTGCTAACACATCATGTTTTGTGAAAATCTGTTAAGTGATGGAATTGCAATTTGTTTTCTTCCAAAATGAAAAGAATGAATCGATTTAGTAAGAAACATGAGGCAGACACTACATTTTGCTTTAGTGGGCCACAAAAAATGATGTGGCGGGCCAGATCTGGCCCCTGGGTTTTGAGTTTGCCACCACATCATCGTGTCCTTTACATGCCGTACATCACCTCCTGTATACACACACACGCTCTTTCGGTAAGTAGAGTAGCGAGGGCGTCATGCATCATTACACCTTCACTCCCTTAATGATGGCAATTAGTCACACAGGCTGGGACACCGAGCAGCAGGCTCACATGTAAACACTCATGCACACGCTTCAATTCACACGGCAATGTATGAATTATGTACTGTAGTAAGTCATCCATTCTGTTTGATGAATTATTCTTGCCATCAATGAAATACTGGACGCATAATAATATTATCTTGTAGACAAAATGAAAAGCTGTAATTTTGCTCAAGAAATATATTCATCATGTGATGCATAGTATTTTCCTTAAAGAGATGAGAGAAAAATACCTCCCTCCAAAAAAAGCACGTTGCAGTTATAGTGCCTGTTCAAAATATACAACATGCAGAGCTCACCAAAATTGACAGTCTGCGCTTCATGACACTTGGATTGCGTAATAAATTTGCCCAGCACTGTACATAAAGCTGGAAAGACGTGAAAGGCTTTGCCGTGATTGATCTTTCGCTGCGAACAAATGACAGGCCCGCATTTCATATCACACCGTCGGTAAATCTTCAAGGATTAGCCTTGTGCACAGGACTGTTCAGCATGTTCTCGCTGGGTCAACGAGGAAATAGCTTAGAAGCCTGAAGCGTCTTGCTTTTCGCTCTAATCATCTTGCAGAATTATGCGCCCAGTCGCACCTTTAGTCTAGACTGCACAGTATTCAGAGAAGCGTCTGAATTCTGGAGAGCAGGTGTGATTTATTTATTTTTTTTTCAGCTTTCATTTGCAGGTACAGTGGACAGCAACACATCAAATGATCAATGTCTGTGGTCCAATACTTTTGTGATCTCCATCTGCTAGGTGGACTATGCCAAAATTCTCCACTATGTCGGAGCGGGCATCGCCTTCCCCACCAGTATGCTGTTTGTGTGCCTGCAGTCGGCGCTGACCTACCGACTGGCCAAGACGCAGGGGGAGTACAACGTGGCACACCTCCGGCTCTGCATGACCCTGCTCGCCTTTGTCGCCCTGGTGCTCAGTATCCTCGAAAGCCACTTTATTAACCAGCGATTTGTGTTTATTTTGTACTTCGTATTCATATAGTAGAGAGTTTTAGTATCTACTTCTCGTCAAACTTTTTGACAGGTGTGACATCACTTCCTGTCCCACCCCTTCACGACCGTTCTAAGTCCAGACCCTTCACTCCCAGTCTAAGTCCTGCCCCTCACTCCCAGTCCTGCCCCCTTTACCCATATATAGGCAAGTTTTTTCCTATGACGTCATATTTCCTACCCCACCCCTATGCCCATATATGGACTTCCTATGATAGAATACTTCCGGTGGCTGAGATTTCCCAACATGTATTGTTTAGACCCCCCCCATATGGCCAAATATGGACTTCTTGTGACGTCAACGTGTCCATATTTGGGTAAAAGGGGCGGGGTCTGAAATGAGTTAGACTGGGTGTAAAGGGGCGGGACTTAGGCCGGAAGTGAAGTTGCAATACAGGAATTGACGGCACACCGAAGTAGATACTCAACCTCTCTTATAGTGATTAAAAAAAAAAAGATTGATGTTGAACTATGTTACCGGTTCAGTCATTGTTTTGCAAAGTAAAAGCAGATGTTTGCAAATGTTTTATTATTTTGAATATACACAAACAGAATATTTACTCTTGAGAGGCTGAAATTTGAAAAAGAACAAGGTCTCTAAATGAGTCATCAATTATCCAAAATAATAATGATGCTAATCGATGACTTGTCGGTGGCGCCTCTAGTTGTCTCCAAAAGCTCCTTAATGGCGTTTCCAGGCGGCGTGTTTTTCTGCCAGGAGAGCTTCATCCTCCAACACGCCTCCGCCATCTTCGAGTGGGTCTTCTGCGTCATCATCATGCTCTTCTACGGGACCTTCGCCTTCGAGTTCGCCGGCATGTCGGGGGACACCGTGGCGGTGCTGGCCCGAGGGGGCTCCCTGGGGGACGCGGGGAGGGAGCACAAGATGGACGCGCTTGGGCCTCCGCTGCCGCTGCCGCTGCCGCCACACCAGCCCGAAAACATGTCCATCCTGTAAGGCCAGACATGCTCGGCCTGGATTATCCTTCCCAGACGGGGTTGTCAAATCAGTTGAGTCACTCAATCACGTGACGATTTGAACAAAGACAAACCCCCAGTGGAGAGCTTTTTTTGTCATTGCGTCAGACTTTTCGCCTGTCTGCATTTTGCACACGTGTGAAACCAAATTTTCCATCCATCCAGCCAGCCTGCCTTCAGTTATTAGCAGCGGAAAGCCAACGCTCGCATCAGATTCTGAAAAATCTGTTGTCCCCCCTCTCCCGCCCTCGTCTCAACAAGTGACCTTGGACGATTTCCTCTTCAGGTGATTGCAGCGAGGCCTTTTTCATTTCATTTGGTGAGTGCGCGCATGCTAAACAAGAGGCTGCTGGACAGCCGCAGCTGAAAGTAGAATGCGCTGCGCCGTATTGTCTGCTGCTTACGAAGACGGTCAGGAGGGAAGCAATAAACTCTTCGTGTTGTTCGACAGACGAGTATGTAACTGTTACGTGAATACTGCTACATAAAAAAAGGGGACCTGGTATGTGTTTTTGTTCATAGTTTGTTTCGGATCATGTCATCCACTCGTGTTACTGGGGCCCTTTTGAATTGCCCAAGGTCGTAATGCTAAAATAGATTCATAATTAACACGGCCCAATAGAAGAAGAGAAGACATTTCTATTTCATTTTTTCCCTTCCTTTACCACCACTCGCATGTCAGCAAAATAGTAACATTTCAATTTATAACGCCCCAAAGAATCATGATCATTTAGTTAACAATGGCACCAACTGAATCACAATTGTTTGCTTCCACTTCAAGGTCAGTTTAGTACTTGATTGCTCTTGTTTTGTTTTGCTTTTGTGTGAGACCCATAAATCCAGAAAAATCCTTGACTTTTAGCTATGTCACCAGCCTTTTATTTTGTATTTTTTAATCTGGATATAGAATATAAATCAGTACATACGGTGCCTTGCGAAAGTATTAACCCCCCTTGAACTTTAATTTTTTTTTTTTACCTTTTGCCACATTTCAATTTTCAAACGTAAAGACAGAAAATTTTATATTTTTTTCCCACGTGAAGAATCAACACCAGGTGGGACACAATTATGACATGGAATAAAATTATAAGACATTTAGAGCTTCTTCTTTTTTTCAAACAAATAACTGAAAAGTAGGGTGTGCGAAATTATTCACCCCCTTTTCTCTCAGTGCAGCCAACAGACTCACATGTCGTACTTTTCTTTTTTTTTTGTAAAAAAAAAAAGTGTACATTTCATTCCAATTTCCAATTGTGTTTTTCTATTCTTTTAATTTCCTGATCATAAAATGGCCACAAGAAGCCCATCCCTAAATTTTCTAGATTCATGTTTGAAGCCTGAAATTCGACAAAAGGTCAAAAAGTTCAAGGGGGGGCTAACACGTTCTATAAAAAGTGATCAAAACTGATACTACCTTGGAAAATTCTGGCATGTTCAGGCTGTGTAAAAGGGGCTTTAGTCCCAATCAGTTTGCTGTTTACAGAAGACACATTTCCACCCACCGGTGCATAACAGGTCCCCTTTAACACAGCAAATGTTTGTTCACAGCGCCATCCCTATCACTGTCTGTTTGTTCTCATGTCCTCCAAGTACTGCCGCCACCTCACAATGCAGACGGTTGATTGTCCAAACGTTGCCAACAAACCTCCACCACTATACGGTTCTCCGCCAAAGACGCGTAGACACGACGCAGAGTCCGCAAGTCCTGCACGCTCCATCCGCATACTGTAAGCTTCTTACCTTCTCCAGTATTCTTCATAGAGGCGATAGCGGCCATGTTACTGTCAAGTGTGCCAAATATCAGTGCGTACCTGTGGCCTCGGTGCTAATGACAAGCCTCTCGCTCTAGTCTCTAGATCGCTGATTGTAACATTATCACGCTCCTGAAAAGCAATATTGTACATTCGTTTTTAATCAGTATTGTGTTACAGAATGTCACCGGACACAACGTTGGGTACACCACAAACACGTCCCGTACAAAGATTACGACACTTTTACCATGACTTTTAAGTTTTCAGTGTTTGGGCAAATTTACAGAACATTCCCAGTTTATCCGCCTGTGCCTTTTTACACAGAACCCGATTTCCCTTTCACACGGTTGTCGTCTCACTTTTGTTGCAAATCTGGCACTGCCTCTCAAAGGCGATTGCACCAGTATGTGATCGCAAAATGGCAGCAAATGACCATGAAAGGGAAAAAAAACAAAAAAACTTTTGATAGCATATAATTTTTTAAGTAGCACGCAGTCATTTCTAGGTGTACCTAATGTTGTGGCCTAAAATAACGCCAACATGTTTTTAAGACATTTTTCAGTCATCTTTATTTTCTTCCATTTATTGACTTAGTCGGACATAATATGCTACTATGCTGTACTCTAAGGTGTGCCTACCAAAATGACCTATGCAGCTATTGTCACACTTGTAACGCGTTTTAATTCATATTCATATCAGTCATCATCATTCCACACTTTGGTCACTTATTTATTTTCATCAGTACACTGAATTGCGTGTGACTCAACTGGAATTGACTTGTTGTCCCTTGCTCCCTCTACCGGTCAAAAGTTGTAATTGCAGAAGCTTGGTCTTACCTTTTTTTATTCAAAGTCCTTGTGTCCTCGCTCATTTGTCTTGAACCACTTAAAAAATGACCACAAAACGGCTCTAAAAATGTTAAATATACATTATTTTCTATTTTAACAAGCCTGAAATATACAGATCATTTTTTTTTGTTTTTAATAATTAAAGGCCAGTATGTTTACTTAACTAATTTTTCATTGGGAGGAAAAAAACAAATCTAATATCCATAAAATACATTTAAAGGAATATTTGTTCATATTTTTTTGTGTGTGTCTTATTTATATATAAAATTTTAAAACCATAGAAAGTCCTGGTGACAAAAAAAAGCCCCTTTGAAAAAACATTTTGTTTATTGGATGGCACGTTTTTTTTTGTTTGTTTGTTTTTTTACTCCGTTCAAAACGTGCAGCAGCAAAGATTTTACTATTTTTCGCCAGGGTGATTCTTTGTGAAGAATATTTTTTTACTATTGATGTACAAAAATGTCCCAAATTACCTTTTTAGTTCAAGATTGTAATATTTTGTTGTATTTATCTACCAGATGGTGCCAGTTTTCCCAATTTAAAGCAGGCAGTTGTAAAAATGTCATACAACTTTTACTGGTTTATCGCAAAGTTAGCTCGCCACTGAAATCATAAGCATACTTGATTTACAAAAATGTCACACATTTTCCATTTGGATTTCAATTTTATATACTTTCACCAGATGATGATGCCACTCCCCTTTATTCAAAGCATGCAGAAGTGATGTCTCGCTACTGAAATAAGCGTGTCACTGTATGTACAATGTACTCCACCTTATATCTTTTCTGTTAGCTTTATAATTTTCATATTTGTCCACCAGATGGTGCCCTCATTCAAAGCATGCAGCAGTAGAAAAAAAAATCCCACATTTGTACTGTTTTCCTGCCTCAATTCTAAAATAAGCGTCCTTCATGACCCTATCCATAGTTAAGAATTCTTTTGATTTCTATATTGCCCACCAGATGGTGCCATTTTTTCCAAATCATTTCTGCAAATATAAACATTTTTTTCGCCCCCACACAATATAATTTTCTTCTCATTTACTGACTCATCTTTGCACTCAGGAAAATGTTAGGACACAATTCACCTGCTTCTGTTCTGTTGCCTTCTGCTGTTGAAAACCCGTTGTGTACATCTTTTTTTATGGTTCATAAGCAAAAACATTCCCGCCTTGTTAGCTCCTTGGGCCGCTAAGCCACATCATGTTAAGTATTAGCAAAGCTATCATGCAATCATTAGTAGACTCCGGAATAATTAACCTGTAAACCTCACATTGATCAATATTAAGTCTCTATACTGTGTGTGTATATTCAGTACTCAATTATGCTGCCTACGTGCCTTATTACTTTGATAAAGCAAACCAAAGAGGTTGACGTTGTAAATTCTATTTTGATGATTGTATCCTGTGCGTGTGTCTATGCCTTAATGTTCAACAAATAAACCCTTTTAAATAAATATTCTTTTTTCCCCCCCTCCCCTTTATTGCACAAAAACGAAGCACTCTGCACACAGACATTTGACATCTTTAATTTTCTTTGTGGTTTAATTATTTACACAATCCAGTTATACTTTGCCAACAAAAGATGACCGCAGCGAGGACACTGATCACTTTTTTGTAGAATTAAGACATGAAAAGCTCAACAAAAAAGAAAGAAAAGAATAATGCCCCATAAAACACACATTAATACTTTCTTGTTGCTTGTTTTGGATATGAGCAAAACAAATCACGGATCACGGAAGAAGGAAAAGCATTTGTTTTCGGAATTGCATGGCAAAAACAAAAAAAAACTTTTAATAACGGTATTATTAAATAAGATGAGCAATTGTGATTTTTTTTTTTAATTCAAACGTTTGAATAATTGCATGATTAAAAACAGGCACCAGGGAACTTTTCATAATATTAAATAAGATTTTATGATTATTATTTTTTTTTTTAAATTTAATTTGCCCTTTCATTTGCATGATTTAAATAACAATTGCCGACTTTGTAGGACATTAAATATAAGCGTTTGTGCTCGTTGGGGGCTATTTACATTTCATTTGTTTTTAAATTGCATGATAAAAGCAAAGAACTGATTCATTTGCTTTTAGTTCCATGAAGAAGATCACTTTTATTGACACTATTAAATTGATGTTTCATTTCTTTTTTTGAATGGATGGCAAAAACAAAGGCACTTTTAGGTCATTATTAAAAAACATTATTTATATTTCATTTGCTTTTGGAATTACATGGAAAAGGCGGTTCAGATAATAGTTGGATGGATGGCAAAAACAAGCACCTAATTTTTTAGGACATTATTAAATAAAAGGGATTTTCCCGTTTGATTCTTTTCATTGTGCAATAAATACAAAGCACTAACTTTTTTGTCATTAAATTACGTTTTGGGGATTTTTTCTTTTACTTTTACTATTTTTACTCTACTTATTATTGAATATGAGTTCTAGTCAATTCAGATTTTACTTGTTTGGGGGATTGTCTTGCTTTTTGTCATTTTGAGGATTTTTACACTGGATTTATTTTATCGCACAATAAAAACAAAGCGCTAAGTAATGTTTTCTGACATCATTAAATTTTATGACATTGTGGGGTTCATTTATTTTTGTGGAAATTGATGATGTAAATAAAGGCACTCGGCAACTTTTTAGGACATTATTAAATACGATGAGCTTTTTTTTCCCCTTCAATTTTTGCTTCTTTTGGGGTTTGCATGGCAAAAACAAACGCACTTAGCAACCAGTAGTCGCGGCACCATTTTTTTCCCGTGGCATTGTTAAATATGATGAACATTTTGTGCCATTTTGAAGGCTTTTTAGATTTGTTTTGAAAACAGCGTGTAGAGGTCCCTGAACGTGAACATCTGTACACAACTGGCTGTTTTGACACGTGCTTGGTTGTAACATGCTTGCGATGAGATAAAGACGTTTTATTGACCTGTTTTGGTGGTGCACCGTGACGATTGTGATTGCTTTCCAGCAGCACACGTGACATACAAACATTGAGAAGTGAAGCTTTGGTTGAAGCAGTAATTACACTAATAGTTGTTCAAAAAAACATCTCCGCGCGGGGCTGTTGTACGTTCACAGCATTGAGGTGTTAATGATTCTACATTTAAAAAAAAAAAAAAAAAAAAAGAGCACCGAGCAACAATTTAATAGGAGGGATGTCTTTGTTCCCGCGGTGTCCTTCATGTTACACCGCCTCACCTCCACACTTTCTCAGCCCCTTAACTTTGGTTTGATTGGTTTTGCTTTTGGTCCATGTCCCCCCGGTAGTATTTGTTGCGAGGACATGAAGCGCTTAGAGGACGAGCTTTTTGGGAGCCTCCCAGCTGAACTCGGGTCGACCGAAGTGGCCGTAAGTGGCGGTCTGTTGGTAGATGGGCCTCTTCAGCTGAAGCTCCCTGCAGAGAAAGGAAGGTAAGAAATGCCGGCTGCATGCAACTTGAGCTTAACTTTGTTGGGGGTAAAGAAACCTGCTGATTTCGTCTGAGTTTTGGCCACCAGGGGGCAGTGTAAGTCAGACATATTGTACATGTAATATTTTGCTAAAAGTCTGCTGGCTAAACGCTAATACATAACATTATTGAGGCTTACTGGGAAGCTGTGACCGTCCCCAACAGACGAAAGAAAAGTAGCAAAAAATGTTGAATTCTTTACATTTTGTCTGATGATGTCATTGCCGTATGTTTTTTTAAATTTTTTATTTCAGTGACGCTACCACACAGACACAAGAAGCCTTTGGAAATGAAGCTTTGTGAAAACCAATGAAAATTCAGCAGGTGAGGACAACACCGAGTTGTCTGTACCTGTGCTCCCTCTGTTAGCTTTACCTGACGATGACTCCTGGCCTCAGGTCGAAATTCTTGTTGACGATGTGCAGCAGCTCCGACTCGCTTTTGTTGGACGAGCCGTACGTGAACAACGAGATGGACAGAGGGTGAGCAACACCGATGGCGTAGGACACCTGGAGGACACGTGCGCAACATCACACACAGGTGCACATTTCTCACCGCCATTTTAGTTTGAAGCAGTCGGTTTAGGATCAATTGGCTCAGGGAGTTTTTGTTTTTGGAGAATTCAGGGTGACGATTTGGGGGCGACACCCACCTGCACCAAGACCCTCCTGCACAGCTTGGCCTTGACCAGAGACTTGGCCACCCAGCGGGCGGCGTAAGCGGCCGAGCGGTCCACTTTGGAGAAGTCCTTGCCGGAGAAGGCGCCGCCCCCGTGAGCCCCCCACCCACCGTACGTGTCCACGATGATCTTGCGACCCGTCACGCCGGCGTCTCCCTGCGGAAGACAGAGTAAACCGAGGGTTCGAGCGGGCTCGGTGATGGCGTGGCGGACGGTCCGGGTCTCCGGGGCGTCACCTGAGGACCCCCGATGACAAAACGGCCACTGGGCTGCAGGTGATAGACGGTGTTGGCGTCCAGGTACTTGGCGGGAACCACTGCGTTGATCACCTGAGAAGAAAGTCACTTCATTAGGTACAGAAAAAAAGGTGAGAAATCCAAAACCCTGGCCAGATGCAGCAGCGTCGTACCTTCTCTTTGAGGACCTTCTTCTGTTCCTCCAGAGAGATAAAGTCATCATGCTGCACCGAGATGACGATGGTGTGGACTCGCTTGGGGATCACGGCGCCATCTTTCTGCTCGTAATGCACCGTCACCTGCGGGACCGACAACAAAGGTGAGCTCATCCTCCACTTTCTCCAAACAAACACGCTGGGAATTCATCTTTTGTCGTTCTACGAGGGATTTTCTCAGGAGGTCAAAGCGTGCCGGTTATCTACAAAGACTGTAAGGCCTCATGTCAACAAATTTAAAATAATGTAATAAAATAATAAAAGCATTTATGAGACATGCTTATCAGGAATTATGATTATTGCAGCTACGTTTTATTTGATTTATTTGGCATATTTTGACAAGCAACACAGCTATTGTTTTTAATGGACTAAATTCACATTTAGGTCTGTAGACCCTTTATAATTTTTTATATTTTAATTAAAAAAAAAATACTGCTATAAATAATAAATAATGCATAATAAAAGACAAAGCAATATCATTGTAGTAGTAACAGATGTAGCATAAATTGACTTTCCCCCATTAACCCTAAAAATGTATGTAAAGCATATCAATGACAGAACAATAAATCTATGACCAAACAAATCAATAAATGAAAGCGAGAATATTGTCTAATAATGTTGAATTAATAATACTAAGATGATATAAAGTAGAAAAGGCAAAAACAAATGAATGGATTAACAAAATATTTGCCAATGGAAAGTTTCTTTAACCAATCATGTTTCAAATTGGTCCTTGGTGGGCCAGACGGGCCTATTGTTCCGTCCTCTGATTGATCAACCAGAGCAAAACTTGTTCGACTAACAAAACATGTCAGTCGCGAACATTAATGTGAAAATTAGCAACTCTGGAGAGTATGATGGATTTGATTTAAATGTTTCACGTTTTTGTCATTTGATTACTGTAGATACGCTAAATACACTCAAGCCTTGATTCATATTGTATTTTTGTATTGTACTGATATTAGTTTCTATAATTGCAAACTCATAGTGGCACTATTAACTCATTCAAAGCCAAAAACTTATAAATATGTTTTTTAATACTTTGTACTGCACTCCCAAAAACATATTTATATGTTTTTTGTTTTGTTTTAAAGGCTAGAGAATACAGAAGGCTTTGACGCAGCTTCTGACATGAAGAGGTCGCTTAAAGCAATGGTAGTTATTACCCACCCCCCCCAAAAAAAAACGGCCAGCAGGTGGCAGCAGAGTATAAGAGATCAACCAGAGTCATGTTGCAACAAGCCCTTTTCCCAGTGTTTTCAACAGGTTTGTGAATAATGATGAAACTTAGCTATATTCTAATGCTAACTGCTGCAAAATGGAAACAGATACAAATATTTTTTTTTCCTGATAAAAGAAGAGACTCTAATCTACTCTTTCTTTTGGTAGGTTTTATGTTTTTATTTATATCATCAGAACAGCGAATTACAGTAAGTTAGGTAAGTCCCTACCCTGCTATTGGTGTATATATATATATTTAAAAAAAAATCATACCTGGGTTTTGGAGTCTGGGCGCAGCCATGGGATGACGCCGCTGCGTCTGAGTTCGGCCATCTTGGCGTTGAGCTTGTGGGCTAAGACGATGGTGAGCGGCATGCACTCCTCCGTCTCGTCCGTGGCGTAGCCGAACATCAGACCCTTGAAAATACACAAAGTTGTACCACACGTTTTGGTTCAGCGGTTTCACGACGCTGTAATTCAACATGCAAAATATGGACGTCGGTGCTGTTAGCAAAGCCCCCACCTGGTCTCCAGCGCCAATGTCCTCCTCCTTGCGGTCCACGTGGACACCCTGAGCAATGTCTGGACTCTGCTGCTCTAGAGCCACCAGGACATTACACGTCTTGTAGTCGAAACCTGACAAAACGACAGCGCAGATTTTTTTTTTTTTTAAGTGGCTTTTGCTTAATTTGGCAACAGGATTACATAAAATTTTATTTATTTAACTTTTTTTTAAAAAAAAAAATACCACTAAAACTGGTTAATTAAGGAGCAAATCTGGATTTGTGATATTTTTTCTAATGATTTATTGTATCACCTTTATCGGAGTTATCGTAGCCGATGTGTTTGATGGCGTCCCTCACCACCTTCTGGTAGTCCACGTTGGCGCGGGACGTGATCTCTCCACACAGCAGCACCATTCCCGTCTTGCACACCGTCTCTGCGCACCAAAAACAAATAGTGAAATACGGCAGTTTATCGTTTACTATGTTACACACTAACTCTGAGAATATAGGTCAAAATCTGCAATGTAGCAAAATAATACGAATTACAACACCAAAAAAAGTTACAACCCAAACCAGAATAATGATTAATTTATGTCTTTTTAGTGTTTTTTTTTGTATCTTTTTTTATCCAGTAATTGACAAAATAATCTGCAGATTTTTTTGTATTTTTGCATACCGTGTTTATGTGTGGCTGATCCGTGTGTTTTAAATAAAGTAGCTGTTGTTAGAAGGCTTTTAACTCATTTGCTACCAATAACGTATAAAAACGTTCTATTTTAAATATTGCCATGATCCCAAAAACCTATTTATACGATTTTTATGTTTTTTTTTTATGCTAGAGCATACAGAAGGCTTAGCCTCTGACCCGAAGAGCTCGCTTAAAACAATGGTAGTTATTACAAAAAACGGGCAGCAGGTGGCAAAGGAGTATAAGAGATCAACCAGGGCCATGTTGCAAAAAGCTCTTTTCCCCAGTTTTTTCAACAGGTATGTGAAAAACGATGAAACTTAGCTATATTCTAATGCTAATTGCTGCAAAACGGAAACAGATAGAAACGTACTTTTTTTCCGGATGAATGAAGAGACTAGGTTCCATGTTTTTATAGCAATAGAACACAATATTCTGTAGGCCTTGCAAAATCAGTTAAAATCCAGTAAAACAGCCGGGAGTGAAGGGGGTTGCTTCAGTGAAAATGGCTGCGAGTGAATGAGTCAATGACTGTAACACCAATGCTAACTGGCGTTAGCATGCAAATGGCGTTTCAAATTATGTTAGCCTTGAGCTACTGGACTTTTGTTAGACTGAATGATATAGTTTGGTTGAACATTTTGGTGGTTGAATATTCAATGTTTTTTTGTTTTATGGGCAGCATGAAGCAAGCTCAATTCTTTGTCTTTTCATTTCCTCACAAATGATGCTATACGATGATCTCCCATTTCTTGACGACAATTTAAGAAAGAACTTGCGTTATGCAATACTTTAAAAAGTGTTTTTAAAATGTAAATGTTCTCAAACCATGTGTTAGGAGTAAAACTTTTTTTTTTTTTTTTTATCGCAAGTCAGTCCTGGAATATATCAGCCGCCATAAACGTAGGTTCAATGTACTGTAAAAACCCACAAAAAGGGTTCGAGCGGTGAACACAACTATCTTCAAGAAAGATCTCAAAAACGGTCAGACTTCGGCCTTTTGCGTTCGCGGCGATGTGGCAACCAACGTCTGCTTAGGTTCATCGCCGTGTCACATTTAAGAAGAAAGAAGAAGAAATGCACTCCCAGTGGCCTCCATTCCAGATGGAATTCAGGCCGGAGTGTTTCGGAGCGCTCCAGTTCACGCACCACAGGCCACTTTGGCGTCGGGGTCCTGCTTGAGATGCGCGTCCAGGACAGCGTCGCTGATCTGGTCGCAGATTTTGTCTGTGGGAAGAAAACAAATCAATGAGGGAGAATGAAGGAAGTGTCAACTCAGACAGACGGTGCTAATCAATCAGGAGCGCGTGGACATATTTTCTGCATGTGGCTACTGGAGAAGTTCAGAAAAGAGGAAATGTGAGGTGCAGCGTGGCGGGACAATGGGGCGCACTGAGCGCCCCATTCATCTCTCGCACGCTTTGTGTGCACCCCCCCGACACGGACATGATGAAGCAATCTGACACACGGGTTACATCAGAAACAGCAATGGCAATGTTTTCTAGACACAAATAGTAAATACAGTCATACTAAAAAAAAAATGGCAATATGTATTCAGTATATATGAGAATACGTATATATTCTAATTTTTTGAGTACGACTGTTCACTTATACTCAAATAATTAGAATATTTTTTTTTAGTATGGCTGGATTTATAATTAAAATAAATATGATACATAAACATTTTTAATTACAAAAAATATTTATAAAATTGTATCCTTTTTTGTCAATTTTTTTTTGCTGATAAAATGTGCAGGACCACACATATACCCAAAATGTATGTTTAAAAAAAAAAATAAGGAAGATTTATTTATAAATATTAACCTTTTTTCTAAAGGAATAAGTCTAGTTCATTATTTATTTATTTTTAAAATAAATATGACAATAAAAAACATAAATATTTTTTATTTTATTATGTATTTTCTAATTGTAATTTATTATTTTTCGAGCGACTATTTAGGTTTTTATTTTGAATATTTGTAGCATTTTTTTTGTCAAATATAGTATAAAATCTATTATACGGTACTTTTTTTTTATTATCCATGAGTACAATTTATTTTTGGTGTTATGTTTTAAAAGCAATGTTTATTTTTAATAGGAATTATGAATTTGTAAAAAAAAAAATTCTGGACCAGGCCAGCTACTTTACCTGTGAGAACAGAGCAGACCTTGAAGTGTGTTATCAAGTCAAAAGTTTGTACGCTGCACTTTGCTTGCAAGGCTGCACAATGCTATCAATTACATAATATACTGTATATAACACTATATTTAAAAAATCTATAATAGTGTGTAGGAACAGATTTCAGTAAATAGAAAAGTTGTTGATCCTGATGAGTGACAAAAATAAGAATGTTATCGTCAGTTGAACTTCAAATCTTAAATGTGTGTCCAATTCAACAAATCCTTCACTTTTATTTATTAAAATGGATGTATAGAAAATTATAGAGTTTTTTTCATTAAAAAAAAATGGTGACAAAACTGTTATTTGAGTGATATTTTGGGGCACAAGTTAAAGGTCCAGTTACATGATGTACGCGTGTGTGAAGCGGGTCAAGGTGTTTACCCTGCTGTGCCGTGTTTACTGATTATGGATGGAGCAACGTGGACTTTGACAGGATTATGACACATTGACAGGAGGAGGAGGAGGCGGTGCAAGGAGAGGGGGGCGAGGTGGGGTTGGTGGGGTTACGGGGGCGATCCAAAAAGTCCGATGAATGCAAGATGTTTTGATTGAAGATTTGTCATATAAAGGCGATTCTTTGCTTTGAAAGTTTTCCACTCCAAAGCCAAAAGTAAAATGTCGGCTTTTTTTTTTTTTAAGTCATGAAGCTTGCAATTTCTCTGCAAAGGGTCTAGTTTACCAACAGCACATGATATAATTTAGTAAGTCGGCTTCCCAGAGAGATACCAAAATACGCGTCTTTTTGTTTAAATGAATGCAGTGGCCTTCACATCCATTCATCTTCTATACGGCTGATTCTGCCTAAATACAGTTCATTTGTGTTCAACTTTAAATTTCAATACATTTAATCTTTGAGAGATGCTTGTTTTTAAACATTTATTTGGAAACATTTTATTTGACTTATAAGTACTTTTTTTTTTATGTTCCTATATTTAAGTGCAGTGTTAATATTTATATAGTGCACAATGTTACAGTGGGTTGCAATAATATTAAATACACTTTTTCCAGAATAAAATCTCTTTCAAATAGCTAATTATTTTCTAGTTTCGTAACAACTACAGTATATACGACTATCCCAGCTCACTTTGGGCGAGAGGCGGGATATACCGCGGACTAGTCGGCAGCCAATCGCAGGGCAGATAATAGCATTCAATTTAGAGTCTTCAATAAACCTAACATGCAATTTGGGAATGTGGGGGGATATGCATAAGGATTTTTTTTTTTTTTTTAAAGGCGATTCTGATAACAGACTGATTGGTGATTAATTAAAAAATAATAATAATAATAATTTTCGACTTTGGTCCCCTAACATTTATAACAATAAAGATATGACAGGCAGAATATGTGACAGTTTTACAATACTTGTGTTTGTTTGATCTTACAACAGGGAGAAAAATCAGCCCCAATTTTGATTTATTTTTTCGGTGTTTGAATGTCATCATCTTTGGCGTTTGTTGTAATAAGTTAAATATGTAAAGTACATTTTAAACAGCTACAATTATTATTATTTTTTTTAAAGGGTTAATTAATCGATCAGCCCCCATCTTTTTTAAGTTGCTCACTTTTCACGCAACCTTACACCCCCCGCTTGCAAACAAGCCCCCCACCCCACCCCACCCCAGCGTGAGCCTCAAACACATGTGCTATGAATGGGATGCCGAGCATGCCTACTCCGGGAGTAAGTAGGAAGTTTTAAAAAATAAAAAGCAAAAGTTTTTTTCGGGTGGCGTGTGAAATGCGAAGCTCACCTGGATGTCCCTCTCCCACGGACTCCGACGTGAACATAAACGAGCCGTCCTCCGGCAGATCACCCATTTTGCGTTTTTTTTTTTTGCTTACGGGGGGCAGCTTTGGGCAGTGTGTGTGTTGGGATAAGGGGAGGGGGGGCTTGTGAAAGGATTTCCTCAGTTCCCACAGGCGAGCAGTCCTGGTCTTTGACAAGTTTATATTCCCGCCGCCGCCGCCGCCGCTGCTGCTGCGTGTCTTTTTTCTAAGGGAGAGCGAGGCAGCCAACACGAGTTCTGGGCTACAAAACTCCACGTCCGAGTGCACATGCTCCTTTATATAGATACATGGGCTAACACACACATGCGTGCGTCATGTGAATCCGTGGGATAGTCCATTCCAGGAGGGTGGGGGTGGTGGGGGGGGGGGGGGTGGTCAATGGGAGGGTTTGTGGTAACGGCACGTTAACCCCTCGTGGGCCATGAGATGCTGTGGGGAGAGCAAGTGAAATATCAGAATACACATTTTCACAAATGAGGATTAAAATTCAGGAATGAAGGGAAGTGAAAAGATACTTACAGTTGAGATCAAAAGTCTACACACCCCTATTCAAATGCCAGTTTTTGGGTGATATATACTGTATATATATAAAAAAAAAAGAAACTTTTCCACGATTGATGTGACCAATAATAAGTACACCGCAATTGGAAGAAAAACATTTTGAGAGGTGAAGTAAAAAAAACTAAAAACAACTGAGGTAAAGTAGTTGCACAAGTGTACACACCCTCATAACTGGGAATGCGGCTGTGTTGAAGAATTAATCAATCACATTCAAGTCAGCGCACACCTGCCACCATTTAAAGTGCTTATGATTAACCACCAATAAAAATGTGATGTTCTAGTAGGCTTTTCCTGACTAATTTTGCTTCACTTTCCGTAGTTACTTATTTAGTTACCATTACAGTTACTTAGTTACAGTTTCTTACACACTGGGCACTATGGTTCTGTGTTCAGCATTAACCAACCACATCCACATGATTAACCACAAATAAAGTTCAGATGTTCTAGTAGGCCTTTCCCGACCACAACCAAAATAATAGTTTAATTAAAAATCTATATATAAGTTCTCACATCTAACTTTAAAACGTAAAAGTGTTGATTTACTGTTACATAATGATGAAACATTAAATAACAGTGCAGTATTCATGCTGAGGTGTTTGTTGAAACTGATTTTGCATTTTATATGATTTTTTACCATGAATAAATATTCAAACGTATTTTGTTTTTATTTTATTTTATTGAAATTTTGCGCATAGCAATTAATATTTCCTTTAAAATATTATTATTATTTGTATTAATTATTATTAAATCGTTTATTATTATTATTATTATTAAATTCTTAATTTGTCTGTTCATTTAAATAAATGTGCGCATATATTTTGAATATAAACATTTACACTAAAGTATAATGTTTCTCTTAAAAATTGTATATGCTCATTATCGATTACTATCGCAGTATATTGATGGTATCTTTCTGATATTTGCAAACCCCCTGCAATATATAGAACTGGGTAATTGTTAAAATTATAAAAGAGAACCACAAAAAGAAAAAAGGAGTAAAAAAAAAAAAAAAGAAGAAGAAAAAAGAAGTAATTATTCAATATGTGTACCTGAGTGGAGCACAGCATCCATCACATGACATGATGGAGGCAATAATTGCGTTAGGAGGAGACATTCAGCTGTTTTTCTCAACGCTTGCTTCCATCCCTGCGCAGCCTGAGGCTCTGATCTGCGGACCATTTCCTCATCATCAACATCCTCGCTCGTCCTTACCTTCCTCAAAAACAACAAGTAGGATGTACGCGTACGCCAATCATAAGAAACAATGCTTATTAGCTTTTCTTGTAGAACTTGTAGCGCTTCTCAATACATTTAATATTACTATTATTACATCAACTCTGCTCTTACTGACTAGCGATAAGAGATGACCATTTTTCTTCAATTTAGGTTATAGGTCACATTAATGGTGGACAAAATTGGAATTGATTTGATTTATCATATCATTTAAAACATGGGTGTGTAGACTTTTCATAATATGCGCTGTAAGTTGCTCTCGTGTATCTTCTTTTGCGACTTTGCCACTTCCCCCCCCCGCAGGAACCGGATGAAACCAGAGAAGACTTGAACGGTACCGAACAGAACCGGTTGAAAGTGTAACAGGCGGATCCGCCTCTTATTTGTCTTGGATGGCGATGGGGGGGTTGGGGGGTTGTGCTGCTGGGCTGTTTGTTAATGACTGACTACGAATGAGCTTATTTTTCTTTTTCCTGACAAGCTCGTTCTGGTTCTGGTTAAAGATAAGTGCTATCTATCGAGTCGGCTGTCCTACATTTCCAATAAATACTGCATTGCTCATATCCTCGCCGGACACAATATTTGGCATACGGTATCGGTTTGGTTAGTTTAAAAAAGTTTTTTTTATTCAAAAGATGTGAGTGTATTGAATGGAATTGTTCCACTTAAAAAAGTCAAATATCGAATCGTCTTTTATTAGAAAAGATATCTCCAAGGAAAGAAATGTCACATTCACAGTAACCTACTGATAAGTACGTTCATTTTATGAATTGACAACAATAAGTCATTACATCATACCCAATCGAACGAAACCGGAACATGTCGAACCAAATCGAATTTTTCCGCTTAAAAAAATAAAACATTCTTGAATCAAAAATATCGCACCCCATGTATTGCGATACGTATTGAATAGTCTTGTATTGGAGAGATGCAAACCCCTAATATACATATATATTTATATACAGTATATGTATGTACTCTGTATATAATATACAATACATGCATATATTATCGGTAGTTTTATATTTTTTTGTTTAAACGGAAACCCCCAGCTAGCAATGAAAATAAAAAGATACACTACAGTAATTTGATACATTGTAATAATAACAATTTTAGTTCTAAAGACACAGATGCTCTGGTGGAATGTCTTGAGATCAGTGAGTGTTATATTTTGTAGTCACATTTATAATAATGCTATCTCTGTAAAAAAAAAATATTTAAAAAAAGACACAATTGTACAATAATTATAACCTTTTGTTCCTGATTGGTTGGGATTGGTCACATGGTTCTTCTGCCATTTTGAATAAAGGTACCTAATGAGGTCGCAACAAGGAGCTATTAAGATAATCTTTGATAATTGGTATAATATCATAATTTGATCATTGTCAGACTTCATATTGCATTTGCAAAAGAGAAAATATTCATATTTGATGTGAAAATGTCTTATCCATAAGCACTGCCATGCTTCACGTATTTGCGTTCAAATAGATGAATGGGCGAGATGCAGGCGGCTTTATGAGTGCGACTCAATCTAGTTGAAAGTCCAATGTGAAGGTTGACGCACGGAGTTGTGCCGGCGGGCCCCTCGCGGGGACGGCGAGCGCAACGATAAAAGGCCCGGCGACCTTTGTGTTGCCTTAAACAACATTTTCAAACATTAAACTACTCGGTGGCAAACACTCACACTGACTCGAGACAGGGGTTAATGACACCATACACTGTATGAGATTCATTAAACTTTCTAACAGTTTGACAGCTGCAGTCGTCCTTAATCGGCTTCGTGAGAGAACCCTCTTTGTACTATGGGTCAAATGTGCCGTAAATAATTGGGGCTAAAAACAAACAACAAAAATGTATGCTCAATTTGAGTAAAAACTGATGTTAAATTTGAGAAAATACAAAAAAAAAAATCATGCATTTTTATGGCAAGAAAAAAAATTGGAGCAAATAATTACATTTACTAAAAAAAATTATATATTTTTTATTAAACTATAAATGACCTTGAACAAAAATTATATTGTATACAACATTTTAGAATGTTAAAAAATAATATTTGCAAAAAATAAAGTTCAGCAAACTAATATACTTGAACATTTAAAAATATATATATGAAAAACAATAACTACATTTCTGCAAAAAATTACTTCATACATCATTTTAGCGTTTTTAAAATTATATACAAATTTTAATACAAAAATTACATTCATACTAAATTTCGACATTTATTTCAAATTGTATTATATTTTTTCACCAAAGAATTATAATTATTCAAAATTTGAGATTTGTTCAAAATAAACAATTATACTCAAAATATCTACCCAAATTTACCCAAATTACTAAACACTACTAAATTAATTAGATATACAAATTCACAGATAATCATAAAATGTAGTAAATTTGACTCAAAATTTCGCAATTTTGAGCATTTTTAATATAAATAAAATGATACTAATAAAATAAATTAACTAAACGTAAGCAAATTTGAACAAAATAATTAGCTATGTAACCCCTTTTCATTTTTTATACAAAATAGATACATATATTTTTTTTTCATTACATTTATTGTATTTGAAAGAACCAGAATCTGAGTAAAAATAAATTTGCAAAATTTGACTTTATACATTTGATGATTTTTAAAATAAACAAAATATTAACACAAAAATTCAATTTATACTAATTTGAATGAAACATTTACACTAAATTTATTTATTTATTAAACTAAAGAGTTATTTCTTAAATTAAACTCAAAAAATGAAACAAATACATGCAAGTTTAAGAATAATCCGTCTGTCCATCCTACGTTTGAGAAAAAAATGTCCAAATGTACCAAAGTTTGAGAGCTATCCATTTCTGTGCAACTATTCATACTGAAAATGTGTCAGAATGACCTGACAGTGTCGCTAGGGTAACACCTCTTTGAGGTCGTCGGGGTTGGGGGTGTCGTTTGGGTTGATTTTGACTTGACTTGTATGAGATAAACTCCTACGGGTTGTAAAAAAAGTATGTTTGTCTTTCCCCTTCGAGGGTTCAAGGACACAAAGTTCAACGCCACCAATGCAAACCGAGCACTCATCTGACCTGCAACCGCTTTCATGTGGACAATGAGTTTGCTTGCAGATTTCATATAACACAATCGACTGATTTCTGCGGTGCACTGAACCTTTTCTAGACGTTTTGACGTAGTAAATAGAAGGACATTTGGTTAGGGTTCGATTGAGCCACTGAGAACTACAGTGGCCGCTTTGGCGGCACCGAGAATGACGAAATGAATATTGAAACTGTATCTCTTTTACATGGCCGAAATCAAGGATTAGTTGTAGTTCCATTTTCTGATATAGTTGAGGTTCAAAGTGCTATGGACGACTCAAAAAATATGATCGTGCTTTAACTTGGTATAAGTGAGTATTATTTATCATCTTTCATGAAATACTGATGGCTTTGAAAATAGTGTCGAACATCCCTTGCTAAAAATATATTTGAGCAAAAAAATAAAAAATACAGTATATTGTACTGTACTAAATTTGAAAGGGAAAGTTGCAGATTTGATCAAATTTTTTAAAACTTGATTTAAGCTACACAATTTACCAAAAATGTGAACATTTTAAAAAATGGTACTACTTTTGATGAGGGGGGAAAAATCAAATTACAGTAGAACACTTTTTTTCCGAAAGATTTTTCAAAATATTCTTTTGTTTTGCGGAGGGATTGTTGTTTGGGTTTAATATCCTCCCAATGTATTTCAATATTTTCGCTTTTTGCAGGGGTCCACTTTATATACATTTTTAAAAAAAAAATTCTAATTCTATTTCAGGTTGGCAAAAACTTTACATTCGTACTAAATTTCTTTCATCGAATAGCATAGTTGCATAGGTCATATTTGAATGACCCCCCCCCCATGTTTTTGTTTTTAGTAAGTTAAAAATGACTTTTGCAAGTATGCTATTAGGCTAACAATGTCAATAAAAATACCAGTGTGCTACTTTTTTTCTGAAAGCAACTAAGCCGCTAGGCTAACAATTTCAGCAAATATTTATTTTTTTGCAGCAATACTTATAAAACGCCACTAGGTGACAGTATCGTTCTGAAAACGCCATCCTGTTCTGTTTACGTTTCATTCATCATAGGGTGCGTAGTTTTAATTTACTTTAGTTTTACAGTTAGGATAAGCCTTTTGGAAAATGAATGAATGAGTGAATAGGTCACCTTGTTCACTGTATGACAGTTAAATATTTTCAAATGATAGTTAAAACATGGCCTGTGCACTTTATAAATCGGGCAGTTTAAACCTGGAACACATGTATTAACTTTACATTACTTCCTACGGGGGGAAAAATAGCTTTGAGACTACCTGGAAGTCGACCAATGTCACCAATGTTATCAGTGAAGTGAACTCCATGTTCTCGTTTGATTGGCTTCACTATAGCAAATAAAGAGTCTCGGCCAATGGCTGCGCGGGAGGTGGGGTGCAGATCCTGCGCTGTGATAGGCTGCTTACTCGCCCTCCCACCAGCAGTCCAAGCACAGTTGTGTGTGCGTGCATTATGTGTTTGTACACTAACATAAGACCTCGCCTGAACCTCTCAAGTTGTGCATAACACACATGGACTATTTTGAGCATATAGGGCATTTAATATTAAGTTACATAACATTGCGTAAAAATGTTTATTACTATAGTGTCATATGCACTAAGCAGAAGGAATGCAGCAGCTGGTAAGTTGTCACCTGATATCCCAGCTTGCTTCCAGCCAATTTGGACCCCAAAGCACATTCTTCTGTGAGGCAGTTACGGAACTGTCACTACGGGAAGCTCTTTGAGCATTCATTGGATATCATTCATGTGCAGCTTCGGTCCATGTACCGGTGTTCTCTTTGACCTCACTAAGAAGCTGGAAGACTATTTCGCACAATTTAAAGATGAGAACATGTTGAGAAGTAATGAAACACTGACGATACAGTCCAGATCTACACTAATGCAAACTACCAACTCACTAATAAGCATATACTGTACGTAACTGTGTATAACGGGTGTTAAAATGCCTAGAAACGAGAAAAGTTTTTATCACCCATTATCAGTGACTCACAAACTAAAGCCACTTTACTACCACATGCTACAGTGGACCCTGGCATTCATCAACCTGCAAAGTTGTTATCTAACACTGCAAGCTGTTAAAGAAAGAAAAAGAAAAGTACATGAAATAGTGACAGGATGTTTTTCCAACAGTGGACATAATCTATATATAGCATTAAGGTCCTAAAAATGCAGCTATATCTGATGGCGTTACAATATTAACGATGATGATATATTGATTAGATAAGCCGGTTAGTTATACAGTGCATTCAAGTTAGCTTAGCTTACATTGGATGGATGGATGGATGGATATCTTCACATACCTGAAGCCAAGACACACAGATAATAAACCAGCTAGCTAGCTGGTTAGCTGTAGAATGCAAATGAAGAATGCTTTCAAAATGCTGATTGGTGCCCTCTTAAAATAAATAAATAAAGAGGATAAAATTGCCAATTAGCTTGTAATTTCAATTTTAAAAAAATATTTACAAAAAAAAAAAAATCGAAGTTTGTAGTTAGCGCTTGAATTTCAACAGTGGTGACATTTTGCAGTACTGCTAACTTCCTGCGGAGGTCAGCATTGATCCAACAATCTCAGGGCTTCTGCAGACACCGGAAGACTGACGCTGACCTGCAAGTAAATCATTTGCTTGCAAATGCTTCCCTTTGAGACGTTTATTATATGATGTTGATGACATTTAAGAATATATAGTATTAATATATGTGAGATTGTTTTTTGATACATCAACTAAACTAAACATACATGAACTGCTGGGGCCTCATCTGTCACAAGTGACGTGGTAGATTTGGTACCTGGGTCTTTGGTGGTGATTTATTTAATCCACCTCTTAATACCTCCACTATTATGTTGACATTTTAGAAACCATCAAAACTATACAGTAACACAATATAATAGCACACAACTTTCCTATGTACATCATCTGGACCAGTTCGCAAACAATATTCAGGTAATAAGTTCACATAACAAAAACATATTTAAATGCATTATACTCACCAGAGATGCTGGTTGTTCAATTTATCAATTAATTCAGATGTTTATAGATGTATTTTACTGGATTTGCACCATCCGGAAGACAAAAAGTAATGACATCATTGAAGATCAGCGAGCCTCTGGAGACCAAATTTCAAACCTTATTTGTTTAAACGTTTCCTAATATAGTTTAAATTACATCATGGGCTAATTCTGAATGCCCTGAGCAGATTACATTGACATAGCAACACAGAGACTAAAATCTGATTGGACTAAAAAAAACAACAATTGTATTATTGTACTTCCAGCATTCCAACCAAAATAAACATGATGAATAATAACACTTCAATGGAACCAATATTAGCATTCAGGTTGTAGGTCAACACTTGTAAATGTGTTTAAACCAGTAGAGAAGGCCTCACTTGCCCTGACTCCCCCCTGCTGTTGGTGACTATACAACAGCGGTACCTGGTACTGAGGGCTCAGCTCAACACCAACCTCGTTCCACATCAGCCACTTCTTGAGGAATTCCTGTTATGTTGTGCTCACGTAAGAAAGGCTTTTCGCTCACTTCAGGGCTTAAACCGCAGATCCCTGCTCATTAGCGGGCGACCACAGGCCGGTGAGTAACATCTCGCTTATGGGGACATTTTGTTGGAGACGCTGCTGATGAAATGAAATGTGTTTATTTAGGCGGCCATGTTGACGGTGAACGCCATCCTGAAGGCGGTCAGCTTGTTTGTGGCCGAGTTCATCAGCTCCGTCACAGACTGGTTTCAGACCTCGCCGACATGGGCCGACCTGCAGGTGCTGGGCGACACAGAGCTGAAGACCACTGGAGGAGGTAAGTCGGGGATTGTGGAGGTAAAATTTCATATGCAAATATGGATCACAACATGAGGTTAACACAAGCTCAGCTTTGATTGATGCGGTACTGGGATTGAGTAGGATTCAAAGGGGAAGTCAACCCCCCCCCGAAAAAAATCTTGACAATAACACGTTATTTGTGACCTCACTAGTCTAAAAATGATATTCTGATTAGTATTACATTTGTGGAATATGAGTTATATTATGAATATATGAAGCAAAATCAAGCCGTTTTTATCCATCTCAGGGGCGGCCATTTTGCCACTTGCTGTCGACTGAACAAGACATCAATGTTGCTCAGGTCTCAGGTAATAACCAATCACAGTTCAGCTTCAAAAAAACAGGTGAGCTGTGATTGGTCGTTGCCTGAGCCCTGAGCCCCACATTGATATCATCTTCAGTCGACAGCAAGTGGCAAAATGGCCGCCCCCCTGAGATGGATAACAACGGCTGGATTTTGCTTCATAACGCATTATTGTCAAGAAATGTTTAAAGTTGACTTCCACTTTAACTGTGTTTTTGTGTCTTTTAGTCCATGAGAGACACCAGGCCAGAAGTCTATGGGAGAAGAGCGGAGCGGTGGTCATGGTGGTCCGCCGGCCTGGATGATTGCTGTGCAGAGAGGTGAGTAACTGTGTCGCTGTTTGTGTAACTTGTCTCACCGTCATCATTTCAAGAGACACCGCTATGATTATGCAGGAGGCCGCAGAGCTGTCCTCTCTCAAGTCCCAGCTGCAGGACTTGGAGGTGCCTCTCTTTGCTGTGGTCAAAGCCAACCTGGGCAAGGAGCTGGACTGCTTCAAGAAGTACTTCACTGGGAAAGTCTACGTGGATCAGAAGGTCTGCCAATTACGCCCAAGTAGAATTCACTGTTGCGCAGCGTAAAGCCGTTAAGCCGCTTTTTTTTTTTTTGTTTCCTCACAGAGAAATTTCTACGGGCCTCAAGAGCGCTGGATGTTCCTCTCCGTGTTCCTGCGTATTGGAGTGTGGCGGAACCTGTGGCGGGCCTATCGCAAAGGCTTCAGAGGAAACCTAACAGGGGAAGGACTAGTGCTGGGGGGAGTCTTTGTTATTGGGCCTGGAGATCAGGTAGACCCTTTTTAAAGATTGCTATTTTTGGCTGTTTTGTAAGACGTGGAAAGAGAGTATGAAGTCGTCACCTTCTAAAGTAACTTTTTTTCAGTTATCTTCACTCTGCATGGGATTAAGTCATCCTGGCGATATTACGCCATCTGAGATAGCATCATTAAGATACTTTTACACTGCCTAAAAATGTTTACGTTAATGCTTGCTCACTCTCACTGTCCAGACAAACGGACACAAACATGGAGTCTTAACTGCGACATGTTTAAAAAGGTCCCTCCTCTCCCAATCGAGCCCTTTTCTTCTACTGCCTTAGCCGCGCCCACGTAGCAGCGCAGCATAACCTAAACAATGTGTTGGTATCCTCTTATGTGCGACTCCACGGTCTGAACTGGTTTTAGCTGGTTTGTGTGCAAGGGCGCAGATAGATGAGGAAGGTCAAAGGAGGAGAAAGGTCACAACGACCTACTGTATCTATTTTGTGTGAACCAAAGTGGTCTAATCTCACAGAACTAAGACGAAAGTCAAAACAGCAACAATGTGTTGCTGTTCTTTATAAACGGCATCGATAGACTGGGAAGACAGTCAGCCTGGGAATTTTCCATCTTCCGAGATAGAATCTTAAATCCACTTGATATCGGAACTTCTTTTTAAACCGTTGATACAAGTTATGATATTTTTCCACCTTTTTTGTGTCGAATTTCTGTATAAATAGCACAAATGCAGAATGGACGAACAAAGTTATCCTAGTCATTTTCCACCTCTGAGGTTGAATATGATCATTTAACATTAACAATGCTACGTATAAATGGTACTAACACAGAATAGTAAGGAGAAGGTGGTATCACACGCCCCTTTTACAAAATCTGGAAAATCCAGCATGAAAAACTAGAAATCCGTTGACGTAAACAGCCTCAATGTATCAATGTAGCCACCTTCATTTATTTTTAAATGCTATTTTCTTGTTTGTGTTTTTCAGGGAATTCTGCTGGAGCATCGTGAGAAGGAATTTGGGGATAAAGTCAACATGCTGGCCGTCCTCAGAACAGCCCGCAAAATGCGAGATGAAATGAAAAGTTAGACCTGACCTGATCGAGCCTTATGCAATAATGATGAATGCAGAGCACTATTTCAAATGCCTGATGATGTCATTATGAAATGTGTCAAAACAGGCCACTTTGACAGTTTGTTAACTTATTGTTTCTGGTTTGCTCTCGCGGCCTTTTGTGCGCTTTAATGACGATCTGACTCTAAACTCTTCTGAGGGAGCAGCTCTGATGTTTGTTCACAAACAACCATGCAGCCCACCTGACGCTATGAGGAATAACAAACTATGACATTTTTCGTCCGTCTTGTGTTTAAACACGTGATTCAACAATAAATGGGCGGTGACATATACTTACCCACTGATTTATTTATTTATTTTTAATCTCGGGGGTGGATAAAGTATGGCCTGCAGGCCACCTACTTGGTGGAATAGTGGTTAGCATTTAGAAAGTCTAAAAATCATCTATCTATCTATCTATCTATCTATCTATCTATCTATCTATCTATCTATCTATCTATCTATCTATCAAAAAATAATCTAATCTATCGTGCCATCCACTCAGCAAACTGCGAGCGATCCATCTGTGCTCGATTAGTTTCCTTCCCTCGGAAGAGTCTTCAATCTTGGGAGTATTAGTGCGCATGCGTGGAAGTCGCGGTCGCTAAGCTTGTCACAGAAAGGTGAGTCAATTTGAGTGTTTATACCGCTGCCAATGTGTTAATTTGGTACGGAACTTGGCGACCCACAATGTGCATATGACGTGTTTAATTCCGACGGACGTGCGGAAAACCAGAAAACCAATTACATTTCTTATTTAGCGACTAAATCCTAACGTCGACGCGAGCTAGCTGCTATTAGCGGCATTTTTAAAGGTTTCATTCAAAGTGTTTTAACTGTTTCGCTACCAGTGTTAGCTTTGAATTTATTTTGTGTGCGCTACAACCCACAAAGACTTCATAAACCCATAAATTAGCAGTACGTGCTACGGGTTAACTTTAAATGTCAGATATCTGTCGCGTCGACACGTTTAAAGAATAAAAAGAGTAATTTTGACGATTTTTAACTGCAGAGAATGGCCTGCCTTCCCAATTAACCACATTGTCCCCCATAGGCAACTCCTAATACACACATGCAAGCTAATGAAAATTACATTTGAGTTAATACTTTTGATGCTCACTGTGCTTGTCTAGTAAGAAATTTTACAACTTTACCTTATTTATGTGCACGCAGCGTGACCGGTGGCACAATTACACAACCTAGACTCTTCCTTATTGCACTCGTGTGTGTTTTATTTCCCAATGAGAGCACATTCATTATCAGTTGTTCAAGTACTCCTTGTACTTTCCAAATCAGCCCTATTTTGACGTCGCCAACACATTTTGGGATTTGTCTTGGACTGAGCTGATCCGCAAGCAGGCAATGGAGACAAGTTAGTATACCGTATTTCAATATTTATCTAGATTTGTCATTCTGATTTCAGCGCAAGAGAAAGTATTACTTTAACCGTGGGAAGTTATAAAAGAGGCATATCCGCCTCACTATCGGGAGTTGTAGGTTCTTATCTGTTTGACGATCTGTGGTGCTTTCACCATTCTGGATAGTTCAGCTTCATCCTGTATTTAAAAAAAAAAAAAAAAGTCAACTGGGTAGGTTCCAGCACACCTTTTTTAGGACAACCACTAGAAAATGGATAGACGTTATGAAAGACTTACAAAATGGCTGTCTATAGCAGTGATTCCCAAGTGCTGTGATGGAAAATGTATCTTCAATCATCTATGCCATCAACAATCAGATCCATAAAAATTCTTCCACAATATGGAAGGTACGAATAACCAGTGTCCACTTGTTGCACTTTATGCAATGCATGTGTCTTGGCCATTACAATCATTTGCATGGTGACCTGCGTATTAAGATGAATTTGGCATGCAGAGTCATCGAAGGCGTCATATGTTGCCATAAGAGCCTGTACATTTTTCTTCCAGCACGTGCAGTGAATCTCACCGCGGCAATGCTGGCAGCTTTGAGGCGAATTCTGCCCCCTCCTTACTATCGCCGCGTGGCGTTCCCTTCCTGCGTCGCTTGCTATGAAAGAAGCCCGGTCGCTCACTTTCACACAAGTAGATCCAAAGCCAGTCCCGAGCCAGAGAAACGCGCTGCAGGCAAGGATTCACTTCGTTAATTATTCTGTAGTTGTGTGATGTCTGTCACTTTGTTGCGGAACCGGTGTGACTATTAACGGCTTGTTACCCTCGCGCTGAGCAGGGCAGGGTTATAATAGTTTAGAATTTAGTTGTTCAAAGTCAGCTTTAATCAGGTTTTTTTTTTGTGGTTTTGTTAGTTTTAGTATTAGTTTTATTTATTTTTATTAATTGGCATATTTGTGGAGTGTAAGATAAAATAACAATTTGACCTTCCTTCTTCCGTATGGCTGTAGATTATTACCAAAAATAAATCCATTTAAAATTAGCAGTGAAAGATTGTATGTGAAATTGACAAAGATGTAAACTAAGGTCATTTTCGCTATAATTATGGTTTTCGACTTATAAATATAAAATGAAGTATCCGTTTTCTCGTCAACGATAACAACCTTGGCGCCGAGTTGTGTAACAGAACAATGACCAATTAAAATATCATTTTTAGTGGAACCTTCAAAGCCGCTCCTTTTTTCACTCGCATTTGACCCCGCGGCTAATACAAAGGTGCGGTTTATCCATCCCATCACAAGGGGGCGCCACTATAAAGAAAGCGCAAGAGCGTCGTCAGGCAGAGAAAAACAAACCAAGTGAACTGCCCGAATACAGTAGGAGAGACGGAACGAGAGCGAGACAATTTGCACCCTCGTTATGGAAAATAAAGTAGCGGGAACCCGGTGCGGCTTAGCATTTTTTGTTTCTTCCTCCACTGCACTTGAGTGGGGGCGTATATGTGAAAATTGCTCTTTACAGAAAATTTTTACTCTGTAGCCGCCAGTGAAGGTCATGTTGACAAGTCGTTCCAGACTAATGTCACTGTGTTTAATATTATTATTTTTATTTTTATTTTTTATTTTTTTAAATGCTGATAATGAAGCTCATTGTGCTAATGAGTCAACCGTTCTATTTCTGTTTGTGCCGCAGATTTGGGGTCAGTGTCTGACCTGTTGGGGATGGGCTTGTGGTCTCTGGGTCTGGGGGCCGTGGGGGCCGCCCTCGCTGGCATCTTCCTGGTCAACTCCAGTCTGACTCTCCCCAAAGTCGGCAAAGCCTCGCTGGAAGATCTCGCCGATGCCGACCTGCTCTCCACCACTGACGGTACAATAATACGAACCGCGTACTTCTTACCCAACTCAAAAGAGATCAAAATGTACAATTGCAACAAAATATGTAATGATTTTACAAAAATAAGTTGTGATCTAAAAAGAATGGTCAGTAATTACGCTAGTTGTGTGTAAAAGTAAATCAAATCATGTGCTACTTATAATCAGACCAAAAAGATTGTCAGTAAAAACGATTGTGTCCGCAGATGGCAAACTCATCAAAGCAAAGAGTCTGTGGGAAAAGAACGGCGCCGTCATCATGGCCGTGCGGCGACCCGGATGATTTTTGTGCAGAGAGGTGAGATCGCATGTTCCGTTTCAGTGATCCGGAAGCACAAAGAATCAAACGCAAACGTTTCCTTGCAGGAAGCTTCCGAGCTGTCCTCTCTGAAGCCCCGTCTGGAAGAGCTCGGGGTCCCTCTGGTGGCCTTGGTGAAGGAACGCGTGGGCACGGAGATCCAGGACTTCGGACCGCACTTCGCCGGGGACATTTACATCGACCAAAAGGTCAGCCGTCCTTTCAAAACTCACACATAAGTTACAATAGAGAAGTAATAAGATGCCAACGAGTGCTACGGGCGAGCTAACAAAAACGCAGGATAATTGAACTGCAATTTAAAGGAGATTTGCACTACTCAAAAAAGCCTAAAATTAGTTCAAAATGCATTTTAGCCCTGGAGAACCCAAGAACCCTTTTCTTCTTTGGAAAATTATGAATTATACATTAAATGACTGCTATAAATTCACTGAACACCAAAATATATGTTTTTTCAATTTATTCCCTAATTCAGGATTAGGGTGAAATTTGACCCTTTGGGATTTAGGGGTATCATTTCGAAAAATCCGAATAACAAAAACTGTCAGTTAAACTATTTAGAATTTAAGAAAAATAATCAATCAAATACACAAGCTACATTGAACAATATATATTTTTTGTTTTATTTGTTGCATTTTAGCCATCTTGTCACCACCACTCTGGCTCATGTAAGTGCAATATTCATCCACTAGATGGCCCCATGCAGGGGTCAGAAGTGGCACTCTGGACTTTTGAAGTTAAATTTGTAAAAAAAAAACAGGTCTTTGTTATTTGAGTAGCAGAATTTATAGGGGCCAAATTTGACCCCGTGGGTTCTCCAGGGTTAAGTTCACCTTGAAATTTCCTACCAAACCCGTTCAGCCGGCCCAGTTAAAAATGGATTTTTGACATCAATAACCGTGGCTTTATTCATGCCCACCACCTTACAGAAGCACTTCTACGGGGCGAAAATGGGCGCGATGGGGCTGCTGCGCTTCGGCGTGTTGCAGAACTTCATACGGGCCTGGAGGTCCGGCTACCAGGGCAACATGTTGGGCGAAGGCTTCATCCTGGGGGGCGTCTTTGTCATCGGCGCGGGTGAACAGGTAGCGTACAGAAAACACACAGGGGAGTACGGAAAGACAATTTGAGCATTTATTCCATATTCTTTATCTCATTTAAGGTGCATGTACTCGCAAGACTTTGAGCTCGTAAACAAGTGTCTCACTAGTCACGTTATTTGGTATACTAGTAAAGAAAAGCTGTTGACTAGTAGCATGCAGTTGTCAGACTAGAGCACAATTTGTCCTCATCTGACCTTGATAGCCATCTTAACGGAATAAACGCTCAAACGGCTTTCCGTAGCATGAGACGAACCACTCGGCGTGAACTTCGCATTGTGGCCAACAGGGGGTGCTACTGGAACACCGCGAGAAGGAGTTTGGCAACAAAGTGGATGTGGCGGATGTACTCCAAGCCGCCGAGAAAATTGTACCTCGCAAATAAAGTCAATTAGAGCACTGACTACAAAATAGTGAATCTAGAAAGTAACTAATAAACATACGTGTGTCCGCTATCGACACCGAGGCCAGTTTAGCAAGTCACTTCTATTGGAAGGAAAAAAAAAAAAAAAAAGCTGTGAAATGTACAACTGACTCAATTGGTCAAACGTTACCTCTAAAGACACTTTAAAGCTAGACGGGTATGGAAACGGGGTGAAATGAGCACTAGATTATTATGGCACACATTTGTCCCCCATGCCAACACCGCCAGCTGGCCCCCCCCGGACATGACGGCCGTGCGTGCGCTTATGTGGTCGTGCGTGTGAACAATGACGACTTGTCTCTAAACTCTGCGACGAGAAGAGCAAGTTTGATGATCCACACACGTGCGTTTTCCTCAGATGCCGCCAATGTTGTCGTTCTGGGGCCTTCCGGAGTGTGTGTGTGGGTGGGAGACATTTGCGTGCGCTTGTACATGTGAAAAAAAGCAATAAATAGATCAATACAGTACAACCCTCATTGACTTGTTTGATTTTGTTTAACTGCAGCTACTCGCAGTAATGACATCAAATACCAAAAATAATGTTCGCTTTTGGAATTAATGCCTTTTATTTTGTGGTTGTAGTTTCCAGCCGTATACTACTGCATCGCATCATACTGAGAGCAGTTCCTAATATTTTTAAATAATATTTGTAAAGGAATTTATTTGTTGTTAAAGTGTACAAAGTGCATCGGTGCCGTGATTTACAATCGTGCCATTAATCAGTTTTAGCCCCACACACAAATTCGATTTTCATTATTTGTTGAAATATCTGCTAGTTTTGTTAGCCCATCTATCGTGTATCGCATTAGCATTAAGCTAGCCGACTTTTGGACCCGCCCAAAGCAAGGTTTGTAATGGCCTGATAGAAACCACGAGCAATATTCGACAAGTCTACGGCATGACTGAATGAAGCTATTTATAGCGTTCATGACTTTTGCCTTAGCACAAAACTGAAGAAAAGTTCTCAAAAGAGTTTGCAAGTGTTGAACCTCAAATACGTTCATTTTTTTCCCGTTATGAAAGAAACATTTTATCCGACTCCACAAAGTTTTTCTGGCAGTGTACACTGTAAAAAAATAATAATAATAAAAAATAGGCAACTAGTCCTCCGGAATAAGTTTTTGTGATTGAGATTTTGGACGGCAAATATCCCAAAATTAAATGGATAAACCCACAAATCACACAGTCCAAAACTTTGAAAGTTATTTTCAAATCAAACGGAGACATAATTGGATGTCAGTCACATATTTTATTGTAGTACTGAATAAAATGCATGTCAAGAAATGAAATGGGTATATATGCCAACATTTAAAAAAAAAAAAAGGGAGTGCACCTTGCCAGTGCTGACACAGCATTATATGACTAAAACATTCATGGAGTGTCACATGGATTGTCGCAACATCTGTGCCTTCAGTACACATCTGAATTTGTGCCATTACAGTGCTTGACTGCGACGTGACTGGAAAGCATCAAAAACACACGAGATGTAATTAATGAAGCTCTTTCAAAACAGACATGTTTTTTTATGCATAGCGACAGAGTGGAAAAACCACTTCAAATAAAGCTTGCGGCCCAAAAAAAAAAAAACATTCCTCTTTGCCTTGTAGACTTTTGTGCCCATCTTTGGATACATTTGTAACCTCTTCAAATGTATCAGTACTGTGCTGACTAACACCTGCTAAGTGTTGCTCTGAGGAGAGACGAATTAAAATCGGCAGTTCGTAACGGAACGACACTTGGCGAGAACAATCTTCAGTATTTGAACTTTGCAGCATGAATACTTCCTTGTTGGTTTTGAACAGCGACGTGATTCCTTGACAGGAGCGACAAATGCTCGTATTGGTTGAAATGAAAGCGATGTATTCCTGTTAGGTGAGGTATTATGAGATGAATTATGTACAATTAAAAGATACAGTAGAGGATGTTGGAATGAAACCGTTCAGGAATACAACAGTCGAAATAATTTATCGCACGCTGGGAAAAATTCACTAAAGCAAAAAAAACAGAAAGATGTACATACTAGAAATAGGACTTTGTTAACCATGAATCAAAACGGGTTGCTTGTTAAGTTGGTGCATTCAGGGACACAACTTGGCTTGAAAGGGGGAAAAAAAAAAAAATCCCTCTATGATAAACATTTACATTGTTTACATTGCATCCAACAGCAACAACAGAACTGTATTTCCGCAAACATCTAATAACTGTAATGGGGGGGGGGGGAGATTTTTGGACAATTTGACATCGTAATGGCGTCTCCACTCAACATAAGATCATTAGTACTGTATAATTCGCTTGGAATTGTTTAAGGCTTCGGTGCTGCTGTTTTTGGTTAGCAACAGAGCCGTTAATGTCAAAATTGAGGCGTCTGATTTTCATTTGATTTTATTAGAGGCGTGGCCACTATTTGAGGAAATACAGTGCAATGTGTATAGCGATATAAACGATATACCGTAATATAAACCCTGTTCAAGCCAAACACAGCAAAAACACCACAAGCATTAAAACCAACACCCCCCCCCATTTTTTTCCTCAAGTATTCATAACTGCTTTACACGGGCAGCACTGATACCAACTGTGCTTTACATTATAACATTTACATTGATATAGTTTCATAATAATGTTAACACGTTCCACACCTACATACCGTACACCATATGTCCGACACAAAAAAACTATGGCTTCCCCCTTCAAGTATGTTGAGAACTTAAAAATAAAACCACAAAGAAGGAAACAAACATTGTCAGCTTGTTTCATTATTGCTTAACTCCTTTAAATCATGGCAGTGTGCAAGTCTGGTTACAATGACAACTTTAGGTCCACGTGCCAGCCGCTGACTCACTTTTCCCGCGGGAAGCGTGCTGACTTAGCGATAAGCTGTTTGAAACGTAGGAGTATGTTCTCATCCACTGTGCAACAGGAGCGTAGTAGTTTGACTACATACGTGCGTGTGCGAGTATACGCAGTAGGGGTGTGGCAACAAAAAAAAATCGATTCTCATTTAGTACGATTCAGAATCCATTTTCAATGTCCCAAAATCAATTTTATTTAAATTTATTTATACCGTCTTGCCTTTGTGTGTGCCTTTATTGGGAGCGCTGTTCATGTTGTACCCAATTTGGCCACTTAGGGGCAGTGTGGTTCCACTCGGTCACTGTTAAGTTGTAGCTACATTAGAGAGTAGAAGGAAAAAGTCACATTCAAGTTATTCCAATAAAAGTAGTTTTTTTTGCAGCGTGGAGCCGTTATTTTGAGTGATAAAAGTGCCGCGAGTAGCTCACTGGAGTAGATCATTACAATTCCTTACACAGCCATCAATTGAAGCAAAAATCATTGTCAATCAAAAATCGTTCTTAATTGAAAATCGATTCTGAATCGAATCGCCCACCCAAGAATCTGAATTGAATCGAATCGTGAGACATTCAAAGATTCCTACCCCTAATACGCAGTAGCTCATTATCGGCAATACATTGTGGCTTAAGCACGCTTAAAGCTGAGGAATATTTTTTGCAGCATTACAAAGATTAATTAAATGCTTAACCTTTAAATTTTCAGGAGGAAAATACCTTTTTTTTTATATGTAATCTAATTTCTATGGTGGATTTAGTTTTTGTATGCTATAATAATCATCAAAATGACACAAAAGTCAGGAATTATTTCATTCTGAGGAGCTGTTATTTGCTGCCTTGAAAGCTTGATAATTGCCTATAAATGCCACAAGATAGCAGTGCTGACCAGACAAAAAAAAAAAAAAAACTGGAATCTTTCCACTGAATTTCACTCTTTGAATCCTACTATTGAAATTGAATTAAGTGTTCCACTATTGTGGTTTATTATGAGCATTTCTGGTTTTATAAATGAATGCCTGGCCGGATCGAGGGGTAGGAAGGGCTTGACCTAATGAAATAAATCAATAATAGTACCAGTGTAGCGGTACAGGTGGACAGTGACGTTACATTCAAGTTCATGACTAAATACATCACATAAAAATCTTTCCTCGGGAGCAATTCCAAAAACAACAACATATAAAAACAAAAACATAAATAAATTGCTTGTGTAACCATATGTGTGTGCGTGCCGTGCGCATGAAGGTCCTACAGGCCCTTGTTGAAATAGACCACGGTGGTGGCCGGGTTGCTCTGTCGTATCCTGTCCTGAAGCTCCGCCTCCAGCCCGCTCACTTTCATCGAGCTGCAAACATGAAATAACCGAAAGGGCGTGGAACAAAACCGCATTGTTTACTTAACTGAGTGTAGTTTGTGTGAGTGTGCGTTTTTTTTTTTTTTTTTTTTTTTTTGTGGTGTGACGTGGTTGTGAGCTTTCAGTCTAGTTGAGCTAGATTTGATTGAATTAGTTTTCAATCAATCAGCCGACGCCCTTTGTTACGAAACATAGAAATTAAATTTGCTAAAAAAATGAAATAAATTTTAAAAAAAACAAACTCGATGTACGAATTCATCACAACAAAAATATGAAATTAAAAAAATAATAATTCTGATTTTAACTCTTTGACTGCCAGACATTTTCAGAAAAAGGGATGCCGTGGGTGCCAGCCGATTTAAGCATTTTTGACTGATCTTTCAAGGTCCACAGAAAATGATGTGTTTGGACTATGGAAACACACATACTACCAAATGAAAGATTGGACTCATCTTTCATCAGAATTTTTTTTTTGTTTCTACCTTATTCCGTTTTTCAGTAATCAACAATAGAAAATGGTTAGTTTCACCTCTGTTTTGAAAAAAACGTCTTTTAACGTCTTTGGCACTCCTCCATAGGATTTTACTAAACGTTATTTAACGTTTTTGGCAGTCAAAGAGTTAAACTGAGTGCTATGGCAAATTAAATTGTGTATTTTGTACATTATCTGTGCAGTTTTAAATGTAAGCCATAGGATTTAAGCGTATTTAAGTGGCAGGTTATGTGTTTTGTGCATAGTTTGTGTGTAAATTTTGTTGTACGTTTTTTTTAGTCTGTGGGTGGTTTTCTTTTGAAGCGGGCGCGTTAAACTGCTAATCACATTTTTGAGCCTGTTTATTTTTTGTTTTTGTGATGTGTGTGTTTTTTTTTTTTAAGTGTGCGTGTCTGTGTGCATGCATGTGATTTGTGTATGCTTTTGTTTTGGGGCTCATTTTGTGTGCGTTACCTTTTCTGTGGGAACAGGGCGCAGCACAGAGGGGTAGCAAACACCAGACTATCAATCAAAGAGAGCGCAGGGTTATTATTATTATTATTATTATTATTATTCAGATGGTTTCAAGCCCAAAATCGTACGTCCAACCGCCGACTTACCACAAGCCCACGAGCCCCACCTGGATTGGAGCGTTGAGAACAGGAAAGCGCTGCAGGGAGGCAACGACATGTTTTAGGTCGGAATGTGGAAGGATTTTTTAAAAAAAAATTTTTAGCCTAATGACAACGGGGCCGCTACATGACGGAAGAATGTTACCTTCATGAAGGCTCGCTTCTCCAGTGCGTTCATTATGACGGGAGGAATCGCTGAACGGGTGGGGAGAGAAAAAACTAACATTAAGAAACGCAACGTCATCCACGAAGTATGACCGTCGGGGAAGGAATTTCCTGTTGCTTGATTACCCATAGCCGGCACCGCCATGCCAATCCTGGACACCACCACTTGCATGATGGCCTGCCGGGCCGCGTTGGCAGACTCTCCTAGCCTGTTTCCGTTCTCGTCGGTCACGGGAATGCCGTACTTCAACTCCCTGAGGGGGGAGGGGGGGGCACGGAAACACGGTTCGAGTCCAGCAGAGCAGAGCTGCGGTGACGGAGATCTCACCTCTGTCTCATGAAGGGAATGTTGATGCAGTTTGCGGCGGCCACGGCAGCGAAGGGCACGAAGCGGCTGGCGATGGGCGGGAGGCGCTAAGGGAGGGGCACGGACACGCTTTTAAAACCAACGGGAAGATTGCTGAGCCACTGAACAAATCATGGCTTTGATGGGCCGTTACCGTGGCCAGAGTCTTGAGGCCCAGGGCGGTGATAACGGCGCCGGTGGTGGCGCTCACGTACGCCGCGCCGAGCTGACTGCAAGTAAACACGTCAGGTTGTTTTTTTTAGTCGGACATCAAACTTCATTTGATATGCGATTTAAAAGGGAAATAAATAGAATAATACATGCTCTTCTTTTATATTTAATTATGATGCTCATTGTATTATAATTAGGGGTGTCAAAATTGGTGCGTTAATTTAATTAAAGTTCCTTTTTTTTTTTCTTTTTTTTTACGTGCAATGAATGGAGAAGCCTGTACGGAGCAGACATGTCCACATCAAAATTTAGCAGTAGTAAAATTGAATAATAATGCATATATTTGTGGAGACTGGGGTCAAATTATATTTTATAATTTCTTTAAATGTGCAAGAATTTCACAAATTCGTGTTAAAGATGAGATTATTGCACTGAGCTGTCACTGCCTTACAGATGGAATTATGCCATCTAGTGGCAGAAAAATGACCCACACAAATCAATATCACACTCGGGTTGTTGTTGTTTTTTTTACAGTACAGTATATCTTTTTAATTTTAACTCAATTTTATGAATTATTATGAAATTACTGCATCAATGACTACAAGATGCAGCCATATTTCTATTAAAAAAAATTCCCACTATCATGTGAACAAGAGTATGAAAACTTAGGGGGGGGGGAAGTATTATACAATGTACATTTTATTATAAATTTAGAACAGATATAAAATTTGCGATTAATCGTGAGTTAACTATTGAAGTCATCCAATTAATTACGATTAAAAAAAAAAATGAATCACCTGGCACCCCTAATCATAACAATTTACAAATAATGAATATTACGCCTCTCGCAATACTCTTGCCAGTCCTGATCAAGGGGAAAGTGAGAGGTGGGTGGTGGTCCATACTTGATAGTCATGGGAGCGTCGCCACTGCGGTTGGTGTAGTTGACCACCGCGTTGAAGGACTGGTTAACCCACTGCCAGAAAACCACCGCCGGTGTGGTCCTATAAACATGTGACAAATGCTTCATAATGCGCTCCATTGTCACCAAGCGATCATGTGAGCACGAGTGCTCACAAAAAAAAACAAAAAAAACTTTTGACACATTCAAATCAGGTCAACATTGTGCACATGACTACCGACGTGTTGCCTCCGCACAAGTTGTGGCATGACATTTCTTTTAGACTCTTTAAGAGGATTTTCACTCTCAACTGGGATTAAAGCTCGAGTTCAGTCACCGTGATGCTCTCTCAGTACATTGAATGAAATGAAATGTAGTCATTCAGCATCACTGAATTAATTAATTAATGAATTAATTAATTATCACACAGAGTAGAGGCAGAGAAGGCGGTACCTGTAGAAGGTGAGCATGCAGCCAGTGATGGACATGTTCATGGGCACCTGAGCGGACATCCGGCCGATCACGAACATCTTCTCGCCGGTGTCGGGGTGGAAGGCCGAGTCGTACACGTACTTGGCCCGCCACAGCTGGTCCTCCGTCAGGCCGGGCGCCACCACCCCGGACCTGGAGAAAAATGGCCACTTATATATTTCGTTTTGTAGTGTTTTTCCTACATTTCCATAACGTTTATTTGTAATATAATTGATTTGATTTCAATTGCATAAAAATAATAAGTTTTAAATGTAATTTTAAATTAGATTCAAATTTAATTGTTTAATTTTAACTGCATTTGAATTTCTTTTACACTTTATTTTAATTTCAGTGATGTATTTTTGGTTTTTACATTTTAAATAAAACCAAAATTATAATTTATTTGACTGTATTTGATATACATTTTACATGATTAGAATTTCCAATTATTTTACATTTTAATACATTTCAAATTACCAGTAAATGTATTTTAATTTCAATCTAATTAAAAAAAATTATTTGTTAAATTAATTGTACTATCTTATGTTTTTATATTTTAAGTTACATTCATTTAATACATTTCAATGTACTTAATAATTTAATTTATTTTTATTTAACTTAATTTTTATTCAACCAGTTTTATTTATTGGAAAAAAAAATTATTACAGAATTAGTCAAGTCAGTTTTGCTTTTTCTTTAAATTATTATTATTATATATTTTTTGCGTGACAACTACAGAACCCAAACTGGAACTTGGGGCAACATGACACATGGCCTGGCTGCTCAATACAATATGAGCAACACAAATTCATTTATCATTTTCAAGTGAAGATATGAACTGTTAGAATTTTACAAGACATATCAAGTAGCGTACATTTGTGATGCTAAAATGTACTGGCTTCTTCCTTTATCTGTTCTCCTATCCTGCTTCCAAAGCAAGGCCAGCCTTCTACCTGTAGTTCTCCACGATCACCCGCGCCTCCTCCAGCGTCTCGGAAGACAGCAGGACGTTCCTGGGGTCTGTGACCATGAAGAAGTGCATGGCGCGGCCCATGAATGTTCCTTGGTCCCATCGTGGCTCTTTGATGTTGATGTTGAGGGGCAGATCTCCGGACATCTTGGGTACCCTTGCATTAAAAAAAAAAAAAGACACTGGTTCATCAATCATACAGTGGAACCTTTGAAGTCGATGCTGGTTGACTTGCAAGTCGTTAATAATTTAACATTTTCCTCAATAGGAACTAATGGTATCTGTTTTAGACTAAAAACAAAACAAAAAACATAACTTTCTCCCTTACTAATGGACAACCAAGTATGCACAACAGCTGAAACGGTGCAATCAAGGGCGCCAACATGTTCCATGTTATGACGTTATGATGATGATGATGTATGTTCAGTAAATAACTGAACTATAAATGGCATTTATTACGGTTACGTTAAAAACTCAAATCTGTATGGAGACCTGGCGCGTGACCGTGAGCTGTCAATCAATCTGAGCCAATCCAGTGCAGCACACCGGTGAGCATTGGAGCTTTTTCATTTAAAAAGGTGACGTGTTTTCTGATACATAAAGTCCGGGATTGACTAAAACGGCCACGACCCGTCGAATGAGACATTGTGGGGGCAAAATAACTGCACAGCTTCTTCCCCAAATTCCACCATTTCGGCGCCCTCATGGTTAGCGAGTCAGTCGGCTTGGCTAGCGTAGAGCATTTAGCTCGCCGGTGTGAGTCACGGGGGGGAAAGCATCGCGGTGAGGTTTAAACCGCGCAGTCGTCGCGTTATGATGTGAATCAAGAATATTCAAACAGACAAGAATGTGCATGAAATCTAGACGTTACCTGTTCAGGTTGGATTTGAAGACGATTGACCTCTCAATATCACGACAACCGGCTGGGAGAGATGTGTAAAGTTCAAGTGCCCTTTGCAGTGTTGGAAATTTGGCGTTTTCTCCAAGTTGACGGCTCATGAACCGCGAAATACACACAAAAAGAGACCAGCGGAAGAGTAAATGTAGTTATACGTTCATAATATAGCCAGCGTCAAGTTCCCTAAAGGCAAAATTAAACATCGCGTGAGTAAATTTTGTAAAATTTCGATGTATTTAAATGCAGCACAGAGCGACGATACGAGGGTGAACAACTCGACATTTGATTGGTCAGACAAACGCCCTCTCTCTGATTGGTGTTTTTGCCTTTTTTCCAGTGGCACGAAAAGAGACTAATGCCATCGACCTTTTATTATATTATATTTATAATGTAGCATTTCGTATAGTTATATGACCTGACGGTGTTTTCATCATAACTTTTTTTTATTAATTATTATTTTTTCTTTTTTTCGAGATCCATGACGGTACGTCTATGGGAATACACCTTTTTGCCACTAGATGGTGGTGTTTCGCAATATATTGTCACGACCCAGACCTCCACTGCCAAGGCAGTAAGTAATTCTCAAACTGTTTTCACCAAGTAAAACCAAACGAAAAATACGTAAGTCTCCCAAGTACCATCATCATGACTAACAAATTAAATCCAGCAGTGGCCTAAGTGTTCATCAAAATATCGCATCGTATCGTATCAAAATACGTCACATATTTCCACATTTCCACCTTGTATCTCCTTCAGTACTGGACTAGTGGGTGCACAGCTGCCGTGGGTGAAGGTGGGGGGCGGGGAAGTGGTGGTGGTACTTATATAACAAGCTTACACCTCGTATGACACCTGGAGAACATATGAGTCGATACTGTTGCAGCACTGCACGGGCATGTCAGGTATGTCATATTTACACATGAAACTGTTCTGAAGAGGGAGAATGGGTGAGTCATGTCAAAATACTCAAGTACTTGAAATACAGTACTGACGTATTAGTACAGAATTCCTTTCCACCACTGGCAAGTAGTCATTGGATAAATAAGATGGACTTTTACCACCAAGAAGTCCCCCCAAGACACAGGATCTTCCCAGGATGGCTTGTCACATCAGACACCCTTGTTAATTAAACATGGCTCAAGGGGAAAGCACCGTGCATTTCTGCTTGGACTTCACAAGGAGGACGAGAGTGAATCTTAAAAGTGGACTTTCTCCTTTCGATTACCCTCCAAAAAGTCTGGATGACTGAGGGGAGGCTTGTGGCACTGGCGTCATGGCTCACTCCCGGAGGGAGATGACAAACGGGGGTGGGCGCCTCCACGTCCACAACGGGGGGCAGGCCGGGGGGTCCCACAGTTATATGCTTAAGAGGCAACAAGGACACAGACGGAGGTCATCCTCACCTATGGGACGAGTCATCCTCATCAATGCGAGTGCACAGGGTGAGTCGGTCGAGACAAATACAGCTAGTTGACATCTGCGCACTACTACTACTGTTTGGTGTATTTTTTTTTTAAGGAGGAGATGACAGTAAAGACATCCACACAGTGACAGTGGACAAGACTGTGGACGGACGACTTGGTTTCAGCGTTAGAGGCGGATCTGAACATGGACTGGGCGTTTTTGTTAGTAAAGTGGAGGACCACAGCTCAGCAGGTCAGCAAGAAACGCTACGAAAATGCCGTCATTCATTTCATTCTGGACTCGTCTACCTGCTCCCCAACCCAGCTCAGGCCGGCCTGGTCGTTGGGGACAAACTTGTGGAGGTGAACGGCGTGAGTCTTCAGAGCATCACTATGAGCAGCGCCGTCAAGGTCCTGACAGGAAACAGCCGCCTGAGGATGGTGCTGCGGCGGGTGGGCAAGATCCCCGGCATACGCTACTCCGAGGAGAAGACCACGTGGTGAGTGCACATGCTAACTTCTACCATATCCTTCTTCCTTGGTGTTGTATTGCAGTAGTGGATGGATTACTGCTTTCACATTTTGGTCATTTGATGATCTGATAGTGACTTGGCTGTAGATCAGCAGCCAAAAGACGAGAGAGGAAAAAAAAGAAAGACTTGAGTTAGAGCCATATATAGAGAGAGTTTGGCCAACTTTGTTTCAGCAGGGTAACAAGATGGCGTCCATGTGTCATGTGATCAGCAGTTGACCAATTGCACTGGTCAACTGCTCAGATTTATATTACTAATCTGATCATTCTTATGACAACATTTTACATCCATAAATGTAAATTCTTTCATTCTTACATAGGAAAACGTATTTCATTGCTTTCCATTGTGAAATCAGGCAGTACATCGAGTCCACTAAGTTTTCTCGTAACCAAAAGGCTATAGAGACATACAATTTATGCAAACATTTTGATATTTTTTGTAAACGTATCCCCCCTGGCATGTTGTTTTATTTGTTTTCTTTTGTTATATATAGTCAACAATTGTTTCAGTCACTAATTTGTCATTGTTAAGAATGGCTATTGTTGTATGTTTTGTATTAATCAATAAAATAAAAAATCACAAGGCTGGGTCCTCCGAAGGCCGAATATGGCGGCTGCATGACGTCACTCCCGGCGCGACTCGACGGCACGCACAGACTTATGACTGATTTACACATTCATGGATTGTCGGTCAATGTGCTACTTACAGCAGTATTGACAATCCATTCGTATGTAAGTCCGCGCGTGCTGTCGAGTCGCGTTGGGAGTGACGTCATGCAGCCGACAAATTCGGCTATCCGATGACCCAGCCTTGTGAATGGACTCAGGCGACACCACAGCGCCCTCTGCTGGATGTCTTGAGGCACCGCTCAACTTGCCTCCAATGCAAAATGGCTCCTGGTGTTTCACATATGTTTGTACTTATGTATTAGGGTGGACCTGATTCACAGGAGGATGGTGGTGGAGGAGGACGGACACACACCATCAGAGGGCAGCGCGGACAGCGCCCTCCGCAGGATAGTGCATCTCTTCACTACGTCTGACGATTACTACCTGGGCTTCAACATCCGAGGAGGACGGGAGTTTGGACTGGGAATTTACGTCTCAAAGTAATCATAATTTTCAATTTGTAATTTAGTGTTTCTGGCCAGTTGGCTTCTTGAAATTGCAGTTCAGTATTATTTTTCCAATAAGTTCAACATATCGAAAAACTCACCAATTTTGGCAAGCATGTTTATCCTGGTAAAAACGAAAATTAACCACAACAATACAATTAATAAAAATAATAATAAATACATTTAAAAAAAATGGGTGGTCATAGTTGTTGCAAAAAAATATATATTAAAAAAAAATTAAAATTAGTCTTTTCATGTCCATTGGTCAGGTTGGACCCGGGCGGGCTGGCGGAGCAGCACGGCATCAAAATGGGGGATCAGATCCTGGCGGCCAATGGGGTCAGCTTTGATGACATCACACACAGCAACGCCGTGGAGGTCCTGAAGAGCCACACGCACGTCATGTTAACCATCAGGGTGAGAACTTAAAGACATTTTCACTGACTCAACAACCTCATGTCAGTGTGACAGTGTCCATGGTTTGCCCTGTGACGGAGGGTTGTCTTTGTTGGCACACAATACCCACAAAGTGTGTTCAAGATCTGCCGTTCTCTTTTTGTGCTGCTCACATCTCAGGTTGCGCATTGTGAAAAGCGTCCCTTTTAATTATTGATAAGCGGCCTGGGATCAGGTTCGAATTGGCCTATGAACCGATTCATCACATTCACTGTCCCCCTCAAAATAACTCAGTGCGGCTATTTATGTCTAAATTGCTGACAACAAAAGTGAGCACACCCCCAAGTGAAAAATCCAAATGACATTACCCTTGAAAACATTGGTGATGATTTGACTTCATGTAGGCATGGCGCGAATGCTACAGCTAAATTGTAAAGAAAAACAAAAGCCTAGACGTTTTTGCAAAAGTGTTCACACCCTCTTAATTGTGGATGTGGTCACAATGGATCACATTCAAACTGACACGTTTTTATTTCTTGCTGAACTCTGAAGGTCTGCGTCAATTTTGTTTCTCTTGATTTTTCTCTTAATTGCGATATTGTAAAACGTATCGGTCACATTATTAGTGGAAAAGCGTTTGAAATGATTGATTTATCTTGATCTCATTGCTTGACACAAAGTGCTGCCATTTGAGCAGAGGTGTGTAGACTTTTTATACACCATATCATTTTTTTGTGCTATTACAGGAAGCTGGAAGATATCCTGCATATAAGGAGATGGTGGCAGAGTACGGTTGGCTGGACAAATGTATGTTGAATTTTTACACGATATGCAAATAATGTTTATGGAAGCGATTATCTGGAAACAAAACAAGCCAAGCTGATATCTGTGTCTTTTGGAGTTTTTGTTTGCTAGAATTCAGACAAAGGGAAATGCTCCATGTTACAGTTTCAAATGGGTCATCAGCGTTGGCATCGGGTTCTTCCCAAGGCTCCGAGTCGCACTCGTCTGTGTCGTCGTTGTCGTCCAGCACCCCCGCGAGCTCCCTCAGTGGTCTCTCCCAGTTCCTCTTCCCTCCTCATGTCTTCGGGTCCGACACTGCGGACATGGCCATACAGACGGAGGCATCCTCCACACAGGGCCGCACGGTCGGTGCCACGCTGCTCCTGAAGGACACGGTCATACAAGGGAAGGGAGAGGTGGGCGGGGGCGGGGCCGGGCGTCAACAAGGTCCCCAGACAAAAGTCCTCATGGCTCTCAGTAGGCCTCGTAAGCCAATCAGACGGTCCCAGAGCCACAGCCCCGTCTCAGGTGATTATGCTACATTTCTATGTACACTACTTGGTACTCAGGCAGTATACATGATAAATACTATAGAAAATAAATACGACTACTAATAGGGACATTTATGTAAGTACAAATAAATATAGTTTTTTTTATTTATACAAACATTTTAAAAATATTAAAAAGTTAATTACAGAAAAATTTATTTTGATTCAAAACTATTATTATGCTTCTTTATAATACTTTAAAAATAGTACAAATATTTTAGAAATATTTCAAAATCATTTCAAAATATTTCAGCGTATTTGGAAAGTACTGTATTCCAAATATTGTAATACATTTAAAACAGTACAAAATTAAATATTTTTTAGAAATTACATTTTCAAACAATATATATTTTTTAAAACATCGAACATATAATACCTTACATATATATTTTTTAGATTTCTAAAATGTTGAAATATTTATTTTTATTTTAAACAAGCAGAGATAAATGTTTCGATAATTCAATTTCCATCAACTTAAAATAGATTTAATGGAAAATTAAGATGCTAATAGAAAAATACATGAATGTTAAGTAAATTTTAATCTCATTAGCATGTTATTTAAAAAAAAAAAAAAAAAAAAAAAAAAAAAAAGGGGTTAGTATTTTGAGAAACGTATGAAACAAATTTTATATATTCCATTTATGATATCATCCATCAAAAAAGAAAACATAAATTGAGCTTCAAATCCACCTCATTTTCAAAATCAGCATTGCAGTCAAAGATGGACTCGCCTTCAACCTCATTTCCATAAACAAACTGTTCCATAAACAAAGAATTATTTGTAAGTGGTTCATCCAAGCTAGTTGACTTGTTGGCCTTCCCTCCTCATTCGTCAATGCATTAGCCACTTGGCTGATTGGGTTCTTCGTATGGATGGCCTGCTCGGGCAAAGATGGATGCCATTTATTAGCGTTACATTACACACACGCACACACAGAGAAGATTTATTGTGCGCTACAGAAGAAGCGACATCAAGCCAGTTTGAAAGGAACATGTTTACTGGTCCGTTCTTAAAAAAAATAAAAAATAAAAAATATATATAAATAAATAGAAGTACAAGTTTTCTAAATAGTATTTAAAAAAAAAAAATCACTTTCAAAATATTAAATACATAAATAATCAATTACTGACAAAAATATTTTTAGAAATCATTAAAAAATGTAATATTAAAAATATTGTAAATTAAAAAATAAAATAATAAATTAAACTTTCATACATAATTTAACAAATAATTGTTAAAAAAATAATGCATTTCTAAAGAATGAAAAAAATAGTTCTAATAAAATATTTTGAAACATTTTAATAAATTAAAAACTTTTAAAATTTCAAAAATTGGAAACATTATTTTTGCAACAAAAGTGAACGAGGACTCCCGACAAAAAACGTACTGTGATATCATTTAAAAAGTAAAACAAAAAAATCTAACTTAAGAACTGTAATAAACAAGCATGAAAACAGAGTTCTGACAAAATACTATATTTTTACAATATTTATTTTCAAAAGAATTAAAATAGAAGGCTACTATTACCCCAACTTTTTAATACTTTTAGAAATTAAAAAACAACTTGTGCCCGCTAAAGAAGTCAAATCTGTAAATGTCAATGTCATGAATCAATATGTATGATGGTAATAGTAACAACCCTGCTTCAATGTGATGAATGCTGTTTATGGATTGTTCTTTCAGAGGAGCAGCAGAAGACCAAAGTGGAAAAGACGACGCGCAGCCCGGAAGACGAGCAAGCCAAGCTGCAGCGCTCCAAAACGTTTCTCAGCCTGTTTTTCAAGAAAGATCGCAAAGACGGGAGCCCATCCAAAGGTCAGATCACGAAGCGCAATGTCACAGATTCGACTTGGTCATAAATAATCACACTTGGTTCAAAACAGTAATGACTACGACAAAAGTATTTGGACACGAAGTAATACAGGAAGTGAAAAAGAATGTACACTAGAAATGAAGAGTTCAAACCAAGCCAATAAAGTTTTGTATGGTTCTAGTTCCAACTATGTATTCCAACTTTGCTTTAGATAAAGGGCCTGATGGGATGACCTCCCCCAGGGAGTCCCATGCCAGCCTTAAAGGGGAGCAGTCGCCCTTGCAGCACGTGGAGGTCGTATCCAAAAAGCTGCTCAGCAAGGACGAGGTGGCCGCCGTCATGAGGCATTGTCAGCGGGTCAGTCTCCAGCTTCCATGGCGCATGGATTTATTTAAAAAAAAAACATAACAAAAACAATTTTATTCTCCTGCAGTTTTTGTCTGAGAAGATTCTGGACGATTTAGTGCGCCCCCTTTTGGCCATCTTGGACCAGCCAGAGAAGATTCTGCTTCTCCGAGAAATAAGGTCTGATGCAAAAAAAAAAAAAAAAGAAGCATGACGTAATTATAGCATGATATTTTTATTCATTAATATATCATTTTTATATTTTGCATCCAGAATGTTGATTCCTCCCAGTGAGTTGGGCCGCTTTGACAGCATGGTGATGCCTTTTGAAGTGCACGCCTACAATCTGCTCAAGAGTCCGGTTGGTGAGAAATACACTCGTTAGACTTAACTAGATTAAAAAGGACAATAATTGGCTGACATTTATTTTGGGGTATTTTTTTCTTCTTCTTCAAAATGAAATCATTTTCTGGGTTGTTGTCTTAGTGCGTTCTCCAGTTTTACGCTCCCCTTGCTGCGGAACCCCTCGACGGCAGCTTGTAACTCCCGTCCCAGGTATGTGCACGCAAACCGGTTTCCATGGTGACGCCAGACATGCCTTTTGTTGCCGTGGTCAGTCAAGGACGGATTTTCAGTGTGTGACAGCAGCTTACAAACAGCTTTTTTAAATTGCAGTAAAAAAGCTTCACATCATTTTTTCATTGAAACTTATATGTTCATCAACTGTAGTTAAAATTTTTATATATATATATATATATTTTTTTTTCTATTTTTCTACTTTCCCATACAGTATATATATTAAAAACATATTTTGGACTGACCCGTTTCATTTTCAGACTTCCGTGGCGGCTTCCTTCTCCAGCCGGTGCCGAGGGCCTCTCACGTGATTGACAGCATGGAGGGACTGACTTTGTCTCCATCGCAGGTGTTGCGCCCCCTGCTGGACATACCTGTGGACACTTTCACCTCTTCTTCCTCCTCCTCCTCTTCCTGGTCCTCCAACGGCCTTGGAGGAGGCGAGCGAGGAAGGTCCCCCGTGAGGAGGACGAGGAGGAGGAAGAGGGAGGCCAGTCCAGACTCCACTTTGAGGAGTCACTCGCAGGACTTTGCTGAAGTCAGCGTTCGTGTTCCCTCGCCGCGTCGGACCAGGACCCCCCTGAAGGATGTTTTTGAGAGGACGCCCGCGGTCACGCTTAATGGACACTCGCAGATGGCGCAAGACTACCACGTCTCCACTTTGACCATCTCCAAAGACAAACAGTCGCTGGGTGAGTACAAAGTCAGTAAGACGTCATTTTCAAGCGAATATACAGAGGATATAAAAAATCTACACACCCCTATGCGAATGCTTAGTTGTTTGTGGCTTGTGCTTTTATAATGCGATGACAAAAGATGTCAGGAAAGGCCTACTAGAACATCTGAACTTTATCTTGGGTTAATGAGAGGCCTCATCCCTATTTTAAAACTCATTGTGAATGAGTAACTAATTAGTAATTGTAACTAAGTAACTGTAGCTGACAATGTAACTGACTGTAACCAAGTTACTGTAATCAAGTAATTGTCGCTAAATAACAATGGCAGCAAAAGCCTACTAGAACAAGTCGATTTTTTATTTTTTTTTTTAAGAGTAGTGGTAGTTAATTATAATATACTATAATACATAATATTTATTATTATAATAAAATTCCACTACTAGTACAAAATACTAGTGTTGCATGTGTATGTGCAGGTATTAGTGTGTCTGGGGGGATCGAGTCAAGAATTCAGCCTGTCATCAAGATTGAGAACATCTTCCCTGGAGGAGCCGCTTCAATGAATCCTGCTCTCAAGGTAAGCACTAGGTGCAACTTCACTTGCACTACTTTTTCTAATGCTACCGTATAGCAAGATATTTGAGCATCTCGTCAACATCTCACTAGAGCGCTGAATTGTCCATGTACTCATATGCTTTTACTTGAAAACAACTAGCAGATAACTAGTGCAGTTTTTCCTTACTAGTAAGATATTGAGCCCTTGTTGTTCTACTAGTGCACAGAAGTGGAAGGCAGCATTGGAGAAAGTGTTCCAATCGTTCTACTAGTGCACTGGATTGTCTTACTCGTGAGAACAAAGAGCATACTAGTACACTCACCTTAAACTGGATATTCCATATGACAGTTCTGTGCACTAGTAGAAGACTAAGGTGCACTTGTCGAACCACTACATGCTAGTGAGACCAAATCGTGCACGAGTTGACATCTGTGCACTATTAGTAGTGCTACTAGTGAATATCTAGATGTTAACTGGAATTTTATCATGTCACATGTAGTACTAGTAGCACACATTTATCAACTAGTGCAGTTTTGCCTCACTGTCACTAGTAATGTGATTTTCCTACTAGTACACCTCAATTGTATTACCAATGAGGACAAAGAGTGAGTGTACATGGACAACAGCCTGCTATGCCACTATTATTATTATTATTATTATTACTACCACCACTAGTACTACTACAAGGACTACTACCTTCCTCCTGTTTTGCCAACCTAATCACGCCTAATGCACTAACTGAGCATAAAGCGGGTCAGATTAGGTGGCCATCTATTTAATTCAAATAAATTACTTTTTATGCACTTTTTAATCCCCTCTTTGCATAAATGGATCCAAATCTTTTTATGTCGCTGCGAGGGCCTGCGGCAATAAAAAAAAAAGAAAAAAAAAAGAAGAGAGAAAATAAAACAGAAACAAATGCTTTGGCGGTCTAAATGTATTTTTTTTGACAAATGAAGGAAACGGAAACAGAGCTGATTGGTGGACAACAATGGCCGTGTGTGTTTAACCTTCACCACACAGGTGCATCCTCGGCCTTGAAAAAAAAAAAAAGGATGACATCAGAGGAATTTGCTGTCAACACGCGTGTACTTAACACACTGCGGAAAGTGTGCGTGTGCTTATTTTATATTGAAGGGAGCGGCCCAGTTGCGTCTGACATAAATCAGCTTACTGTTACGACGTACAATATTAGCATTTATGTATGTATTCATGAAAAATTGTGCAAAAAAAATGAGAACTGCGTGTACACCAGAGGTTTGATTTCCAGAGGTTTGAAAAAAAAAAAATTAAGCTTGTTAAGCAAGTATCATCAAGAACTGCACGTTGTTGTGTTCACAGGCCGGCTACGAAGTGCTGCGCGTGGACGGCGAAAATCTGCAGGGTGTCACTCACCAGCACGCCGTCAACGCCATTCGCCGCTCGTTCCGCAACAAGGCCAAAGACCCCATGGTGCTGGTGGTCAAGGTGCCCAAGGAGATGCCCGCCCAGCACCCTGAGGGAATCTGCTAACAACTTTACCAAGAGGCGCTCATTGTACAATGTTTTTTTATTTTAATTATTATTATTATTATAGTTAAATGCCACAAAAAGACTGTCATTTATGAAGTTAACATGCGGCGAGCTGTCTGCCAGCAAAGGAGATAATCCCAGGCTGCTCCATGAGATTTATGGCCAGATTAAATCTGATGTATTACGTCAAAAGCCAGGGGTTTTTGGAGATGATTGCAAAATGGCTGCTCGGCATTTGCTCGGCGCTGGATTTCTGTCTGGCACAAGTGCTGCCTGCTCTGGAGCAATCTGCCACTTTGCAGCTTTAATTACACATGAGGAGGAAGAGCAGGATTTTGGGGAGGGGAAAAAAAAAAAAAAAAAAAACTACAGGCAGGCCGTGACACAGTTTGAAGTCAGAAAACAACATTGGGGAGTAAGTGAATACGCACTGTAGTGCCTTAGTGAGGAGAACAAAACAAAAATACAATTACACACACACACACTACAATTTAAATAATCTTTTGGATATATTTGTATTTTTGCTAAGGAAAAATGCTACTAGGCTAGCAACTATTTACAGATGTCAGATTTGCCCTGGTTTATTTCATATATTGTATAAAACAATTTCAGATTGTGATATTATTAGGCAATAATTGAATTTGCACTTTCCTATTTTATATTTTTGACGTTTATGCATTATTTAAAAAAATTAATAAATGGCAAGTTACTCACCAGTTACTTTGCACTTGAGTGGTTTTGTTTCACTACTCCTACCCAAATATACGACAACTTTTTACTTGTCATTATGCCTGCCTGGCCACTGTATGGAGACATCTGGAACATGAAATGGTTAATAATACACATCCGCCATACGAAAACACATCAAAAGTCCGGTTAAAGGTGTGACAGCTTGTTCTTTACTGAAAAACAAGGTATTCATTTATACAAGAAATGTACACATTTACATAAACATCTACTTTATGAATCAAGTGTGACGCAACATAAGCTAACGTATAAAAGGATAACAAAAAAAGAAGCCACGACAAAACAAAACAAAATAATGAGTTAGGTTCCTTTGGTCTAGAGTCACAATGGCTACATATGAAATATATGAGATAATGTGTTATACTATCAACGCTTTTACATATTTACACACACAAAAAAAAAGAAGTAACAGTCTGGAAACTCTTCCCAGGGACACAGTAGATCTCTTTATGAAAAAATAGGAACAAAATGTTTATTATAATGATTTGTAGATTAATTTTTGGGGGGCTTTCTCTCTGCCAGTTCCGCTGAGGTTTTATTTCCGTCTGCATATAATAAATCTATAGACATTCATATAGATAGAATTGGCATATGAAACCCACACCGGTGCCACAAGAAAAAAAACATTAGTAGGTGCTTTATTCGTATTTCTATATAAAAATATACAACCTTCACACTATAGATTTCCTTTTCGATATATATTTAGTCTATAAAATTTAAACTCTCTTATTCTGGGTAGTAAAATAATCAGGATTAAAGTTGACCTTTTGGAGCTATTAAAGTTTGCCTCTAAAGTCTGTGTTGTGTACGTGGTTCAAATTTTGTAGCGGTGGAAGAACATTTGATGCGGCGTGGTGGGCTCGTGTCATCGCACGTCTGTCTCGCAGTTGGAAGGACGTTCGGACTTTAAGGAATTGTTGTTTGTCTAAATTGTGATTGGCTCATCTCCAAAAAAGCTTGGGAAGACTCAAATTCAAACGATTGTGACTTTGTGCTGCTGGAAGCTAATTAAAGCCCGCTTGGAAGGAACAAATGAAAAAGTGCGCATACAAGCCCACAAGTTCAAACGGAAGAGGGGAAAAGAAGCAGCAACGAGACTAATAAAGTCCATTTTTAGTTTCTTAACACTGCTAATAATAGCTTTTAGTGAGAAGGCAGACAAGAGAGCAAGAATCACAAGCATCTTGCTGACATCTCTCACTGATGCACTTCTTTTACTTCCTCTCAGTAGGGACGTATTATGGAAAATAAATTTTTCATTGCTTGTATACAAATAGTTTTGTCTCTGGAGTGTCTGTCCACCAATCAGGTATAAAAATAAAACCACCAAGTAAATCTTAATTGACTGTATTTGCCTATTTTTCAGACATACAAACATTTTTATGTTCAATAAAACATTTTTTGGTTTATTACGTCAAGTCCAAATTTAGAATTGAGCCACCTTGAGTGTAGTACCACATTGTGCCACAATATGCCTGGCAGCACTGAGATCTACTGGAAGCAATATGGGAGGGGTAAAACTATTCAAATAATCTTTTTTTTAATATGGTTCTCTATATTGCAGATTTTAAACTATGCGAACAAAACGGTATGTATTTGTACTTCCTGATCTATGCTGGTCCCAAATCTAGTGTAACATTCGAGTTCTAGAAATGAAAAACACGCTAACGTTAGCTTACACTGTTTCTGTTCTTATACTCCTGAGTCTGCAACCGCGCCAAACTGAGCCGAGTAGAGAAAATCAATATTAGCCAATATGTTGGCTCACTATCGCCCTCTGAAGGGTTGGAGTAGTATTACCAGATGAAAAGAACCTACACGTTAGCATGCGCTAGCTAATATCCCCCTTAAAGAATACACAACACAACATTAAGTAGCAGACGTGTCGGGCGTTATCATCACATGACATGACATGCATGCTTGTGCGCTGTTGTTTAAGAAAATGTGCACTTGGCCAACTTTTTTTTTTTTTACGGTTTCCAAAAATCCTCCCTGATTTGAACACTTCACACTGCTTCAGAAGAAAATGTTTTTGTGCTGACTTTGTAGTGGTGGAATAAAAGTCTTTAAAAAAAAAAAAGTGCAGGTGAAACACTGTATGAAAAATCACGAGGAGTGCAGCAGTAGAGGAAGAACGCACCTTTGGGAGCTGCTCAAGAGGTAAAGCCAGTCGGTGAGTGTTTTTTTTTTTCTTCTTTCTGTCCAGCATTTGCGGGTTGGCACGACGCCTTTAGATCTCGGTGGCGGTGATCTCCTCAAAGTGGATGTCGCTGCTGCCGCTGTGCACCTCGTAGTCGTCCCTGTTCTCCAGCTCCAGGCTGAGCTCCCGCATCACTCGCTCCAGGTCGCGGTTCCGTCGGTACATCTGGATGTAGTTCTGCTGCAGCTGCTTCTGGTAGCGGATCACCTGAGGGTCCGGTTCCAGATTAGGGAAAATGACTCAAGCAAGCCAAGTACAAATACTTTCTTTTAGTAAAGTTTTTTCTTTATAATATGCAATAATATGTTGTATGTGACCACCCATTAATCTTAGCATGGTATTCTGATTAATATTTTGCATATGTGGTGTAAGAATTAAGATCCACATTTGTATCCATTTCAGGGGGCGGCCATTTTGTCAATCTCAGTTGACAGCAGGTGGCAGAATTGGACAAAATGGCTGCCTCTGAGATGCATAAAAACAAATGGATTTTTCATCTTATTTCTTATTCCACAAATACATTACTAAATCTCCGCTGTGCAAATGAGTAAAGACTGAAGGAATTTTTACCTTTTCCTTCTCCTCATGCCACACCCTCCGTTCATCGTCGAATCGAGACAGCTGCTCCTCACTTGTCCTCCTCTCATACATCAGCTCACCCTTCAGCCTGTCCACCTGACACAAAGCACACAAACATTATATAGTCCACCATCCTTATATGACCTTATTTGATTTTCTGTTTCAGTTCATTGTAAAGGTTTTTTTTTTTTTTTTTTTTTTTTACATTTTATTTTAATTAAGTTAGGTATCCCACATTTTTTACCCTTAGCAGTAGTACTCAAACATTTTGCACTATTTTGTCAGGCTTCTCCATACCGTCTCCTGGACAGGCTGTTACTACAAAGTGAATTTCATTGTTCTGTAGTCTGTACTTGTGCAATTACAATCAATTTGATTCCCTTCTATCATGTGACTCAACTGGGACTGTGGTACAAAGAAGTGTGCTCGGGACATGACTACATCTGTACTGGAAGAGCATATTTGACAAATCAACTCGCTTGGCTGTGAGAAAAAGTGAGTGTCCAGGAGTGACGCCACCCCAGACTGATTAATCAATTGATGAAAAAGCGTTTAATGTCGTCATTAATGAAGTAGCTGTAAACGGACGTTTCGTACCTGTTGTCTGAGCCCCAGCAGAGTTTCTGCATTCTGCCTGAGCGCCTTGGCTTCATCGCTCTCTCCTCCTCCCCATCCCACGTGACCATCCTCCACGTCGCGATACACGCATGGGCTGGGCCCCCCCCTCCCGGACAGGCCCCGACTCGGATGGAGGGGCAGGCCGACGCACTGGATCTTCCCGCCGCTGGCCATCAGAGCGTCGCGGCGACGCAGCGTGTCGTTCTCCAGACGTGCCAGCTTCTCCCGCAGCAGCTCGGCTTCGCTCTTCTTCCTCTGCAGCTCGTTCTCGCACACCTCCAGCTCCAGGGAGCGAGTGCGCAGGGCCGCCTGGGCCTCCTGGCAGTGAGCCTGGCCGGCCTGCAGCTCCGATCGGGCTTCTCTCAGCTGGGCTCTCAGCGTCACAATGTCGCCGGCTTTCTGACTCAGCTCCGACTGGATCTCCTTCAGCTGTTGCTTGAGCAGGGAGATCTCTCCTGACTTTTGGCACACCTGCAGCCGCCAATGACATAACATTTGTTGTTGTTAGTTAATAGCGGGTTTTTTTTGCCATTACAATTTGCCTGTATTAACTAACATTTATTTATATTTTCAATATATTGAGATTAATAACTAGAGACCGACTGCTTAATCAACAAAAATTGGTCGTTAGTTTGCAGATTTTATTTATTTGTTACACAAACACTTAACACACAAGACAAAGATAATGACATTCGAATACCCGTCCCAATCCGTGAAAAGAACAAAATAAGGCAGATTTGAATGTATGGCCTCAGGTTTCAAAGTAGTTACCCTAACCCTAGTTTGAAACCCTACTTTGAAACCCTAACCCTAGGGTTTCAAACTAGGGTTAGGGTTTCAAAGTAGGGTTTCAAACTAGGGTTAGGGTTTCAAAGTAGGGTTAGGGTTTCAAACTAGGGTTAGGGTTTCAAACTAGGGTTTCAAACTAGGGTTTCAAACTAGGGTTAGGGTTTCAAAGTAGGGTTAGGGTTTCAAACTAGGGTTAGGGTTTCAAACTAGGGTTTCAAAGTAGGGTTAGGGTTTCAAAGTAGGGTTTCAAACTAGGGTTTCAAAGTAGGGTTAGGGTTTCAAACTAGGGTTTCAAAATAGGGTTAGGGTTTCAAACTAGGGTTAGGGTTTCATACTAGGGTTAGGGTTTCAAAGTTGGGTTTTAAACTTGGTTAAGGTTTTTAATTGGGTTTTAAACTAGGATTAGGATTTCAAAGTAGGGTTTTAAAATTAGGGTTTCAAAGTAGGGTTGTAAACTAGGATTAGGGTTTTAAAGTAGGGTTTTAAACTCATGTCCCCAAAAAAAGGTGTCCCACCTCCCACTTGGTCTCCTCAAGCCGTGGTCCGAGCTGCGTCTGTTCACGCTGGATGGTGGCGCACCTCCGCTCCAGAGTTTCCCTGTCCTGCAGCAGGGACGAGAAGTCCTCCTGTAGCTTCTTTTTCTCTTGCTGGAGTTGAAATATCTGAGGACATAAGAGCATTATTGGCTTCAAAACAGACTTGAGATCGCAAAATTTTATGCAAACTGTTGGGACAGTCAAATAATGTGACATTAAGGAAATGAATGCATTCCAAATAGCCAACCTGTAACTGTAAAACTTGCTGAGCCCTCTGGGCCTTCTGAGAGGCCTGCTTCATCTTGCTGGCACAGTTCTGCCTCAGCTCCTCCATCTCTCTTTCACAGCGACGCTGCTTCTCCTCGTACACCTTACAGGGCAAAGCATCCGGCTTGTAAGGTTTAAGTTGCTGTCCATTTTCTTTATGGTTAAAACATTTTATTGATTTATTATATGCAACAGTGATACGCTGTCAGTGTTGCCAACTGCCTTGGGTCTCACCTGGCAGATGGCGGCTTCATTCTCGTCCAGATTTTCCCGCAGATGCTGTAGCTCCATGTCACGCTCCCTAAGCTTCTCCTCCAGGTCCCTCACCACCGCCTCGTAGCCTTCCACAGGCGGCGAGGAGTGGCCGCACGAGCCGCTGTCCGACAGGGGCTGCCCGCGCCCGCTTAGCGACCCCGTGCTCTTACTGGACGATGAACGTCCGCTATCCGAGTGACCGTGAATCCCCATTCCGCCCGAAGTGTTTCTGATCAGAACCTGCCCAGGCTCCGGGTGAGCTGACCCGGAGCTGGAGCCCTCGCTGGGGGCCAAACTGTAACCTGTGCTGCTGTGGGTGGGCAGGCTGGAAAGGGAGTTTCTCCCGGAGTCTGACATGGAGCAAGACTGGCTGCTGCGAGCGTTGCGCCCTCCGCCGAAGGAGTCGCGCTTCTCCTCCGAAGAGGAGCTGCCGCTGCCGGCCACGTTTGGGCCACTGGTGGAGGCCGCGAGGGGAAGGAGAAGGTTGAGGCTGCCCTGGCTCTCCGACAGACTGCAGCCACCTGGTCGCGGGGACAGGTAATGCACCGAGTGGCGATTCTTGGGAACGACGGGCTTGAACGCTGTTGGACGGATCAGAACTTTCTCCATGTTCTGAAAAGGACAAAAGCATAAAAGTTCAGCGGTGCTCGAATTAGAATAGACTCTCTCCTTTTAGCAGTTAAAAAATATATAGCTTTTTTCTGTTCCTTAATTAGGAATTAGCGGTAAAACAATCCTGTTTCTGACAAAAGTGGAGAAAAAAAACAAAATAAAAAAGGACAAAGACAATCTTATTAAAAGACAAAGCACAAAGCAGAGTGGAACACAGTGTGTGCTAGTTTGTTTTTCTGATCATGGAATGAACGTGCGTTGTGACATTGATCGACATGAGCGCGCAAGGTGAGTGACTGTCAAATGATCCATTTGATCCTGTCAGGTCGGTGATGAAGCGTCTTTCTGAGCGGACAGTGATGAATCGGCAAGTAATCCGCCATAAAAACGTACACATCTGCGTGATTGCTTCATGAGATGCTGTAATTGAAGACAATGTTTCATGTGTGCATCGTCAGAGGTCACACACGATAATTTGTACACACATACGGTTATTTATTTGTAATAATTTTTAGGGATGTAACGATAACAGCGATATCATGATATTGCGATATTAAAACTGCCACAATATCGTCGTCGTCATGTGACGATATTATTAAAAGCAGCATCTGTTAAAAAAGTCAGAATGATTTTCATTTGTGCAGTTCTAGCACCCTCTGGTGGCTATTTTTTTTAGTGCAGTTTAAGTTTTTACAAGGTATGTTTTGGCCCTTCTTTTTAAAATCAACTCTAATGGTCAGATAAAGGGGAACGTAATATGCTTGTGAACCGAGTCAATATGTGGCGGAACTCAATGTGTGCGTGCATTAGCAAGTAAGTGCCTCAATATTAAGTGTGATCAGAGATTGTATGTTGATTATATGTATTGCTGTTATGTACAAAAGCACAATATTGTGGTTTTTTTTGTAGGATCTCTTTTTTTTTTTTTTACAATATTTTGACCTCTTTTTTTTATATATTGCCAACCTCCCCACAATATCGTGATAATTATCATATCGTGATGTTTGCATATTGTTACATCCCTAATAATTGTTCCCACATTAATAAAAAAAATTATAATAATAATTATAAATACACCTGGAGTGGGCAACATTTTGTGCTCAATTGATTTTTAAGGTTAAAAAAAAGTATGTAATATATTTATATATTTTTTAAAATACAATTAACTACTTGCCTTCTCAAGCTGTCCAGAAACTGGGATGAGTTTGGGGGGAGGTCCTCCTATATTGCCATTCAGAGTCCTATTGCCCCGTTGATCCTCCGAGTCGCTGCAGGGACTTACAGCCGCCACGACCAGGTTGTCATTCCAGTCTCCGACAACCACCTCACTGCTCACGTATGCCAAGTTATTATTAACCCCACTTGCCGTAGCACCGGCGGTTGTTGCACCCCCACCAGCTGCAGAGTTCCCGGGCCGAGGCTGCTTCTTGGTGGGCAACGGTGGAGGTAGAACCTGGACTTGGGGGTGTTGTTCTTGCGTTTGGTTGCAGATAAGCAGCAGCTGCTCCAAGGAGCTTGCGCTGCGGAGGGTGTTATCCTGGAGGCGGAAGCAGCTGGTAGCCGGCGTCGAGCGCCGCTGCTTGGCCGTGAATTCGCTGGCCGCTCGGCAGTGCCTCTCTTGGTACGTCCGGCCCGATATCAGACTGCTTACGGAACCCATAGTGGTGGCCGAGCTGCAGGAGACTGAAGGGGAGTGAGAGGAGGATCGCGGCTGGCACAGCTGGACGTCGACAGCGGGATTGGGGTGGTCAGTGACAGGAAGAGCCTGAACCAGAGCCATGGCACCGCGACGGTGTTAGCCACACCACGCACCCTGTGGTAGGAGACAGGAGAAAACATTTACAACCTATATTCTAATACTCGTTTCATCAAATTGTTTTAGTTTACACCCAACAGCGTATTCTTGACCGTCAACTTTACATTATGAGTCAATCCATCAATAATCAGGTTTTATTACAAATCTTGGCAACAAAGCCACCAAATTATTAACAGATCCAATCTCTACTGCCTCATGCATTTGGCAAAGGTACCTCCCTAACAACGCTGCTGCTAATTTCCAATTGCAGTAATGAGGCAGGAGGAGAGAAAGAGTTTGGGTTTAGCAACAAATCAGTCACGATTGGCTGTGTGATTTTGGGGGAATGTCCCCGTCTGAACCAGACGTGCCCGAAAAGTCATCACCGATTGATCGGATCCAAATATTGCGATGAAACGATGTTAACTCGATGCCATTCAAACTGTAAGCGTGGAAGCAGATTAAGTCTTTCCGTTTGCAGATAGTATTATCAGTGTCGGCTGCCCGGGTGAACACACATCCTCAGCCTGTCGTGCCAAGCCTAAATCTGTCTGGCCAAGCGGAATAATCCACAGCAGATATAAGTGCGCACAGTCTGCCAGGACTAACACCATCGTGGCACCGTGGAATACATCAGTCGGGTCCAGTGGAAAAAGATGTCAGGTGATATATGCTGCTTGAAACTACAAAACCTCCATGAAATGTTTTATCCTTACTTAAGGAAAATAAAAAATGTTTTTACTCATGATGAAAATGATGAAACTCATGATGAAAGTTACCATTGTCTACATTGACTTACATGTTATTTGCATATCAAATAAATTTGCAATTAACCAATTCTAGATGCCCCGAAACGTGTTTTTAATAAGAAATTATGAAAATAAATTTTGCATGAATGTGTTTGAAAACTAATAATAATGACAGCATTACTAGTCAATTTTTTTACGACACAAGCAGCGACACAAAGCAAAATAAATAAATGAATAAATAAAAATCGAGCAAATGATAACTCGTAGATCGAAAAACCTACAAGTTGAGGCACTCATAACTTAAGGTACCACTGGACCTGGAAACAAATATGGAAATGTTGAAGGTACAATTCTAAACTGTTTGTGGGTGAGTGCTTTCTCAAATCTCAAACTATTTTCTTATCGCTCCAACTCTGACAACTTTTATGTTGTTTGTGGTGGCGAGATGTATAAAGAATCTTGGACAATCTGTGCAACAGATGTAGGCATTGAAATAACAAAAACAATACTTTCCTGAACAACCTATTGTAGTTTTCAAATGAGCAAACGGACTAAAATAACTCCAGGAAAGTTGCCGATGGTGAGGAAGTCACGCTATCCGGCCCACGATAAGAAAACAAGGCTGCCTAATTATTTGTAATTGATCAGCCAATTGTGTCTTGAGGCAGGTTTTGTGACTGCACATGTGCAAGTGATCCACAACTGTTAACGGCATGTTTGCGATGCGATTGCTTTCCGTACCCAAAACAATAACACCTCGTGACCACCTTCTATGTTTTATCGCCTTATCCCTACAACCGCTCATCTGAGGACTTCCCAGGCAAGGGATAATAGAATTAACAATCCTCTGAGAACGTCAAGTGTGACCCCCTGAGCGCTAACCCAGTGACCCCCTGAACTCCAAGGGTCTGGTTTTGTTCCGGCCACTTGGGCAATAAATCCCCAAAAGCTAATATCCCCTCTGATGTGATGGAAGTCTTCTCTTCATGGGTAAAATAGTAGTAAATTTAGACCACGGGAACTTCACCCCAGAACAAAAAACCTTTGCAGGACCAACCATCTTGTGTCTGGACTTTGAGAAATTTAGTTTGGGGTTCATTTATCGGGGCCAAAAGACAGTCAGGGATAGCACTTTGGCAATGTCCATTGGTCTGAAACCACATTAACGACTCAAACATCAAGACGTTTTCCAATCAGATACGTTCAGTGCTGCACACCCTAGATTCATGGATGTTTCAAAATATCTTTGAAGAGTTCTGATATACCACTGACCTCATTTAGACAATAGGTCCAATGGTCCAAAAGCACAATGATCCTACCAAAGGTTCCTTAGGTAAAATTTCATCCACTTTTTTGTACTGATTATCCTGTTCAGGGTTGCAATGAGTTTGAGCCAATCCCGGTTGACTTTGGGGGGAAAGGTAAACTCTACCCTGAACTTGCCGCCAGTTATAACTGAATGTGAAGTGAAACCACAGTCTTGTACCAACGTCAAATGAACCACTACACTACCAGTGACGAGGGTAAAAATCCCTTGGTTGGAAAGGACCATAATTAGAATATTTAAGTTCCAGGAACGACAAAAAGTTACTATAACATTAGGTTGAAATGTGACTTCTGTGTCCATCTCCACTTTCCTTGTTTATGCATCGTTTCCTATATCAGCACAAGGCAGAAAGAAGAAAACTATTGTCATCAGTCCTAAAAATAGAAAACATCTTAAGAGGCTGAAATCATCCAGATAGTTTTTCACGGGATATTTCTCTCGGCTAGGCATTTGAGTCGACGTTTAAAAATAAACTCCAATCGAGCCGCAGCCAGCAATCATGGGGTCAGCCCGGGGGCACTTTACACTGCATCCTCACGCTCTAAAACTATGAAATGATGCTGAATGTCTCAGAGGCAGGCTTAAGACAGCGACTTGAAGGTGCTTGTGTGTGCTACCAACTGGCCAAGGGTGATGACAGAAGCAAGAGCTTATCAGGTAGTTCTCGAATAACAAGACACACTAGCAGGGTCCTTGATGGGCAAATAATCCCGTTATTATAAGACTGTTAATACCGGCAGCCTATTCTCAAGAGCGGAAGCACATTATTCCGCAGCAACACATCATTCCTCGCAATCACGCGCAACCTCCAAAGCCAAGCTGTTCCGGAGGGATGGCGAAAGAAAAAGATGAAGGTTTCAGGGGTGATGAGACAAAGGCGAACCGGGTGGAGGTCATGATGGGGGAAAGGGCGGGTGTTTGGAGTTCAGAAGGATTCCATCCAGTACCTGCTTGTCTAAAAGAGAGGCTCCACAGAGGCCTTGGGAAAAGCAGAACTCACTAATCCTGTTTGGCGAGCGCACAGACGCCTTATGATGTCCTAGCAGGGGAAATCAATCGTGAAGGGAGACAGTTACAAATAGTACCATCACCCCCCTTTTGCTTAACGCCAAATGTGTCTTTTCTCATCTGTCTTCCAAACATCTGCTTCTTTGGGATAATAAAGAAAGTAAGGCATTTATACTTTTAACCATTTAGTCTGATAATTCAAAACTAAGACAACATTTCCAACTCATTTGGACATTTAACATACCAGTCTCTAATTACCTTGACATCTTGCAAAGTTTGTTTTTCATCAGTAGTGTCAACACGTTGTCGAGTTTGCTTGCAAATAGTATCGAGTATTGTGTACTAATCAGAAGTATTTTTCTACTTGTTCTGCTTCTGTAGGAACAAATATGCATGTCTCTACCCCCATCCCTCCCTCTAGAGTCATACAGACCTGAAAGACATTAAAGTCTTTTTTGGCAATACTTCCTTAAGAGTGGGCCTTGACAGTCAGTTGATTGGTCAAAACAGAATTGCCACTTCCTTAAGTGTTTCCTCAACAACAACAAAAAAAGGTTTGTCTTATGACAAACAGCAACACAGCAAATGAACAAAAACTGCCTGTTGTCCTCCACTGTGGTCTTTTGTATACTGTGGACTGGAGCACTCCTCTTTGTTTATTCATTGACGGGTCACACTGTGTCATGCTGCTATGATGTACAACCAGCAGTGGAAACACAAGCCAGATCAGATTTTACGGTTCCAAATTGTACCGAGACAAGATGAACCAAACTATTCATCTCTTCGGGACACTGCTTGCTCTTGTCATCTCTTCGGCGTGGTGATTAATTTTAAGCAATAAAAAGACATGGCAAATGGAGCCGTCTATCCAATCCCCTCCACACCCGCACGACTTGCCCAAGCTGTGTGGTTAGATTTTCAATCTGCTTCTGTAGTAGCGACACGCACAGCATGACTAACCATGGGCAAAGCCGGCGTGTCGAGGAGAGCGACAGGTGGGGAGTGTAATATTGTCGGATCACGGTCCCTGCATGAACAAACGCTTGACTACACGTTTGGGAGCCACATGAAGAGGCATTCAAGAAAAATATCTTTCTAGGGTCACAAATCAAGAGAGTTTAGAATAGTGCACAGTACCACAACAGTTAAGATAAGTCATGAAAGAATGTAGCCAGAGTTGGGCGTTGAAAATGGGAGGAAATATTCCACTTTTACAGCGTGGGTGGCAGCCATTAATCCTGAGAGAAAGTCAACAGGCCAGTAGGTGAGTCATAGGAACAAAGAAAGATCCACTAGTGCAGGCAAGAAACCCACCGACACGCGCAATCAGTCCACACTACATCACGCTCGCATTTGTTTGCCTGCCATCCAGCGAGAAATGTCTATTACAAAGACATCCCGCCAGCTCACAGTACGTTGAGGGGAGTCTTTTCATGTGTCGCCAGAAGACTTGAGGTTATATTATCCCGCCATTCCAACACTGTGACTGTCTTGTCTGAGAGGCTGCTTACCGTCACCTTCCCCCACATGGCCTCTCTCTGTCTCCGTCTCTCAGCGGGCCAGTTTGGCATCACAAACAGCCGCCTGGGTGCCAAAGCTCTTTTTGTCCACTTTGGCAACGGAACATGCTTGATTGCAACTTCGAACAAAAGCTGTGAGATCAAGCGTCCAGGCGGCTGGGACTTGATTAAGCAGCCTCTCTCATATGAAGAAGGGGGGGGGGGAATAAGCCAGTTTACTGGTAGTAATTGGCAACAGACGCAGTCCACTTCTTTCCTCATCTTTTACAGTCAATTTGGTGCTGGTTCTGGACTTTTCCTCTCTCTGTTTGCAAGCGTTACCAAGGAAGCAGAGACCCGCATTGTTCATGTGTAAGAAGAAAGAAGACGGGCAGAATGGGAGACGTTGGAAAGACAGATTTTGTAAAGATCTGAGAGCCTCAGTGGCCATTCTGAAGTGGGGGCAAGTGAGGCAGTGCACTACCGGAACAAGTTCATGTGTGGCATTACCAGGAAAAAGAGTAAATATGTTGATTGAAATTCCTGCCCATGCTTACAGTTGTCAAGTATGATCACGAACCACGCAAGTTATTTAGTTTTTTTTTGTACAAAAATGCCACTGAATAGCCTGACATGCATTTTTTTGTGTGGTTTGTTCACAGATGTCAGCAACTGGACAGTATGTCACATTTCTCTTTCAGGCTCGCTGTTTTAATTCCACGCTAGTTATGAACTAGCTAATGCAGCTAACGCCATGCCACCTACACTCCCCGCAATGGAGACCTGATAAGGATTTACCCATCCGCACCGCAGCAAACCAAGCTGAGTGCAAACATCGTTTCAATTTGGATGCAAGAACTCTTTCGAGTGTGGGCTGACCAAAGCCAGATCCCTCCTACAGGCACACTCCAAAATTCTCCGAGGGGGTTGACAGCGAGAGCAGCCAGCTACTGACAAAAAGTAGAATGCATTGGACATCAACGACGACATGAGGTGACACAGTCTCGTGAAGACGAGATGGTCATCCGGGGACACAAACTGTCTAGCGCATGCTTATTTATGGGTTCAATTTGAATCAACTTGCCCCGTCTGTGTCTCCGTTGAGAGGCTCAGATGAAGAAAATGAGGTTACAAGCACAGCCTGTCGAGGAAAAATAATTAGAGCAGACAAAACATCTGGTCATAGACTGGTCAACGGCCTCCATGAGCTAAATTAAAGTATGAGCTACTTTTCCTTTGCACTGTTCAATTTTCTCTAGGAAATAATTCTAATTGATTATGAAAGTAATGGATGACTAATTTAACTGTGAACAACAGGCTGATTATTTGTTACAGTTCTGGGGCAGATTGGCTTAGCACTTATTTGGCCAGATGCAGTCTGGTGCAGGTGGAAAGAGAGGGGTCGTAGCTGTCTGTTAAAAAAGTAGGAAGATGGTTGAAATTCCTGATCTGCTGCATGTTGTGTTTTCCAGGAGTTTTTCCAGACGCTGACAGCTACCCGACGGCGGTCAGACAGGCAGACACTGGAAATACCAAGAGTGTCATTTTTAAAGATGCAGTGGACTTTGTCTGTTTGCGAGAATCAATGATACCACTTGAGATGTTTAACTTTGAGGAGACATTGATCTGAGACTTAAATTTAGATGTGCTCTGTCTGCAGAAAGCAGACGTTTTCGATCTGAAACTTCACCACCTTTGCCTCAGGCTCTGTGTACAGTGGAGGGCCAGTAATTCAGTAGTCTCTCTCTCTCTTTTTGTTAACGGAAAGATCCCAGAAAATTGCTGCATCAGAGTTGTAATAGTATCTCAGGCTGGCCCAGAATGTGGCTGGGGGAAGGAGATCAGTGTATGAAGCCCCACAGGGTACGACAAGAACAGTGGCCAAATGGCCCTGGGCCATGACAACGCGTCAGGTCATCATGTACCTTACGGACACTGTCTTATTGGGCCAGTACAAATTTCTACGGTTGATGAACCCATCAAATGGAGAGAACCAATTTCATGAATGTATACACTTGCTTATGACAATAAAGAGGATCCTTCTAATTATACGCCTTTGGAACACAACCCAGCCAATATTTGCACTTTCATATTGTAACATAGCATTCTGCAATCAGATAATTAAATCTGTGAGGACCTCAGCGCCAGCATTTGGTTGGACGTGGGGAATACTTGTTGGATTGCGACAATTGCTTACAACACACCAAGGAGAGAGAAAGAAATGTTAAGTGTTCCAACTCCAAACATCTGTCCTGGCGTTACAGAATTTTGCAGCTACCTCGAAAGATGGAAAATTTATGGGTCAACTCTGTCTCTTTAAGGTACTGATGGTGTAGCGGTTCACTGTAATAATTTCAGTGCATGCAGCGTGGGTTCAGTTCCCACTCAGTGGCGGTAAGATTGCAAGTGTGCTTTCTGTCTTTATATGTGCCTTGTGATTAACTGGCCAACAGCCAAGGATGGAGACTTTCAGCCCAAGTCTGTTTGGATAAGTTCCAGCTGAAGGCGGACTTAAAACAAAAATAACTATAGAGAATAAATGTACAGTGTCCAAATGGTAAGCATATCTGCTTCACAATTCTAGGGTAAGGGATTTGAATCTGGGACTCTTGAGTGGAGTTTGCCTGTTCTTCTGGTGCTTTCGTGGGTTTTCTAATTTCATGTTAGGTTCGTTGAAGACTTCTGATTGTTTGTGGGTATGGAGGACTAAAACTGCCAAAATTCAAAATCAATAAATGACAAAATAAACAAATAGATAATTAAAAAAATATAATTTGAAAATTAAATAAAATTTTAAAAATATATATATATATAAATGAAAATAAAAAACACTCACTCACACCACACACACACACACACACACGTATATTCTTTTTTTTCTCTTTTCATTTTTAGTCATGTATTTATTTATTTAATAATTTATTTATTTAGTCATGTATTTATTTTGGCAGTTTTGGTCCATACTGCCAGGACGAAATGTTATTCAAATGAGGGGGCGTTCCTAAGCGTGTCTTGGGTTGGACTCCGCCATTGCAAACTGCCTTTCAATGGTCGAGTGAGCGGGTCGGTGAACAAGGAAGTCTCGCCGGCTTGCATTGGAGAACTCCAGCAATGGACGACTATCTTGTCCACTGTCACCACAACTTGCGACTTGAGTCGCTCGACAACAAGTCAATAAATGACTAAATAAATAAATGACTACATAAAATAAATAAATGACTAAATAAATAAATGACTACATAAACAAGCAAAAAAATAAATGAATAAAAGTGAAAATAAAAATAGACATAAATAAAATATAATTTAAAAAATCAATACAAATATATATATATATATATATTGTTGTTTTTATGTCCATTTATATTTATTTTTTGGATAAAATTAAAAAATATATATATATTTTTTTTATTTTGGCCGTTTTGGTTCTCCATAGTAGGGGTGAATGTACGCATGAATGGTTGTTGTCAGTATGCGATCTGCAGGTGACCAATCCTGGGTGTACCCTGCCTCCCTCCCAAAGTCAGCTAGGAGGTAAAAACGCCAGCTATTACAGGCTGTGTAAAAGCGGATGCATAGAAGTTTTCCCTCCTTCCTTCACCCCCTGCAGCCTGTGGCTGTATGCACAGCAGAGGGCCATTGTTTCGCCACAACACAGGGCAGAGAGCAGAGAGAAAAGGCCTGTTATCTCCAACATTAGATTAGGCTTGTGATGTGAGAGTGGAAGTGGGGGTGGGCTGTTGCAGCTTTACTCATTTAATTATCACGTGTAGTTTTCACCCAGGCTGTTTTTGTTGTTTTTCCAGCAAAGTCGTTGCAGTGAGCTATTACTTGACGAGGCAGTGGTGCTAAACGAGTTGCTATTGCATAAGCAGCTACGCCTCAGTTCAACTGGGCTAGCCTTGATGTATAATTCACTTGTACTCATCTAAGAAAATATCCGACATATGCGTCGACGTACTGAAGCGTTTGCGCTGCTCTGAATGCGTGTCGCTGGGAAAGCGGAGAAAGATGGAAGAGGAGGAGGAGGAGGAGGAAGGGGGTAGACTGGTTTGGAAAAGTCTCATTCAGCAAAGTGAAGAGAAGCCAGGCCCACTTCTAATCTCTCGGCGTCTCCGCTTGCTCTCGGTCTCCCGTGCTAGGCTTTACATAAATACCTGGCTTGTGAGGTTGAGCTCAACAAGAGCTTTTGAAAAAGTGGATCTGAGGACAATAAGAAGAAGATGAGGAGTTGGAGTGAAAAACAACAACCTTGAAACCTGTGCAGTTTGTGTCCATATATGACTCAGCACAGAAAGGGTGGGGGGGGGGGACAAAAGGGTTCCGTGCGACCTGCAGCACACGTTTACCTCACTGGTTTCGCTTAGAGGAGATGAGGTAACTCGCCTTCCTCTGATTCAAAACCTCATCACCCTCACCATTTTCCATTTCAAAGTTACGTCAGCACCCCAGCACCTGGCCATTTATGGCGGCCATGTTTACGGCGGCCACTTAATGGCGGCCTTCGCTCACATGAAAATGTCAACACGTCACCATGACTACTATAAAGAGTGGAGGGCACGCTCTGCCGACTATAAACATATCTGATGGCATCTTACAATATGCGGCCAGGGGCATGCGGGTAGTCTTGTAATTACACGCACACACACGCACACACAGGAGGAGTGGAACAGTGTGTCAAAGTGATTAATTCCCTAAAGAAACACAAATTCTGATACCGCTAGCCTGAAAGTGTGTGTTGAGCCTGCACCTTCTTATCTTCAATGCTATGTGTACACAGTATATGGTATGTGTGAGATTAAATGACATCCTCCTACAGGCCAACTATCTTAGGGTAAACTAAACCTGCTTTCTTTTTCCTTTTTTTTTTTTAGGTCCTCCAAGGCAAAAAATTCAAATCAACACTTCAACAACCTATAATGAGCAGCACAAGAAAAACTCCTCATTCCACAACATCACTTTTAATGGTGATGTTTGTGCATTCTGGATCATTTATAACAGCTCCTGACGAACAACTCACTATCTTGTAACTAAATGAGACCAAGATACAATTTTCCAGCGTTAATTACAATAAAAACCTCCTTATGCAGATGACTTCATCTCAGCCCCTGGCTATAGGGTTCTGACATTTACTTGTGCCGGAAGGAAGCGTATATACCAGATTGAAATAATAAAAATAATACATCTTTGAGTGTGCACACCCTCTTTTAACTGGGTCGCAGTTCGTTTATTCAGTTACAGTCACATAGTTCCAAACTGGGGATATGGCTGTTCAGAATTAACCATTCCGCTTCAAACAAATGTTAAATGGGAGTCAGCACACACTAGCCACCATTTGAAGTTGCTCTGATTAACCCAACATTTTGAGCATAGCTGTTCATCTCCTTTTTTTCCCCCCAATTCAGTTTGACAGGATCACACTAATGGTGTTAAAGTTTTGAAATGATTTATCTTGGTGTCATTTTTTCACAAAAACCTGGGGTGTGTAGACTTTTAAATGACCACTTTAATTGATCCGAAAAGTATTATTTAGTTACGAATGTATTTTTGTTTATCTATTCATGCTAGCAACAAATAGCGACAGGCAGAATAATTCAATTGTATGTGCCTTACACAATAAAGGTTGTGAAATTACATAAAGGCGGTGTACAAAATGTTCTAATGTTTGAATTCGTTACCATTTCAGGCCAAAATGTCGTCATGCGTTTGAGATCAAACGTCCCCTTCAACGAAAAGTTTGAGTGTGGACAGCTGACCCAAGCATCCAGCTGCTGCTTCCACTTTCCAACATTCATTATTTAATGTCCGAGATGAAATCTGATTTAAGCTTCCCGTGCCGTTAAGTCCATTAGGAATTTGAGAGTGCTCCTGCTAAGCAACTTTTTGTGTCCAGCCTCCATTTGTGGCCCTCGCATCAACACAAAAGTTTCCTCCAGGAAACTTTGCCTTCATGCAAATGAGGCCAAACGGCAGGATGGTGACTTTGGAGCATTTGCAAGACACACAAACAGATATGCCGTTCCATTATGCAAACACTCACCCCGGTGCGAGCCCTGCATCTCTGCCTCCACTTGGGTCTCTGCTTGTTTTGGGGGGGAAATTAAGTGAAAATCAGTCCGGTGGCCGCCGGTGTTGCGGTCTTAACGTTTTCCCGGCGGCGCCGCCCTCGCCTCTGCATCGCTCCGACACTTCTTCATATCCTGACACTTTTCAAAACGGACGCCCCCCTTTTCTTTTCCTCTCCTGTCCTGTCCTCCTCGCACTCTTCTCTGCGCTCCCTCCCTGCTTGCCTGCATTAGCACCGCCTACAACCCCCCCCCTCCACTCCTCCCGCTCCCTCCCTCACTTTTGTCTACACCCCCCACCCCTTTCCTCTTGTTTCCATCTTTAACCCACCCAACTTCCCTTCTCTTTTTTCGACCTACCTCTCTTTCTGCCAACTCCTGCATAGGATTATGTCTTATTTATTTAATTATTTTGGAGGCTGCGCATAAGCACAGGCGAGGCAACACCCCCCTTTTCCATCCAATCATCAGCATCCGACACTCTGTGGAGAAATTATTAACATTAATCGGGTGAGGGCGTGACAAATTACATAACGTCAGATCACCCGTCCAGAGGTGACAGAGGACGTTCATTAGTAAGTAGATTGTAGTCACTGATAGAAATTTGTCATGTGGAAAGCCGTTTTGAGCATTCAATAATATCCTTGAGATCTGGATTAAGGTCAATGTACTAGTTGACCGAGATGCCTCACTAGTAAATCAACTGACTCTCATTAGAATTTTTACTACTTGTGCAAGACTAGTACAATTCAACCTACTATGCTGCACTAATAACACTACTAGGCCCAACTAATAGCACGTCATGCACTAGCAGCACCAAAATGCCCACTGGTACTTTTGTTTCACTAGTAACATAGTTGTCCTACAAGTTTACCAAAGTTGTCCTACTACTACGAGCATGCAGAAATACAGTAAAGTAGTGGATTTCTTTTTACTAGTAAGATGCAGTTGTACTAAAATTCCGTTGAACTCTGTTACTAGTGAGGACAAAGCGTATACTACTACATGGACCTTAAGATTTATATCCTTGAGAACGAATAACTGTTAAAACAGGATTTCCTAAAAAAAAAAAAAACTATTTGAGCATTTATTCAACATCTAGGTCAACTATGGCATACTATTGTAGTAAGACAAGTACATGCCACTAATGTGTCCAGGGAGCTACTAGTGTAATTCTGCCTAGTGGTGTTACTAGAGCAGCACAGTAACTGACTCGGAGGCTTAATTTACTACGTCTAGTGTTAAAGTAGCATTAGTTGTGGACATTTTTTTTTTTATTAGCAAGAAACAGTTATTGTATCGGTGCGCCAAACAGGCTTACTAGTGATGACAGAGAGCGTTACTAGTACATGGACCTTAAGCAGGTATCAAGATAGGATATAGAATGAATGCTCAAACGTCTTTCTATGTAGCTGCGCAGAGAAGAGAAGAGAAGCTCACGTCAAGGCTTTTTGCAACCTGATCCACCGCTGGGATGCTGAAATGAGGTTGACTCCTGCTAATGCACGTGATTAATGCACCAACTGTTTCAGCATCAAGTTATTTACAGATCACTCACACGCACGCACGCACGCACGCACGCACACGTTGCTGACTCTTGCTGCGTGCCAAAGTGGACAACCAGTAAGAGCTGAGTAATGCTGGACAAGAGTAGACGTGTACGCATGTGTGTGTGTGTGTGTGTTTTTTTCCCCCACTTCAACATTTTACTTAAACTTTACATGTACTCCCCATGATTCCCTAGGCGGTCAACAAGTGAGAGGAAAGTTCACTTTAGCTCTCCCCCCGCTGCACTTTGCTGCCATTAACACTGGCCACCTTGCCACGAAGAGTAACACAAAAAAGCTTTTGAGCCTCGCACGCATGTGTGTTGCATGTATGTGCGCAAATGTCAGCTCAGGTTTGATTTTCAGCATCTGAACGAGTAGAGGAGAAAAATGTCATCATCAGTAGTTAAATGTACGGTATGAACACATGTCTAGCATCATGACAAAAGTTGTGTTCACCTAAGTAAAAAAATGAAAATCTCCACGCAACTTTTGTACACCCTTCGTTGACATGTCTCGGAATAAAAGTGTACATTTTGTGAGAAAACATACATAACATCCCATTGGTCTGCCATTTTTTTTTTTCATCTGAGACCAGCTTTCTAGTAAAAACATTAGTAAAAACTCAAGGTAGACAGGTACATTTGCTACCAGGAACATTGCAGAATTTCTAGCAAAGTGGCAGGCCATACATCTAGCTCACACCCGTCTCAATTACAGCAATGAATTATGGGCCGCAGGTGGTCAGTCCTGGAGGGTTAAGGTGAGGCGAAAGGAGCACAATATATTTTGGTACCACTATAAAAAGTTTAAAATACAATGCGGGGCTATTTTTCGAATTAAAAATACATTTTAAAAAAGCTGCAGAGTTTTGGGGAGTGGGTAGACCAGATTAAAGTTATTTTAATGCATTTCAAGGTAGCAGAAATCCAAACCCTTCAACTATCATAATTAATTTAAACCAACTGTTTATAGAGTGTTTGCCCGATCACTGTGATGCCATAGAAGTGCTAAAAAGCTACATGTGGATGTCAACTCCAATCCTTAATAAATGAATTAAATGTTCCTGATGTGACACACTTTTCATGAAAACTATATGTGGGGAGGGGTTGGGGGGGGGGGATTCAAACCAAAAATGTAGGGACAGTAAGCCATTTGTATTACGCGAGGGACCGTGTCAATACAGGCGCTGCAAATCGTTCCGATCTAGTGAGGGACGGGGACAGCTGGGTCTGGACAAGAGGAAACAAGGAAGCCTGTGATGAAGAAATGCTGGAAGGAGGATAAGAAAGACAGCTGCTGCTGTGTTGTTGTTGTCGTCCGCACACGCTTATCACAGCGCGCATCTCGCAAAAACACCGCCCCCACCTCAGCCATGATAAGGTCAGGCTGCGGTGTCGCATGGCCCGCAGGAGGTTGAAACACAAACAAAGTCTGAACTGTAGATTGTGATGAGGAAACGCGATGGAACTGAGGTGCAGTGAGGTGAAAAGCGAGCTGACAGAGGGAGGATATATGATTTCGTATCAGCCTAAGTGCTCAGCTGTGACTCCCTGACCCCTTGAACTTGTAGTCACCCCCTACTCTGAGAGTCATTCATACCCAAACCCGATCCCCTCCACCGACTCTTCAAAGACAGAGGCCAAGAGCCCCAATTTCCATAAATACACTACTCACACAAAGTAACGGATATATGGCTTTTGCGTGAAATATCAGATGAATCAAAAATGCACCATAACACACTATGACAGTCTCAAGTTTATAAAGGCACATGTACAACTGTTCAATGTCAATACATTTGAAAAGATGTGCACTTTAAATTCAAGTTCCGCCTGAAAAGCACAACATCCCTAAATTTTCAGGTGTTTTTTGTGTCTGTGTTATTTATTTATTTATTTTCAACACTAAGACAAGTGCATATGGAGTATCCTCTAATGTAGTCTGGAGATGATGTCAAAGTGTGTTCTTTACCTCACTCTGTTGCCCAAAGTGCTCCTCCTGCAGTTTTGGTGGAGACAAGGTAATGGCAGACAGATCTCATCCCAAGGCTAAGATCATTTTTGGGCCTCCACTGGCTTGGCCACAAGCCTGGAGATAAACAAAAAGCATACTTTATTCAGTAACATTGGCAGATATTCAGATGCTGAGGCGAGGTGAGGATTGTGAGGGGGTAATACTGCCCCCAGCTGGTAACACTTGAGATTTGCAAGAGCATTTTTACTATTCTACACGTTTTCATTGTCATTTGCTAGCTCAAAGGTTTAAGCATTATATTTGTATGGATTTTTGTCACTTTTTGTAAAAACACTTTTCTACATTAGTCAAGTAGCACAGTGGGATAGATGTACTGGATAGAAAATTTACTAATAAGGACCTAATGATTAAGGTACATACCTTCCATCCATTTTGATCTTCTGATTGCCAGGTTATTGTGCAGTTAATGTGATTTGGATTTTGGTGCGGGGGGGGGTCAGGCTTGCCAGGCAGATGGTCTGGCCCTTCCCAAAGATTCTTTATTTAAACTGCAATATGGAACTTTTTCCCCAAAAATAACTTTACAGTAAGCTTTTTATTTGACCATTTATGACCGAAATGCCTTCTAATTAATAGATTAACACCTTAGCTGTTCACAATTGGTACTCCTGCAAGCTCTGGCCAAAAGTTTACAGACTGGAATCGGGTTAGTATGTGTGTATGTGAAGAACGGTATGTGCAGTTTAATTTTTCATCAGCATTCGAAATGGAATATTCTACGTTCAGTAGCTTTAACTGAATCTTGAAGCAAAACACACATAACCTTGTGCCACCCTGCTTGAGGGTCTGAGGGGAACACCCACACGGGTGCAGATTAGAGCGAGACTATTAATCCTCGTGTTAGATAGATTACACGGCTGTGGCAGCATATGTCCTCACTGCGGTCACTGCACTTAAAGCGAGTATCTGATGCCAACTTCCGCGGTGATCAAGGTTAGGCCGCTCGATCGGGGCGCATCGCAGACAACTTCGACGGTCACACATATGAGGGGTAGTCCAGGCCCTTTACTGTGCTCTGTCATTTTGGTGAGTTATGCCGTTTCGTCCTGGAAGTGGAAGGTTGAAGGAGAAAGTGGGACCTGTCAATCAAAAAGTCAGGCTGATACTGTGCCAAGGAGATGAGGCGATTATTACCTCCTCCAAGGAGGTTGTGTGTTGGGCTTGAAGGTCTCACAAAGGGGTATAAATTACATTGTGAGCTTTTAATGTTCATTGCTCACGTCCCATTTTTTTTCTGTGATAATTTTTTTTCATAGTACTTACTGCAATGCTTTTGCATCTGAGAAAGGAGAACCTCAGTCATGCACTTTTAAACATTTCAATTATTAAATTTACAAACAGTATTTTCTATACAGTACATACATTTCATGCTAATTTTGGGGGTATTGAAATATCTTCATTTTTAATTTAAGTTAATTAAATTTAATTAGTACACTCAATTTTGCTTCAAATAATTCAGTCACTCACTACCATACAATTAACTGCATTTTCTTCAATCAAGAAATCTAGAGTTAAAAGCGTACAGTTTTTTTTTGCCAGTAGTGTGTATGTATGTCCTATTTCTACACTGACATGAGCACAAATCTCAAAATGTATTCCATGGCTGCTTGTTGTGACGTTGAAAGAAAATAAATAAAGGCAACGCTTCTTTGTTGTCATAATTTGCCCCGTGTGATGCTTGGCCCACTTTTCCAGCCTGCTCACATTGTGTAAGCACGCGTACATAAAACATGATTTGCTGCTTCAATTCCTGACTTTTATTCGTCGGGGATTAGGTGGCAGACGACGCCCGAGTCATCAGAAGAAGCAAAGCAGAGGAGAGAACGCAAATGCGATCCTTTGAAAGAGAGAGAATGAGCGTGAAGCTGAGAGTTGGCAAGCGTGCCGAGAACAAGCTTTAATCGCTGACCTCCAAACTTACAACACAAGACAAACGGCCGTGATTAATGAGAGCCATTCGTCTTGGCGGTAAAGAAAAAGATGTGTGGGAACCGGCGTTTGTTCGCGAGTGCCGCTCTGACAGATCCATCTGCAGGTTATATTTCACTCTTGTCTTGTTAGCACACACTTCAACCTCTGAACAATAAATGGAAGTCAGGCTTGGTGCACTTTCACCTTGGGCCACTAGAGGGCAAATTACTGATAACCACAGTTCTCACTCGCCATATTCTTGTTCACTTTTTGCGGATTTGGTGTATTGCAGATTTCATAAAATTTCATATTGCGGATTTTATGCCCAATCACATGATTTTGCGGTGATCATGTGACTGGTACATGACTATGGTATGGTAGGATCAGAAGATAAAGTGCCATGTGTCTATAGCTACGTTAATCGCTTCCCTAACTCTTTGACTGCCAAAAACGTTAAATAACGTTTCGTAAAATCCAATGGAGGAGTGCCAAAGACGTTAAAAGACGTTTTTTTTTTCAAAACAGGTGAAACTAACCATTTTCTATTGTTGATTACTCAAAAACGGAATAAGGTAGAAATAAACTTTTTTTTCTGATGGAAGATGAGAGTCCAATCTTGTTTTAGCAGTATGTGTGCTTCCATAGTCCAAACACATAATTTTCTATGGACCTTGAAAGATCAGTCAAAATGCTTAAAATCGGCTGGCACCCACGGCATCCCTTTTCTGAAAATGTCTGGCAGTCAAAGAGTTAACTGCCTAAACCCTAAACATCGTTAACTAAATTAATATAGCCAACCACTGCTAGTTAGAGCAACATGTAATCCATCCACAGGTGGTCATAGACAGACACATCAGCCAGTGCACTTTCAACCACTAACATACAACAATAAAAAGGACATTCATTTACGAGTTGCTCACGACAAACAACTTAGTCAGCACACAGACTGTCTAGGCTAATAGTTAGCCAATTAACAGCCAGGGCTCTCCTGAGCCAAAACAGCCAAACAACTATAAACTCATTAGCTGACTAAGATGCCACTCAAAAGGCCAGGCCAAAGTCACAGATACTACAGTGTAGAACATGACCCAAGTAAAAAAAACAACAACAACACAATAATTGATATTTTGAAAATACATGGTCACTACTTTTCAGATTTTTCATCTGCCGCGCAAACAGCCCTCACATTTACAACTACGGATATTGACTTACCATAACAAATATGTTTTTGGAATGTGGGCGGAAGCCAGAAAACCAATACAAGCACAGGGAAGCCGCAATAACAAATTAAATTCGGATGTCAAAAAAGGACCCCCTAATTGACACAATGTTCCCGAACTACAGTTGTGTAAATAAATAAAAAAACAGACACTGTTTACAGAATTACTGTACGATATTCTTCTTTTCCAACCTCCAAGTCGTCTTCAGTCATGGTGGCCAGATTAGATGAGATAAAGAGTGTTTTTGGAGCCAAAATTAAAGCTAGACTGTGAAAAATCCCTCTTGGGAAGAGAATGATGTTGCATTTTCAGACAGATGACTAATGAGGGTCTGCAGTGGGATACCGGACAGACATGGGGGGGGAGACCACTTGGTGGAAATAAAAGAAATGGGAGAAAGAAATACAAACAATCTCACAACAAAGGCATCTAGAATGTTTCCAATCGCACTTTTTCGGTGTCAAAAGCTTCATCTTTGCCTTTTGTGCTTCTTCGAGGTAGCTGCGCTTTCATTCGCATGCCTTCTTATCTCGTCTGTTTTCTCTGTCTGGAGCTTTTTTTTTTTTAATCCTCCCTCCCAAACACTTTTCTATGAACAGACGCCTCCGCGGAAAAAAAGCAAATGAAACGGACAGATGAAGTTGCCATGGGGCTGTTACAAACACTCAACGGCAGCATCTGTCAGCATCTGTCTGCGCTGGCTTGGAGGAGCTTTCAACAGAGACGACTTGAAATGACTTCAGTGGCGGCCTGCGGATGACTATTCAGCCTGAGCCAAGTCACGTTTCACAGCGAATGCCAATCACACGCGGGTTGATGACGGTGTCACCAAAAACGCATGGAAAAATGATCCCGTTTCAGTCCGGGAGGAAGCGAAAGCGATGTGGCACGAGGCGTGATGAAAACCAGACAGTTTTTACACGAGTGCGTGTTGGGAACGCATTTGTGTCAATGAATGACATTCTGTCCATGCGTTGACTTACAGTAAGTGCGCGATTGGAGCACACAAGAAAGGTCCTGTCTGTGGAACCGCCACACTTTTTAAGTCACCAACTTAAACAGTAGTGGTAAAGTCCTCATAGCATAGGGATCATGGGGAACAACAATATAATATAACTCAGTGGCGTGTCCATAAATTTAAAAAAATAAAATAAAATAAAAAATTCTAGATTTTCACAGACTTGGTCTGGAACATACAGTATCCCTTACGATTGAAGTAACCAAATGGTCTGTATTGAAGACGCTCTATTGAAATCAATGAATCACATTTCAGCCAACATTCCAATATGGTTTGAATCTATCGTTTGTATTTCATGCGGTTTTTGCAAATTACAGTCAATCCAGTTACAATGTGGATATGACAATCTGTTCTGGGGAATTTGGGGGTGTTGGATTCATGCATTATTCACGAAGAAAGATGCAAAAAAAAAAAAAAAAAAGCACTTGTGTTGACAAAACACATCCATATTTAAGTGCAATGGATTGATTACCCAAAAAAAAAGGAATACAAGACCAGATGGCTTTTCCTTAATTTTGCAACCTTACAGGGCAGGGGTGGCCAAGTTCGGTGCTCGAGAGCCACTATCCAGCCTGTTTTCCATGTCTCCCTCCTTCAGCGCAGCTGAATCTAATGATCAGCTCATCAGCCAGCTTTGCAGAAGCCTGATAATGATCCTGATCTTGAATCAGGTGTGTTAGTGGAGAGAAACGTGGAAAACAGGCTGGATAGTGGCTCTTGAGGATCAAACTTGGCCACCCCTGTTATAGGGCGATCAATTGACACCTATAGCTTTAAAACTGATTAGAAAATGTAACGTCACATGCTTGAACTCAATCTGGAGATAATGTTTAAACACCTTCCACGCGCTTCCATTTGAATGCTCCTCTGTGAAGATGAGCTGCATTCAGTTTCCCACCGATGTTGCGCGGCATCTTCATCGTGCACGCGTGGCCGCGCACAAACACTGTGTGGGTTCTTTTAACTCACAGCTGAGTGGCAAAGGTCAGCGCTCCCACGTTTGCGTGACAGGCGTTTTTACGCCCTCGGAGTAATCGTGTGTGTGTGTGTGCAAAGCTAATGAAGACTGACACGAGGACTGACATGGATGCTGAGCTGTGCTGCGCTGGGCCAGGCGGTCTAACCCAGCAGCGGGGATAAACTATAAATAGGCTTTCTCATCCAGCCCCAACAGTCCCCCATCCCCCTGTTTTTTCCTCCTTATTCCCTCTTTTCCCGTTTGCTTTATATGCCTACCTCTTCTGCAGATTTTTTTTTTAACAGTTTATGCTCTGCACACATGCTTATTCTCCCAAAGTATTTTCCCATCCTTTCAACAGCCCCGAAAACAATACAAATCTGTAAGTAATTAAGGCCACCCTAAAAACAGATTATACCGTATTGTAATTGGCTGTAGATGCCCCAAGATGGCAGCACTTTTGTCTAAATTAAGCTCCTCAATTCACTTCAGAACCAAGATGGCAGATGGTGTTTGTTCAACTATCTATGCCAGTGAAGAATAGTGACTGGAATAACAATTACACGCTCTTCCACTAGATGGCGGAATATACATAATTAACCCAAGTACCCACTTTTTGTGAAATTTTTGTTTGGTGGAGTGCCGTGAGATTTTTTTTTTCCCCCTCATAAAATATGTGCTTAGGCTCTGTAAATAAAGGTTGTCTAACAATCAGGCAAACCTTGTGAGAAGGCAAAGGGGGAGAGGTGGGCTAGTTAAAGAGGGGAATTTGGGTGGGGGGGAGTGTTATGTAAGTGATGCTAATCCCTTCCCAACCCCTCGTCGAAAATGAGACAGCATGACACTGCCCTCGTTTCATCCTGCTTGTCCCTTCTTACTCTATTTCTTCTTCACCTTCATCAGGTTGATCTATGACAGTTTCTCGCCAAGCCAACAAATTCTCATCCGACGGCGAGCAGAACGTAGCGGATAAAAAGCATTTGAGCTATCGCGCAACTGACGGTTTCATCATAAAGATGTTCGCGGCAGCTCTTCCACATATTAAAGATAACATCTGCGCTCTCTTACGCAGCGGTAGGATTCATTCGTAGAATGATGACAAATATTCAACAGCAAGACTATTGATCTTTCAACTCTAACCCCACCACCACACAGTCTGACCTTGCCACTCATCACAAGACGCGTTCGTGGTTGTAATCTGCGGAGGTATGCTTGACTCAAAGGGGGTCAGCAGATGTATTTGGTGTTAAAATGACCTTGGGTTCATTCGTCTCAATCAGTTTACAGTACAATTAGACAATCTTGAAAACAAACACCAAAACTCTCCTTACTGAGTGGGATACATTCCAGAACCATCCACTATAGATTAAAATCCTCATTATAGAGACTAGAGAGACCATATTTTTTTTTTTAGAGCTGCTCTCTCCCACGCACTTAACAACAGCTTGAGGAAATTAAAAGAAGACTCGCTTGCACAGTTTTAATTGATTACAGATCACAATTAATCCGTCGCTGGAATACATTTGTCAATGCTTCACTATCAAAACACTAACTGATGATTGGCAAGAATTCAAAGTCTTTTGATACAACATAGCAAAGCCCCCACCACAGGAGGGTGGTCCCTGGTACCGAGGACACCCCTTAAGCCCCACAACCTCACCAATCCCCTTACTCAGACAGGACGCTCCAATAAACTTTGACCCACTTCTGTCTGGTGGACAGTGGCGGAGTGGGGGTACACCAAAGAATCCCTAACACAGCGAGGGTCCCCCCCGTCCCAGGCTGATATGATATGAAAGGCCTATGAGGACAATGCATCTTTTCAATGTCAAATGCCAGAGGGAAGAATGCAAGAAGGATCACATTGATACAGTTCATTGAAAATTCAGCCCACAAAAAACACACACACTCAGCGCATCTCCTGCTGAGGACTTGATTTCAGTTTTCTGCTGATCACACACAAGACCAACCCCGCCCCCCACCCACCCCCCGTCTGCCTCCAATTTTTTTTATCCGTTTCCGAGCCTCCCGTTTCCAAGAAATCCCACTCGGCAGACGGACACAATCCTCCATAACCAATTCCCTGCGGGATAATGCAGAGATGACAAAGACACGGAGGCCGACAGCACCTTCGTCGTCATTGGAGTTGCGTCACGCTCAGATGAAACCAGAGACGCCGTCTCCATTCATCTGAATAGTTCAGTGTGCATTCTTGCCATTTCCATTGTCAAAATGTGTAATGGGTGCCAATGTATTCTATCTGTGTGGCCTGAATGTTTGGTCAGTTGATTAGGCTACAGAAACCTTTGCCAAACTTTTCAAGTCACGCACTTCCTTAAATACCCCCAACAAAGGTAAAGGAGCAGATGAGACGGTACTCCATCGTGTGGTCTGCTTCTCCACAGTCAGATGGTTGGTCCAGTCTTGTAGCCCCCATTTGTTAAGAGCAGCCCTGGTTCCTCCCCTTATTAAGGCGGTTGAGGGTTTTCCATTGAGTCCATGATTGGACTGAGCCTGGAGGAAGTTCTTCAGCGGGTGGTCTCTGGCATGTCAACTGGTGGTGGTTCCTTTTGAAGCTTTTTCAACCAGAGTTGGAGTCTGGTTTCCTCCCGGGATGTTATTAGTGGTTGGTCATGGCTGATAAAGCTCCTTCTTAAACTTCAGGCGTGTTGGAGGTTGTTGTCCATGATTAGATAGTGGCGTTCTCAACTTGTTTTATGACTTGGAAGGGGCAATACCAGCAACGAAAGGTATAGATCGCTATGTTGGTTTTATGCTGTAAAACAGCCTTCCCAAAAATTTTAAACTCCCCTTTAACGCACCAAGTGGTGAAAACCAAAGTCCAAAGTTCCTAACCTAATCATACCATGATAAACTAAACTTTACCACTTGGTGAAAAGATTTCATAAACCATCTTTGACAACAGCAACATGTTGTGGGACGTCATCCAAGGCTTGCTGGGATGTCTCGGGAACTCACGGGGGGGGAGGCCGGACTCTTGCACAAGAGGGCAGTGGGAGTTATGTTGCGGATACCACAGCTGGGACGAAATCCCAAGAGTGTCCAACAAAAACACACGTCAGCCATTAATGAGGCACAGACGGACCCAACGTTTTCATCGGTGGGGGAAATCAGGATGTAAACACAAAAATTAACAAGCCCCCTTTACCTCGCCTCCCGGATTCTACAAGACAAACCCGCCACAGTTTTACAAGACCAGTCAGGTGACACAGGAAGAGGGGGTAGCTGGTGATGATGGGAAGGGTCCGGTGACGGATCTTGCCACGGGGTCATCTGGCAGACGTATCCTCCGATGCACACAAAAGTCGGTCAAGAGGATTTAGAAAATGACGTGTGTGCAAACAATAAGTGTCAACGCATCCCTCTTGCTTACATTGCCACTTAAGAGGTGTAACATCCTGAAAAAGCTCATTCTGCTGAATCAGCTCATCTTTTTTTATCTTTAATGGAAACAACATTCCGGGCAAGAAGAGACAGCTGCAAAGGTTATGAGAAACTGACACCGACCGGATGCATCTTCTAGTTAGCCATAAAGTAGCTAAAAACAGTGTTTTGTGACTTTGCCTAATAAAATCAAACACTTACCTAGAAAGTGAACATTTTGTCTCATAAGCGGGTTACTGGCTGCTACATTTATGACTGTTCGTATATTTTTCGCCCAGCCTAACGCATGTGAGGATATGTCCGTCTTTGAAATGAACAGCTGGCAGAATCACTCAATATTATTTACTGCCAAGCCAAAGAAGCAGGAAACTATTTTTTTTTTTTCTGGAGAGCTCAGTATTGTTCATTCGGTAATTTTACCGATTTGACATGTCATCATCATTGCTCTCCTTTTTTATTTTATTTTTATATATTTTATTTTTTTCTATGTGCGTGTGTGTGTCCATGCGTGCGAGTGAGTGAGTATTCATTAGTTCACCTAAAACCTATTGAAAAAAAAAAAATCCCATACCGTTCACCTAAACCGAACACTTCCAGCCAGAGTCGTGAGGCCGTCAGGAGACCCGAGGAAGGACCAAAGAAAAGAAAGGAAAGTGAAATCCAGCAAATCCAGAAAAAAAAGAAGAAGAAGCAGGAACCAATATTGGCCAGTAAATCAGTGCATCTCAAATAAAAACATCTGGTTCTTCCCGTGCTGGGCCTCCAATACCCGGCCCAATTCTTCTCATCCATCAACCTCGTCCGCATTGTGCTTGTGTGTGTGTGTGTGTTCGTGTATATGTGTGTGGTCTGCTGTTTCAGCATGGGTCATCCGAGCGCTCGTACATCAGCCTCCTGACACTTTGGGACACGCGAGACCGCTTTAGCTTGCATGCGGGGACGAAGTACCGGGTAAGACGGCAAAGACCGATGCATGGGGACGGATGAGATGTCGTCGTGTTGTGTTGAGCGAATAAGCTTTGACCGGCCCACTAATGGATGCTTGGGAGCAGTTGGCAGACTTAAGCACTGCCGCTTCCCCGGGTGATGTGCAGCTCGGCCACTCGTGTCCATTATACAGTCGGCATCGATTCCAGCTTTGCTTACACACTGTAGAGGCTTTTAGTCTTTTCCACTATCAGATTCCAAATGACTTGCTATCTACTCCACTTATGGCACATGAAGACACTCTCATTATAGGGGGTCTTGGGTTTGCTGGCTTCCTGACAACCTCGCCAGGTTATGACCAGGGTGGAATGAAATAGTAATCTATCATTCCTTCTTTCCATTTTCAATTGTCAATTTGTTCTGTATTTAGGTTTGGAAAAATTATCTGTTCCTCTTAACAGGGATGTGATTTGACCAAAGTGAAATTATCTGAAAATTTAGCCGGGGGTCTGGGGGCCGCTGGCACCCAGCTAGGTCCAGGGCGGTGCCCTGGTGGGGGGACAAGGGGGGCCAAGCCCCCCCGGAGCTCATGGGTTTTCCGTGTTTTTAAGTACTTTCAATGCACTCACATGACAAAGAAATAGACAAAACAACAGCATGAATTTTCAATGTATATTGAACTATCCCATATAAAATGGCAGTTTTAGTCAACTCAAAATCAGTCACATTCAAAAACATTGGACTTTTAAAAACTATCACTGAGAATATCATCATATCTAACTAATGTGATTACTAAGTTAACACATAAATAATGTTGAAGAGTTCAAATTTCATGAACAAATAATTGTATCATGACCAAATGAAAAGTAACTCATATTAGAGCATACCACAAATGTCTTTGTTATAGCAGAAGATGTTATCTGTCGGAGTCATGTGCATACACAATGAACTACTAAAAAATATATAATAAAAAAATCAGATTTTTTTTTTGGGGGGGGGGGGGGGGAGATATAAAAAGCGGAATTCCGCGAATTAGCGGAAAAATCACATCCCTGTCTTAATTTGTACTCACTTTCCCTTTAAAAAAAAAAAAAGAAGAAAAAAAAAGAAGAAAAAAAAGGACTTGATGATGGGCTTATTAATACATTATTTTAAACTGGCTAGCTAGCCTTCTTATGGTTCGAAGTCCGTACAAGTTACAAGAACAAGACTGCTCGACGATGACACAAGTTGACCGTGAACAGTTTGTACAGCCACACCTCGAAGTTACAGCAATGTTTTTCATTTGAAGTCAAGAAATATTATAGAGACTTGGAAATTCAGTATCATCCCATCTGGCTCTTGAGTCAGTCAAATGGAGGCAAAATGGAATTTGGTTAATAAAAATGGTTCACCACATGAATTTTTATCTGGCATCTTTTTTGTTATTGCTTGGCAGCGGCATTTTCCAGTGCAGCCGCGCTAAATGTGAAGTCGCTAGAGCAGTCGTACCTAGACAACACAAATCAGTGATTTAATGTCCTCGTGTGGTCTTAAATTTTTAATGAGGGGACGAGCACAACCCCGCTGAAGCCGCTTCAGAGGGCTCGTGCTAATGAAAAAGCTGTCAAGGTGGACGCGGGAATGAATAAAAAACAGGGAAGCTCGGCGCCGTTTTGTCTTTGATCTCGCGTCTGTCGGTGTTTAAAATTCAACGTACGCCATTTCTATAAGCACTATTTGTTCTACCTCCAAGAGATAAAAACTGTAAAGTTCCTAACGAAGCGTCATGAACTCAATTGGCGATGAAATGACCAGTGTTTAATAGTAATTTATGCCACATGATAAAAACAAGCTGTAAACCTGCTCTCGCACAAACCAAATAGTGTGAAAAATAATTATTCTGCATTTACAATGTATTAAGTATTCAATGTGCCGTTTGTAGTTTGTATTAGCGCTGTAGACTAGAGCTTCATTCAATCATAATGAGAGGTGCTTCTTATACGACCTTATTTAGATAAATGAGCGTGTAAATCAGAGAAGCATATGGAGAGAATTAAAGCTTAGAATTTTGAGTGTGGGACAAGCCCATAAAAGCAGGAAAGGTCACCCCAAAAGCAGGCGGCTAACAAATGACAGCTTACAGTTGTTGTACTAGTGTATGGGCGCGCACGTGTGTGTGCGTGTGTGTGTGTGTGCGAGACAGAGAGCCTTTCTCTAAAATGTTCTGACAGCTGTCCATGATGACGCGATGTTCCGCACATGACAGCTGAGGGGACTTAAGAAGCACAACTGGAACCATCAACATGGCTAACAAATCCACACACACACTGAATTGAGACAATGAACCTCATTGGGACGTCACAACATACAGTACACGATACACGCACGCAATATATTTTGCATGGAATAGTGCTGGTATTTGTCGCAAAGAGCGGCACAAACTAAGCCCAGTGCGAGGTGGAGTTTCCTGGCATTCATTCTCGATATTACATCATGAAAAAAACATGTCTTCAAATAGCCTGGGGGGAGTTTATTTACTCATCCATAGATAGAAAAAAATAGAAAACTATGTTAGCGGTATTACATGATTAGGGCTGGGTTTAAATTTAAAAAAATCGATATATCGATATTCTTCTTCATAGCCCAATATCGATTCATAAAATCATGAATCTATACTTTTTAATATGGCTGCCAAATCTGTTATTCAAAGTACCCCAAGAGGACCCCCAGTGTTCTTGCCACTTTATTTACATAGTGATGTGGTTGTAAATCAATTTCAATTATTATTTATTGTTTTGATCAAGTCATGTTCAATAAAAAAAAAAAACATGATTAAAGTGACTGCCTTGGATTTAATTTTAAAAGCAAAATTCATAAATATTGTTTTCATGCTAATGCGCCAACAAAGAGCAAGCAGTTTCTACTATTTGCAGCATTGATACTTTTAAGAATTATAAAAGCAAAATTGGTACTGCATGAAATATAATAACAATCAGTAAAAATCCTCCCAAAACACGATTTGATTCAAAATAGAACTGGCCCCGGGTGAGCATCAAATAGTGAGGGTTCAGTTGAGGGTGGTTGCATGCGAGCGATGGCCGCCATGTTTGACTACTCGTTTACGTAACGCCGCTCCCGAAAGCGCAGACGACAAGCGTCCGTGTGTCGTTAAGCTAATGAGCGCATTATGCAAAAGCAGCCGCGGGGTCCTGAACAGACGGTGCCACCCGATTTGAGAGAAGACAGCGGTGGTTTTTGCATCAGCTGGAAAATGTGGCTCCCGTCGTGCCTACACTCACTGGACACAACGTAGAAGTGCACCGACCGGCACAGCTAATTCAATTCAGTGCATGAGCTATACCCAACATTATTAGAAAACAATTACTTATTACTTACTAGTTTTAGCATTTAAAAGCTCTGAATTGGTTGTGATGTACAATTACGTCAATCTGATATTCCTGCTTGAGTCCAATTCGTTTTCAAGAATAAAATAAGGCTGAACGATTAAAAAAAATTAAATAAAAATCTAAAATTTGTAACATAAATAAATAAATAATACAATCTTAAATTTTGTTGTTTGACTTTGTCCTACAGTATTTGTTTAACTTTACAACAAAAAGAAGAAAAAAAAAACAGAACACCTGATTTTTGCCGATTTGAAAAAAAAAAGCTACGATCAGCCAGCTGAATAATCGGTCATGCCCTACCAAGGATCACCTTTATCTGGTTTCGGCGATGGGAATGCCAACACGACCAGCAACAATGACAGTTTTACAACTTTGCCGTAAGTTACGACGCCAACGCTGAACTGACCGTGACCGTGGCGGTCCTCTCGCTCAACTTCTTCGAGATGATCAGAATGCTCCCTCAACATCACCCCCCCTCCCCCCACCCCCTACCTGCTAGCCTTCCTTCCGTTTAAGCTGCTGCGACCCTGAGCTCTGCTATCACATCTCTACCAGCACCTACAAATCCCCCTCTTGTCTCTGCCCCTCTGGTGACAAGCCAAGGATGATATAGCGTCTCCTTTTAGCGAGGCGGAATGATACCCGAGCATTCCCATGGAGAGGTGATGTAACGCTATTGGGATGAGGAGTTGAAGCATGTGCCACATTTATGATAACATTCAAATGGAGAATTCTCAAACATACGGGGAGGTATAAAAAAAAACAAACAAGTAAACTTTAAGTAAATTTTTCTTCCAAGGTTTTTTTTTCCAGGTATTCTCAGCTTTATTTTTTCCCCACTGACGTTAACTTTTCGACCAATCACATCGAGCGTGGTGGGTTCAACGCAGATGAGAGGAGATGCTCTGCGGGGGATTATTTATGATCCAATCAGACCTTGGTAGGCTTCCATCCCAACTCCAAAGTAATCCATATATTAAAAGTAAGCCCGGCCAGGGATCATAAAAACAAAACGGTGCTCTCTGGCATCTTTGGTGACCTTCAACCTCTTCATTAGTGCTCCTGGCTTTCATAAGAACAGAAAACAGCTGGAGGGATCAGGAATCACAGTCACAATGCGTGGCTGTGTGTGTACACTAACAGCTGCACATAGCAAGTGGTGGAAATAGTGTCTGGTTACACACACTGAGTGCTTAATTAAAAACACAACACAGAAGAAAAAAAAAAAAGTGGGTTGGTCACAGGCTTCAAGTCAGATGACAAACCACTCAGATGCAGTGGCGTTCCAAACACGCAATAATGGGGATGAATTTGAGTATCCCCCCCCCATCCTTCTAATCCAAGTGAGCAAGGGCCCGATTCTCAAATGCGTCGACTGATTACCCTTAAAGATGATACTTGATTGGCATTAACTCGTTTCCTAATGCCATTTTTGTCATGTAGAGTTGTGCAGGTAAGAAAAGGCGACCGACAAAGGAAAATATTTGGATGCACTCAGGGGGGGAAAATAGAATGAATCCAAAATTCTGAACGCGTCTACATTGCTCAACTCTTTCAGCGCCATTGGCATGAAAACAAAACCGGTGACATGTAATATCATCAACTCCGTTTTTTTTTTTTATGTAAATGGACAGAGAAAAAAGGGGGAAAACATTAACTATGGCCAGCAGATGGCAGCAATGGGTCTCTTTTGGATTTTTTTTTTAAAATTTCATTTAATAATTTCAATTTAGAATCAAAGATCAAGTACACCGAACAAGTACCTTTCAAACAAACAAAAAACGCTAGAAGGTAACTAAAAATACATTTCAAATAAAATTATACAAATACGTTACACAACACAAGCGGAAATATTAGTCTGTTTTTTTCTTACAATATCTAATTGACAAAATATAAAGCCTGAGTTTGTTAATGAAAGCCAAAAAAGATGGCTTAATTCCCATAAATTTACACTTATGTATTTAAAATATTGCCAAAATAATAATAATTAAAAAAACATTATATATATATATATTTAATGATTACAAGCAGCTTGTGATTGATCAAAGTGATCTACTACAAAGTGTCACTAAAGAGAGAAAAGATCAATTTAAAAGTAGGAGCGATGATATAATTTACATATGTGTGCACAGACACACACTATTAAATATTACTACCACTAAAGTGAGAAAATAGTTTGTAAAGTTTGTCAAATGTAAAATTGTTACAAAAAAAACAAAAAAAACTGTACATTATTTTGCCATTGTTGTTGCTGGTATCTTATAGAAGAAAATGACTGTTCGACTGTCTGAGCGAAAAAATTATTAGCATTAAATTCATTGTTGTGCATGAAATATATCTTTTCACATAAAGCTTGTTTTCTTTTGGTTCAAAAAGGTCCTTTGGGTGAAACCAAACCCACTCATGTTCTACTGCTGATTACTCCAAATGGAATTCAATAGAAACAAACTTTTTAGTATGTGCTCAAAGAAGAGAGTCTAAAGTCTTTGATTTAGTAGTTTTTTTTGTTTGTTTTTTTGTTTAGTCAGAAAATAAAACTTTTCTGTGACCCTTTACAAGATCGGTTAGAATATGCTAAGTTAGCTGGCAATCAATAGGTTCTCTCTTTTAAAATGGCTTTCATTGAGCAAAAAAAAAAAAATTAACAAAATAAAATAACTGACCCTGGGGGGCCATTTTGTGTCCCCCAACCCTAAGTTTGGGAACCTCTTAACAAGCACACATCACTGTCCACTATCATTTAGTGTTTATTTAACGGCGTACTAGTTTTGTCTAGTTCATTTTTTTTTCAAAACCACAAACAATTAGGGGCGATAGTCCAAAACATGCTCAAGTCAATATTCAGTTAGCCAAACAGCGACTCGGACTCACCTCAAACAAGACGTCTTGACGCTCCGGACAACACTACATTTCCACAAGACTGCCCACGACAGCTCGTCGTATCCGAGTGGAACTTTCGTGGCAACCACACGATAAAATTCCTCTTTTCTTGTCTTTTCCTTTGAGCGAGTTCTGTTGGCTTGGTCTGCCCGACGAAAGTAAGTGTCTCTACCGCCGGAGGTTCTTCTCCAGCTCGAGGGCAGCTGGCGAAAAGGTCCACCAAAAGAGCTCAGGCTGAGGCTGCTCGGCGTGCGCACCCGGAGAGCCCGCTCACAGGATAAGGGGGGCGGGGTTCACGCAGTTAAAGCTCATTTGAGCGTAATCACCGGAACTCCGCCAAGGGGCGCTGCCACAAAATTACTCAACTTTGCTTCTTCACGTGACGTCCATGCACGTATCAGTACGTACTCTCTTGACTGTGCCTTCGGAATCTCCCCCCCCCCCCCCCCGCCGCCCCCACTACTGTTTGACATTTCTAGCACACTACTAGAGCAAATTTGGCATGGAAAAACATCTAGTGGGTTTCTTTTTTCTTTCTTTCTTAGTATTGTTCATTCGGTAATCTTACCGATTCGACATGTCGTCATCATTGCTCTCTCTTTGTTTTGTATGTGTATATGCGAGTGTGTGTGCATATGTGTGTGTGAATGTGTGCTCATTAATTCACCTAAAACCTATTAAAAATCCCATACCGTTCACCTAAACCGAATACTTCAGAATCCAGCGAGAGTCGTGAGGTTGCCAGGAGACCTGAGGAAGGATCAAAGGAAAGAAAGAAAGAGACCTAGTGGGCTTCTTGATGCTACAAGTAGGGACAGAAGGCTACTAGTGCATGACACATGCCTACTCATGCCTAGTATATTATAATTATTATTATTATTTTTTAAATCGCATCAGGAGATTAATTTTTTAATCATAATTAATCGCTTGACTTCAATAGCTAACTCACGATTAATCACAAATGTTATATCTGTTCTAAATGTACAATAAATAAAAAAACTAGGTTTTCATACTCTTGTTAACAAAAAGTGGGGAAAAAATGTGGAACTAATAGAAATAATTCAAATGAATTTTTGACGTTTATAGCCGTCAATGGCAGTGAATGAGTTAATAATCAGCCAGGCCTAAAATGAACTGCACAATAAGTAAGGTAGTTTATTGATCTCATTTGATCACAGCATCACCTTGACCGCTTTGATGTTCAGGATGGTGAACTCTCAGTGACCCCGCCACCACCTCCGTGAAACATTTTCATTTCCCGCGTGACGGCCAAGGACGTGACTGACTGACTGACTGACTGACGTCTCCCCTGCGCTTTCATCCGACGCCTTCAAGTCTCGTCCGTTTGATCCTTTGCAGTGCGTCAGTCCGTCAGTTGCGCCTGCTTCCTCCGTGCCGTTCTCCTTTAAATGTTCTCCACGCTTGATTTCAAGCCCGGCAAGGCTAATATGATTTCCAGCTGAAATGAGCAACGTGCAAATGTACCGCATCCCCACCGGGCCGCCTTCTTAAAGTCGACTCCATCATGTCGCGGAGGGCGTTGAATTTTCTCCCCGTCGCGAGCTGGAGATGATTAAAAAGGGTCTGAGAAAAAAATAGATTCTTTAGCATCTCAAAAATCCACCTCGATCATTTTGTTATCAAGCATTATTTTTGAGTACAAAGGTTTCAAAGTGCATCACCGCTGATGTGCACTGCTTACACTAACAACAGGGCTGCAAACAGAGAAGTGCTATATAAAAAGCACATTCAGTTGGTCACGGATACAGTGACTTTTCCGAATTATTATTTTTGACTGATTTTACGATGTTTACGATGAACTAGTTCGACATAATATACTAAGACTGGTGAGTGACGAAATATATTTATTTTCCAAAATGAAGCACTTAGTGGAGTACATTATCTGTAATTAAGAAAAAAAATAGTTATATTTCTGGAGATGAAATCTTGCTCGTTTAGTACCTGGAAAAATAAAGCTAATCCCGAAAGGGAGAATTTTTTTTTTGATTTTTTTTCTTATTAAATAATTACACTATTTTTTTCTATAAGCGAAGGGGGGAAATTATTTACTGTATATAAGGAGATCAGATTTTATTGTAATGATATAGGCCCAGTCATTAGTTACAAAAAAAATGATTATTCATAATTTACACAAAAGAATGACCAAAAAAAATACGTGTAAAATTATGAGTGGTAATTTATGCAATTTAAGTTGTCAGCAGTCATATTATTATAAGAAAAAAAGTGCTTTAACAACTTTACATTTAAAATAATATTCACAATATTATGAGAGCAAAGTCAATCATACGGTAATAACAAAAACAAGTTCATTTTATCAAATAGAAAGTAACAATGAGAATAAAAATTGTAACCTTACAACACTAGGAAAAAATAAAGTACATAAAAAAATAAAAAAAAGAATAAAAAGTCAATAAATGTCATAAGACTACAAAAAAAGTCATAATTTTAAGAGAAAAAAATATTACACGACAAAAGTTGTGTTGCTTTAGAAATTTTTTTTGCTAATGAATGAAAATAAATTTGCATTTCTAATCTTGTGAGTATGCAGTCGCAATAGTACAATAAAAAGTTACCACCAAATGCTCGTTTTACGAAACAGAAATTCCAATTTCATGTGAATAAAGTCACAAATTTACCAGAATAAAGTTGGAATCAAAATTAGGACTATACCATTAAGATTTAGTCAAATTCAAGCAAAAATTGATATTTATTTATTTAAAGACAACTTATGACATGTCTTCCTTCTTCAAAACAATTAGTATCCATTTAAGCTTAACTTCTTATTGGGACTTTAATGGCACATACAGCATCAACCCATTGCAGCATGAAAAGCTTCTTTAAAAGGAATTGCTGGCACTCCGAAAGAATACGCTCAGCTTTTGTCCCCGATCCTCTTTGGTGCGAAGGCCAAAGAAGCGGATCATATGACTCACTCATGCGTTGTCGCGCCCACCTCCAGGGTCTTCAGCCCCCCGTCAGACACCTGACCCAAGCCCGACCTCCTGCCTCGGCGTGATTCATAAATACCAAACAAACAAGCACGTCAAGCCAAGTGGATGACTACCGGTACTTGAATTTAAACACCAACAACCCTCCAACGCCTCGTGATGAAGCAGTGATTGCTTCTGGCTTCTCAGTAAAGAAACATGGTGGGCAGTGATGAATGGGCCCTTGCAATGCCACGGATGACTCCATGTGAGTACACAGAGTTTGAAGGAAATAGTGGAGCGCAGTTATACTCATCAAACTTCACTGGCTTTAAAAATCTGAAATAGCAGATTTCCTATTACTTTTCGGGCATCGTGTCTTGAGACTTTTTTGGAGATATACTCATAATGGACGTGTCTACCAAATTTCGCAATGCTAAATGAACCAGGCTCTGGGGGCTGAATTTTCAAATAATTGCCAGGCAATGCAACACAGTTTCGGAAATGACCAAACTGACCGTTCACTGGCTGGTTCGAACCAAAATTGCAGACTTCCTGTTACTTTTCGAGCATCGTTTCTTGAGACTTTTTTGTAGATATACTCATAAGGGACGTGGCTACCAAATTTCATAATGCTAAATGAAACAGGCTCTGGGGGCTGAATTTTCAAATACTAATTTCCAACGAATTTTCGTCAATTTGGGAAATGACCCAATCGAGGCTACAATGGCGGCTTCAAACCAAATTTGCAAATTTCCTCTTTTTCTTCGGGCATAATTTTTTGAGGCTTTTTTGTAAGTCTACTCAGGATTGACATTTCTACCAAATTTCACGTTGCTAAATAAAACAGGCTCTGAATTTTCAAATAATTGCCAGGCAATGCAACACAGTTTCGGAAATGACCAAATTGACTGTACACTGGCTGGTTCGAACCAAAATTGCAGACTTCCTGTTACTTTTCGAGCATCGTTTCTTGAGACTTTTTTGTAGATATACTCATAATAGACATGTCTCCCAAATTTCACAATGCTAAATGAAACAGGCTTCAGGGGCTGAATTTTCAATTACTAATTTCCAACGAATTTTAGTCAATTTGGGAAATGACCCAATCGAGGCTACAATGGCGGCTTCAAACCAAATTTGCAAACTTCCTCTTTTTCTTTGGACATCATTTTTTTAGGCTTTTTTTTTGTAGGTCTACTTATGATAGACATGTCTACCAAATTTCAATCTGCTAAATAAAATAGGCTTTGGGGGTGAATTTTCAAATAATTGCCAGACGATGCAACAGTTTCGAAAATGATCAAACTGGCTGGTTCGAACCAAAATTGCAGATTTCCTGTTACTTTTCGAGCATCGTTTCTTGAGACTTTTTTGTAGATATACTCATAATGGACGTGTCTACCAAATTTCACAATGCTAAATGAAACAGGCTTCAGGGGCTGAATTTTCAATTACTAATTTCCAACAAATTTTAGTCAATTTGGGAAATGACCCAATCGAGGTTACAATGGCGGCTTCAAACCAAATTCGCAAACTTCCTCTTTTTCTTTGGGCATAATTTTTTGAGGCTTTTTTGTAAGTCTACTCATGATTGACATTTCTACCAAATTTCAAGTTGCTAAATAAAACAGGCTCTGGGTGCTGAATTTTCAAATAATTGCCAGGCAATGCAACACAGTTTCGGAAGTAACCAAATTGACTGTACACTGGCTGGTTCGAACCAAAATTGCAGACTTCCTGTTACTTTTCGAGCATCGTTTCTTGAGACTTTTTTGTAGATATACTCATAATGGACGTGTCTACCAAATTTCACAATGCTAAATGAAACAGGCTTCAGGGGCTGAATTTTCAATTACTAATTTCCAACAAATTTTAGTCAATTTGGGAAATGACCCAATCGAGGTTACAATGGCGGCTTCAAACCAAATTCGCAAACTTCCTCTTTTTCTTTGGGCATAATTTTTTGAGGCTTTTTTGTAAGTCTACTCATGATTGACATTTCTACCAAATTTCAAGTTGCTAAATAAAACAGGCTCTGGGTGCTGAATTTTCAAATAATTGCCAGGCAATGCAACACAGTTTCGGAAATGACCAAATTGACTGTACACTGGCTGGTTCGAACCAAAATTGCAGACTTCCTGTTACTTTTCGAGCATCGTTTCTTGAGACTTTTTTGTAGCTATACTCATAATGGACGTGTCTACCAAATTTCACAATGCTAAATGAAACAGGCTTCAGGGGCTGAATTTTCAATTACTAATTTCCAACAAATTTTAGTCAATTTGGGAAATGACCCAATCGAGGCTACAATGGCGGCTTCAAACCAAATTCGCAAACTTCCTCTTTTTCTTTGGGCATCATTTTTTGAGGCTTTTTTGTAAGTCTACTCATGATTGACATTTCTACCAAATTTCACGTTGCTAAATAAAACAGGCTCTGAGGGGCTGAATTTTCAAATAATTGCCAGGCAATGCAACACAGTTTCGGAAGTGACCAAATTGACTGGTTCGAACCAAAATTGCAGACTTCCTGTTGCTTTTCGAGCATCGTTTGATGAGACTTTTTTGTAGATACACTCATGATAGACATGTCTACCAAATTTCACAATGGTAAAGGAAACAGGCTTCAGGGGCTGAATTTTTAAATCATTCCAAAGGATTTTATCTTGTCAATTTTGGAAATGACCAAATTGACTCTAAACTCAAACCGAAAATTGCCAACTTCCTGTTTCTCTTCTGACTTTTTTGTAGGTCTACTCAACCAAATTTCAAGTTGCCAAGTGAAACAGGCTTTGGAGGTTGAATTTTCAAATACCACAACTAAATGCACGTACCTGCCACATTTGTTGGTGAGTCTGGAAAAGCTCTCAAACTGCACAGTGAAGCCATTGTTTTGTCCCTTTTAAAACAACAACAACAACAACAACAACAAACGCATCAGTTAGAGACGCACATAGTCGTGGGGAGTTAATTTGCATATTTCCATAATGGTCCGATGGGGAGGGTGCAGTGTAGCATGAAAGGCTCCTTTCCCTTTCAGATGGCAGCTCATCCAATATTGAGTGGGTTGTGTACTAGCGAAGCTTCTCATCTCGTCACTGTCAAGGTTGATCTACCTGACGGCTCACTTTCTCCAACATAAGAGGGAATGATTATTTCATATCTGCTCATTAGGAGTAGAGGGGGGGGGGGGGGTTTATAATATATTCAGTCACCAGCCACTACTTTGATGCTCCCCTTTATTCGCCATCCAGATGCTCTTAATGCATTTTAATAAGTGGCCAACTGTTCAACTGCGCTATGCCCTGCATATGACCTCCAGAGAGTTGATGACAGTAGTACACGATGAATTAAACTTAATGACCCTATTGGCATACAGTAGGACAGCAAACAATGCAAGTCTTGTTTTAAAAAAAATAAAAATCTCAGAAACTGAAGTTTAATTAGATTTTTTTTATTTTAGAAAAAGCAGTAAGCAGTCTTAAATAAACACAAACATATAAATTATTATTGCCATGGTTAAGTATAAAATAAAAAGTAATTAATAATCAATTAAATAAATGTATTGTAGATGGTGGACTCTAAGCTTATGATATAAAAAATATAAAATGCAAAAAAAATTATATAAAAATAAAATATACAAACTATATAAATATATAAAAATATATATTTTCTTAAATTAGTCATGATTTTAAGAAGTAAAAAAAACAAGCACAATTTTTTTTGATTAAAACCCTGATATTTTAAGAATTAAAGAACAGTTACGAGTTAAAATAAATACTATTAGATAAATGCAAATCTCATTATTTTACCATAACAAATTTGTAATTTTACAAGTCACACTATTATAATATTTAAGACGGAATTTATATTAATAAATACTTTTAATAATCATATATTTTTTTTTTTTTTACGCGCGTAATTTTACGAGAAGTAACTTGTTTCCCCCCCTTACAATTATTATAAGAAAAAAGTGATCTTTAAAGGAAACAATTGTAATGTTAAAAGATTGAAGTCCGATTTTCTTCAAGAATAAAGTCTCAGGAGCCGCTTCAATTGGTCAGGAGTCGGCTGCATTCCATCCCACAACTGCGCAAATGCCCCCTTACGGCCAATTCTACCTGTGCAAACTCTAGGAAAATACCAAAAGAAAGAAAACTCCTGCGCTAGACTTTCGGTGGGTATCTAACTAGAGCCCTTAATTAATTAATGCCTTTATTTCAGCCAGCAACACAATTCCCACCGACTTTGTGTTCTTTCTCCTTACAAGTCGGGGTCATTCCAGGCTGCTATAAAAAATATTGGCGCCCTGAGAAATTATTTAAAGCGAGCGTGAGTGTGTGGCATTAATCTGAATTACATAAGAGATCTGCCACAAAGGAAGGGGTACTATGAGAATAAAGCACCATTACTGACAGCGTATTTCCTCAAATAGCGACCTCTACTGAAATAGACGCCATGTCCTCTTGAATAAATAAACATTACACCACAAATAGAACCACTTTGATGACATGACGAATTTACTCATGTGCAATCAATCTTTGCCAGTAAAATGAATTGAAATGCTGCAGAAAATAATTGACACTTCACAAAATGGGGTTTGTAATGACATATAAATACCACAAGATGGCAGCAAAGTACTTTAAATAGAGAGGATCCTGAAGCACCAACACCATACATAGCATGTACATACACAATCATGAATTTATGATATATATATATATATATATATATATATATATATATATATATATATATATATATATTTTTTTTTTAAACAGCACAAAGTGACATCACGCATTGGCAAACAAATATGCCTAGTGATAGTTACTCACATTCAATAAACGACAACTGTGGCTCTCCTTGCCTACATGCGAGGGCATCACAGGACCTTAATGGCTCCGTTTTTTTCTCCATTTGTTATTATTTAGTGCAGGGCGAACGTGCACATGCATGCATGTGCGCGTATAAGTGGGTCAAACCAGCGTGTCCACTGCGAGGTAAACACTCAGAGATGAGCTTTAATCCATTGGATTGCAGCTGCCTCCGGTAACTCAATTATGCACACATCAGTTTCACTATACACACACACACACACACAAAGTGATTCGGGCCAAAATTGCACTGCGAGATTAGTCGCTTATCCAAACTGCCAGACAATGAAGGAATTCAGTCGGACCTTTATGTGCGTGGATACGTGACCTTCTGTCACAGTAACTGCAGATCTTCTTTTATTATTTGCAATCACCTGGTTGTCGCTTCAATCATATTTACACTGAACAGCCATGACTAAGATACACTTAATGATAGTTCTATGGTTATCATATTTTTTTGCCTTGAACCCTGAATCATCATTATTATTAGTATTAGTATTAAAGAAGCTTAAATACATAAGATGATTCTTTAATAATAATTAAAAAAAATATTTCTCTTTAAGCTAGTGTGAGTTCTTCCATCCAATGAATAAAGGAAAAAGAATATTGAAAAAGAACAAAATTATTGAAAACTTAACCACACACACAAGTCAAGTAATGTCCTGTGCAATTTGGATTGCAATTAAATAAATACATTTCAAGTAAATGTTGGATTTTATAAATAAATAAATAAAATAAAAACTGTTTAAATTGAATTTAAAGGTACATATACAAACAAATAAAAAATCCACACGTCATCATGTGTCTGTTTTCTAAGGGAAAAGTGAATTTGACCCATTCTAAAGGTGTGACATTTTTTTCCTTCATCTCGTCAGGTCAGGTAAAAAACAAAAATTTCAACTTGTTAAAAGAAAAGTGCCAGCAAACATTCAACAAGAGGGTTGTACTTGGAAATTTTAAACGTGGCTTTTTTTTGTGGTGTTGATTTTTGACATTTTTTTTACATGCCTGAGGCTGTTGCAAAAAAAAAAAAAAAGTGTTCTCTCCTGTGTGACGTTGAGTTGAGTAATACCAATAAATGAGCCTTTGGCGACCTTTAGTGGATGGAAGAAGAAGTGCACCCACTGAATTTAAATGACCGCTAGATGTCGCTCTATGAGCCTAAAACAAGTCATACTGTCTAAAACAGTGCAACACACACACCGACTATTAGGTTGTTATTGCTTGATTCCAAAATGGAATCAATAAACATTTTCCCTAATAAATCTCCACACAACATCTCATAATGACAAAATTTAAATTATTTTGAGTTGAGGAAATGTTTGCAATTTTGTAAAAAAAAAAAGAAGAAATCACATGCACATACAGTAAATCATCGCAGAATAAAATCTAAATTAAAAGTGGAATAATCTAGTGATTGTCCAATCCATTTATCTGATTAAACAGTTGTGTTCTTCTTTAATTTAAATTTAATTTAATTTAATTTAATTTAATATAATGGTAAAAAAATATATATACAAGTAAAATGACTATCTTCGTATACTGTATGTATGCATTTAACATGGTTGTGTTTTATTAAATAATTGATTAATTAATACTAATTGGGTTCAGTTTATGTGAAAATGAGAAATAAATTATTACAAAGAAGAATATTTTACATAATTTAACCACACTTTAACGTCACAAATGGCCAATGACCACAAAATTTAATTTGTCCTAAACGGTGTTTTTTTTTTAAACAACAACAGAAATCAACCATCAGGCACACGGCTAATTGTGTGTTTTTCCACACCCTTTCTGAAACTTATCCTGATAAAAGAGAAAACAAAAATCAATTTCTTAACCTTCATCTGCCACTCATCTCCCCCAGGATCTTATTTTACGAAGCGTTCCGTTTTTGATCCCATCGCTTCTCTCCAAAATGCTAATTTGGTGCAGAAAACTGGAGATATTTTTACCTTAAAAGCATCCAAAATTGACATGCTGTTTCTTTGAAACAGAAAACTGCTGTCAAAATGAAGCGTTATGGCGAAAAAACAAACTCAAACTCATAGTGCCGGTGGAGAAAAAACAAAACAAGTGAGAACCGGCACTTCCTGCTGGCCCTGTTTAGGAGGAGACGCTTTGACGTAAATGACACGGCATGTTTTGCTGTTGGCGAACTCATGACTACAACAACATCATGTCATGTGACATTAATTAACACTGATTAATCTGTTTCGGCCTCCCACCAAAAATAGTGTTAACAAAAAAAAAGCACTGTAATATTGTACTTTCTAAAAACATGCAGTAACAACATGTTTAAACAGAAAATAAATTAATTTTTGTTGTTGTTGCTACAATTTAATAGACATTGTGCTGATCCTTATGGGGGCAGTATCACACAAATACACAGGAATGAGATGGTCATAATTGCTCAGTAAACTCCAGTAATAATAGTGGAGCTTTACAGAGGATAAAGAATTCGCGACTGTGGGTTTTGTTGTATTATCTATCTACATGTCTCATTCATTTCTGCACTTTATTTAAAAAATATTGACATTTATTTTTAAAATTATGTAGTTATCCTACTCTTGCACATTTTATGATCTTAATTTTTGTTAATTATTTTACAAACTTTTTTTTCCAACAAAAGGGACACTTTATTTGTTATTAATTTTTTTACTTACTTTCACATTGTCGGTCAAAACTTCTTTTTTTTTTGGGGGGGGGGGAGGGGGTCTTATTTCTGTGGAAGTTGACACACGCTAACAGTGGGGAAACATTTTAAAATCTTATTTGGTATCAGAAGGAATAAAGCATGCACAAAAAAACATGCAGGTACCGGTAACTTGTTAAAAAAAAAAAAAAAAAAAAAAAGAAGAAGGGTATTTGATTTTTCTGTAATTGAAGGCCCAGCAAACTTCTTTTCTTTTTAGTCATTTTTTACAGAGCAGCATAAAGTTTTTATTTATTCCCAAGGGGAAGCATGTCAGCTGCTTCCTTATGCAAATGAAGACAAATCCATCAAAATAGAAAATGAAAAACTGAATTTGATTTAAGGTAATACCGCCCAGCCCTAGTAGAAAGCAGAACTTTGGAAACGACCAACCAACAACAAAAGATTGCACAAGAAAAAAAAGTAAAAGAAGGAAAAGACAAGCAATGAGGAAAAGACGGTAAGTAGAAAGTTTATTTAAAGTGAAACGCGGAAGCCGAACTGCGTTCCGTCATTTTTGCCGTGAGTGAAGGACACAAAAGAGTAACAGGAGTGGAGGAACATGCGAAAGGAAAAACAACACGTGGCAATAACAATCACAAAATGAAAGCTCAGTGTGTAGAGTGCAGACAATAGACGGATTAGTGACTTTATGTAATAAAGTGTGTGCTTTGCATGCCGCTCTGCTTGTCACGTCAATTTTACAACCATTTACAACATTACACTTTTCGGTTGCAAATTTTGTCTTTGGAGGTGGCATCCGAGCTGTAAATATACAAATGACATAATCATGTCATTTTCAGCTTATTGTTACAAAATCAATTTAAAAAAACAAACAAATATTAATAGTTGACTACACTTTTTGGCTAGTGAGTTTGTATGTGAACCCTAATACATCAAAGTTTCAAATGTTGTGCAATAATTCATAAGATCAATTAAAAAAAAAAAAAAGGAAAAAGAAAAATGGAATTACCTCGAACGCAACACTGACATTGCCTCACTGTCCCGAATCTGTGCTGTCCTTTGTGTTGCGTCTGTGGACGGTTGTCTTCATAAATCCGAAAAGGTCTGACTTGATGGAATCCAAGTCCTTTAGAGCCTTTAAAAAGAATACTGACAGATTCATAAAGGCTTTAAATAAACATAAGAACACATTTTTTTCCTCTCGGTTTGTTTTGCAATCATTACATTATATCAAGTCATTTATTTTATATGTTTTTAATTATTTTAATCTTATTAAAAAAAAAAGTGTCCTGTACACCAAATGCAATGTTATTAGTAGGAGATTCAGTCAGAAGTTTGACATTTGAAAAGCCTTCAAGAAATTAGTATCCAATTATTTCAAATAGAATCTACATGCATTTGTGGGTCAAATATGATTCTATTAGAACAAAACTTTTTGGGAACGCCATGCGAGGCGTCAGACAGAGAGAAGTGGCCACACAGTTCATAGTGTCATTAGCAGAGATACTGGAGGAGTCACTGAAAGGCATAGAAGTGGTTGTGTAAAGCGTAAAGCACATTTTAGGGTTCATCGGCAAATTTCCCACAAAAGCCCAACTATTTTTCAACTTTCAGCTTGTCCCACCAGTGAACTCGAGTTGACTAGAGTCATCTCCATGAAAGGAAGGTCAGCAGCATGTCCCACTCCTCCTACAAGTGCCCTATTTTTTTTTTGTCAAAAAAATGGGGACACATTTTAAAAATGCATAGGTCCATCTTTGCACCCAGTTGGTGCAAACAAACTTTGGCTAGCTGCCATTTGGATTTGAGTCCAGCCAAATATGGAAGTCTCCACACACTTATTTATATTCGCCATAGGGTGCAGGTGTCCCTCAGGGCACAAATTCACGCCTTCACTCTCATTCCCTCCCATCCCCTCAAAATTCAGCAAAGCAAATCTTTGTCCCCGGGCTACACGGAGCTCTCGTCCGGCCTGGGCATCAGCTGAGTGCATTTGCGCTTCTCCAAGATCCTGTTGAGCTCGTCGGTGAAGGTGGAGCAGGGCGGCGCGGCGCTCTCCGCGTCGCTTTGGGTGAGCAGTACGTAGCTGTTGCCGTTCATCCGTCGCAGGACGCTGGGCAGGGTGGCCGAAAAGCCGTTGGGGAAGTTGTACTCCGGCCTGGTGGGTAGGGGAGGGGCCGGCGGCGGCGGGTTGGGCGACGTGTAAGCCTCGCCTGGGACGATTTGCAGAAAGCCTCCGTCGCGGATGTCGCTGTTCGAGATGCCGTTGTGGACGCCGTGTCCGTTACTTGAGATGGTCTTTAGCTCCAAGTGGGCGGAGTTTCGCTTCTGCTTCCTGTGGGGTCTCTTGCCGCCCGGGTAGGTGGCGGCCGCTGTTGATAGTGAGTACTTCCCTCGGGTGCCCAACCGCAGGCAGAAGCCCAGGTAGAACAGCACCACTGAGAGAACCACACACAGGCTTCCTAGGATGGTGATGAGGGACAGATAAAGGGCTTCCATGTTTTTGGCGGACAGCAACTCTGAGCGCGGCATCTGAGGTGCCGGCGCCGGTGCCCCCTCGGAGGGAGTGGGCGACGGCGAGACAGTGAAGCGGCGGCGAGGGTCTTCCGTGGGCGGGAGGGACGGCTGGGGAGCGACTGAGACGTTGTAGGTAACCACCGCGACCTGGATGTGGTTCTCCACGGCGTAACAGGTGTAAAGGCCGCTCTGGTCCAGGCGGGCCCGGATGATGAGCAGGCCGTCGGTGCCGGTGCGGAAGCCCGAGCTGAGACCGTAGCCGTGCAGCTCCTGGCCATCTAGCGTCCACAGCGGCGTGGCCAGGTTGGAGCTGAGCTCGCACTGCAGGAGCACATCGTCGCCCACTCGTACGGAGCGGCTGCTTGTGGACACGTCTGGAAGAGGGAGAAAAGTCACATTTTAGACCATGTAGTTTGGTTTTCATTAGTAGTTAGTTTTTATTTAATTTTGACTTAAGTTTTTTTTTGTTACATTTACAGTGTAATGAGTTTTTAGAACAGGTTAAATATTTAGAAAGTGCTTCATTAAAAAAAAATAAAAAAAATTTTTTTAGCATACTAAACTATAATCCCTGAACGACGGTTCAACCTTCTTACCTCTGTACAGCTGTACAGTAATATGAAAGTACATTTAAAATAAACACAAAGTATGTAAGACTCGATATATGTATACTAAAATTAGCATTTTGCGCCTCACCAAAACAAATTGAGCAAAACAGAGAATCAACCACCGAGATGGTCTTAAAAAGCTTCACTGGTCTGGAATCATGACGCAACCCCTAACCCTACTTATGCAGCTAGCTAGGAACGAGCAAGCTACTAGTGCGGCTAAACACGTAGCGGAGTCGTGCCTAAGCCTGTCATGACTGCCTTCGTGGCGGCGAGTAAGTTAAATTTCTGCCAAGTATAATTCTCATAAAAGGAATGACAAGGTAAGACACCATGCTAATTGCTAAGCTAACCACGCCATGCTAATTGCTAATCTAACTATGACAAAGAAAGAAACCATGCTAATTGCCATGCTAACCTAAAAATTATATATGTAACAGTTTAACACGGGAATAAAGTGATTGGGTAATTGAGTACACTTTTCACAGACGTCTGGCTGGAACTGTTAAAACCGAGAACATTCACACATTGAAGAGCAAAATAGAAGGCAAATTAATAAGTGTCTGGACTTTGGAGAGAAAATCATACATGCTAACTAGAACAGTAAACCGGAAATGTAAGTTCCTTTACGGCGTACGTCAGCCGGCTGATAAGCTTAAAAGTACATTACAATATAGTAAAAAATATTTATAATAGCAGAAATGTTATTTGGTTGTTTTTACAATAGAGTCCTGAGTAATGATTCTGTGGTCTGAAAAGACCAAACATCCGACTGAGAAATACTAAGCACTTTCATTTTGATTTAATTTCATTAACCAGAATGATAGTTTCAGTTATTTAGTTAGTTTTCGTTAACAATAACAAACACCAACAACTTTGATTCATACATAGCTTCACAATTCAATCTGACAATACATGAACTCCTGCACTCTTGGGTCATGTTTTTTTTTTTTTTTTTTTTTTTACCAAGAGGTAGGACAAGATGCCATTTAAAAATATCAGTGTAGACAATGTCCTCTGTGTCCTATTTCATAAAACAGTTCCTTGACATCTAACGCATGTTATATATCAAAGGCTTGTCCAAAGTTTTAAATTTGTATTACTTTCAGCCATCTTATCACCTAGCACAGCCCCAAACAAGGAGCTGCCACATTTGATCAGATTGAAACTGCGAGGGAGAAGGCAGCATTCGCCTGCCATGAATATCAAGCAGATCTCTCTCAGAATGGGATTAAAAGAACAGAGGAGCGAGCGTGTGCATAATCAACTTTCAAAAGGGGTCTCCACGCCCAACTAGGCATCTTTCTTTTTTGTCTGACTTTTTAATTTCACTTTCATCACTGGTATTCATTTACGTACCGGCTTGAGTGTTGTCACACCCTCTGCTCCCTTGCTGGATGTCCTGAATTAACGTGTATCTGCGGGGCAAAGGTGCGAAAGCAACACATGAGCGCAAAGCATAAACATGTTTGATGTTCCTCGATTCAATATGAACATTGTGTGCGGTTTTGTATTTGGGATACAGTCAAAATGTGTTCATGTGTACAAATAGAAATAAAGATGGTTTGTTTGAGTTAAAATATTGAACTTCTGAATTCAGGTGTTTATATAACATAGGTTCCTGATTGTGTACATGCTAGCAGCTAGCATGGAGTTAGTGCTTATTACATTTTCAACATTCTAAAACTACACTCTAAAAAGAGAATTGTTGAACCAATTTAAGATTACAAATTGAATTGTTGACCAACTTTAAAAAATCGCTTCAATTGGTAACACACAAATTAAGTTAATCCAAAGTGAATATATTAAGTTTAATGAACTCATAATTAATTAAATGTATTATATTCACTCTGGATTAACTTAATTCAATCGTACTTAATTGGTACTTAATTGTGCGTTACCAATTGAAGCAATTTTTTTTGGCCAACAATTCAATTTGTAATTTAAAATTGGTTCAACAATTCTCTTTTTAAAGTGTACTGAATGCAGAAAATGAAATTTAAAATCGCTACTGCTACTACCTGTGACTGAAAAATGAAACTGCATTTTCCCTTCATATAACACAACGCGCACATGACGTCACATTCGCGGACAGAGGGTGGGAAATTCCAACTCGAATCCTGTCTGAAAACTATTGGCCAGAGGCTTGCAGGACTTCCCATTATGAACAGCTAATGTGTTCATCTGCTAAAAATGTCATGTCATAAAGAAAAAGGCTATTGTGTTTTGGGTAAAATTGTGCAGCTTTAATAACCAACGTTTATGTGGCAAAAGTTAACCATTTCAAACCATAGCGTGGTGAGCAAAAGTGTACCAACTTGTTGGAAAGGTGGCTTGGAGTGCACAGCTGCACACTGTGTTTACTTTCAGCTCATGCTTGTTTCTGCCAATAGAGCGATTGCGTAATACTTCTTGGAAAGGACACTGTGACAGGGCACAGCGTTGTTTGAGGTTCGTCAAAAGGCGGTCGGCAGCTTTTTGATCGCCCGATAGCAGGCACACGAAAGCGTACGCGCACAGTCGCCTATCCACGTATGTTTATTGTGTTCCTATTCTCGTTAAATGCTAGACGGATGCGCCCTCACTCTGGCTAAAATGGAAGGTGGCCCTTTTTTGTGAAATGCTCCTCGTTCGCTCACAGACTCGGTGACAGAAAGAAAACGCACTTGTCTGTGTACACCACGACGTCCACGCACTGGTGTCCGCTCCAGGCGCAGTGAGGGTCCCTGGCGAAGATGCAGTCGTAGCAGGAAGCGTACCTACGGCAGTTGAACATGGGCAGCTGCGCCACGCCCGACGGAGAGCCCACGTACACGCTCACCTGTTGCACACACGAGAAATAATAAGCGCTGTGACAAGCATTGGAACGTGTATGTGCAGATCAGACACACTACATGTGTAAGCGAGATGAGCACGCGGTCCACAGGCTGCGGTTCCTCAAAGAGCTGCAGCTCCTCGATGATGTGCAGCTGACCCTCCACGTGGACGGCCTTGTGCAACCAGCCTTCATCTGCGCAGAACAGAGTGAAGTAAAAAATCCTGAATAAATTTTAGTCACTGTATTTTTACTGTGTATGACAGAATTTGACTATCCCATGAAAAAACTATTAGTATATCGAAGAAGTAAATTTTGCAAGGAGATATTTTGACAAAATTTTAAAAGTCTATTTAAAAATTAAAAAATTAAGTTCCATGAAATATTAATAAATATTTTTCACTAAGAAATTGTAAATACATTTTGCAGGAGAGATTTTGGCTAAATTTGACAAATTTATAAAAATAAAAAAAAAGTCCCATGAAAAAAACTATTAAATATTTTTCACTCAGAAATTGTAAGTACATTTTGCAAGGAGAAATTTTGACTACTATTTACAAGTTTATTTAAAAATAAAGTCACTCAAGGGTTAAGGAACAAACAAAGCACTTCAGGTTGGGAGACAGCCAATCTACTCTTTGAGCCATGCCGCTCCTATTGTGTGTTAGTATATTGTTTGTGCCAGCTGGAATCTTTGTACCTCCTTTTGGATAGTAGCAAACAGTGGGAGTGGCATAACTCATGTGGTAGAGTGGCAGCCTTCCAAATTGAAGGTTGTGAATTTTTTATTTATTTTTTTTATTTAAAGGGAAACTTGACTCATTGAGCCATTTTCAGTAATAAGAAGATCATATTTTGTCAATAGTTAATGTGATAATTTTAGGCTGGCAATTATTTACATTTCAGGGGAGGGCGTCCATTATTCACGTTTTTCCTCATTTGCATGAACTCTACAAATAACCAGGGTTGACTGTAAATGAGATAACTGTTGGAAAATGAAAAGCGGCTTCCCACTGGTACCCACCTGTTCCCATGTATAATACATGATATTCTTGCCCATCCAAGCCTTGGACCGCGTTCACAGCCACGTGTGTGTAGTCTGTGGTCCTCCTGAACAACAGGGGGCGGCGGTCGAACGCCTGGACCTGCTGGGACATCAGCGGGTGCCTTCGGACAAAGTTGAGCACGTCATCGGGCAGGGAGGTGGACACGTTGATGCCCCTGGCCCTCGTGGCGTCTGTGATACACTGAAGGGTGAAAATGGGGCGAATAAAGTCTTCAGTTAACAGAGAGGTAAAGGTGGCAAAAGTACATATTTTAACTGGTTTCAGTGTGTTTTTGTCATTTAAAAGGGAAGTCAACCCCCCAAAAAAAATTCTTGACAGTAATATGTTCTATGCAGCGCCACTAGTTTAAATACGGTGTTCTGGTTAATATTGCTGTTTTTAGCAATATCAGAAAGCAGCCATTTTGCCACTTGCTGTGGAGTGAAAACGACACACTGATATGAATATATCACCATGTACATGCAAGCCGTTGAAGCGGCAGGGCGGCCATTTTGCTCCTCCCATCTCGCGAGCAAACTACTGTATAACTATACGGCATACGTACAAATTAGACATATACAACTCGAAGGCAGTTAGTATAGGTCCGGGGGCGGGGTTTGTGACGGGGTGGTCACTATTTTTTAACAAGTAAAAATAAAAATAAAAATAAATGAACAAGTGGATGATGGTATGTGCTGCTTTGAAGACCCCCTTTTTCTTTTGTCACTCAGTTCCTTAGACCCTAATATTATATTTGGCAGGAGCATCATTTGTTTTCACAATTACAGTTATAATTCTTTAATAAAAAATATTTACTTAACTACTAAATTATTTACTAAAAAAAGTTTCCTCCTGTAAACATCATTAAGCATATAATTTAAACATGTATTTAAGGCAAGTCGTAAAATGTCTGAAGTTCTCTCAATCATGTTTAACAAATTAAAACATCATAAATCATGCTGTTTCTACTAAGTACTGTCCCAAATGTTCTTCAATTTTGATATTGTAAATGTATATGATTGTATACCGAGAAACGTTTTTTGGGAGGAGCAATATGGCGGCCTCGCAGCTTCAAAAGTCTTGGCCTATCGCCTGTCCAGTCATATATATATAGATCAGTGAAATGACATCACAGTTACTTTGGTCTCAGGTAACAACCAATCACTGCTCAGCTTCAGAAAACAGGTGAGCTGTGATTCGTCGTTGCCTGAGCCCTGAGCAACATCGATGTCATCTTCAGTCAACAGCAAGTGGCAAAATGGCCGCCCCCCTGAGATGGATGAAAACGGCTGGATTTTGTTGTATAACTCATATTCCACAAATGTAATATTAATCAGAATGTCATGTTTTGACTAGTGAGATCACATATAAGATATTATTGTCAAGAAATGTTTAAGGTTGACGTCCCCTTTATGTAGTGAATCACAACAGTTGGTTTCATTAAATAGCAATCGTACTTTTCCGCCACTGTAAAAAAATAAATAAAAAATAAATAAAGGATTGATAGAAGTATGAGGCAGTGTCAAGAGGCTTAAAGAGTGTTCAAGCATGCAAAGAAACGTCAACCCTATTTAGCCAGTCAGCTCTAAACACCTGATTGAACATCCAAGGGTCCTTTTTCTCAAATGAGTGCGGCTGACTCATGTAAGCGGCTTTCCCGCTCCCTTGACCGTCTGCCGCTCTGCGTTTAATAGCAAAATTAAGTGTTCAAGTGACAGCGCGGCAGATAATGTTAAGTGAGCCCAAGCCCGGGCTGTCGCGCTACTAAGACATCGCCGCCCAATCTGCACGCCGCAGTTAATTGCGGGGGAAATAGGTTTCAGTGGTATAAGCCGGTTGGGATTTGGAGTCTCGTCTTCCTCATTTTACAGACTCGTTATCAGCCTCCATCTGCTAATCTGCCTCCTTTTTGGATCTCTGCTAAGGATCACTTACATTTGATCTCCGTTGAGAAGCAGGAGCTTCATTTAGCTTCTTATGCCTTATGAGGTGAATGTAAGCCACACTGTGACGAGTGACGAGTGCTCAGGCAACGGCCAATCATGGCTCACCTGTTTTCTGAAGCTGAGCTGTGATTGGTTGTTACCTGAGACTTGAGCAACTGTGATGTCATTTTCACTCGACAACAAGTGGCAAAATGGCCGCCTTCTGATATTGATAATAACTGCTGGATTTTACTGCTTAACCCCTAGGCGGTGTTGTGACCCGTTTTGGGCTTTTTGATGGTTTTGACCAGGCCATTTCAAATATGTTAACACAGATTTTCTTAACAGAATATTAATCAAAAATACCATATTTAGACTAGGGGATTCCATAGAACATATTATTGTAAATAATTTTTTGGGGGGTTGACTTCCCCTTTAAATGGAAGAGCTCGTAGATTGGTGCATCGAAAATCAAGGTGCCACTTAACGTGTGTGTGTGTTTACCGTTCCAGGTCGCGGGTCAGGAATTTTTCCACTGTACTCCTTCCAGTTAGAGCCAGAGTCCTGCGTCTCCATGTAAGGCCCTCGGAAGGCCTCTTGGATGTCAGACAGCGAGAAGCGACACAACGCAGACGCCTTTATGTTTTTCCTAAAAAAATAAAAATAAATAAATATTAAAAAACAGAAACAAACACGCACGCACACGGTGAGTGAGAGCAGAGTACATAGTGTGAGAGGCAACAGCGATAAACCCGCCGTTACCATGGCGACCGCAGTAGAAGTACAGTAGATCAGTGGCGCACCTAGTTTAAAAAGATGAAAATAACAAGATAAATGGGAAGAGGGAAGAGGAGGGAAGGCACAGGAGGACTTCTGGCAGAGATTTAAGGAGCAGATTAGAGAGTAGGAGGACGGACGTGTAGAAAATGTGAGATGTGACAAGCAGGAGTTGAGAATGAGGAAACGCAGCACAGTAAAACACAGTTCTACACTTTCTTGAAAATTTGTTGTATTATAAGTGATCATTTGAGATCATTGAGAAACTCCATTTTGAAAAATGCTTTGGCCAACTGTGGCAGTTGGCAGATTGTACAAAAAATATCAAAGTGCTTGTTTGAAGCTCCCAGTTGAAGTTTATTTTTTGTACTATAAAGCTAAACACACAACAAAGACTAAGTCTGTTAGCTTAATGCTAACACGTGGTATAGACGGGCTAACGAAATTAGCGTCAGTGTTACGATAAACAATGCGGTAATTCTGTTTATTTACGTCACTACTGTATGTTTTTATGACGTGCAATACTGTAGAGCTCTAATTTTCACATATAAAAAATTTTTTGGGAGACACTGGAGCAGATTAATGATGTCACATTTCCATTTATTTTAATAAAATAACTTATTATAAGGGTTTACTCTACAGTAGGAACTCTGATTTCTCCCTAGACAGTTCCCCCTTTGAGACATATTCAAATCTGCATTTTTAATCTATTCCACGCCACATTTTCCTTTCGCTCCCGTCTTGGCCGTCTCATCCCACCTTTCATCTCGCTCCGACTGTCTTAAAATATCGATCTCCGACTTTCATCACCCTCTTTCCCCCTCCCCGCTACTCACCAGCCCAGGCCGAAGATGGCATAGAAGAGCGTGTCCCGCGTCGTGACTCCGGGTACGGCGAAGACACTGCGCAGCTCGTTGAAGTGGAAGTCGTACTCGGGCAGGGAGCACGTGAGCTGGGCCTTGAGGAAGGACGTCCAGCGCTTTTGGAGAGTGAGGAGGCCACCTCTGTCTCCCTGAGGGTTAGATACAAGGAAAAGAATGATGCTCGGCTCAAGTTGGCACATGGGAGGAAACCCTGAAAGAGAGCAACAGATGGCATGTAAAAGCAAACTGCAAAAACTTAAATTTAACCTAAATTTGCTTATTTTGCTTTGACGAGTTATTTTTATTTAAAATACAATTTTCAGACATGATCATTGTGCTTATTTTAAGATACTTATTACTTAACTCATCCACTCTCTACCATTTTCACTGAAGCAACCCCCTTCGCTCCCGGTGGCTGTTTTATTGGATTTCAACTGATATTGCAAGGCCCACAGAATATTGTGTTCTATTGCTATAAAATCATGGAACCTACCAAAAGAAGGATTATAGTGTCTTCTTTCATCAGGAAAAAAGTATATTTGTATCTGTTTCCGTTTTGCAACAATTAGCATTAGCATGTACCTAAATTTCATCATTATTCACAAATCTGTTTACAGTATCTCCCTTAGAGATAGGGTGAGAAGCTCGGTCATCCGAGAGGGACTCAGCGTCGAGTCGCTGCTCCTCCACGTTGAGAGGAACCAGTTGAGGTGGCTCGGGCATCTGGTTCGGATGCCTCCTGGACGCCTCCCTGGGGAGGTGTTCCGGGCATGTCCTACCGGCAGGAGGCCCCGGGGACGACCCAGGACACGCTGGAGAGACTATGTCTCTCGGCTGTCCTGGGAACGCCTTGGGGTCCCGTCGGATGAGCTGGCTGAAGTGGCTGGGGAGAGGGAAGTCTGGGCTTCCCTGCTAAAGCTGCTGCCCCCGCGACCCGACCCCGGATAAGCGGAAGAAGACGGACGGACGGACGGACTGTTTACAGTGGGGAAATAGCTTTTTGCAACATGGCCCCGGTTGATCTCTTATACTCTGCTGCCACCTGCTGGCCCTTTTTGCAATAACTATTGCATTGCAAGCCTCTAGCACATACTGTAGGCGTCAAACTCCGGTCCTCGAGGGCCGCAATCCTGTTACCTCCCTGCTTAACACTCAAACATAAATGAATATGCAAGTATTTTAAGAAAATAGTTCTATACGTTACAGCTTGAAAAAAGTAAACATTGCTTGTTTTTAGTCTAAAAATATAGTATTATTTTTTTATTTGTCAAAATCTTACAGGTAAATTTAAGAAACATTTTCTTGTTCTGTTGGCAGATCATTTTGCTTATTTGAAGTAATAATTTTCTTATTTTGCTCTATTTTTTTCTCAAATTTTCTACTGTCCTTTTTGCAGTGAATAAAGAAAAAAGCTATGGTCACCTGTGGGATAAGATGACCAACTTAAAGCTCACTGAGGTCATTTTAAGGCCTGGAGACATTTTTAACGCATGAGAAGATTCAAAAATCTGCTACACTAATTGAGAAGTCCACAACTGGACTCTTGAGGAACTTTCACTTTAATCCAAAAGGCTGAGAGTTTAAGCCAGCCCTTCCTGAGCACAGTCCACGTTTCATTCAATTTTATTCCCTGTGTAATGCTTTCATCCACATAAAAAAAAAAAGAAAGAAAGAAAAAAACGCATTAAAAAAAGTTTCAACGAAGACAGCGATTAATCCATCAGCGTCTTCCGTTCTCCATCCCTACAAGACATTTATCCTCTCCTCTTCTAATCATCCCTAGGGCTTTGCGACAAATGCCTTCCATCACGCATTAGGGTAAAGCCTCCTCGGGTATCATTAGCCAAGTCTTGGCTCACCTTGCAAATCCGAGCCACTCGCGCCACCCTGCTGTGGCCGCCCGAGGTGGCGCCGTGCTCCTGGCCGCCCTCGGTGAAGAAGTAGTAGATCTTGTCGTCGTCGTCGCCCGTCACGCTGCCCGTCGAACTCTCCCTCACCAGCGCTGAGCCCACAAAGTTGGCCTCTGGAAGAAGGATGGACAAATGTAGCAACCAGTAAGAAAACAAATAATTTGTACTCTCAATTATATACGATACTCGTTTTGTTCATTTCTACAAGCAAACGGGCCCCTATTGGAAAACTGTAGTTGTTTGTTTACATTCAACATTCACATCAACATTCAAACCTAAATTAAAATGTATGTATTTTTTTACATGATGAATTGCCATTTACTTCTATTAGATCATTTTGACACAAACCTACACATAAACCTTATATGATACATATTCATTAGTCTAATAAAGCCTAATTATTTGAAATGCATAATCCTCAGGTTTATGTATTTAGTATTAGTAAAGTATAATTACTCTATATTAATAATAATGAGGGTATTTATTTAAAATACATGAAGTACGTATATTGTTTGAATTACCAAATACCTCTACATGATAAACATACTGCTATGTGAAAAACACTTATGTCAATTTTTTGGGGTTATGTTTTTGGGATGAAACTGAATGCAGACATCCCCAAAACATAAAAAAAAAAAAAAAAAAGTAATTATACTTTATTAATGCTAAATACATAAAGCTGAGGAATACGCATTTCTAATAAACAGGCTTTGTTAGACTGATGAATATATATCATATTAGTTTTAATTGGTAGGTTTATGTTAAAATTAGCACACACAAAAAAAAAGTACATGGGAATTTGTTTTGTAAAAAAACACACATCAATCTTAAATTAGGCATGAAATATTTCTGTGAGTGAACCATCATCTTGCTGCAGTCAACCCGAATACAATTTCAGCTGTGTTTTATGCTTAGGTACAACTCATTCATCTGTTTTTGTTGCTCTATAAATAAATCTGAGTTGGGTTGAAGGGATGGGACAAGCTTCATTTAAAGGCCATTGCACTGTCTAATATAAAAGTAGTCCTTTGCTGCCATCTTGTGGCATTTATAAGTAAGTATACTTTTTGTTTTTGTGGGGCTTCCATTTTTTGCAGATTTTTATACCCTATGCCCTGCAAATAGATGAAAACAATGTACCATCAGAACGACGTATTTCCATAGCTTTGCTAATGTTGTACACTAACAAAAAATGCTTAATTAGCCAACGATAACAACTGAAAAAAAAAAAGGTTTAGAAGGATGTGTTTTTTTCCCCCAGCTGGTCCGTTTTACGTCGTGTCATTATCAGCACAGGTTGAAAAAAGTAACAAGGCTGTTTATCAAAGTAAGGTGCACGTTTTCAAATGTGAGGCGTAGAAGTAGAAAGTTTCCAGCAAAGTAAATACTCAAGTAAAGTACAGACAAGTACAGTACAGTAACAAAGTAAAGTATCAGTAGTACTTCTCACTACTGTAAAGGACCGATTTTTATTCCTCGTTGAGAATGAGACCCAATTATATCTGGAGCTTATGTTTATGCATGTTCTCAGCAAAGCCACTGACACTAACATGAGAGGCTCGTTCTGATCCCGCTTGTTAGAAAACAAGCATTAAGATGCACCGCTCGATAACTAGATTTCACTCAGCGGGCTTGGCAAATATCCAATAAAACAGAGACAAGCACGCACTGCAAGCTTTTCAGGCTTTTTTTTTTTTTTTTTTTTACCCCAATTCTCACACAAACACAAAAATCGGATTTATCTCGCCACATGTAGAGACAGTTATCTTAGGGGTGGGCAAGCGTTTGTAGTCAAGGGCCACGTTTGATTTGTAAACTGAATAGATGGGTCAGGTCATTTGAAGATGAGTTAAAAAAAAAAAAAAAAAAGAAGAGACAGGGTCTTCTAAGGTTTTGCTCTGAGTCATCCGTGGAACTTTGATATGGGGTTTGCCTGAGTGTGTGTGTGTGTTTTCCCTTCCTTTCTTATTTTTTATGCGAACCTTAGCATTGTGTTCTTCTATTTATTATTATCTTATATTGTATCGATGGTTTTATGCTAAAATAAAGCTCTTTAAAAGTGTAAAAAAAATGTGAGTATGTAAAATAGATGATATATTTATATATTATTATTGTATTATTATAGAATTTATTTAATGCAATTTAATTTATTTTTGTATTTTAATAGCGAAACAATTGCAATATTTTTAATGAACTAGACAAAGCGCAATTTCTGCAGAAATTGCGTGGGAATGCTGAAAAGCTGAATGCTATTAGCTGATTGCTAAGATTTGAATGAATGCATGTGCTTATAAAGTAAATTGAAAGACAAATTACTAAAGTACTAAAATGTGGTCCAAGCAGGGTTTGAACCCAGGTACTCCGTGGTGGAAGGCAATTGCTCTAACCACCGAGTACACTTGTTTGAAATCATGGCGTATTAATTTTGAAAAGTATCATCTGATGCTGAAAGCTAGGCATGCATTTAATCATTTCAGTGAAATTATAATAATTAATTTCTTGATATGGTAGTCAGTTTATACTTAGCATAATGGGCATGAATATATTTGCAATGCTTCAGCATTCCCACAATTAATTAATCAACCAATTATTTTGTAAAATAAATTAAAATATGGTAAATGTGTATTTAAAAGTATTCATTTTAATTATAACACAGTAACTCATTCTTCAAAATGTTATTTATTAATTTGGAAAGGTAAAACTGTTGATTTGATGATGGTTATTTTTTTATTTACATTATTTAATTATAAAGAAAATTATTTAATGTGATAAATCAATAAAAATATGCACCACTGCACTATACAATTGCTGGCAAAAAAAAAAGAAGAGTTTTAATGTGACTTCTCACCATTCAACCATCGCGTGGGAGCATCCTCCGTCTTCAGAGTGGGAGAATTGCGCCGGATATCCGGGAAACTTCGAAACTCATATTGGGTAGCGGTGAACAGCTCCTGGTCTGAGAGAAAACCAAAGTCATCTCGGGAATTTGCCGTTCTTTTTGGCGGTGGCCGGTATCTGAAGGGAGCCCCTACCAACAATGAGACCGGTGTACCCCGTTGTCGGGTTGTAGGGACATTTGTCTCGGCCCTCTTCGGGCGAAGACATCACAAATTTCTCAGCATCCTGTATAAAAAAAAAACAAAAAAAAAACACAAGACATAGATGGAATTTAAAATACTACAATACAGTATTTAGATTTATTATGAATTTATCTTACTTAAATTTATTAAAACACACGATATACACATATTTGAAGACTCAATAAGCACATTGGAAGCATAATCTGTTTAGAAAAAGTGCTGTGGAATGGATTATATGTTTCCAGCTCAAGCATTAATTCTCCCCTGAAAGCTTTTGTGTTGGCATAACAACCACACACCTGGGCCGGCGGCCTTGTCGGTCTCAAGGCTTGAATACAGCACAGACGCGCGTCAATGTAGCCTTGTGAACCGCAAGGTTGAAATATCAGAATAAATGCAATCAATAGAATACTAAAGAGAAATCTTGTGGACGGTGTTGTAGTGGTTAGCGCGTCTGCCTCACTGCTCCGGGGTTCAGGGTTCAAATCGGAGTACATCTGGGCTTGCGAAACAAAGCAAAATATTTAACCAAGCGAGGGCTCATGACTCGGAAAATTCATAGATGTGTACTACTGTACCCTGATAAGTAAATAAATTATGTAAATAAAACATGAAAGCAGGCCCGCATTCGGGTTGAACATACTATATATGCACAAAGAGGACTGAAGGCGTTTGTTCCGCACATGTAGAGGTGCGTGGAGTTGAACCTCTGCAGGAAGCGGATGTGATTAAAACACTCCGTCTGGTGGAAGAGGAAGAGGAGATTAAAAAAAATAAAAGATTTAGTAAGGATATAAATACAAAAGGAAAGAGGGAAAAGTTAAACGTCCACCTTGTTGTCTTTTCCCTTGAGAAGACACTGGAGCTTTTGCTCAGGGGAGGCCTCCCACTCAATCTGACGTAACAAAACGCAGACACAAGAGCAGGTTACAAAGCACTGACTGTTGTTGTATGATTGATCATATTTTTTTTTTGTCCTTCAGTTAGGAATTTCCAGAGTACAGTGATTAGCATGCATATTACGAGCTCACAATTAAATAATTGTACAATTGTATGATGACCTCAAAGACTGCTTTTCAGTCTCCCTATGCCAACATTTTGGTTATTTTTAGCACCTATACTATAAGTCTTGTTAGAGAATGAATAGCATAAACAGCAGGATATCGAGTGCATCCGGAAATAAGTATAATACTATTTTTTATTATTATTTATTTTACCCATTTTTATTACAGTCTTAAGTCATTTATTTCTCCCCTCTAAAAGTTATTTATGGTGAAAATACTACATTTGAACACAGCCACATGCCCAGTTTGTAACTGTACCTAAGTAAATGATTCTAAGTAAACAAAAGACATGTCAGGAAAAGCCTGACTTTAGTTGGGTTTCATCAGTGGCCCTTTAAATGGTGGCAGGTGTGCTGACTCCCATTTAACTAATTTCCTCCCCAAAACGTATTAATACGTTCTATTTTAAAGTGTCCCAAAGACGTATTTATATGTTTTTTCTTTTCTTTTTTTTTTTTTTTAATGCTAGCGCATACAGAAAGCTTTGATGCAGCCTCTCAACTGGAGAAAACGCTTGAATCAATGGTTGTTATTACAAAAATGGCCAACAGGTGGCAGCAGAGTATAAGAGATCAACCAGGCCATGTTGCAAACAAGCTCATTTCCCCACAGTTCTAAACAGATCTGCGAATAATGATGAAACTCAGCTATATTCTAATGCTAATTGCTGCAAAACGGAAACAGATCTGGTAGGTTCCATGTTTTTTAGCAAAAGGACACAATATTTTGTGGGCCTTGCAAAATCAGTCAAAAGCCAGTAAAACAGCCGGGAGCGAAGGGGGTTGCTTCAGTGAAAATGACTGGGAATGAATGAGTATGAGTTTAAATGTGATTTGGTAATTCCGAACACATTACATTCCCAGTTTGTAACTGATACTAAGTAAATAATGCCACGCAAAATGACGCTGGGATTTTTGCCAAAGGTGCATCAACAAAGTATTGAGCAAAATAGGGAAGAACTGAGTTCTTTCCTGATGCACGTTATACTGGAAAGACTGGTTGAGGCGCTGTCGCTAACTACCATGCTAATTGATGCTTGAACACAGGGGCCTGATTTATTATGATTCCAAATAGCAAGGGATAAATTGCACATTAATTCACTCACGCTAACAAATTGTTGACTGTTGGCAACAGGTTGTAAGTGGCCGGCATATATAAAAGAGCGTTTAGCACTTTAGGTTGTTATACTAGTTTTAATTATTGAGTTACATAATATTTCCATATAATTAAATTAGTTTTTATTTTAATTTTAGGAATTCAGTTAGTTCTAATTTGGTTTTAGAACAGGGTTGAGTTTTTGTTCTTCCAAAAAATGCTTAATTTTAGTTTAGTTTTTATATGAGGAGTATTTGTTAAGTGCAGCATTGCAAACAGGTCACAAAAAGTATTATGTAATGAAGTAAACTACAATTCCTAACGACTGCGTGACCTTCTTTCTTCTGTACATCCGTACAGTAACACTGAAATAAATACATTTGAAGTCAACCCCGAAAGCTCATGTATGAAATTACCGGTAATTGACAAAGACAAAAATTAGGGCCATTTTCCCAAAAATCATTTTCATTTCGTTTCATGAAAGTAAAATGCAATTTTAAGCATTCTTGTTTTTAGTTTATTTTGTTAACAAAAATGTTTTGTTCATTTACATTAACTAATTTGTCCAAAGTGACCATTTTGGTCATTTTCAAGACTGGATTTTTGGGATACAATACTTGAGAAACTGCTCCGCCAGACTTGTGTCAAAATTTTCTGATGTAGAGTTGAAAATATTTTTTTCATGGGATGACTCCTTCTTGTGATTGGCTCCAAGTGAGCCCTTAAAGCACCCGGAAACTCCAAAATTGCATTACTGAATAGGTCATTTTTGTTTCTGGCATTTCAAAAAATGCTTGCACAAGCATCCACAAGCCTTCGGTACGTTTCTTAAAAAATGCAGCGAAATGCAAATAAACAAACACAACTCACAGTGAGCACAGGCCTGGCAGAGATGTCAGCGGCGTCGAGAGCGAACGCGGCCCCTCGGGCCCCGATGTAGAGGCGCTGGCTGCCAGCCTCCAGCAACAAGGTGCTGTAGTTGACGGCCGAGGGGGAGCTGAAGCGCCTGCACCCCTGCAGACCTGCGGGCACAAGCGGCATCGGTTCACCATCGTTGCGAAAACATCAAGCTTGTAACGAGAACAAACAAGGCAGCAACACATGTAGACAGACAATATAACAATACTTATAGACATGTATTTTGCCAAAAATGACCAACATTATTGCGTTAGCTGTGAAACTCTTCTTCATAAGGCACACACATTGGATGGAGTGGAACGATGTCGAGTGAATTGGAAAAAAAAAGAAGAAGAAAAAATTAATTATTAACTTAATTCTTGTTAAGCTTCTAGCACACATTAATGGATTTTCCATTAGTTTGTATGTAAGATGATTTTGAGAGATTTTGGTCGCAGAACAAATAAAATTCATATGTTAAGACACCGGTGTACGTCAAGTAAATTTTTCTCATTGAAATCAATTGAAATGCCATTAATCTGTTCCATTCATCCCTAAAAAAATAACACTATAAAAACTTGATAAAACATGTTAAAAATAAACTAGTAAAGACTTTTTTTTATATAACAAAATGCAATTACTGCACATACTGTAGTATCTGCGTGTGCCTTTAAGAGGCGTGGCCTAGTGAGTGTGGTCAAGAGCTTTTTGTTCCAGTAACTAAATGGCTGAATATTCCTCAATGCGGGTATTACAGTAACTATACAATATAAAAAACAAACATGATATAAACCATATATTAAAAAAAGAAAACAAAGTAGTATAGAGGATAATGTTTACTAATCAAAAAATGCCTTCACCATTTCGCAGTCAATTAACTCAATTGCTCCCAAAAACGTATACATTTTGTTCTATTTTAAATGTATTAAGTGCCCCAAAAACATATTTATACGTTTTTTAAATGTTTTTTGTTGTTGTTTATGCTAGAGCATACAGAAGGCTTTCAAGGCCTCTCAACTGCAAAGAACGGTTGAAGAAATGGTAGTTATTACACAAACGGATAGCAGGTGGCAGCAGAGCAAACAAGCTCAACCAGGGGCCATGTTGAAAAAAAAGCTCATTTACTCACAGTTCTAAACAGATTTGTGTATAATTATGAAACTTAGCTATATTCTAATGCTAATTGCTGCAAAACGGAAACAGATGGATTTTTTTCTTGATAAAAGAAGCTACTCTAATTTTTCTTTTGGTAGGTTCCATGTTTTTATAGCAATAGAACACAATATTCTGTGGGCCTTGCAAAAATCAGTCAAAATCCAGTAAAACAGCCGGGAGTGAAGGGTATGGCTTCAGTGAAAATGGCTGGGAGTGAATGAGTTAAAATAAACGTTCTTGAGCACATTACATGAGGAAATGCAGTACTTAAAAATCAACACACGCTCATTCATGCACGTCACTGAATATGTTTGCATACCGTGTGAGCATGTATTCATCCTCTCTGACTCGGTGTATAGAAATGCAACGTGGTGAGAAATCCTTTTGATACTTTCCACTATATTGCTCTCGTTTCAATTTGAGCTGTAGGACGCAATGAAAAAGTCAGTCTGGCTAAGATATAAGGGTGCATCTTCAATTCGTCATACTGCATAGCTATAGTCCTCAACAGAAATGACAAAAAAAAATGAAGCTTTTCAGCTGGCGGTTCCCTGCAGCCTATATGCGACATCAAATACTGTATATACTATAATGAGATTGACTCTAAGCAAAGAGAGATGGCATACAGCAGGGGTGCTCGAGTTCGGTCCTCGAGAGCCCCTATCCGGCCTGTTTTCCATGTTTCTCTCCACTAACACACCTGATTCATGATCGGGATCGTTATCAGGCTTCTGCAAAGCTTGCTGATTAGCTGATCGTTAGATTCAGCTGTGCTGCAGGACGGAAAGCTCTCGAAGGACCGAACTTGAGCACCCCTGGCATACAGCATACTGCATGTGCTGCTCTCATGGTAAAAGCTCCTCGCTTCTAGGTCCTGTGACGACGTCCCGGGGCTTGCGTAAGCAAAACGGAGCGTCTATCAGGGCGCCACTTGACTTGAGTAAACATGACACCGCAAGCACCTCCGGGTGTTTTGTAACAGCAACATCCAACGGGCGTTGTGAGGGAGAATGTTTTACGGGATCAGACACTTCTTTGGCGGGTAACGTTCCGGACGGACCCACAATATGTGAAAAATAGTATGAAGCTGGCAGGTATCAACGAAGGTGTGCAATTTAGTGGCTTTTGGCTCGCACTGTGCGCCTGATTTACATTTTAAATACATATCCATCCACTCATGAGGAAGCAATATGCACTTTCAAGTGTTTTATGGTCACGGAGTAGAGTAAATCAGCTCCTGTGCCAATTGAGATTCTTATCAGCTGGGGCAGTTCTTTCTATGAATGATCTATCTGTGTGAAATGTGTTGTTTTAGCAATTGTTTCACTCTCTATGCTTCCAAATCATCTTTCCACATTGAAACGAATGGAAATGCCATTAATCTGTTCCACATGCCCCCCCACCCAAAAAATAAAATAAAAAAATGTCAATCCAAAAAGCAGCATTCTAAAATAGGGGTGGAAATCTTTGAATGTCTCACGATTCGATTCTGATTTTTTGGGGTGTGCAATTCGATTTAGAATCGATTTTTGATTAAGAACGATTTTTTACTTCAGATTTGCTTGACAATGATTATTGCTTCAATTTATAGACGTTCAAGGAATCGCAATAATCTACTCCAGTCTGACTGCTACTCGCGGCACTTTTATCACTCAAAAGAACGGCTCCACGCTGCAAAAAGACAACTTTTATTGGAATAACTTGATCGTGACTTTTTCCTTCTATTTGCTAATGTAGCTACAACTTAACAGTGTATCAGAACACGTGGAACCACACTGCCCCTAAGTGGCCAAATGGGGTACAACACGAACAGCGCTCCCAATAAAGGCACACACAAACAAAGGGAAGACAGTATAAAATAATTTCAATCAAATCGATTTTTTTGGCACACCCCTACTCTAAAATACTGTACTTGCCACGGTGAATGTATTCTTCACAGAGGATAAATAATATATGCATGTGAGTATTGTTATATTATCTGTTGCTCCAGTGTTTGTGTTAAAAAAGCCACTGTGTAAATTGGTTTTAACAACGCGACAGCCCCTCTATGGCATTTTGCATTGCTTGTTAGCATTAAGCTAAATAGACTGTGATTGTTTGACAGTAAACTCTTAACTTTGTAACGGCTTGACTGGCCTTGCTTGAAAAGTAACTCGGGATTTGTCACATATGTTGCATATGACTTGCACATTTGTCACTTCCTCCCACCTCTGCAGACGCGCCGCGATTCATTCCTGCTGGCTGATTGTGTGCCGCCTCCCTCTCGGCGGGAGGAAGAGGAGTATTAGCGGATGGCTGCGTGGGATTTCCTGGACAATAACTTTGCCTACGTGAGTGCGCACACTATGAGCGGCTCACCGTGGGCGAACACAATGCTCCGTAGCCCAGACGATAACTGTAAGATTCCGCTGTGCGATCACAGCATCATGGCACCTTATATTTTTCTGTCAGAAAATGCACAATGGGACTGATTTATATGGCTTTCAATGAAAAAACGTTAAAAATATATATTTTTGGCTAGTTATATATTTTTATATTTTATACTAGGGCCAGGCAGATTTATTGGCATATCAGATTATAGATTTTTTAAAAAAACACAAATTACAACATAAAACAAATACTTCATATATTTTGTTGTTGTAAACGTTCAGTGTGTTATATTATATGATGGACAGATTTATCGATTATTTAAAGGGGAAGTCAACCCCCCCCAAAAAAAATTCTTGACAATAATGTGTTCTAAATACGGTATTCTGGTTAATATTACATTAGTGGAGTATGAGTTAAGCACCAAAATCCAGATGTAATATCCATCTTAGGGGGCGGCCATTTTGCCACTTGCTGTCGACTGAAAATGACATCAACGTTGGTCATGTCTCAGGTAACTACCTATCACAGCGCAGCTTCACAAAACAGGCGAGCTGTGATTGGTCTTTGCCCGAGCCCTGAGCCACATTGATGTCATCTTCAGTCGACAGCAAGTGGCAAAATGGCCGCCCCCTGAGATGGACAAAAACGGCTGGATTTTGCTTCATAACTCTTATTCCACAAATGTAATATTAATCAGAATGTCATGTTTAGACTAATGAGGTCACATATAACATATTATTATCAAGAAATGTTTATGGTTGACTTTTACTTAAAAAAAAAAATAAAAAATAAAAAAAATAAAAAAAAGTAATTGCAGCCTTAGCATTAAGCTAGCAGACTTTCAACACCTATCCGGTTTAGTTTGCTTCTTTATTTTAGTGTTGAACAAATTTGATGTTTTCATATTTATGGTGTGTTCGGAAACATGATTTGGGTTAGCTAAAGCAAGTGTGCTGGGACAGCGATACGGGTGGGGGTGGGGGTGGGGGTGGGGACTTCGGTCGGGGGTTACATTAACGTTATACGATGAGGGAATAACAAGCCGAGGCACGTAGCAGCTGCATACAAGATTCAGGGTGAAAGGGCACGTTTTGATTTGCTGTTCGGAGAGGAAAATAAGAGCCAGCAAGACAAGCCTACATCATTCCAAGGTACTTGAGGTGAAGGTTATAGCTGCACATCAAAATATGGCACATTTGTGGAATACTAAATTCATCACCAGATTTGCACAGGTGAAAATTATACCACTCGACTCTGTCATACAAACATTATTGGCGAGTTGTTGTTTTTTTGGGGCTCCATTTGCTATTTTTTCCTCAGCAATTTTGTTTGAATGACGCACAATGCGAAAACAGGTAATTTAGTCACCTGGCTGGGGGGTCTGCACCTTCATTAGGTTGCTAAGATACTAAGTGGCTGGATGACATGGATGCCGGCATTTACATATGAAAGCCTTCACGCAGGAGCAAGGTCAATTAACTCGAGGAGGACTTTTTGACAGAAAAAGTGCGTGCTAATGATTAGAAAAGAGAGTTTGGAGCGCTGAGGCGGATTGTAGATTAGAGCTGCATTGTTGTAGCGGAGGTGAGTCATGTAGGAGGACCCGTGGGCAAGGCTGGAGCTCACGATGCGGGATTTCGATGCCGAGAGGAGCCAGGTATCTCGATTTACGATCTCGGTGTAAATCTACTGGAAAACTGAACATGAGAACAAAGAGAATTACATGCTGTGTATTGAACCAAACACACAAGTTTGCCTCACTTAAGTCTGTTAGCCTAATGCTAACAGACAATGCAAAGCACCATAGATAGAGCCAACGAAACTAGCATCAATGTTACAGTACTGTAGTTAGAAACCATAAACAAAAACTAAAAAATAACTAATATTAGTGCAGAGTGCTGTGACCTTCTTCTTAAATGTATTACGCACTAATGCGATATACTGCCAACTAGTGGCCAAAGCGTGCACTCCAGAAGGACTAGCACAATGTTCACTGAATTAAATCTTGAATCATGATGTAAAAACTGTCTAATTCTTTAAATTCATTGAAATTACTGTTTAATTTTGCACTGTACAATGTTGAAGAGGGTTAGATACAAATTTGTTGGTGTTTTAATGGAGGCTGGAACGGATAAATGGCATTTCCCATTCATTTCAATGGGGAAAGTTGATTTAAGATACAACTATTTTGAGTTGAGAGAATGAATTAAACTCAAAAGTCAAGGCACTACTGTATTAATATCGGATGAACCCAACAGACAACGAACAGATAAAATGTTGATGTATCGGCACAGGTGTAGCCAAAAGTCGAGCAGGAAGGTCGTCATGGTAACGGCGCCTCCCTCAAAAGAAGCCGAGGCGGCGCCGGTCTCTGCGGGGGATCCGAGCGGGAGGACTTTGAGAAACGGAGCTCCGCGGGCGAGACGACAGACGGCGCGTGTTTGCAAGTCGATGTAACGACGCCGTTAGCACTAGCGGGAAGATGTCGGGATTGGGTGGGGGGGGGAACAAAGAGAGGAGTTGCGTCGGAGGAGCGTCGCGACCGGCGGCATAAAGTTCAAGGAAGTAAAGAAAAGCTGACTACATGATGTAGAAGTAAAAGAGCCACAGAAAAAAAAGACTTAAATCACATATTATTAGGAACATATATAAAACCATTTTTGCAATGCGTATTAACAGTTAGCGCAACAACATGGACGCTACCTAGCATTAGCATTAAGCTTAAGGCTAGGCTATGTGTTTTTATTTTAACTACAAAATGTGTAATTGTCTTTATTTTATATTCATTTTGACTGTAAACTTCCCCCGGGAGTGGCAATAAACTGCACGCGTGTACTTAATTAAGGTTGTGGTTAATGAGCACCTTTGGTGACACGAGTGACACAAAACACGCTTACTGTTGCTCAAGACGGTGACGCGCGGAGTCACGTCGAGATCCAGCGGCGGTCTGAACGGGTAGGCGGCCGCCACGCACACACAGCAGCTAACCAGCAGCCGGAGCCGCAGTGATGAGGAGTGGCCCGCCTTCATCTCCACGCACACACACACACACACACACTCGGTGAGCAGGGTGCATACACCAGCAAAAAAAGCTCACACAAACATATTCACACACTGGCTGCCTGGTTCACTGCAAGGACCTGAAAGAAGAGAAAACAGTCAGCAAGGACAACAAAGAGACACTCAAACTGCACAGTTGAATAATAACTATACAAACAATAATAATATATACATATACACACACATACAGTCAGGTCCAGAAACTTAGACATGGACACAATTCTCAATAAAAGTGGGCAAATTAACAATCACAGATATGTATCGTTACTTGAAATTGTCAGAAAGCTTTCTGATGTCATCAAGGATCACAATCAAATTTTAAATCCGATTGGTTAATGAAACGCTCTTATTGCTAAGACAGTCCAAGTTACCAGTGGTTTTGATTCTGAAGGCCCTGGACAGATTAAATTGATATGACATCACATGGAGGCTGAAATCTGATTGGACGGGAAAAAAATAAATAAATCATCCACATAACAGCAGTGCAGCCAAAAGAAATGTAAATGAAGACGAACAAATATCCGAATTTGGATTGTAAATGGAGGTTGTTGCTTCTGACAGTGTGACACAAAACAGCTGGAATAAAAAGAACACAAAGTGCTTTCATTCACTCAGTGACTGCTGATCACGAAACGATCTTATAATAACACACGACTCCAAATATCACTCACCAAACACCGATGTGGAAAAACAGCACAGTTGAATTCACCCTTTAAAAACCTCGTAAAGTTTGATAAGGCATGAAAACAAACAAGTAGGAAATATGAGCCAGTCACTTGAAATGAGGGAAACTGAGCCAAAATGAAACCGAATGCCACCAACCCGTAAAAGGTCGACATTTTAGATACAGGAAACCATTTTTTTTTTAACATGCTTTAAACAAACTTAAATTTAGTAAAACACACTTTTTAAACACGTAAACGTATTTAAACACACATCCCAAAACGCAAATATAAATGTATACAATGTCTATGTTAGACATGCATGTGCCTTTAAGAGGCGGGGCCATGTGCAGTATGTGTGTGCTAATGGTCAAATGAAGTGGACCATTGTTAATAATAAGTCCTAAACCACAGGAAGAAAGAATAAGAAATCCTCCACAACCATCTAAAAATTATAAAAAAAAAAATATGCGTCGTCACTATTTGTTTGTCCCACAAAGTCACAGAGGTCCGTCGGGGCTTTTGACATTTGACAAGCACGCGGGCGCGCATGTGTAAATATTAAATGTGCTCCTTTGAATTTCCAAAAATACACACAACAGCAGATCAGAGTGGCGTACAATAAGTCTCGTGGTAGCCAATTAAAAAGTACTTCATTGTTTTTAAGCTTGTACAATGACACCCCCACAATATCACGCATTTCCAAGCTAATTATGTATTAGCATTAAGCTAACATACATAATAATAGACAAAATGGATGGTGTGGTTGAACATTTTATTTTTTGTTTTACGCTGCGTTTGTTTGTGTTGCTGCTCTGTGTGTGTTAAAGTAACAGTTGTTTTAAGATTTATGTTTACCGTAACATCTATGCTAATTTTCGTTAGCCCATGTATAGCGTTTCATATTACAGTAGCTATGCATTGGGATTATGCTAGTAAATTTGCGTTAAAACGTAATTATATGGATTGGTTGAACATTCATGTTTGAATGTTAGATATTTTTTTTTAAGTTAGATTTACACTAAACTTCAACTGCTTTGCTTCTTATGGACAATTTGCAAGAGTCTTATTTTAATTTCTCCAAAGTGATGTTCTAATTGACATTTATATATATTTTGACAAATATTGGCATCGGCCATTTTGAAGAATCCTATGGATGATAATAGATCCATTTAAAAAAAAGTGTTTGGGGCGGAAAAAAATCAGGGACCTAATTATATAATTTTTCATAGATGCTTCTGACTCTGGGAACTCTCTGCACCTTCTGTCTTTGTTTGAAATTAAAACAAATTAATAAAAAATATATTTTTGGTAATAAAGTTTTTTTAATACTTCAGATATTTTGAAATATAAAAACAACTGTGTAAAAAAAACTGTAGCAAACAATTGGAAGCTATTCACTAAATTTTTATTTAACTTTTGTAGACATGCTACTTCCCCTGGAAGATTTTTGAACTTTTTGTTAGATTTGTAAGATTTTTTTTTTAACTCCAATATTTTACGAACCCTAAACGTTTTTCAATAAACATATGCTTAACATTTTAAACAAAATAAGAACTGGAGTTTGTATTTTTTACATTTTTGTTGTTAATATTTTGCCTTTTAGTGAAAATTAATATCGGCTACAAATATTGGTTATCGCCGTCCTTGACTATTTATTAATAAGGTATCGGCCCTGAAAAAAACATGTGACAACTCGTGACTAATTTGTCATGTAAAACGTCATGTTGTTAGGCAAAATTGACTTTAAGAGCTGAACTTCAAAATGAATCTGCGAGGTACTTCCAGGCCCACTTTAGCTATGACCAAATTGACCGTAAACAGAATGGCTTCTTCAGACTTTTTTGATGTACTCCAAAAAAAAAAAAAACTGTCTACCAGACGTAATTTTGCTAGGTAAAAATGACTTTAGGGGCTAGCTTTTCAAGATTCTGGAGTTTGCTGCCAAATCAATTTTGAAAAACGTCCAAATTGACCCTAAACTGGCTGTTCTAAATCAAAATGTATTTTCACCTGGGACTTACTGAGACTTTTCATTATTGTAACGACGTTCCAACTCTCTAGATCTGTCGCAAATATACCGTACATCGGGGCCACCGATTACTGCAATCGCGGCTTCGCTCTCGTGACGGACTTCCATCCACCCTGAGAGCTGTCAACGCCAATGAAAAAGGTGCCAGTTTCCTTTACAGGCTCGTCTAAGCTTCTTTTATCGGGATGCGGGGGAGGCGCGCCGACGAGCCCTTTAGGAGTCATTTATCTGGCTCGTGCACACTCAAATGGCTGTCAAGGCCTCTCCATGCTTTCAGACGGCCGGTCCATCAGTCTGCCAAAGTGGTGCTGATGTGGTCTGAAGAAAGGACGATGGGAGGCTTTCGCACAAGTCCAAAAAAGAAAGCCCTACAAGTGATATATTAGTCAAGTATGTTTTTCAACAGGTTGGCGTGGAAAAGGGTCTCGCTTAGCTTGTCTTTGAAACAGACGCTAGTAATTATGGCCTGTCCTATTGTTTGTCAACCTGTTCTCCATTTTACTGTTTTACGCGTGATGAAACAAAACATTTGATTTTGTCCGAGCAACCCTCAGTGTCTACAAAGCAGCTGAAAAACATGACAAGGCGACTTCATTAGCAGTCGTACAAAAAAAAAAAAGAAGAGACTTGTCACTCTTTACTTATAGGCTCGTATACAATGCGTGAGTGTCTTTGTGAGACAAATGGTAGAAAAGATGACAGTCAAAGGCTTTGTGAGCTTTTAATAAGCCTCCTTGTTTGTATTGAGTCTACTGTAGACTTTGCTTGCGCCGCAATGACAAAAGACGGCCGCTCTTGGGGATGAATCACTTTGCTTTCGCTTTTGTTTTTGTAATCAGTCCGTCACCAAAAATGGCCAAATTGTGCGCCTTTGTTTGGAGGAAGAGCCAATATTCAATAGAAGAACAGAAACATTGTACCGCGGACACACAGCACAAACAAGCTCATGTTGATCCACGGAGTTCATTCAACTGTGTCGTTTCCACACTCGGTCCATTCTTAACGGTGGTGGCGGGTTTCTCTGCTGGCTTAAATCCAATCACAAGCACACAATTCTAATCATTTGTTCCATGTCGATGTAATAAGGTATCGCAACAGTCTATTTTCTTCGGATTCCATGTGTTGCCATGTCAATCTGATAATCCGCCCAGGCCAGTGCCGACCTATGTCACTTTAACTAGACTAGCAATGAGAGTTTCTTTAACCAATCATATTACAAATTCATATTCACTGTGCTGTCCGCTGATTGGTTGGTCAGAGCAAAACCGCTCCGCTAGCAAAACAAATATGATGGATTTTATTTCTGAACCGCCGAAGGAAGACGGTGACAACCCACACAAACAAATGACGTTCAGTTAAGATACAGTGGTGCTTTTAGATAAAAGTTGAATTTGCTCACAGTAAAACACAGTCTACATGTGTTACTTGAATGCTTGGGTTTAAAATATTATATACAGTACATAGATGCTATTCCTTAGCCTGTCTCTGGCTTGTCCCATTAATTCAACTGCTTGCTTACTTTGAATTGAGTTGATTTGAGTTCTCAAGAATGAGCTTGCATGTCAAATTAAAAAAAAAGAAGCCAAAATTAAACAAACAAATACATTTAGAGAGGAACTTGAAGTAAACACTTTAGTGGGCCAGAAAACGTATGTGTCTAACCAAATTTGGGCCCCCGGTCCTTGAGTTTGACACCTGTTTTTTCTCTGGCACACACTCCGATGACATGTGGCACCATGGCAGTAAATCAATAAATGGTTTCGAAATGATTAGATCACACACACCGGTTGATTGATTTGTCAAATGTCACACAATAATGAACACATTTTAAGCATGGAATGAGTGAAGGTGTTTGAAAGTCGGTGGTGTGGTGTTTAGTCTCACCTTAAGCGCGTAGAAATCGTGAGGGAAGGGGGGTGAAAGCAGGAAACGTGAAGTCTTCCTCTAGCAGTTAATTCCAAGTGGACTTTAGTCCCCTTTGACAGTCCTGCAGATCAACAGCCACCAAATGGGAACACTCAGCAAGCCAAACCCGCACACGACGCTCACACTTGTACCTTCCTCTTACCGGCTCCCCTTGTATATTCACTTTATCTGGTAAAAGCAGCTTCTTATGCCCGGCGAAGAGGCGTCGTTTACGATGTGACTGAGTGTGTTGCGGGGGGACTCGAGAAGGTACAAAAAAAAAAGGTGCACTCGAGCAACCTGTCTGTTTCAATCTTAGTGAAAGGGGCAGCAGTGACACCAGCAGGACACTTTCCGAACTGCAGGCAAAACACTCAACTTTATTTATTGAGTTGCGGTTTTCACGTTTGTTTTTTACACTTACCTTCTAAAATAAAAATACTTAGCTCTTCCTACCCACATTATAACCAACAATAAAATACCCAGCAAATGTTTTATTCAAGTTATATTAAAAGTTAGTATATAGCACGGTTCTAACATGAACAACTCTTTTTGCGCTCAATGACAATTAAAAAACAGTGCTTAAATAATAACTTGATTAAAATGCATTGTGAAAAAGTTAATCAAAAATTGTACCAAAAATAAAACCGTTCCAAAAGATTAAATGCAAATGTATTGTACCTAAAAGATAACTGCAACCGAACTGTGCTTACCAAATGACCTGTGTAACAAAGACAATTATAACAATAAAATGGAGTTCATAAAAGTAAAACGTTGCCAGAATATAAAAGTAAAGCACATCAACAAAATATTTGTACTTCCTTACTTTCCATCAATGTGAATTATGTATGGTGATGTGTTTTTATTTTGATTCACAATAATACATTTTTTTCAAGGATTTATGTCGAACGCAGTTATATAATACAACAGTGACATCTGCTGGTGGCACTTTGACATGCACTTTAGCGATATGAAATGATCAGTACACAATAAACTTGGTTATGAACTGAAAGGAAACCAGTCAATGACTGGCGCCCACTCCAGGTTGGAAAAAAAAAGAAGAGACAACACATCCAAACTTAATGGGAATCCACTGTATCGCATTCCACCTATGGCTCTTTTCGAGGCACAGACAGCAGAAATAGTGCTTTGCTGATGAGGCAGATCCAAGATCCAAATCACTTGAGGCTGTCTCCATACTTAATGAGCAAGGCTGGAAGGAGCGGACATCCTATGTGGCAAGGACAGGACTTTCTTTTTCATTAATCTGTTGGACAACTATAGATTGGATTGAAACTTGCATGAGAAGTCTGCCTGCGGGTCTTTCACATTGGCTATAAAATCCAAGCAATGTCTTTGGATCACGAAGCCACCCCCATTCTTTGTTTTTGTTTTGAATAGAGAAAATATCATATTATACTGTTCTTTGTGTATTCAGTTTGCGCATCAATTAATTGTACTGCTCCTTCTGGTGACCATGCTTTGGCCACAAGAGGGCAGTATACTACAGTCCTACAGACTAAGTCATGACTACACTGGGATTCAGTAATCTGCAATATTTATTTCGTATTTTTTTATTTACAAATATATATTTTTATATGTAAAAAATACTTTCAATCGTATTTTAATAATTTAACAAAATAAAAATTTCCATGCTACATTTAACTTCCAACATTTTTTTCCCATTAAAAAAATCAATTATAAAATTGTGATTGCATAACATTTACATTTTTTCTTACGCGCGGAGGGCAGCATATGGTCTCTTGACAGCCCTACTCTAAAAATGTCCATAGGTGTTAATGTGACTAAAGGGGAAACAGGAGGCCTGGCATGGTACAAAGTATTTTTTATTATAAATGTTGAAAATACTACAGTACATTTGAGGTTATACTTCTTAAGACAGCATACAGAAACACGGTAACAAAAATAAATATATCTGCACTGTGAGATATGCATGGATCTAAGTATGTGAGTTCTATTCTGTCAGATTTGACTGAGAACCAGTCGGTGAATTGGGAATACATGGGAAGCCATCATTATTACCTTAATAACTAAGTTTCGTGGTAGTCAGCTCAACTAGTCACTACATTACTTTATTAGCAGGAGAATGGCTGGAGTAACGTTATACTAGGCATATCCTCTTGGGAGTCTTTTTTTTTTTTTTTTTTACTCCTTTACAGAAGTAGTGGCATCTCAGCCAAAGCCCAAATGGCTATGGAAAGCTGCTTGAGCATTTATTAAATATCCTTGATATCCAATCTTTGGGCTATTAATACAAAATTTGAAGGAAAACAGATCAATGCTCAAAAGCTGTGATATCCTTGATATCTAACGTCTAGTGCACTAGTAGATGGCGGCTACAGACGATTTACATTTACTTTTGAGGTCCATGCACTAGTATGCACTTTACTCCCACTGGTAAGACAATTCAGTGTACTAGTAGAATGACTTTTGGCCTAGTAGTGCCTGGTTCTCAAACGGTTTTATGAAACGCATCAGCATTTAATTGATATTTTTAAATGCTCACACGGTCTTGATATCAAAGATATCCAATAAATGGCTTTCCATACTAGTAACCTTCGAGTCAACTAGTGCACAGTTTTTCTTTGAAGTGGAGAGGACAAAGAGCATACTCGTACAAGTACCTTACATCAAATAAATGCTCCGAGCGAGGCTTTCCGGCATCATCGGCCACATCACAATTTTTTCTTTTTTTTAGCTTAGCTGAGGAGACTAACAGCTCCAGTGCAGATACACAAATAGAGGCACAGTCCACTAGAAACAAGCCTCTGCTAAAGATTGTCACGTTAAGGGAGCATTTGACGCGGGTCAACTCATGAACCAGAAACCTAACAAGACACGTAAAAATGTCAAATACTGCGTGTTCCGTTTACGTCCACAGTTTCGGTCACTTTAGGAATTCAGACAATAGTAATAAAAAACAAACAAAATAGTGGAACCAGGAGAAAAAAAATGCCATTAGTATTGAGAAAAGTGCCACAGTTGGGCCACAAAGTGTTCATTAGTTGATCCTTCATTTTAGTGCAGGGATGGGGAACCCTGGTCCAAAAAGTCCTCGGAGGGCCTTATAAATTTATGAGCAAATACAACGTGTCGAACATTTCTCCAAAAGGTCCTCTGAGGTTTGATTTTCTGTATATGGCCCATACGGTGCTGCAGGCTCCCCACCTCTGCTTTTTTTAGTGTTTCTTCATTGCAGCAGTTTCCTTCTCTTCCCGGATTGTTGAAGCCAGCGTGTGTATATACACAGTATGTACACGCTACTCACAAAAAGTTTGTTATATTGGGCTTTCGTGCGGAATTCCACCATGAACCTAAAATGTACTCTAACCCTTACAGGTGAATCGAATTGAACCTTCTCTAAACTTTAAAATGCACATGTCAAACTGTTCAATGTTTTAATACTTTTTGCACAACCTGCATTAAGAAGCTGACGGTGAGAGTTATCCTGAAATTGTACCCAAAAGCCCAATATATCAACCAAGTAGTGTATGTGTGTGTTAGTGTGCATGTTGAAATGTGCAGGAATCCTTAAGCGAGGCTTCTCTGTCGTGGCTTTATTCGCGGGTACAGCTGCAAAAGGCAAAAAAAAAAAAAGATGACAACCAAGCATTAAAAATGCAAATGGGGGGTGCAAGAAGTGATGAACAAGACCTCTTTACAGTCTACTTTTGTCTTTGTGAATCCTGAACGATTAACAAGCCAATATTGAAAACGACCAAATTTAATCTAAACTGGTTGTTTTGAATGAAAATAGCTGACATTTACAGTCTTTGACGCTATAGTTTAAGAATTTTTTTCCTGATTCTATTCATGACAGCTATGCCGACCAAATTTCATGTTGCTCAGCAAAACTCGCTTTGGGGGCTCCGTTTTGGTCTTACCCCTAGTAGGTTGCGGGGAATGTAGCCCTCTTCGTCTCCTAGGCGCGCCCACCACCACTCAATCTCGTCCTCGTCTTCCCTGCGGACCACCGTCATGCAGTCCCCCTCGCGGAAGGACAGCTCGTCAGGATTCTCCCCCGTGAAGTCCCACAGGGCGTAGACCACGCCCCTGTTCATGATGCCCATCTTCTCTTGAACACCTGGCCATAGAGGGGCACACAAAAATGAAAATTTGACGTATCAACCTATATCACATCCATATACATATGATAATTATATATATATAAAAATATATATATATATATTAATTATATTAATTAATTAAATATATATATATATAAATTAAATATATATATATATATATATATATTAATTAAATATATATATATATATTAATTAATTAAATATATATATATATATATTTAAATAATTATCACACTGATAATTTCCATTAGCACGTCTATGCTGTTTTGCATTATATGTTAGCACAAAGCTATCACTTATTATAAGGGTTCAGTTTAACATTTTGATGCGTAAAATTTAAATATGCAATGTTGATTTTCTTTGTTTGCATATGTTGCTTCTCATAAATTACTTTATGGCCTCTCGATAATGCGGGTGTGTCAACGAGGATTCACTGTAAAAAAAAAAAAGAAGTCATTTCCAACTGACCGTAAAGGAACTGGGAGCACTGGGTGTAACCTTCCTCCATCTCCTCGCACTTGTCGGCTGCCGTCTGCATGTCGCTGTATGTCGTGTTGAAGACGGCTGCGGCCGACTCCACCAGAAACTTGCATACCTGAACGTTGTTACAGGAGGCGGCGCAGTGAAGAGGCGTCCTGAGGTCCAAGAAGAAAAGAGACCAAGTCAGAAATTGTATATTTTGCTTTTTTTCAAGCTTCATGTAATTTTTTTTAAAATTTCGCTTTTAGAAAAAGCAAGTGACAATGATAAGTTTTTTTTTTTTTCAAACCAGCCAACCTGACTCCAGCTCCTGATGTCAAGGCGCATTTCAACATAAAAGTAATATATAAAATATGTAAAACCAGTTTATTATTGATATTATTTTTGAGAGAGCTCAGTATTGCTCCTTCGGTCATCTTACCGATTCAACATGTCATCTCTCTCTTAAAAAAAGAATAATAAAAAAAAAAAGTTTATTACATTAGGTTGTATTTTTGTATTTTACGTACACACAGTGCTATTTTTCTTTATTGAAAATATAATGAAAAAGCAGGAAATTAAATCAGGTCAAGGTACCACTTAAGAATTTGTTCCTTCACAGATAATGTGAAAATGTGTCCTTACAACATATATGCAAATATGTATGTAAAATATTAATTTATAAGAATAATATAAAATGCTAATTTGTTACGACAAAATACATAAGTTTTCTAAAATGTAAAAAAATTGTCATTTTGGAGGTGGAATTCCATGTCATTTTCAAAGCTCGTTGGTATAAAGAGAATGTAAGCAAAACCAAGAAGAAAAAAAAGAAAAAAAAAAGAAAACAAGTACATTTTGCTTTAAATAATCTGTCATTTGCTATTTCTCTAAGTGACGCGGGAACCATTGATTAAAAAGGAAAATCTGATTTCGTCTTGACAAACTAACTCACCAGCCGTCACTGTCTGCAGCGTTGACGTTGACGCCATACTGGACGAGAAACTTGACAATCTCCGTGTGTCCGGCGCACACGGCGTTGTGTAGCGCGGTGATGCCTTCGTCGTTGGGCTGGCTGGGGTCCTCCACCTGAGCGGGGGGGGGGGGTGCAGTGGGGTGGGAAATGTCAAGCCTGAATCCCAAACAGCATTATTGGTCTGAGCGTTTTTACCTCATAAATAATTCTCTGGACCAAATCGAACTCTCCCTCCAGAGAGGAGTCGAGCAGGAGGGCCAGCGGGTTGAACTTGACTCTCATGTTGTGGTCGATCCGTTCCGAGCCTTGTTTGCGCAGGTTGGTCCTTTTGCCCTTTAAGAAAACGACCGCAACAAAAACAAGTGAGTGTCCTGCAAGGTTGTCCGTTCTTTGCCGCGTTCGCGCTCACAACTGAGAGAAGAGGGCGGGATGTGATTCTGCACAATTAAGCCGAGACTCAAGAAACAACTTTGCCTCTCTTAATTGGGCGTTATGCAACCTGATTAGCCGGACAAAGAAACGAGACGGCGGGGGTCAAGATAAATAGGCCACAGCATTGATTTCTAATTGGTTGCTTTTTGGGGTAAAACCTACACAAATCCTCCTTTGACGGTGGGGGTCACAAGGACGTGTAAACTGGTGTTTCAACACGGTGTGGTTGAGGGAATATGGAGGCGTGTCGAAACCTGCGAGAAAAGTAGGCTGAAATTCTATGTAGCCTAAGTAGAATAAGGACCGTTTTTATCCAAGAAACAATAGCAGTGCTTGATGGGGATTATCTAATTATATAACATTGACCCAGCTCATTCGGGTTGACTCGAGGAACCAACAAACGGGGCGTGATGTACAAAAACGTTGCGTACTGATTTAGTTTTCTGCTCTTTTTCAAGATAAGGGTGATGAGTCAGTGTTAGGTTTTCAAGACAGAGTCTCGAATTGGGGTTTGAAGCCTTGGTCAGCGTTTCAAATGAGGATTTCAAGCCTGTGCCAGGGTTCCAATCAAGGGCTAGCATAATTTCTAATTAGGGTTTCAAGACAGGTTTAGGATTTCAAGCAAATAGTAGGGTTTTAAAATTGAGCTTGAAGTCTGAATCTGAGTTTCAAGCAAAAAATAGGGTTTTAAGTGCAGGTCTGTATGACAAATTAGGGCATCAAATTGGGGTTTTAAGTCATGGTGAAAGTTTCGAATTAACATTTCATGCGTGAGCGTTTTTTGAACCTGGCTTATTTACTTTTTTCAAAATTAGGGTTTCAAGCCAGGGTCTGAAAACAGTGTTAGTCAGTGTTTCAGGCAAAGGGTGTTTGAAAGTAATGTTTCAAGCCAGGGTTACAGTTTTAAATTGAGAGTGAAATCAAAGTCGGCGTCTCTAGCCTGTTTTAGTTAGTTGGACAGTTAGGGTTTCAAACAATGGGTAGAGTTTCAAGCCACCATGACATTTGGTCCTTACCGGTGGCAGAGCAACCTGACCGGTGACTTCAGGTGCTTTCATATTAAAGGTGTCCTCTCCCAGGCTGTCCTGCTCTGCTCCGCTGGGGTACGGAGGCGGTGGGTAAGGGGGAAACTCTTCCAGGAAGCCTTCCGGCGGCGGAGGGGGAAGTTTGGGGAGCAGGTCATCCAGACCAGCAGGGGGGGGCGGCGGCGGGAAGAGCGCGTCTTCGGGGCGAGGTGCCGGGTGTGACGGAGGAGGAGGGGGGATGATGTGTTCTGTGTCGAGAATGGAGGGTGGCCTGGTTTGTTCAGCGGGTGCTGGAATGTGAACGTTACCAAATGGGGAATGAGGTCCTTCCAGAGATCGTCCCACATCCGATGGGAGGCTCTCTGTACCGCTCAAGGGGCCAGGAAGGTGTGGCCCCACGGATAGCTCCGCCCCCTTTGCTGCTTCACCAGGAAAGGTGGGAGTGCTCGGTGTGATCACTGTGGTCTCCATGGCTGCCAGCGTGGTTTTCTGATAAAGGAGCTTCTGGATGTTGGGCCCCGCGGGTCCCTCCGGCTCCGTGATGGAGCTGCGCTTCTTCAGGGGCCTGGGGGCATTGTAGAGCTTCTTCCTCAGGGCCTCCAGGTCGCCATCGCTCTGGTGCCGGTAGGGGTTGGAAATAAACGGGAGTAGCTTGGTGGGGCTGAGGGGTCGCGGGATGCGCTCTGTTTCTGGTTGGGTGCCCTCGGATGGACTGGGACCCGTGTGACTTGCTCCGTTGTGGTCCACCTCAGATTCGGGTGCCGGGGAGCGACGTTCCACGTAGGGGTTCTCTGGGTGCTGGGAGCCTCCACTGGGAATCACCGGCTTTCCATACACTACAATAGGACATTATGTTAATGATAAGAAACCATGGAAATGTAAGTCCCCGAATGAATAACAAAATCACAAAATCCATTACATGAAGTAATGTGGGCTTGTTTTTTTGTGACAGGCTTACTTACCACTAACGAAGCCGTTGGTGCGTCCCTGGGACCTGTTGAGGGCCCCCTGGATGCCAGCTTGCTGGGTATACATGGAATAGATGGACCTGGTGGCGAGGGTCTGCGGCTTGGAGGACGGCAGCTCCGGGGTGAAAGGCCGCACAGTGGCTGCAGGTGGAGGGTCCTGCTTCGGGGGCAGGGGGAGTGTCTGGCTCTGGGAGGGCGGGAGAGGGACGTGGCCGTGGCTGGGCTGGGGTTGGCTGCTGTGTGGCTTAGCTTTTGGGAAGGTGCCCGTGTTGAGGCCCTGTTTGCCATACGGGATGACATTTGGGCCTTTTGGTTTTGTAGGCACAGGTGGTGGGACCTTGACTGGAGCCTTGGGAGCAGACTACGATGGCAAGATGGTGAAACCCATTACATACACAAATCATTCATTTCTGCAAATGTTGCAATTATATTTGCTTTCTCACCTGAGCATCTCTGACCAAGTCATCACTGCTCTGGTTTTTGTGGAGTGCGGTGGCGGGAACCTCGGTTGGCTCAAACATGGAAAATGGACGCACCTTTCTATCCCTCCTGGGCTCGGTGTCATCTAATCACCAGAGCAGAAAAGACACTGACGTTTGCATGAGATTTAACTTATATGCAGTACGAGTCAAACAAAGCTGAAAGGAAGTCACCATTTTGTAGGCATATTGTACTATGGCTGGGCGATATGACCATTTTTTTTTTTTTTACAAAAACAGATTTCCAACTTTGTTTCCCCCCCCTCCTTGGCTTATAGAAAACTGACACTATTCAAAACAAGATTTGCTTTGTCTTTTTCAATTTGTATTTGCATTATTTGTCCTGATACCAAACAAGCTTTGAGACCTTTTTTCTAGCAAAAAATAAATTGTTGTATACTTTAATTTTAATTGCCCTAAAAAAATAAAAAAAAAACAGTTTTTTTTTAAATAATTTTTTATTTTTTATTTTTATTTTTTTAAAGGAGAGCAATGATGATGTCAAATCGAATGAACAATACTGAGCTCTCCTGAAAAAATATATATATAAAAAAATAAAAATAATAATTTTAATTGCCCTGCCCTACCTTTTATAAATGGATGTTGTTACCTTGGTCTTTATGGGAGTGAGACGTCATCCGTGGGAGTGTTGAAGAAGCTGGAACATGGCCGTTCGACTCCAGTTTTGATGGCTGGTTCCCTGAAGGATACACATGAGCCCATGTATGAATAATAATTAGAGGCAGTTTGCTGGAGAAGGCACGTTTATTCAGGATTTTCCTCATTGCAAAGAAATGTTTTACACGTCTTTTTTTTTTATACAAATTTTGTTAGCTTGTGGAATAAAGATTTCTAAATATTTTTTTAGCTTTGGATAATAAATAAGCTCAAAATATTTTTAGGTTTTTATTTTTTTAATTATTTCAACTATGTGCCACTTGGACCGGCCAGTGATCTCAACCACACACAACCTCACTTTAAGGCAGACATTAGTGGGGAGAAAAGCTTCAAAAGCACTCATCAAAAGAAAACCAAAATAAAAATAAATAAAAAATAAATGAAAAAAATAAATAAAGTGAAAACACCAATCTTTTCTTCTTCAAAAATAATAGCTATGAAAGCCAGTGTGAAGCACACACACACTTTTTCTACCTTTTCTCTTGGCTCGAAGTTCTTTAAGAGGCTCAAGTAAGAACATGGCTTCTGAGGAAGATGCATTCCAAAGGGGGAAAAAAATAGAAAAAAACAGTATGACTTTAGAGCTGGACATGTTAGCTGGTGCTTGAAAGGGCATAAAATGCTACAATAGTCACATGCAATAAATACGTTTTCAAATCCAAATCCGCTGCTCGGTATATGAATGCAACATTGCTGCTTAAGGGAAGATTTATATAAGTCCTGGATATGGAATAAATTTCCTTACCCTATTCAATGGAAAATTCTTACACAAATTTTCAGCTTTACAAATGCCATGTCTGTCTATGTTGACAACACATTTGGTGTCCATTGAGGGGAGGCACTATATTTTAAATATGAAATGAATTGTCAGCCTACAAGATACTGAGGCTCTGATTCAAGAGTAAGTCAGCTTTCCCCCCCCAAAGAAATAACCGGGGATGGCGCAAACATTTGTTTTACAAAGCTCAGCTCAACAAGTCACTGCAAAGCAAGTCAAGAAAGAAAACAAAGCTGTTTTGAAAGCTGATGATGAACAGAAACAAACACGGCAAACCAGGAGGTTAACTCGCTACCTTCTGAGCTCAGAGTGACGTCACAAGCATCTGAAGTGTCACATTTCTCTGCTCCTGCTGGGGGGCAGTGCAGTCTGGTTAAATGTCAAAAGTCTTGTAGATTTGTCTATATGTTCACGTGTCATTTTTGACTAGTTAATATGGTGCTGGGCAGGTTTTTATACTAATGAGGCACATTCGATTTTTGGGTACGGATTCTTGTCCGGAAATTACGGTAATGCAACAAATATCGCAGAACTCTTGATAATGTTAACGCTCATTGGAACAGATTAAAGAACGAATGGAAAAGAGAAGGAGGGTCGCAGTGGTTTTTGGTCTTTAGATCTGCATCCAATGTTCACTCACCTGTTGCGGCCTTGCTCTGCAGATCGTGCGTCGGCAAGGTGGAGGTGCCGTCCGGGTAGGCTGGTTTTACAAGCAGCTCGTGTCTGCCCGAGCCACCGCGGGGCAGCGTGGACGACTGGATGTACGGGCCGACTGCTGCCACACGAGATGGACCGCCTGGCTGTTGTTGACTTGCTGGGCCATCGGAAGGCACCTGGGGATAGGGAGAATTTTTTTTTGATTATCATTTAATATTCGGACATCCTATATGAAGTGGAGAATAGCCAAGGAAAAACTGGTTAAGACTCCAGCACATCAAATAGAATGACAATGATTATTCATAATTACTATGTTTTGGGAAAACATGTGGAGCATGCTGAGGTTGACGCCATTAAATACAAGAATGCAAACATTTTATGCTATGTATTGTTTAAATAAAAACAACAAGAAAAGTAAAGTCCATAGCTACGCTAGTTCACAAGCACCGAAACAATCCAACCCCCCCCCCAATAAACGCCCTGTATTCACTGCTGTGTAAGGAAATTTTTACTTTACTTAAAGTAAATTACTATAACAATGTCAAAATGTCAACATAGGTCCATGAAAAACTGGACACAGGTGGCGCCACTACACCTATCACGGTTCTATTTAAGAGCCACTAAAACTTGTTGCAAGTCAAACTGCAGATATCAGAGGAAAACAAGGAAGAGATGATCCTGCGCCAACGCTAGTTTTGATTACCTGAGGATGTGTGTCTTTTGAAGCCCTCTCTTTACTCGGATAGCCATTCTTGGGAGAACAAAAGCACAAACATGCAACAGCAGTTCACAATAAAAAAACAACAACAACAACACTGCCCCTCTTTTTAGTTCCTATGAAGTAATATACCACCCCTGCGCTTAGATTCTGCTGAACTAGCTGACTCACAAAGGAAGACCAGCTTCAGTGAGCTGTGTGTGTGTGTTATATGTCAGCCACGCAGTGGTTGTTGAGCTGAGCTGGAGGAGAGAGCAGCTTGGGATGGATAAAGTCTTTGTGTGGGTGTGAAAAAGGCCCGCTCATTGTGATTCCGGGCAGGGTGGGTGAATCACCTCCTTGCAAGAACCTTTTCTGGACCTCCCGTCTAAATGAGACACTAGTCCTACTTTATTGTGCATGCAAAAAAAAGGGCCTTTTCAAGGAAAAATATCCTTCAGAATGATGATAGAAAAGTGTATTTCAGTTCAAAAAATGAAACAATTCTGAAAGATTCGTTGGACACAAAAATAAATACCTTTTTCAAAATGCCAATTTCTGGCTAACTTCTGCTTTTTTTTATGCGATATTCAAAATTCTTAAGATGGTGAAAATTGAGTTTATGCTAGCTGTAAGCAAACAATCATGAAATGTTACTTGTAATGAGTTTCACTTTAGGTTTTACATAATATTCAAATTTATTGATAGGCACCAGAAATTATCCCTTCTGTTGAGTTAATGTTGGTGAAAAAAACATGACCCCTGTGGATATTTACTCATGAATAAAAATAAAGAATAAATAAAGGAATAAATACATAAAAAACACCATTACTAACTATTCAGTCAATAACAATAAAAACTAGATGGACTTATTTGCAAATGTACAAATAATTTTAAACATTAAAATGTAATACTGTATTTAAAAAAAATCGAATTTATTTTTTATTTTTATTTTTCGGGGAAAAAAAAATCTAATTTAGAAAATGCCAATTTGGCCTACAACTGAAGAGTTAATATCTACAAAATTCTTTGGGCCTCTACGTACTATAAAATAATCACATTAGTTAAGATTTCATGTAGAACAACTGACACAAATAAGGTAAAATATAACTCATAATTCTTAATGTATTAGCATATAGAAGAATCAAATCTCCAATCATGCCATTTTGGCAAAAATACAAACATTTTGTTCTGAAGACAAATTCTATTTCACACTTTCCTTAAACAAGGGCGTGATGAACGTATATTCCACATTATACATTTAACAAATTCATTTCTCCATCAAGTCTTTCCTAAAATGTTTTTGTTTTCCTTTTTAAAAAAAAAAGATGGTTCCGTGCCCTTTAAGGAAAAATAGTCAATCTCGCCCTTTTCCTGTTGCAAGCCAGAGTAGATAACATCTCCCCTGACATTAAGGTTTGTCTGCAATGTCAGCAGGGCACTTGTAAGTCCACTCGCATGTTACGGAGTTGTTTCCCTCCAAATAACAGACAAGCAGAAGTGGAACACGAGTGGCACAAACAGCATAAGAGTCTCACGTAGAAAAGCAAGTAGTGTTCTGTGCTAATATCGCGGTTCGTCATTTGCCTTCCTTGCTATATTACAAATTTTTAATACTGCTTTCAAACATTCTCTTTATGAAGCTTTTGACTCTGAGTCTGAAACTGCTACTTTAACACACTCCCTGTGTGTTAAAGTAGCAGTTTGAAGGTTTCGGGCTCTTTGATCAAACATTTCAGTGTCATTTTTACATTTAATTCCATCTTTTAATGTGTTTGTTTAACGTGTCAGTTTTATAGTAAAGTACAACTAGGAGCGACAAACAGTTTGAAGCAAGCACCACCAGTTACTGGCACATCTTAATAAGCCTTAGTTTAAATGTGTGTGATTTTATATGGTTTCTCTATTTCATGGATTTCCACCTATCACAGGTGGTTCTGGAACATAAATGGGCTTCACTGTACAGAATACCTCTCTGAGTATAAGAGTGTCTGAGAGTTTAGTAAAAAAAAAAGAAAAAGGGGGCCACTAGAGAGTGATAGCACTCTCTAGTGGCCTCTTTTTTTTTTTGATCAATGATCAAGAGCATTCCTGTTTGTGGTCAGCTCATGACCTCAATTAAAAATGGTTGAATAATGCATGTGATTCTTACAGGTACGTTCTCCTTCTGCTGCAGTGCCACTTTCTTTTTCCACAGCCGATCACGGAGCTCGATGATCCTCTTGTCCATGGCAGCCGCCTCCATGTTGCGCTTGTTCAGGTTCTCACGCTGCTGCTGCAGTTTGGAGTTTTGGTCCTGGTTGAGCTTGTTCCTCAGCTAAGACAAAAAGAGTTCCATCAGACTTAAGTTACACTTTAATGGATATGGCCTTAAAGTAAAATCTTTCTCCCCACAAAAATCTAATTTCCAATTTTAACTGTTTTTATTATTATTATTATTATTTTGAACAGCATTCATTTCATTTGTTTTATTTGTCTATGACTTGTATTAAGAGATGGCATGTTTCATGTTTTAAATAGTATCTGTCAGTGTATGATGTCCCAAGCTAAGTGGCAGATTTTTTTTTGTATGGCTTGGCTGGTCGACATTGTCTATTGCCATCTCTCTCTCACATTCTTTTCTAACGGCGACTTCGCAAAAATAGTTTCACCTCAAAAGCACATATCTGTGGTCAAAAACAAAAATAATAATATATATATATTTTTTTTATTGACCTATCTATTCTATAAATTGCCCAGTCAAAGCTGTGGCTTTGTTTGCCTTTCCAAGTGCACACCTGTAGCTCTTTGTAGAGGCGGTCCAGTTCAGCCACGGAGCTCTGGTTGTCATGAAAGTTGTCTACTTTTCCACTTTTGAGCAAGTCCAGCTGTCGGCTAAGGTCCTCCACCTTGGACGCGGCCATGACCAGCTCCCTCTGCTTCTGCTGGAAGAGGTTGTTCATCTGCTCGATTTCCTCCACTGCACAAAAACGGAAACCCCCCCAGCGGGTGAGGGAACAAATATAATTGCAATTGTATTCTAAATTCACATCCATCGTAGCATATTACATCATAACACATCTTAATGGTTTCAGAATCTTACCGAGTTTGCCGTTGCTGAGGCGTTTCTGCTCCACTTGGCCCTTGAGGGCTCGGACCTTCTTGAGGCGACCTTCCTGGTTCTCGATGTTGTCTCGCAGGCGCTGCAGCTTCTCCTGCTCGGAGGCCTGCTGCTGATGGCGCTGCTCCTGCTGCTTCAAGTAGCGCAATCGCTGCTCCTGGTGGCACAGGTGGCAAAAGTACTCACACAATGCGCACTCAAGTAGAAGTACAGATATTTGAATTAAAAAAGGCTCTGAAAAAAGGAGCATTGATTGAACTCTTGAAATTACCGAAAGTCTAAAACAAAAATAAACTTTAATACAAAGCTAAAATGAACGTTTACTGTCAATTACATGCCCATTTTGTTAACTTCTACGCACTCAAAATACTTATTGTGCTCGTAATGAGAATACATTACATCGTTGGCGCGACTTTTATACGATCAAAACACAAAAGTGTTTCCTTATGAAATGTGGAACAAATAAATGCTCAATTCACTTTATAGAGCACTTAAAAACAGGAGCTGGAACCAAATGCTGTACATAAAGTAAAGATCAACTTTCTTCTTTTTTTAATTATGTATTTTTCTTTCAAAACATAAAACTAGTCAGTGACATCAAAACACACCAGCAGCGACTCCGTTGTGTCTTTATGTTGGCTTCCTGCCGTTCCGCCATTGGCCTACTGGTGGTTTCAATCTATGTTTTTCAGATTACACGGATAATGTTTTAAACGCCAGGATCTGGTGGGTTTTTAGGCTGGCATAAGACATCACATTCCACCCGAGTCCTTGTTATTGCTACTTGTGACTCAAGTAGCAAGAACGTAGATTGTACTCTAACACAAATTAAGAAGACAGGAATGTTATTTACTAGCATCAAGGGGATGCTTTTGTATCATCTATTTTGACATGAACATGAGGGGGAACAGTTTTGAGGCCATGTATGCCGATGGGTAATTCCTATTTGTTGTCATTCGCGAGTTCTGATGATTGCTTCAAGGTACAATTCTTGGCTTTATGCACAGGTTTACATAAATGGCGGCTTGCGGAAAGAGATAATTGAAGGTTTATTAAAACCGCTTATCAGTCTGTAATAGCGAAAGGGTGTAATTTGAAAAGGTGCCATACTATCAAATCTTGATTTTATTTTACTGTGGTTTGTCTGAGAGCATGAACAAGAGATCTGACACGTTTTATGAGAATTCATGAGGGCTCTGTCTTAGGCATCTAAAATTCGAAACAATTCACCTGCAGCGATTCATCCTACCTGCAAAGGAAAACCTCCTTATCTTAAAATTGTCATTCTTTTTTTAACCACAGTCCTCCTTTAATCCTCTTTTCACTATTCTTCCATCCGCTTGCTGTTACTTTTATCAGCACCGCCACTAAAGCTCTTCATCCTGCATATCCAATCATCTCTACCAGCCCCAGTCTGGACTTTGATCTTCCGACTATTATGCTGGTTTGTACCTTGGAAGCGAGGAGTTGCTGTTGGGCTTCGATCTGCTGCTGCTGCCTGGCTGCCATCTCCTGTAGCTCGGCTAAAGTCATGTCCATCCTGGGAGCTGACACCTGAAAAAAATTATTCAAAAATACTGATTGCAGATAATGAACACATGGCCGACGTCGGGCAAAATCCTGATACCTCCAAAATCATCACTTTTCAGGATACCCCAAAAACATGATTTTGGTTTCATCATTAAAATTGCACTGTCTTACCAAATTGCAAGTACATAGGAGGTTTCGGTCCAACACCAGCGACACATTTATGATACCTTTTGAATTTTAGTGCATAGCGGAAAGTGAAAGTAAAAAAACAACAAAAGCCTGCCAATTTGTGGGATAAAAAGCATTAAAAATCAAAGGCTTCCATGTTAAAAAATTTACTTACTGGTAAGTTATTATCATGGCAATGTTTGCACACATCTTAATATTGTTTTAAAGGGAGAACAAAAACGTTCTGGAATGAGAACAACTTGAAAGTCAAGCAGACTTTGGAGGTTAAGTACATGAACAAGCAAGTCTTTGTACACATGCCCCCATTTAAATTCTAATTTGCATTTATATTCGGGATTAATTAGTTCCCTCGGTGCACAGTATAGAGAAACAAGATAGTGGGTCACATACTTTATGTTAACATGATGTGCTTCAAAGACAATAGCAAGTCAGTGGTTTAGTCAGACATTGAAGCCAATGTGGACTTAATGAGGGACGAACATGGGGGTTTAGTTTTTTTTTTTTTACCATCTAAAAAAATGTATATACCTACTCTTTTTTTATTTTTTTATTCCAATTATATTGTCATAGCAGATCCTTCTTACTATCTTCAAACAAACTTTTTTTTAAATAATTGGATTAATTCTTCTTTAAAAAGTAAGATTGGTACTCACCCCATTCTCAATCCTTCTATCAGTAGGACCTTTCACCCCATTTCTCTTTGGTTCTAAACCTCTGGACCCCCCTAAGGAAACAACATGGTAGAACACCCAGTCAGACATGAGTATACGGAAAAGGTTGGTTTGTTTAATAACAGTAATTGTTCCCCTTTACAGGCAGCTCAGACCGTCGCTACAACAAAGGCGCATACGCACACATTACTCTGTTATCTCGCAGGTGCTGCAGTAGGAAGCAATACAAAAGGCTGGCTGCCCCGCTCTATGATCTCCCCTTCTCCGGGAAACAACAGCATTCTTTGTGACTGGCAATCTCGGGATTTAACTTCATACATAACCCAGCGGCCCGGTGGGAGGGCCCCGCAAGTACGCATTCACCAAGATGAGGGGTGGGGTAGGCTTATTGACCGCCGGAACAGGTTGCTTACATTTTTACGATAAGGGAGGGGACCATGCAGGCTAGATCCTATAAAGCCCTTCCCAATGACCAAACCCCTTTAGCTTGCATAATAGCTTTGGATGACCAATGACGTACTATTATGCACGTTACTTTGGCAGTCAGGTAAACGTAAGGGCCAAATAAAACGTGTTGTTTTTTTTTTATCCTTACTTATTTGCCTTCTTCATAATTCCTGTCTAATCAGATAAGTGATCCAAATCCATTATCTAAATTAGGAAAGATGACACAGACTACAACGACAAACCAAACAGAATTTCCTTAAAAATAAGAGGAATAGGCATCAAGGGACAGTGTCATAAATACAAGGCAGAGGTGAGCCAACTGTGGGAAAATAAGAGGGGCTAAGATAACAGGAAGAGAAAACAAGCGTCTAATCTCTAGCCCAGACTCAAGCGGTGAGGGGGCAAAAGGGGCTTAGTTACGCAACTAAGGGCTGAGAGGATCGCACACCACCAAAAATACTCAGGTTTTCTGTGTTCTTAAGGAAAACAGAAAGGTAACAAGCTTATGCCAATTTGACCGGGAGACCCTGTGTTCTAATCCCGCTCAGACTGTACAGCAACATAAGGTCTATAGTACGGCGGCGCCTTGGGATACTAGTGACCCGACTTCAGAGCCTTTGGGAATACAAACCATTCATTTGTAAGTTTTTTTTTTTTAAATCTTTGACGTAACAAATGAATGGTGTCAGTGACAACAAGTTAAGTCATTTCAATTTGGCAGATGGTGAGCAATTCTTTGGGGGGAAAAAAAGGCTTTAAGTTGTTCAATGCCACTCCAAGTTTAAGTTGACTAAACATAAAACAATATATTTGATTTTTGAAAACTGTGGAACAACACATGCAGATAGATAATATAAGAATTCTTAATTCTTTATCCTCTGCAAAGAACGACGGACTACTACAGCTATTTACTGAGCTATTCTTTATGTATATCCATATTCCTATCATGCGGTGTCTATCCTGAAACAAGGTATTTTCAGGACACTTTACCAGATAGAGCAATTTTCCACTTCTGTGGAGTGAAGAAACAGGGGGGGGGGGTGCACACACTTACCAGATTCCCTATTTGGGGCTCGGTTGTGACGCAGAAAGAAGCGCACCTCCGCTCTGTGTTGTCCTCTTCGTTGGAGCACATCCAGCATCCGCTCTCCATCCCCTACAGCTCGCTCTGCAACACGGAGGATAGTAACGTTTACTCGGGTCCAAAGCACCAAGTTAACACAGTTATGGTGTCAGAATCAAAGCCATCATTGCCTTCATCATATTGTTCAAATGACCTCAGGGAGAATATGACTGATGCGCTGTCAATTACTCTTGCAGATATAGAGCCAAATAATTCATTACCCATTCAGGAACAATTTATTCAAGCCGTTCCATATCATAACACATTTTCAGTCAAGCAGATGTTGAAAAAGGAGAGAATAGTCTGTATTGCGAAATGACTTTTTGAGCTGTCCCCCTTCACGCTTCTTGTGAAAGTCCTCAAACATGATAATTGGCACAGCATCGCCATGGAAACACAGACGCAACTACCTCCTTCAGCTCCAAATGCTTCTCAGGAATGGATAGATGCTAAATGAGGTCTGGGTGCTTGAGTTTGTTGCAGAGATTATGGATTCCATTTGCATTTGAGAGCGTTAAGGGGTCTTCAGAATGAAATCGCTTTCGAGCCAAACACACAGCTAATATCCATTTAGTTTTTTTTCCCAGAAACAACATAAGCAAGGTAACTCTGGTCGCTCACCGGATCCGCGCCACATTTCTGACAGGTGACAGTCGGCCTCCCCAGCCTCTTTGCACAAGTCCACCACGTCCCGACATAGCGTGTCCGGAGTGATGGGCACCTCAGTAAAATGTTGGTCATTGTTACTGAGGTAAACTGTCAGAAACATCTGAGGACAAAGAGAGAGAAATTACATTAGAAAAACAACTTCTTGAAAACTGTCGAGTCGAGGTACAACTATAAAAACATAAGATCCCGGTGTTCCATGTGGAAGCAACTAGAACAACATGATTCTCTTTAGCTGGCATCTTATTTCAATGTATGTGCATATGAGTCTTGCATCACTGATAGCAGTATCAGCAGGCCGGCCCGCATTCCTCTGTCAAGATAGACATCAGAGGACAGCTTCCAAAATTCCATTTCACCCTGTGCCATGTACCTGCAAGCTAGTGTTGACACGACTGTGACGATTTACCCGGCTTGGCTAAACCCGATCGTCTCGCTTTGAGATAGCTGGTTTTCTGCCTCAATATTGTAGGAAATTACGAGGAAATTACGAATGCATCAATTAGGATTAGAAAGAGGGGAAAAAAAGGATTAGGAAGAGACATGCTAACAAACTGTTGCTCTATCATTACATCAGGGTGTTGGCCATGGTATGGAGAAAAAATATATATTTAAAAAGAAACTGGCATACAGTGAAGCCAAGCATATTTGCAGTTTAGCTTTGGTGAACTCTGGTGGCATGGAACTATGTTGTGTCTAATAAAAGAAAAAAAAGTACTTTGCTGCCATTGTGTGACATCCATAGGCAACTACAAACCTTTTTGGGTGGCCGTCAATTACTTGACGTATATTGCCATTTTGGCAGGGCTCATTTAGTGACCCTTGCGAATAGCGGCAGCCACATGCATGTTAAGACAAAGACTGATTTACTTGCTCTGGTAAATTTCCTTTACACTTGCCAAGTATCAATAAATGTACCCCCATATACAGGGGTGTCTTGATAATATGAGTCAAAGGCAGTTAAGGACCATGAAAAGTGATCCATAACCCTACAACAGATCTACAGTGGGCACTAGATCATTTTTTTAATGTAATATATATTTGACTAAAAGCATGGGACGATGCATACACTTGCACAGTATAGTTATGCAAGTCCTGACAGATGCATATGTATGCACTTATAAATTTCACACTACACTGCTTTTACACTCATTAATAAAAAAAAAATATGTACAGTATTGTCTTTATGTGTACATCACTTTGCACTTAAAAGCTTTGTGCACTTCTGGTAAGACTGCATTTAATAGTGGCGTGGCATGACAATAAAACAGACTCTAATCTAATCTAGTCTAATCTAATGCCTAAGAGGCTTTTGGGCCAACACAGGAATATGCTCTCAGATGTAATCTGATCACACAGTAGGAATGGCAGCTTTGATAAGGCTCAAGTAAAAGCAGTGCAGTACCATACTGCATCAGGCACTGGTTTATAATATTGTACTGCCATGGATAAGTGGCCATCGTGTTACGTCGTTTTCCCTCAATCCCCAACCCCAGGTCGAGCTGTTAAACGGTTTCTATTCTTGGGATGCTGAGGCCTACAGGGGCCACAGTAGGAACACATCATGTCAGCCGGGTCACAGATACAAAAGCGAGTATGCAAGGCAGCCGAAGCTATTAGCCAGAAACAAAAGTATCTGGGTTGTCTTTATACCGGGCGGCGAAAGAGGGCAATTGTGACACAGTTCTAAGTGGCTTTATCCTCCCCTTTTCATCTTCAAGTAGATCAGTGACGCCGGGGGAAGGAGTCACGTTTCCTTAGCAACATGCACGAGTTGTCTTGCACAGCAAAAGGTATGACACAACTAATGGACTGCCCTATTAGGATTCAGATACCCATTGATAATGTGAATCGGCGCGTGAGTCATCGTCGAGAGTAATGCAGCTGGTGAGGAAGCTATAAACAGCTCTGTTCAAATGTCCTCCTCCTGATTGCTCATCACCTTTGTGGCCAACCTGGTGAGTTAGTTATCATGACAACTGCTCTAACGTGTCTTTAGTCAGGATTCCAGCAACAGCAGAGCAGCTGACATCATCAAAATTTCCCAGCAATGTAGGACATTCAAATGACCCTGTTAATATTTGGAGAGTGGAGGAGAGACAACACAGCGAGGGGGGGGGGGGGGGGGGGGGGACTGGTGGGGGGGGGGGCATGGTGCCTGCTGAAAAGCCAATTCCTCTTAGCGCTAAAGTTAATGTACCAGGGCCAAAATGATCTTGTACTGAGCAAGTAAATATTTGATGCAGTACACTGCAGGTATGTGCAGTATGTGCATAATCAAATAAGCCAGAACAAATATTCACATCTCTTTGTGCATGGCTGTTGGCTCTTTCATGACTCAAAAATAAGGCCAATATCAATATTGGGGCTCAATACTCCAGTCAGTATTCCACAACATAAATAGTACTGAACGCCGTCAGAATGAGGCATCAACAAAGAATACTGTACTTTTTAACCAGACGGGACTGAGGGCAGAAATGAAACTTACTGCTGCAGCCAAGTGGAAAATGTGGACTTGTGGAGTTCAGTACTGCAGCACCCAGAGCCGAGCAACGGGTTAGCCTAATATGTTAGCATGCGTGTTAGTTTGCCATTTCGGTGACTATAAATTTTTGTGACCAATAGGCAGCCTGTACACTTGGAAGTCTGACTAATCAGGTAATCAAAATTAGGGGTGAACACAGGTGTCCCGTGATAGTGCGTACCTTTTGTTTTTTTTGGGCCACAGTTGAGTACATTGTTGTCATGTAACGAGTACTATAACTTCATTTCAAGTTAGCTGTCAACTCCTAATCCTTGTTAAATATTATCCAGCTGATTAATAAGTTAATACATTCATGGTTTAAAGGCACGTTATTAAGACGGCGTCTTCAATATTTTACTCTTGGCCCGACAATTTGCATGTTAACAGAACATTTGTCTGAACAGTATGTGCCATTTAAAAAACCTCAACCGGATGAGAGTGTCAAAACAAACAGGAGAACTTACGAGAACTCAGTGCCTTAGGAAACCAAACGATTCAGTGGCGAGCCAAGGACAAGAGGCAAGTGCATTGACCTTAGGCCAAGCGAGAAGGAAATCTATCACTATAACTTTTGATACGAGTTCTATAACACAATCAAAGATGCAGAAACTCTTTCCGTGCATTTTGGACTGATATGACAGCTTCAAAATGACAAACTGGCAATTACAGTGTGCACATGTGGGCTTCAACTCAGCAGGGTTCACTGCAGATACTCTTAAAGCAGAGCCGTGATACGGCTGAGGCATTGGAACCACATCTCAGGGATTAAATTAATCTGCTATATATATATATATATATATTAAAAAAAATACAGCTTCTCACCAGGCTACTGGCTCAGTATTACAACGGTAAGCTTAAACTGGGCTTGTTGCAACTCTATAGGCAGCGACTGTGCCAACAGCTGACGAATCATTAATGTTGTTAATGTTGCAAGCGTCCATTCTCGGGCGGTTCTTACAAAGCAGTCTCAAGTAATTATTTTGTTGTCATCCAAAGTTAAATAGTCATTCATCAAGATCGTAAGAAACAAGCGGACTGTGAAGGCATGTCCATTATGCTAGGGTTAGTGTTAGGGAAACGTGCACGGGGCCCTCTTTTACAGACATAAAAACAACCTCCCCAAATGAAAGGCAGCAAACATCAAACCCTCGACCACAAGGAGTGCTATAAGAAGACATCTAAGGGACAATAAAGCACCTGCAGCTGGCAGCACTTGCTCGATTTGCCATCTTGAAACAGGGCTGACAAGGAATTGAGCTGACGATGAGGGATTGGAACAGAAAAAGACACTGTAACAGTTTCTCTTGGTTGTAGAAAGAGAAAGAGAATCCTTTGTGTCACCTAGTGTGCGTTGCCATTGTTTAAGCGTAGGTGCGAATAAAAATATGTTTCTACCAAATATGGCAGTTTTGTTTGGTTCTGTACATTCTTTTTGGGGATACTGTTGTCAATATGGGTAAAAGGTGCAGGTATTTTTTTTTTTGTAGGGTAGATTAAATTCGTTAATATTGATAAATGAACTTGTGTTGGTGATCATGGATGTGACGTAGTGGTACACCAGTTCTGCTTTGGAGTACGTGTAGCACTTTATCATAAGTATAAACTGTGGATATTCTGTTGTTTTAGGGACTGTCGTCATGGCTCGTCACTGCACCAAACCATTTCTACGTGCAACCAGTCGAGGCTTTGGAATCTAAGAGATTAATACAACTGCAGCTCAAAGTGAGCTGGGTTACAGAAAATATATCAAAAACTTTCTGCATTTGGCAATTTATTATTATATTTTATTATTAGTATGGGATTTTTTTTAATGGGCTTTAGGTGAACTGATGAATACACGCACGCACGCACATACAAAAAAAATATATATATTAAAAAAAAACATTTATTAAATTTTTTTTTAATTTATTTGTTTTTTAAAAAAAAGGAGAGCAATGATGATGTCAAATCGAATGAACAATACTGAGCTCTCCTGGGGGAAAAAAAAGAAAATATATCAAAAACAAAGAAAGAAAATGATTTGGATTAGCCTTGGATTATTTTGGTCACGGTTATATTGTAGCTGTCAATATAGTTTATTGTTACACGGTCACCTGTTCACGCAATGACGCGAAAGGTGCTCTGCCAAGTCTAGAAGGGGTTTATAAAATAAGCAAATCAGACGTGAAAGCAATAGCTTTCTTCTTTGCACTTTCGCACAAGGATGTAAATATTCTGGATTTTGAGAGGATTAAAAAGGAACTTTTATTTCTTGTTTGCATACACCCAGCACGATATGGCTTCCTAAGAATTCACCAGCGGGTTACACGGTGTCACACTGCTATGATAGACATGCTATTTACTGGTGTGGGTTAAAATCAAGCCAGCATTCCAAAGCATACAGACAGAGGTAAACCAAACTCCACAACTTGGCAGAAGCAAGACTTTTGATAGCTATTTGGCCTTAAACGCATTTGGAAGGCATGCGGCCTTGCCTAAAGAAACGGGACCCTTCGTAGCTCTGGGGTAGTTGTTTAGACTGTGAGAAGATTTTCAAACGTCAACACTGCAGCCACAACCAATCACAGTCAGGGAGGAATGCGCTACAGGAGTGTAGCAGTCTCCCGTTGATTATTCAGATATGTGCAGCAGAAAAATGGGTGAACGCACGCAGTGCGCTTGGCGGATGATTTATGATTTACAGGTAGTGAATCAGCAGAGTTTGAAAGCCAATCAAAACTGCAGTTCGAACAAAGGTGGGTTAGAAGCACCTGCACCAATCTCAATCCATATGTCAACCCTTGAAGCCCTCATTCTCCTTGTCAGGGTCAATTCGCCTCTGAAGACCATTGTTCAAACGTGATTGGTCGCATATTGAGTTAAGAGCGATGAAACCTCTGACAGGGGCACTTTCCTATTTGCGGGGACGGACAGATCACAGGGGATGGCTCTGTAATTGAGTTACTCTGCACCAACAGGATAACTAGCGAATCTAAGGTCATCCTCTCACATTCCACATTGGTACTGGCTAGAGAAAAAAAACAACACTGTCAGAAAAGATTCCTTATCTCTTCATTTGGCATTTGGAAACTGGTCCAAGTGAGATAAGCTATCCCGGCTGTCGATCTGTGCAGAGCAACATTTTTGTGCTCTCAATTAGTTCTTTGTATTCACCTCTGTGGGACATAGGAAGAGAAAGTAGGCTTTTCAACTCTAGTGTCAGGACAGACATTGATTCATGCGGCTGTGCATTTTCCATCTTATCGGGTTCAAGGACGTTCTCAACTGGCTGAACGGTGAGAGGCAGACTACACCCTGGACTGGTCGCCAGCCAATCTCAGGCGATTCTGACAGCTGCAGAAATTACGAAAAGTCTTGTGCCAGCTATAGGAATGACAAAAGTCAGATCTGTGAACTACTAGTGCAGCTGTATGCGTTAACATCAGTCCATGTGGAAAACTGTTCAGAGTGACGTTTCGAGGCAGAGATTTTGCTTCAACTTTTTTTGTAATCAAATTATTATTATTATTCTATTAATACTTTCAAACCTCTATTGACTATCATAGTTAAGCTTGACACCTCAAGACTAAATCCCTTGGACAAAACAACACCCAATCTAATGCCATATCCTTGACGATTCCTCCGGAGGGTGATCTTAGCGGGCTCGTCGTCGCACACTTTTGCTTCTAGCTGAGGTAAGCAAATTGATCAAGTAGCCAACAGTGTCACCTCCGAATGCTGATTACTGCCCAGTGGCGAGACACTGCAGCAGTATTTCCCTCGGTGGCCATCGCAGCTGTCTCCGCCACAGCTTTCAGCGTTGACACAGCTCCAATATGTCATCATGAGTCCTTCAAAAAAAAGCCAAGGCGGCAGAAACCACCCAGATGGACTTTTTGTCCCTGCCTAAATTGACTTTTTGTCTTAGGTGAGACCACCTCTTTCTGCACTTAATCAGCACCCCGATTTACATTTAACCTAACGGGATGGGCAGAGTGTGTTTTCTAAACTACCTTGCTGACTGAAGCCTAACAGACATTCATATTACAGGAAACTGTTACAGCATGGTGCTTAACCTGAAGCACTACAAATCACAACAAAAAATAAGTTACTTATAGACAAAGTGACATTACAAGGTAAGCAATTCCCACTCTGTGAGAAATGTAACAAGAGAGGCAAAAAAACAGCAACAGAATATACACTACCGTTCAAGCACTGACACACAACATGGTGTCCAGGCTCGTACAGTCGTACACCGCCTTAAGACATGAACATTGACCAAAAGTGGTGAGTTCCCTCCACGTTCCTTGTGTTTCCTCATACAGAGCCACCACAATGTCCACTGGAATTGTACCACTTGGATGCTAAATTCTGTACTACAAGCCGTCGGACACGCACAAGCTGCTTGTCGAAGCCTGCGCATTGCCGTACTGTAAAAAGAAGACCATGGTAGTCAGCACTAAGAAGACATATTGGCAACCACCATAAGCATAATTTCGCCTTGCAAATCGATAGTCGCTCTCACAACGCTTCCTTTGTAGGTAAAAGTTTAAACATCGCTGTTGACGACGCGCTTACGTAACAGCCACAGGGCACAGACACAAAAGCCTATAGCGGCTGCACGGAAAGCATGCTCGGGTTTCTGTTGACACACACACACACACGCACACACATTTTCCCACCAATGTAACATATTGGGAGACATGTGTTGTGGTTTCGCAGCAAAAAAGAACAAATACGTACAAATGTGTGTTCAGAGAGGGAGGCCTATCTGCTCTTAATCTCAGGGATGTGATTTGACCAAAGTGAAATTATCTGAAAATTTAGCCGGGGGTCTGGGGGCCGCTGGCACCCAGCTAGCTCATGGGTTTTCCGTGTTTTTAAGTACTTTCAATGCACTCACATGACAAAGAAATAGACAAAACAACAGCATAAATTTTCAATGTATATTGAATTATCCCATATAAAATGGCAGTTTTAGTCAACTCAATATCAGTCACATTCAAAAACATTGGACTGTCTTTGCTTTTAAAAACTAAAAAAAAATCTGTTTTTTTTTTTTGGGCGGGGGGAGATAAAAAAAGCGGAATTCCGCGAATTAGCGGAAAAATCACATCCCTGTAATCTACACAGTAAGCTTCTTTTTTTCATCGAAGAGGTTGGTGACTGCGAACGTCACACGTACCCAAAAAATGCAAAATTCACTCAGAATTTTCTCATTATCTTAACTGTATGTAATACAATGAATATTGACATTAACGAACGAGCCTATTGACAACAGCCACTTTATTCGAGAGAATATTGACATCAATCGCCCACGGCCAACTTACCATGGTAAAATGTTGCTGTAGCGTGTGAATTTGGTTGTTACATGACAGCGGCGTGCCAACAATGTCAGGGCTTTCGAAGGAGCTGCTCTGTACCGTTTCACACGGACATCCTAACGCTGTTGTTGAACTATTCAACATTCTCAGTGTTTAGCTGTACTACCACCAAAAAGTACGGTACCGTTAGTTTGTTACAAAGAAAAACAACTCACCATTAGGCAGAGTCACAGACTATAAACAGGGATGTGATTTGACCAAAGTGAAATTATCTGAAAATTTAGCCCGGGGTCTGGGGGCTCATGGGTTTTCCGTGTTTTTAAGTACTTTCAATGCACTCAACATGACAAAGAAATAGACAAAACAACAGCATGAATTTTCAATGTATATTGAACTATCCCATATAAAATGGCAGTTTTAGTCAACTCAAAATCAGTCACATTCAAAAACATTGGACTGCCTTTGCTTTTAAAAACTATCACTGAGAATATCATCATATCTAACTAATGTGATTACTAAGTTAACACATAAATAATGTTGAAGAGTTCAAATTTCATGAACAAATAATTGTATCATGACCAAATGAAAAGTAACTCATATTAGAGCATACCACAAATGTCTTTGTTATAGCAGAAGATGTTATCTGTCGGAGTCATGTGCATACACAATGAAATACAAAAAAAAAAAAAATCGGATTTTTTTTTTTGGGGGGGGGGGGTAAAAAAAAGCGGAATTCCGCGAATTAGCGGAAAAATCACATCCCTGTATAAAAACACATTTTTTTTTATGATGGCAAAATTGTGAGAAATAGAGTGAACTTATGGGAGGTTAACCAGTGTCCTGAAATGGACTGTGCTCAACCTTCGGAGGTTTCACTATCCAATCATCGATCAAAGGGAGGTTTGAATGGAGCGGGACAGTAAATCATAAATCAGAGGCACGTGACTTATTTTGTGCAGTAAAGGGTGCCTGTCACTTATCGGTGTGCTGCGATAGCGCAGTCACATACAATCTGCTCTCTACATTGCACAGCTGAAGAGTCTCTACAGCTCATTGTGTTCACTAAAGAAGTCCCTCCCCCTCTATTTACAATCCTGGGAAGCAATTACGACACTGCATTCTCTTTCGCCTCCAGTCCCCTGGCCTGTACAAGCAGGACCATCCATGGGTTACGGCTGTCATTTCAGGACAATACCTCGCATCAGAGATGGCGTACACATGCTGTTTTGTTTTTTTTATCAGGCAAAACCCAGGGGCTGTATCTCATTCAAACACTCGCATATAAATTCAACTAGTGACAGCTTCAAGGCAAATGTGCTTGATAATGAAAGTAATCTTGAAAGGATGCCGATATTTACAGCCGTCCACGCGCCGATAAACGCCATCACGGGGAGTAAGCGGGCGGAGGTCGCACGCCAAGAGGAAGTCATCTAAAGGCAACCTAGTAGCCGCCGCTTAGGTGATTCATTCACTTATTGAGCTGTCTTACTAGAAGCACCAGTCTGAGCGGAAGGGAAGAGAATCCTTCAAAATGCAACACGAGTTTGTACAAGGCATTTTTGTGCACGGTGAAGCCTCGCAATTTTCCTGAGGGTTAGGGACTGACGTGAGCTACAAAAATTCGTGAATAATTATTTTCCAGCTCACAAGCAAAAAAAAATGTTTTTTTAAATGTCTACATTAATCGATTACACTCCAAATTATGATTCAAAAACACATGAGTTTAAATATCCTGAATACAAACACACACATGCTTTAAACGCACTTACATTTTTAACACAATGTATTTTAACAAACAAAAACTAATTGCAAGCATAAAATGCATAGACAACATAGTGTAGTGCCTGCGTACATGCAGCGCCATGGGTGGCGTGTGACAAGTCTGCATTGAGTGTTTGGGCGTCGTGAGCTGTGGCTGACAGCAGCTTAGGCATGACAGCGTTTTACAGTCCTAACAACACTTAAAAAAAAAAAAGGCTGAAAATTGCATCGACTGTAGCTCTCCTTTCCCACATGTGAGGGCATTACACTAAGTAAGTATACTATAAAAGCTGGCCGAGCACCCCAGCTTCCTATGCGGAGAGCGTCCATCTCTGGCCGGTAAGAAGATAGATTCGTACCTCGCTAACCTTGGTTGCATCAGCGTCTGAATGCTGGCTAAAGCTTGGTTAATTGCTGCCCAGACAGCGGCAGTAGTGTTAGCCAGTTAGCCGCTGCTTGCCAATGAAGTCCAACAAAACTTTAGCGTTGCTAAATGTCTGAAAACTAAGACCAATCACTACCAAAATTCATTAGTATAAACTATTGTCCTAATTCACATTTTTCAATTTTAGTGCTGACATCATTTTTACATAGCAACTTATTATATAAGTGCAGATATTCAGCCCAACCAAGTGTCTTTTTAATGCAATTTCAATTCATTGCGATGGGGAACTGATGATTTGAGATACTACTCTTAAGTTGAGGAGCGAATGCAATTCGTATCTCAAAGCAACATTGTATTTTATTGTACAAAAAACATTACATAAGTGACAAGCTGTGCGCGTCCCACCCATAATATAAACATGAACCATGTCCCAAGAAGAGTGTCAACACTACTATACGTCATAAAAGCAAACACAGACCGTCATGTCGCTTTTACAGTACATACGTACACAATCAGACTGAACATTAAAGTCACAACGATAGCCATAGTAACGACTGCACATTCGCCATGTCAAATTGGGGGAACGGTGTGTGTGAGTTGAGCATTAAAATTGGATTATAAACACAATGGCAAAAGGGTGTAGGTAGAAAACATTTTTTCACTCACCGGCATCATTTTAGCTTCGTACCGCATTTAGCTAAGCATGAATCCACACCACTGGCAGTTTCGACGAAAGCGGAGCGACTTTAATCCCCGCACAGTCTGTGAAGCCGCCTTGGGCAAGGAGACTTTCTCCTCTCCGTAACCCCCGCCGTCCTGTCATTAAAGAAGAAGAAAAAATATTTCGAATTTTCATCGGAAAACCTACACGTCTACTGCCGACCTGTTGCAACTAATAACATGGCCTCCTCAGCTACGAAGTTTCGACTAAACAACTTTACACACATTCGTTACGACTCGAGCTCGGTGGACGACTTAAAAAAAACAGTTCTCTCAACTTGGCGACACACAGCCTCTTTATATAAGCATATTCGGTAGCATCGAGCGTGTTTTAGGTGAGACTTACCCGTGAAAAGACGATGGGAAAGAGCCACAAACTCCGTATTGGTACAGCGGTGCTCGCTAGCTCGCAACCGAGCCCAGAATGACGTGCCAGGAGGAGGAGGAAGAGGAGGCTGTGGAATCCAAGCCCTGCCCACCTGGCCGAGCGGTGCACAGTCAAAACATACATTTGAAATGTATTTCTACAGAAGTGTATTGCATTCACTTGTTTTTCTGAATATTTTTTTTCTGTTTTCTGAATAATTTCCCCCTGTTTTATAAAATAATTATTGTTTCAGTTTTTTCTGAATATTAATATATACTATAATACCAGAAATAGACTCACAAGTTTGGTTTCCTTTGAAAACAAATTGATTCACACAAAAACATGTACACATTTTAAAACGCATAAATATTAATGTAATCGTTTTTTCAATTTTGGGATACCAGCACCAGCTAAATATTTTCTCACCTTTGCTATCAGGTTGATTTATGCAATTGCCAATTTACAAACAGCCATTTTGGGTATTTTATAATGACACGAATACAATATTTGGTGACCCACATTGTATGTACTTTACAACTGCTATTTTCCGCAGTTGAGACTGGAGTTTTCAATAAAAACTACATCTCCCATAAATGTCCTTCTACAGCAAGCGAAAGGTTCAAAAAGTATTCAGTGTCACATTTTCCGCACGTTGGGTTTGTGTGGACGTCGCCTCAGACGGTGGAGCAGGTGGTTTACGGCTCGTCTCCTTGTAAACATTAGCCCGGTTCTACGTGGACCATGGATGAGAATGTAACCGCCACGTGTGATCAGCTTATCAAGGCTGTGAACGTGACCATGGATGCGGAATCGAGTCAGATATACCGGCTGGAGGCCCTAAAGGTAGCATCGTTGCTAGCTCGTTGCTACTAGCCGGTAGCTAAACGCGTCACTTAGTTGAATGAGTTATTTTAAAAAAAAACTGTAGTGTTGTTCTGAAGTCAAACACTTTCTCAACATTAGTCCTGAATCATTAATGTTGTTAAAGTGGCTTTTCTGCTATACGTACTGGCAGTTGGTTGCTAGATGTTTTGAAAGTTAGCTATATTGCTAACATCGTTCCATTACGTTCATTCAAACGCCAGCGTCACGTGGACTATGATAAAGGACCAATATATTTATGTAAACTGGGTGGATGGATGCAATGAATAAGTGAAATAATCAATCTAATGTTAGTTGTTAAGTTTTAGCCATTCAGTTATAAGGTTATACTTATATGTGGTTACTTTATCTTAACAAATGTTGGGAACGTGGGATGACATGACATGTGTTGTCTTTTTGACAGTTTTTCGAAGAGTTTAAAGAGAAAAGCCTACTGTGTGTCCCATGCGCCTTACATCTAGCAGACAAATCCCAGCCAGCTGTAATCAGGCACTTTGGCTTGCAAATTTTTGAACACGTCATCAAGTGAGTCTCACAATTAACTTTAAGGGCTTTAAAAAAATTATGAAAATGAACATTTGCAATAAGCATCTTTTCCCCTCGCAGGTTCCGATGGAACGATATGCAACAACAAGAGAAAGTCCAGGTCAAAGACTGCACCATGCAGCTCTTGTCAAAAGTGAGTATGATGTGTTGGTGTTGTTTTTTTTTTTGTTTTTTTTAAATAACTGTAATGGCTAGGTTTTGATTTGACTCCTGTTTGCACTCAGGGTACACATCCGATCCTGGAGGAGGAAAGCTACATCAAAGATGTCCTCTCACGAGTGGTGGTCGAAATGATCAAGAGGGAATGGCCGCAGAATTGGCCGAATATGCTCAAGGAGATGGAGACACTCTCGAGCGAAGGGGTGTGTACAATTCAGTGAACCTCCCCTGATAGCAGGGGACATTGATGCCACAAGGTGGCGGCGAAACACTTAGGTATTGAATGTCTTTGAACCCATGAGAGATGTTGGGAACATTGTGAACTTGGTCTTGAATTCAATTTGAAATGGAATTAAAAAGTATTGAATACAACTTTGAGCTGTAGGAACCCTTTAACTGTCATTTTAAAAGTAGTTACATTGTAACTTGGAAAGTTAGTGACGAGATGTATGCTGAACTTGACTCTTGTGAGGTATACTGGCATCTTATGTAAACTCACACATGGGGGTGGTTCCTCTTTTGTAATACAAGTTACAAAAAAGTCAAATTAAAAAAATCAGTATTCAAAGTTTATACTTTATTCATGAAACTGACACCATTCACATAGGAAGCCCAGACAGAGCTGGTGATGCTGATCCTGCTGCGGCTGGCGGAAGATGTGATCACCTTCCAGACATTGCATCAGCAGCGGCGCCGAGACATCCAGCAGACGCTCTCGCAGAACATGGAGAATATCTTCAGCTTCCTGATGGCCATTCTGCACCTAAACATCGAGGGGTACCGGAAACTGGTAAAAATAAGATGTTGAAAAGATAAGATCTTTAAACTTGGAAAAGCTGCAATAACGTGACCAAAATATCAATCTGGTCTGTTTTATTTAGAAAGGGTCGCCAGAACATGAAATGAAGGTGAGTGATTCTTTTCCATGTTTTCAACTTGTATATCTCAAATATTTTTTCCCCCCATTGAAATGACTGAAAGTTCCATTATCTGTTCCAGCATCCCCCAAAATCACCAATAAAAATATATTTTAGAAATATTAGTCATTTCCATTTTTTTTTCTAGATCTTTACATACCCGTGAGTAACATTTTCTGTATGTGTCACTGTTGTTTGTATTTTATTGTCTGTTTGATTATAACTATGAAACATGCTAGTTTTTTTAAGCCTATCTATGACCGTTTGCATTTTGTGTTAGCATAAAGCTAGCTGACTTATAAATGTTATGTTGTGTGATGAAATGCAAAATGTAATTTTTGATGTTTATGTTGCGACAAGGAAAAATGCTGACTTTACAAACGGTGTAGAATGGCTTTTCAATCAAAATCGTCGTTTGACAAACTTTACCAAAAAAAAAGCCCGTTGTGTGTTATGTCAGGCCAGGGCTCACTGCAAAGTGGCCGTGGCGACCCTGAGCACACTGGCCGGCTACATCGACTGGGTGTCTCTGGTGTACATCACGTCTGGGAACTGCCGTCTGCTGGAGAGCTTGTGTCTACTGCTGAGCGAGCCTGAGCTGCAGCTGGAAGCGGCCGAGTGCCTTCTCATCGCCATTAGCCGCAAGGTTCGACTTGCCAGGAGAGATATTGGGTATCATTATTATGGAATTTTTGTTACAGCTTAGAAATGTGTGTTGTTGTTGTTGTTCCACAGGGCAAACTGGAGGAGAGGAAGCCGTTCATGCTGCTGTTTGAGGACGTCGCCATTAATTATATTCTTTCTGCAGCCCAGTGAGTGTACTTGTGATTCTCATTGTGCGCTTTTAGTATTTAGTGGTTGTTTCAACCTGGTGTGTCTCCTTCCAGGTCAGCCGACGGTCCGACCTCCTCTGAAACACAGTAAGTAGATGGTACAGATGTGGATGTAGGGTTCTACATTAACAGTTGCCCGGGTCCACTACACAAAAATTTTCTTTTACAGTATGAAAATGCTAAAAATTAAATAAATAAATCATTGAAACTTATTGTATTATATCATGAATATATAGTACAGGGCCATAGCAGGTTCTGGCAGGGCCACAACCCAAAAAGGTTCCTGTGATGTTTCTAATATTACGTAGACGGTGACTGTGTTAATGTATTGTAGACCAGTTGTGGTGGTGGAGCGGCGCTACGTGTTCCTCAAGAGGCTGTGTCAGGTGCTGTGTGCACTGGGAAGTCAGCTCACCTCACTGGTGGTATGTATGAAAGTCCTTTTTAATGTGTATTTGTTTGCACCATGCACTTTAGTTCTGTTCACTGCATTGCACAGGGATGTGATTTTTCCGCTAATTCGCGGAATTCCGCTTTTTTTTATCCCCCTCCCCAAAAAAAAACGTTTTTTTTTTATTTTTATTTATTTATTTTTTTGTAGTTCATTGTGTATGCACATGACTCCGACAGATAACATCTTCTGCTATAACAAATACATTTGTGGTATGCTCTAATATGAGTTACTTTTCATTTGGTCATGATACAATTATTTGTTCATGAAATTTGAACTCTTCAACATTATTTATGTGTTAACTTAGTAATCACATTAGTTAGATATGATGATATTCTCAGTGATAGTTTTTAAAAGCAAAGGCAGTCCAATGTTTTTGAATGTGACTGATTTTGAGTTGACTAAAACTGCCATTTTATATGGGATAGTTCAATATACATTGAAAATTTATGCTGTTGTTTTGTCTATTTCTTTGTCATGTGAGTGCATTGAAAGTACTTAAAAACACGGAAAACCCATGAGCTCCGGGCCCCTTGTCCCCCCCACCAGGGCACTGCCCTGGACCTAGCTGGGTGCCAGCGGCCCCCAGACCCCCGGCTAAATTTTCAGATAATTTCACTTTGGTCAAATCACATCCCTGATTACAGTATAGAGCTGTAAACTGTAAGCTCACCACTTTGGTTGGCTACATACCAGGAAAGCTGTGCTCCTCTGTCTTTTCCCCATTTCAGTTGAAGTTGAGATAATGCCAATCATTACCTAAAATTAAACAATATGGTGAATGCTACTTCTACTTCAGACCACACATTCCATGTCAGTGCCGTGTTACAGAGCAGCGACATGGGGAGAAAAAAAAAAGGCGGGAAAACGCACCCGCTCTCTATTTGTAATTGTTTAGGCCAGTGGTTGTCACAAAGCAAAGTCGTGACCTATTTGCAGTTGAGAATAAAGCTTTTTTTTTTGTTGTTTAAAAAATAATCTGAAAATACTAGTAACGTATGTAACATTTTTAGATGGCAGTTTTAAATGTTTGATGCACCACCAAAGGCATATTGGTAGTTATCCAATTGTCTACTAGCCAAAGGCGAAACTGCATTGTACAAATATTTGTTTAGAATAGCTAGTAACTAAAGCACAAGTGAGTAACATTGCTTGATGCTTACTCAATATTGTACGTTCCATGTGGGAACTCGGTACACCTCACTACTGTTCTTGGAAGAGAAAAAAAACAGAATGCAATTACATGTAAGCTGAAAATCAGTGGTTTAAGCTAAGTGAATGATTATAAAACTTGCCAAAGTTGCCACTTGAAATTAAAGTTTGCAGGCTCGGTGATATAGATCACAATTACCTTTTTGAGGTCCGACATTTTTGGTACTTAATGTAAAAGATACTGTGTACTGTACCAAATGAACCCGACTTCAGAGCTCGGTGGAATCAAAGCTTTTAAATTTCCAAACGGTCCCCACATAAATGAAATGAATAAATGATACGTAAAATGTCTCCACAGGGTTCTGATGTCAAAGTAGATGTTCCTGCGAACCTCAGCAAGTACTTGGAAGCGTTGTTGGCTTTCACGACACATTCCAGCCTGGTAAGAAGAAATGAACAGCAAATTCTTACATTCTACCTTGCAGATAAAATTTGGGGACATCTGTGTCTCTATTTTGTCATCATGAAAAGTTATCTGACAGGCATTGCGCTAAATATTTGTAACTGCCATTGTGGTCTTGTAGCAGAAACAGTTTGAAGTCATTCCTTAAATTCATCATATTGAAAATGTGTCAGATGATTTTGTGGATTTCGCAGACACAAAAAAAAAAGGTTTAAATTTTGGGGTTTTCATAGATGTCGTCTTAAAAGAGTGAGTAAGGTTCCGGAGCAGGTGGTGACAATGGTTTTTAGAGAAAGAAAATGTTAACGAACAATGAAAGAAAATAGTAAACAAATACCTAAAAGAAAAAGTGTTTGAGCCAGGCGAGTGAGCCCACTGCGAATGAACAAAATGGTACCACCATGGTATTAATGGTATTATCTATAGTTTATTGTTTTAATGAAATTGATGATTAGACCTTTTGTGTAGAAACCTTTTATAGAAAGAAATTGATTGAATTCAATGTGTCTTTTGCCCCACAGTTTCTGAGGTGGTCCACTCAGCCTACGTGGGCGTCCGTCTTCAAACACGAGACTCTCTCCCAGGAGCCCATTGTCGTAGAAATGGCCATCAAGTTCCTCAGATCTTCCATAAGCAACTTCGTCAAGGTCAGCGTGTTGTCATTGTCGCAGTGCTTTGGAACCAACGCGGATGTTCATTCATGTTTTGTTTTTTCTGTCCAGACGGGTTTTCCCAGCAAAAACGATCACCCTAGTGGTCAATACTCGCGTGTGGACTTTGACAGTGACGAGGACTTCAACGCTTTCTTTAATTGTAAGCGTTTCTTCTGTTGAAATATGAGGAATTGTATCCCTCTGTAAATGTCATGGAATATTTTGGATATGTGTCGCTCTCCCTCTTAGCGTTCCGGGCGCACCTGGGAGAGGACGTGCGATGCGCTTGTCGCCTTGTTCCCTTGGAGGCTTTTCAGATGGCCGCCATGTCGCTGCAATACCAGCTTGGCAATGCTACAGGTACGTACTTTTGCAGACTGCTCCATTCACTCTTTAATCGGAGTGCTTAAATCATTAAAAGTGCAGGATTGTTGACTGAAGTTGAACCCAAGTTGTGTGTTTCACACAATTGCAAAAAAAGGTTGGTTGGATACGAGATTTGTATTTTCATTTTATTTTTCAAAAGAAAATGGTAATCAGTCCTCAATAGTTTTTTAGCTGTCTTTATTACCTGGAATTCTAAAAAGTCTTAATTTTGTGGGGGAAGAAAATAACACTACAAAAAAATTAAAGTGTAGTGTTACAAGAAATAAATATCCTAAAGTTTTGACTTGTTTCTGTACTTTGTATTATGACTTGATTCTTGCAAAGTTACTTTTTTCTTGTAAAAGGACTTACTTTACTTAAAAATTCATCCAAGTTAATAATTATTTAACTTATTTGCTCCCAAAAACGTATAAATACGTTCTATTTTAAATGTGTCCCAAAGACGTATTTACAGTATGTTTTTTATGCTAGAGCATACAGAAGGCTTTGATGCAGCCTCTCAACTGCAAAGAACGGTTTAAGAAATGGTAGTTATTACAAAAACGGCCAGCAGATGGCAGCAGAGCTGAAGAGATCAACCAGGGCCATTTTGAAAAAAGCCAATTTACCCACAGTTCTAAACATATTTGTGAATAATGATGAAACTTAGCTATATTGTAATGGTAGTTGCTGAAAATGGAAATGGATAGAATAAAAAAAATCCTGATGAAAGAAGAGACTCTAATCTTTCTTTTGGTAGGTTTCATGTTTTTATAGCAATATAACTCAATATTCTGTAAATAAATTGCACCACAGGGAGTTGCACAGTGAATGCAGGAATCATGATGCACCAAGTGTGTCATTGTTTACATTCTACCAATCCTATGCAGTATCCTTTTTTTCCCCCAATTAAACACGTTACAAAATTTTTTTGTTTGTGTTTTATGGGGGACTTGAAGCAAATTCCTTTCATTTCAGTAGGTTAAGATCATTTGAGCTATGCGGCACTGTAAGTGTATAATGTGATACTTGCTTCTCTCACACTTTCTCCAGCTCGGGGCATGGGGCTGAACTCTCTCTTCTCCACGCCAGTGCATGAGTGGGATGCCGTAACAGTCTTCATGGAGTGCGTGGTGCCACAGGTCTTGAAGAGTCTCGAGGAGGAGGTAACGGACGCAGCTTATAAACCTAACATGGCAGTTGATGGCTCAATATAAGCTCAATACTTTTGAATGTGACTTTGCAGAAATTGCCCGTGGACGGGAGCATGGAGTTGCTGCAGGCTGTGCTGCGCTTTGACACCCAAGATCCTCACATAGTGTCATGCGTGCTCACCAACGTGTCCACTCTTTTCCCCTTTGTCAAATACAGACTGCAGTTCCTGCCTCGGGTCCTTTGCAAGGTCAGTCAAGGGTATTGAATGTGCTGTCGTTCAGGGATGTGATTTTTCCGCTAATTCGCGGAATTCCGCTTTTTTTATCCCCCCCAAAAAAATTCATTTTTTTTATTTTTTTTTAGTAGTTCATTGTGTATGCACATGACTCCGACAGATAACATCTTCTGCTATAACAAAGACATTTGTGGTATGCTCTAATATGAGTTACTTTTCATTTGGTCATGATACAATTATTTGTTCATGAAATTTGAACTCTTCAACATTATTTATGTGTTAACTTAGTAATCACATTAGTTAGATATGATGATATTCTCAGTGATAGTTTTTAAAAGCAAAGGCAGTCCAATGTTTTTGAATGTGACTGATTTTGAGTTGACTAAAACTGCCATTTTATATGGGATAGTTCAATATACATTGAAAATTTATGCTGTTGTTTTGTCTATTTCTTTGTCATGTGAGTGCATTGAAAGTGCTAGCGGCCCCCAGACCCCCGGCTAAATTTTCAGATAATTTCACTTTGGTCAAATCACATCCCTGTATTAATCACGTGATTGCAATTTATTTCTCAAAATATTCTGATTTAGCTTTCAATATTATAGCTTAATTCTGGTAATTCACATACAATTTTTTCTTACTGTATTTCGGCTCATTTCACATATTGTATTCTCATTCATTACCCACAAAATTCTGACTTTATTTTTGCTCAATTCCGACTTCTTTATCATACTAAATTCCGTAAAATTCCCCTGGTGATTAGTGTGTACCTCTGCGAGGTCCCCATCATGATTGATGATGAAACCCGTCAGTTGCTCTCCGCAGGGCTCCACGATAATTTAGACGGATGTGCCTGTCCGATCACTACGACCTAGCTGCATTGCTTCACAAGGTGGCCAAGCTGTTTCTCTTCCCATTCGTAGATTTATAAACCAATTTCCAGTATAGCGAATGTCAGAAGGCTGCAGAGACAATGAGGACCTTGATGATGTTCCCCCACTTCCACTAAGCTGGTGGTAACAGGATCATTTGCAGACTCGACAATTTGGCTTTTTGTACTGCCGCGCAGCAGGCGCGGGAAGCACCGCTGGGCCGACCAGACGAAAGATTCAGAAGAAATCAGAAAGCGGCAGCCTCGAAAAACAGCAGGGTTCTTTTGGTTAATTGGCCTAAACCCCACCCATCACATCACAAATTTGAATCAAGCTTTGAATATTTGTTAAGCAAATATTTAATCGTTAAAGTGTGACTAATAACACATGATGCACAACATGGGTTCTTTCTGAGAGATGGTATACGGAGAAATCAACAGAAAATGTAGACTCTGCACTTAAATTCAGCTCTCTTCACAAGCTTCAGTGCTGCAGGGCCAATTCTGCTTTGAAATGTAAAACTTTCAGTATTTATTGTGGGAATATTCTGATCGTTTTGCAAAATGGCAACATTCATTCCCCTATCTGTTTTGGCTTTGCAGCTTTTTGAGACTGTTTCGTTTGGGTCTGTTCAAGAAATTAAGGTAGGACACAATAGTATTCACTGCTTTTCCACAACATGTAGATTAAATACTGAACAAATCTACTAATAAACCAGGTACCACGCACCCGAGCTGTAAACAACGTGAGGAGACACGCCTGCTCCGCCATCATCAAGATTTGCCGAGATTATCCACAGTTGATTTTGGTAATTGAATTGAATCAAAGTTTTGAAGTATGTGTACGAGTATATATTGTGGGGGGGGGTCTGTAGTTTGATTTTGATTCAAAAAGTGAAACTTGTATGTTTTATGAAGATTCTCTCCACACACTGGATCTGTTTCATTTTGTAAAATTTTTTAAGATTTTACTTTAGAAAATGTACATTCTCGAGAAATCAAGTTTTTTTTTTTTTATGTAGAAAATAGGCAGGAACTGGCTTTTGGAAAAATATTTTATGAATCTGTGTAATAGGAGTTTTACTACTTTTTTTTTTTTTAACCACTTGAATACATTTCTACAATACTGTAATTTATTGATGTTAAGGCTTTAACATAGCAAAATGTGGAAGAAGTGATGTTTTAATTCTTTCCTACTAAATTTTAATGTTGGTCACTTCGAGAGTATTTTTTTAGGTGGTACTTTGTAAGCCATTTATTTTTCTCCTCTTGTCGCAGCCTTGTTTCGACATGTTTTACAACCAGGTGAAGAAGATGTTCTCCAGCGACGCCACGCTCACATTTATGCAGAAGTGTGCCCTGATAGAGTCTCTGGTGCTCATCAGTAACGAGTTCAAGGACTTTGAGAAGCAGAAGGTGTTCATAGATGAGCTGCTGGCCTCCGTGATGGCCGACTGGACCTCAGACACGACGAAGCAGTGAGTTTTGAGTCTCTTCCGCTTTTGAAGTATTTGCATTCTTTTTTTAGCTCTGTTGCAACTTTTTGTTCATTGAATGTTGGCCCTGCTTCGCCTGCCAGAGTGCTTTCCAATCCCGCCGTGTTCCTATCCTTCATTGGAGCCGATCAAGTAGTCAACGAGCAGCACCAAGAGGCGGAAGCTGCCGGTACCAACAGGGGGAGGGTAAGCAATAACATATCTTATTAAATCGCATTTACCAGAGGACTAAGTCAACCAAGAGCCGCATTTGCTAATGTTTTCTTTCCAATCTTCTCCCAGCTGGGCTTCTGTTTGAACGCCATGCTGGCCGTGGTGAAGCGGGCGCGCTGGCCTGCGGACCCAGAGGCCGCCAAGGCCGGAGGTTTCTTCGTAGGCCACTCGGCGTCAGGCACTCCCGTCTACAGAAACCCCTGCGCCGCCCAGTTTTTAGCCTTCCTGCCCAACCTTCTGGCTCTTGTCAAGTACGTGCTGGAGATTCACCAAGCAGCTGAATGAAGGATTTTCACGTTTTTCTTCCATCCCTCCCCCACAGAACTCAAAATTGTTTGTTTGCGCCGGAGAACAGAGCTCGCCTGAGTGAGACCTTTACCAGAGCGCACGAGCTGATGGACGGAGAGAGGAATCTGGTTCTCGGTGAGCCTTTTTTGCTAATTTTCCCCTGAAGCAGCCAGGACAACGTCATCTTATGGTGGATTTACACTGTTTGGTGGACGTGACACAGCATAATTCTAACCTTATGTTCTCCAGGTCTGGCTCATCCTATTCAGGATTCGGATGACACGCCTTCCTTTAAAACTAATTTGGAACGAATGCAGTTCTTTTTCAGCCAGCTGTACGACAACTGGTAAGTGAAACCCCACTTTTGAGTGTCACTTCCTATATTCGTATCCCCATGTTACCTCTTCTGCAGTTTCCAAATCCTGGGAAACGGAGGGCTTTCCCTGCAGCAGGATTTCCACAAGATCGATAGGCTGGCCGAAGAAATATCCGCCTCGACTTTCTTCTCCCTCGATCACGTGCCGGACTACAGACTTCGCCCTGTCATTCATATCCTCTTTTGCTTTTGTTTGATGGTTCCTTTTCATATGCCTGCACAGTTTAGTAATGCTCATTCTTTTTCTATAGTGCTTATCCTCATTAGGTCTGGTCTGGTTGCCCACCGACAGAAGGGCACATATAGAAGAAAAAAAAAACATTCAGAGTCATATCTTAGGACAATTTTGTCTTGAATAAACCAAACATGCAAACACTCTACGAGGGGTGGCAATTTAACAATATGATAATAATAAAAAAGAAAAAAATGAATGCTTTTTCGCAGAGGAATAAGGGACTGTGCGCCCTGCTGCAAATAGCAAAAATCTGCAAATAATTGTAACCCCTCCCAAAATGGGTTTGTAATTACACATAGATGCCACAAGATGGCACTTGAAATGGAAGATCCTAAAGCTTAACACCATGCATCTAACATGCACGCAACAATATAACCAAAGTTACATAACTTTGAGTTCACAGACGACAATTTTTTTTAAGTCTTGAACCCTTTTACTCTCAGAGCAGCTTTTTTTTCAATGGATCACAGTGGAATGTACAGGCTTACGTAATATGTACTTTAATGTGTATTTTTTTTTTTTTGTCGAATGTGTTTCTGACAAGGATCTAAAGTGACATTTCCTTAACCGCTGTAAACGCTTGTTTCTAAGGCAGTTGGTGCTGTCGTGTCCCGCAGAATACAACGACAGTCTCCTGTGCCCCCTGCTCGGCCCGCTCTTCACCTACATGCTGCAGGTTTTATACTCTACTATAAAGTCCGTTATGAAGCGCCTGTCAAGCCAGTTGCTCACTCTCCTGCCCTCTCTTTTTATACGTTCATGTAGCGTTTGAACATGAAGTGGCAAGTCATTATCCAGAGAGCTTCTGTCAAGTAAGTCTGCACGGGATATTATTTTATACCTCAGTGGGTTTAAATGTTCCTATTCTGGATGTCAGGATATGTATTCTGTCAAACGTGTGAACAAAAAAAAACTGGGTTGTTGTTTTTTGTCAGTGGTGAGGAGGAAGAGGAGGAGGTAGTGTGTCAGGAGAGTCAGGTGACAGAGGAGATGCTGCAGGAGCAGCTGGTGCGCCTTCTCACCAGGGACATGCTGGATTTCATCAGTATGTTTTTCTACTCCCCGCCTCCATTTTTTTGTTTTGTTTTACATTCTAAAAAATGGGGAGGAGCATGATTGGCAATGGGGTGAGTGGATGTGGGTCAGTGTATGGTTTGTTTTTACTCACTTATATGTGTGTGTGTTCTGTTGTTTTGTGTTGTTGTTGTTGTTGTTGGTTTTTGTGATGATTTTGTAATGTTTGTCATTTTCAGCTGTAAGCTGCATTTCACGAAAAGTGGCCGAACCTGCTGCCAATAAGGAGGAAATAGAAGGTGAGAATCATATCTGGCATAATGAAAATATTGATACACCATTATAAATGTGGCTTGACAGTAGGCATGGGCCGATATTAGATTCTGACGGTGTGATAACAGTGAGCAAAAATATTGCGGTATCACGGTATTCAAATTACAGCTCTAAAATGTCCTTTTAAAAAATACTCAACACATTCGCTTTCATTTTTTTTCTCAATATTAGCAGTTATTGAAACCTTGATTTTTTTCTTAAAACCACGGTAAATCGTCAAATCGCTTGACAAATTAATTGGTCAGCTGATATTAGCTCTTTTTAACTCTTTGACTGCCAGACGTTTTCAGAAAAGGGATGCCGTGGGTGCCAGCCGATTTAAGCATTTTGACTGATCTTTTGACTGATCTTTCAAGGTCCACAGAAATTTATGTGTTTGTACTATGGAAACACACATACTACCAAATGAAAGATTAGACTCTCATCTCTCATCAGAAAAAAAGTTTGTTTCTACCTTATTCCGTTTTTCAGTAATCAACAATAGAAAATGGTTAGTTTCACCTCTGTTTTGAAACAAACGTCTTTTAACGTCTTTGGCACTCCTCCATAGGATTTTACTAAACGTTATTTAACGTTTTTGGCAGTCAAAGAGTTAAAATCACATTAACACACCGCAATAATAAGACAAAGATAATGACCCCCCCCCCCCCCCAAAAAAAAAAATTGCTGTTGTAAAGTTAAACAGACTAAAGGTCAAAGCATTGTAAAACCATCAAAACGTTTTGCCAGTTCGTATGTTTATAGTTAGAATGTTTAAAATATCTTTTAGTCATTGTGTGTGTGTGTGTGTGTATATATATAATATATATATATATATATATATATATATATATATATATATATATAATATAATATATATATATATATATATATATATATATATATATATATTTTTTTTTTTTAAATTAAAGGCTGATTAATTGGTTATAAGAGTTTTAGTCTGCCTCACATTGTACTCTGCATCTGCCCCAAAAATCTATCGGTGAAGCCCTAATTATGAATAAAATATACAGTAATACGTTCGAGAAAAATGCAGTACATCTATTGCAAAAAAATCCTTATTATTTTGGTCTTTCGTATTTGTGTGCACACAAATAGATAAATGAATCAATTCTAAGGGCGCTTCTTTAAAATGTGCAGAAGACGACGTGATGATGGATGCAACACAGGCGTCGTCCGCTGCCCCGCCCACAGAAGAGCTCACCGAGCTGGGGAAAAGCCTGATGAAGGATGAGGTCAGAACGGTCAGACCCTTGTTATCACACACGAGAACGCTCCAAATGTTTTTCACTTGTATTTTTCTTCTTTACACAGGACATCTACATGACCCTGTTGTCCTTTTCCTTCACCTCGCTGTCATGGAGGGACGCCACTTACTGCCACCGCGCGGCTTCCATCATCTGCTGGACTCTTCTGCGGCAGGCAGGACAACCTTTGAATTGTTGCCACACACAATTAGATTGATATGACTCTTTCCATGGAGTGGATGTTGCTGGTAGGCGACGACAAGTGTCTTTGTTCAATTTGGTTTGGTTCTTGTCCAGGTGGTGGGATTCAACCTTCTTCCAGAGGCAGTCTCTTGGTTCTTTGTCAGCGTCCTCAAGGCTCTCCAGACGCACGGGCAACACGAGGTCTGCAATGCCAGCCTCTCTCAGCTGGCCATGCAAATCTATGACAACCTGGTAAGGCCAACACACTCCGTGGGCGGAAAAATAGTACGGTGTTCAAGGAGTTCTGTGCTTTTGTTTCTTTTAATATAGCCTTGTTTTCATTCCTTACATTCATTCATCGTTCCTACCATTCATCTCACATCATTTTGTCACCCTCTTTCCTTGATTTTCCTTCTAGCAATGCTACCTGGCTTCCTTCTTTCCTTCCTTGGTTCTTTTTCTCTTCCATCCTCCTTTTCTTGATCCGACTTTGCTATCTTCTCTCAAACCTTCCTCCTTAGCATTCACTTCACTTCGGTATGTTTATGTTATGTCATTCCTTCATCCCTACCTTCTTTTCTTCCTTATTTCCTTTTTTCCACGCATCATTTCCCCCATTCTTTTCATTAGATCCATCTCTCCCTTATTCCTTTCCTCATCGGTTCTTCTCTTGTCCTGCCTCCCTCCATTCTTTCCTTCCTTTCCTCCTTCTTTCCTACCGTCCATCCATCCGCCCTCCCTCCCTCTTTTCTTCCTTTGCCCTTTCATCCCTCTTCCTTCCTTCCTACTTTCTTTTCTTTCTTTGTTTCTTCCTTCCTACTTTCATTGTCAGTCTTTCCTTGCTTCCTTTTCCCTTCTTTTAAAAAGTGTATACAGGGTACCTACTTTTGGTCCACCATGTCCAGTACAACAAAGAATATCCGCGTAACTCGTTCCTGTCCTTCCTCAGCGCCCTCGCTACATTGAGCTGCGGGCGGTGATGAACCAGATCCCCAACATCGATATGGAGTCTCTGGACATGTACGATCGCAGGCTGCTGGAGCCCAACACGCAGAAGGTCGGCGAGAAGAAGAGGAGAGAAAAATTCAGGAAGCTCATCGCTGGGACCGTTGGGGTAATGTCATATCCGGTCTTTTTTTTTTTTTTTTTAAACCAGGAAAATCCCATTGAGATCCGCAGATCTCTTTTTCAAGGGAGTCCTGGCTAAGAGGCGCAACACAACACATCATTACGTACAGTTAAAACAGTAAATTAAAAACAGCAACAGGTTAACTCTTTGACTGCCAGACGTTTTCAGAAAAGGGATGCCGTGGGTGCCAGCAGATTTAAGCATTTTTGACTGATCTTTCAAGGTCCACAGAAAATTATGTGTTTGGACTATGGAAACACACATACTACCAAATGAAAGATTGGACTCTCATCTTTCATCAGAAAAAAAAGTTTGTTTCTACCTTATTCCGTTTTTCAGTAATCAACAATAGAAAATGGTTAGTTTCACCTCTGTTTTGAAAAAAAAAACGTCTTTTAACGTCTTTGGCACTCCTCCATAGGATTTTACTAAACGTTATTTAACGTTTTTGGCAGTCAAAGAGTTAATCACTTCATTTCCAGGTCCTTTAAAATGGCATCAAACTGAGACAAAGTTGTGAGATCTGGAAGTTGAAGTGTCTTTTTTTTTTTAAGAGTTCCAATCTTAAGGTGCTTGATACTGAAAAGCCATCTCTCCTTTCTCTGTCTGAGCGTAAGGTCCATCAGACTTCCGCTGAAGATACACTTTCAAGAATGGACGGAGTAACCCTATGAGTCCCTTGTAAATAAATCTGTGTCAGCCGACGAGTGTCCAAAGCAGGCCATCCAACCCGGGAATACAGTTCACAGTGATGAGTTTGTGGACCATAGTTTGTTATGAAGCGCAGGGAGGCATGAAAAACAAGAGTCAGACAACTTATGTAGAGCTTTGGCCGGGGCATGTGAGTATAAAAGGTCTCCATAATCAAGCACAGGAAGAAATGTTGCAGCCACAAGTGTCTTCCTTGCATGGAAAGAAAAACACAACTTGTTTCTAAAATAGAAACTTAACTTAAGGCGCAGCTTTTTTTTTTTTTTTTTAACAAGAGTTTCAATGTGAGAATCAATCTTTAGGTGGCGGTGTTGCCTCAGTGCTACCACACAACGCGATCATGCCAGAATACTGTACTGCCATTAACTAACTCATTCACTGTGAACCCTTTCTAAAGCATTCTCCCATATTGCCAGCTGTTATAGAGCGTTTTAACGGATCTTTCCAGAGCCACAAAATATTTTGCTCTGTGACAAGATAAGAACGGAGCCTTCCAAAAGAAAACTAGACTCTTTTTCTTTTCTTTTTCCCTTTTCTTCTTTCGGCAAAAAAGATTTTCTAGCTTTTTCCTTTCTTTAGTAAAGTGCAGAAGAACAGCAAAAGGTGGAGAAAACTAACTTCTTGTGAAGAAACATGTCAAACATGACAGTGAATTTAACATCTCAAACGATACAAAAGTTAAAACAAGACTGGGAGATTTTGATGGCAAAATAATAATTTATTTACAGATGTACAGCGTGAGCGATGTAGGCTCGAATTGAACGTCAGAGGCTTCTTTTTTGTACATAGTGTTCCTCTTTCTAAACTTGTTCAATTCAACCTGTAGGCATTTCTCTCCCTCCTAATCTTCGTGACAAGCAGAGATTCACCCCCTAATCTTTTTCTACTCAAAACCTGTAATGCAACGCCACCATCTACAGGGGGCTTTTTCATTACAGTGTCGAAGTTTGAATTTTACCCTCTTTCATGCCTACCTATTGTTAAACATACTTGGTGAATATTTACAGTATGTCAGTGGCAGTAAACGGTCGGAGTCCAGTTGACAAATTTAAACATCTTTGGCAGTGAATGAGTTAATTAACTTGAAACACATTTTTGGTCCCAACCCCTAGTTTGAGAAAACGCTGCTCTGCAGAATGCATCAATTTCCCTGAGAAAGTGAGAGAGGGAGGGGGGCGGGAATGCACGTTTAATAGACTTCTCTCTTTTCTCTCGCCAACAGAAAGCTCTGTGCCAGCAGTTTAGGAAAGAAGTCCACATCCGGAATCTTCCGTCTCTCTACAAGAAGGTGAAGCCAGACAAGGATGTGCTGAGCAGCGACGAAACGACCGGTCTTACGGCTCTTTTCGATCCGGAGAAAAACTCTTTGTAGGAGGAGGAGTGGGCCACAGCTTCTCTAGCAAACTCTTTTGGGACTCGAGGTGTGCTGCAACCAATATATTGTTAATTCCAAAGTCTAATTGCCTACACCATTTTTTTTAACCTTTTCGGAAAACAAGAAATGATTCTGCTAGCAAGAAGGGTTCAGGTTACTCGAGTTTGCGGATTACAATAACCCGAATGACTGAAAATCTATACATACACAAAGAAAATTTATTTCAGCAATCACATTTATTTTTTATTGATATTGTGATAATAAGTTAAAAATAACTTAGACTATTATGCTTTTAGGATAACAATCTCTTGTCAATGTCGCGTCGACCACTTATTACTATCGTTATTACTACACAGCATTTTTTTTTTTCAAACTGCAAAACAAGCTTATTTTAATGAGGAGTAATATTTTCCCCTCATTCACACTAATCAGCTCAGAAGTGCTCACGTTATGTTTTGCATCAAAATTGTTATTACAGTGTGTTGTATTTAAACAAAGGAGGCACTCACTTTCTTTTTTTAACAATAGAATTTTACTGGATTGATTAATACTTTTGGATCATCTGTTATTTGGTACCTCATGTAGATCATTTCATATGATGTTTGTTTAATAGTAAAATAAGCTTTTTTGTATTGTATATAATGTAAAGTACTTGGTATTTGTCAATTCTAATCAGCTCCCCCAAGTACTATTTTATGTTATGTTTTTTTCATTACAGTATGTGCCAAACCATGTTTAAACAAGGCCACATTATAACAAACATGTTCATGAGTTAATAGTTTAAAAAAAATGCAATGATACATTCCTATTACCTCCAAGGAATTGATTTTAGGTATTATTTTAATTTGATGTGCTCTGTTTTTAATGAGCTGTAAAAGAAAAAAGAAAAAAAATGATTATTTTCTTTTCATTATGTTTATTAGCATTTGGGATTTTTTTTTTTTTTAGTTTTCCCATTTTTGTAAGCATGAACCAAAAAAGGTGAGTGACTCAAATCCTTGGAACATTCATGTCAATCTCTGTCCTGCTTGTAACACTAAAAAGATCTGTAAAAACAAAGGGGAAAAGCCTTTGTAAAAGTTTAGTGTGGTTGATAGTTTGCTTTTGAATAAAAAGAAAATTGTCTTTTTTCCTGTGCTGAAAATGAACTCAATTTAAAAATGACTTAAAATAACTTTTAATCATTTATATTTCACAACATATGTACTTTTTTCAACATTTACAAATATTTTTCATACTTGGTTACATGTTTAAACTTTTATATACAATTTGGCTTAATAGAAGTATTTAATTGAATAATAGTTTATTCCACTATATTTAATTGTAGTACTACTTCATCACTGTACAATTTTTTTTGCAGTGGCTACCAACAGTTTTAAATTTATTATTTCAATGATCGTTATGATGGTAGTTCATTTAGGCTTTTTTTATGTTTTATTTTTTTGAGGTAGTTAAAAAAAAAAAGTTTGAAAACCACTTACACGAATTAATGATTCCTCATTCGTTTTAGAAGTGTTCTCAAACCTTGCAAATATTCATTAAAATACATTAAATTCGGTTTTGGGGAGATGGTACTTGGTGTAAAAAGTGTGAGAACAACTGTCCTACTTCACCTTGACTTTTACCTCATCCATGACCACCTTGACGGCAACAACCGGGGTTGCCTGGCAACCACAACATTTCCGGTCCAGTTAAATTGGTTGATAGCAAACAGGTGAGTTCAACTCGCCTACATGATAGCAAACAGGTGAGTTCAACTCGCCTACATGATAGCAAACAGGTGAGTTCAACTCGCCTACGAGTCTTCAAAACTTGCCTTTCTGACCCACACTAGTGAAATACGCCCGGTTATTGTTAGGTTGGTTCGACATGTTCGCGTTGGCGTGTGTGTCTCTTTTCGGAACAACAATAACCGGTCCAAACGGCCGCCGAGCCAATTATATGACCGGCCAAACTCGCCAGGTGTCGGTAAGCGACCGCCGGGTGCTGGCGGCTGCTCGCTTCGCCGTGGCCGAATTTAACCGAATCAACCCCGAGGCGCAGTTTTTGTACAACTTGGTGAATATAACGTCAGCCGAAGTTCAGGTAAGCGGAATGGAAGTGTAATAAAAAAAAAAAAACTTTCACGGTGTGTACTGTGTGCAAAGCAGGTGGCAAATACAAGTTATACAATACATGATTCATCACCTGTTAAGTAAAAGTACACACTTCGAAGTAACAATGCATTTTACGGCCAATTATATGCGCAATGGCCATTTTTTATGAATATTTTTATTTAACAACAAAAAATGGATCTGCACTCGAGTTTACTTTTTTTTAATAAAAAAAAAAGAAAAACTACATAGTGCTAGAATCAAGGAAAATGGTGTCACGTTGTGAACTGTAAGAAAAAAATTGTAACTGAAAAAGCCACGTTAATTTTATCTACTTAACGGAGGTTATCTCAAGGAACTTTACGCCTTGTTTGCACAGCTCTTGAGATACAAGGTCTGTATGGTGGTTGTGGGCTTAACTCTCTTCACAGTAAACAGCACTTTGGCAAATAGTTAATAATGATAATAAAAAAGGCTTTAAGCTAAGTTTACTGCCACTCCCAGTTGAAGCTTTAAAGTAAACGTAAAACAATTGTTTTTAAAACAGCCATAGCGTTGCCTTTCTGTCACACAGTTAATATAAATACTAGTTTTAATCTTCTTGTGGTGTTTCTTCGTCGTTGTTTTTTTAATTGCTGACGTACAAATGATGATCTGGAAGAGGACTTGGGTGTCATTATGACTCCCACTTGGTTGTAGGCAGCATATGTTTCGCTGCATTATGATTGGCTGCTGCATGCAGTCTGCCTGGATGCAGCAGCCAATCATTACTTGCTCAATCATGGGCTCGTCCTGCTACAACCATGGGATCAAGAGGACTCTTCAAGAAACAGTTTTTCTTAGACTGCCCCCATGTGGCGAGCACACCAATAGGCGCAGTACAGTATTCAGTTGCAGCAGTCAATAACTCCAGTTATGTCATTACTGGAAGATTCACAAGGAACCACTTTATTTAGAGGGGGGAAAAAATTACAAGCCTATTTTGACAAGAGTAGAAAGTACTGATGTCTGTCTTCATGTATTGAGGAAAAGTTAAGTCTTTAGAAAAAATTCTAAATTTAAGTACAGATCCCTGAAAATTTTACTTGAGTACAGTTACGCCATATTTGTGTTTGATTCCCACCACTAGTGGAATATTTTAAGAGTGATTTATTCCCGGCAGGTGGTGTCCCTGCTTGGAATATTTCCTGGTTATGCAGCTGGGCCGTGCACTGGTCTGCGGGAAGGACACATCCCCGCAAGCTTGCACTCACCTCATTCCATACAAGGCAAGTTTGAACCGTTTATCTTGACACCACAGCACAGTGAACCCTCACTATTTGCAGGAGTGAGGGAGTAAGATGCAATTAGTAAAATTTGTCTTAAGATGGGAAATGATTAGAATTGCATATAGGAATATAAACTTTTGTGCTTAACATTTGATTTGTAAAAGTGACAGATGGGTGTTTTTTTTTACTTAAATGTGTTTGTATGAAAATTGGGTGAAGGTTTGTTTTATTTAGAATTTTTTTTTATTTTTAAATTGCACTAGAATTTAACTTATTTTGTGGAATGAGAATAATTATCATTTTAATTGTATTTTTCATCAATTTATAGGCCATTTTTAAGGGTATGTATTGGGCAGTGCGTGTTTATTTTAATGAATTATTCCCATTTTAAAATTGTATTTCATTAACCAGTTATGTAATTCATATTCATTTTTGTTTGTAATAAAATGATGGTTAATTGCACAATTTCCTAAAAATAAATATAGCATTTTATTTTACAATTGGTGTACCCCCACATGTTTGCAGTTCGGCTTATTAGTAGTTATTTTGACCCCACTTAGGGGTTGTTGTTTTTTTCCATTGCAATTTCAAGGGAGCTAATTTTCGCTATTTTTGCGGCCAGGCTTGGTCTACTCATTCATGAGTATCTGGGGTGCATTGTAATCTAATTTTAACTAACCTATTGTAAACAAAATAAAGTAGAACAGATCTATGTCAACTTTTCTATCTAGCACAATTCATGTAATAGAAAATAAGAAAGTATAAGAAAATACTTGCATATTAAAAAAAAAAATAAAAATCAGTAGAAGTCTCACATTTTCATTGTTAATATTTATAATATACATTTTATATTATATTGAATATTTACATGTTATGTGTCCAATTGTTTTACTTTATGTACAATAAATCAATATACAATTATTAAATGAGAAAAATAAGAAAATTAATCCATACATTTTATGAAACAATTTTTGGGGGAGAAACTAAATATGGGACTCAATTCAAATCTTGATGGGTCAGATTTAATGATGTCAAATTCATTTCACCATTACAAAAAGTAAATCTTTGATTTCGAGAAACACTCACCACATGTCAAAGGTCATTGGTATAAATTTAATATATAGAATATAAATATATTTTTTTCTTAGTTTTTTTTAAATGCACATGACAAACTATCTTACTGTAGCTTAAAGCATGTTGAGCAGTTATTTGTTAGCAGCTGACAGTAGCCGTCCGGACCTTTCTCTGCATCATTTTGAGACGTTTACCACTCTGCTTTTCCTGGCGTCAACCCCATAAGGAGCCTCGCCTGCCTGTCTGACCTCTACTGGCATCTTCCATTGCGCTGTATGCCGTCAAGCCTAAAATCTGTGTGTTTTTCAGAGAGTCATTTGTAGTTATTTTCAACAGGCAAATTGGAGAGTAGGCGAAGGGTTCGCTGTACTGTTGCGGCTCGTTCAAGTGTACACTTTTTATTAATGTGATGTAATTACAGGAGCTTCATTGTGAGCGAAATCTCCTGGGAACATACTTATGTGCTCTTTCAGAGCAGGTGTGCTGCATTTGCTACTTGAGTAAAGTCATCAGAGATTTGTTTGTGTGTGTTCATGTGTGGGGAGAAAAAAAATAGTGCTTATTATTGTAAACAAAACAATATTATATACGTTCATTAAGCGCCGACTCATTGGAGCCACTTGTTCCGACACTCTGCTTGAATGAGTTCATTGACCTGCACTCCAAGTCTACATTGTATGGGACTGAAAAAAAAAAAAAAGTGGCAATTATTCTCATTGAGTGACCAGGGGCAGCTTTACTGCGCTTCATCTCCCAGTGTGAGTCCTGGCAGCTGTAAAGCTCGGCTTGCGTGTCAAACCCGGACAGACGCGAGGCTGCTAAACGGAGACCAGGCCGCACCTCGCGACGCTAGACCACTGCCACCGCCGCGCCCCTCCAGAAGGGGTGTGTGTGTGTGTGTGTGTGTGTGTGTGTGTGTGTGTGTGTGTGTGTGTGTGTGTGTGTGTGTGTGTGTGTGTGTGTGTGTGTGTGTGTGTGTGTGTGTGTGTGTGTGTGTGTGTGTGTGTGTGTGTGTGTGTGTGTGTGTGTGTGTGTGTGTGTGTGTGTGTGTGTGTGTGTGTGTGTGTGTGTGTGTGTGTGTGTGTGTGTGTGTGTGTGTGTGTGTGTGTGTGTGTGTGTGTGTGTGTGTGTGTGTGTGTGTGTGTGTGTGTGTGTGTGTGTGTGTGTGTGTGTGTGTGTGTGTGTGTGTGTGTGTGTGTGTGTGTGTGTGTGTGTGTGTGTGTGTGTGTGTGTGTGTGTGTGTGTGTGTGTGTGTGTGGAGGATTACTGGTGTTTTCAGATTACTGCGCAGCAAGACCGAACTGTCTGCCGTCTCTGACCCCCTTTTTTAACAGACATATCTCTACGCTTACTGTAAAAAAATGGTTAAACGCAAATGCAGCGCAACCTCCAAAGTCGAACACAATCGGTGACGCTGGTTAACTTCCATGTTAAGCAATGACAGAAGTACTCGAGTATAAAAGTAAAAACCTGCTTGCTAGTTTTTCAAGTGGCAAAACTTGTCGACTGGTACAATTAAGGTAGTCTACTGTTTAAAAACTTAGATCATTTTAACGACACATACTTGATGTCAAAATTGCCTATAGGTGACCTCACTAGTCATTAACATGACATTCTGATTAATATTACATTTGTGGAATATCAAATTTTATTTATACAGCACCTTTCATACATTAAAATGCAACTCAAGGTGGCGAACAATTAAAACATCTATAGTACAATAAAATGAGTTATGCAGTAAAATCCACCCGTTTCTATTTCCGTTTGTCACTTGCCGTCGACCGAAGATGACATCACAGTTGCTCAGGCAATGACCAATCACAGCTCACCTGTTTTCTGAAACTGAGCTGTGATTGGTTGTTACCTGAGTATTCTTAGCATTGATGTCTCTACCATTTGTAACGCTGGACTCTTATTACCCACCCAAAATGGCTTCAGGTCTCACTTTTTGTTGCTGACCCACCAGTTGAGAATCACTGATCTAGTTGATGAAAATATTAGCACTAGCGCTGCTAGCAAAGTAGCATTAGGGCAAAAGTGGTCCATGTTTGTTTACAGTAAAAGCCTTACGGATAAGTGATCGGCCCCTTCTCTCCCCCTCCCTCGCCGTCCCTAATGTCTCTAATCACGGATGTCTTAATCAAGTGGGGGCAAAACCTAAAGAATTGGCTGGCATCAGTTGGCAGAGGTTGGTAATGTGGCAGGGGGAGGGTCTCGGGGAATACTCTCTTTTAATACGGGCAGTCTGTGGGTGCCAGGACGGTGCCCTGCCCATCTGCCACAACGCCCACCCGCCCACTGACACACTAACAGGTGCGTGTGTGTGTGTGTGTGCGTGTGTGTGTGTGTGTGTGTGTGTGTGTGTGTGTGTGTGTGTGTGTGTGTGTGTGTATTCCTTGTCCTCACTTAGCCCGGGTAGCAGATGGTGAGGGTAAGGCTTGGACCCACCGCCACCCCTCCTACACACACACACACATACTCCACTCCAAGCCACCCCTTATTTCCCCACCCCACCCCTCTTTGTGTTGTTGAGGAGTGCTGAAAGGCGAACCCCAGTCAGCCCCCCCACCCGCTCCATCTCAAACACACACGCATATAAATCCTTGGCTGCCTGCCATTGGCGGGACTCAGTCAGGTGTCCTAATGCTTCAGTTAGGGGAGGAAACGCTGCTTAATCTGCCCATCGCGTGCCACCGGCCACGGCCTGGCCTCTTTTGTGTCTGGCACCCCTCTGATCCCCCCCCCCTTCATCTGTCTTTGCCCCCCATCCCAACCCAGTTTCTCGACGCCCAAGACGGTGTCATCCTTCTTCTTCAACATCAGCCCTCTTACTGCCGCCAATAGTCGACTTTCCCCGTCAGTCTGTATTTTGAAGTGGGTTAACAAACTTAAGGCTTGGGGTCCATACCTTGCCTGCCAAGTCATCTTACGGGGCCCACTAAAGTGTGTCATTTTGGCAGGAAGTCTGCGTGGCAATTGCACGTATACATTCCCCATCAGGACGTGTTTACTATTGTGGGTGGTAGTATCATAGCGCTACCCGAGGCGGCACGTGTGTGAGGGAATGCCAAGCAGGAAGGGAATGTTGCCAAGCTTCCCGCCCTGTCTGACAAGAATGTCATGCGTCACACCAGTGCTGATCGCTAAATGCTCCGTTTTGTTCAGAGGTCGAAAAAATTTCCAATTTCCAAGTTCTCACATTCCCAAAAACGGTTGGGTAAAAAATAACCCAAATTGGTTCAATAATGGATGGACCCAACTTTTTGAGTTACTAAAAAAAAATAATGAATACAATTATTAAAATAAAAATAATTTAAACAAATATATATACATTTCACAAACCAACCTATTTTTTTTTTTTTGTGCTTGTTTTGTGGTTTATCCATTTGACCAAACTTCTTGGGTTAATTGAATACAGGTATTCCAACTGAATTTGGTCAAAAATGAACTCTCCCGTTTTTGAGTTATTTAATCAAAAAAAGTTGGGTCAAATCAAAGTAACCCAATTTTTAGTTTATTCTTTTAACCCCCCCCCACTAAAAATAAATTTACTACAAAACCCAATTCTTGGGTTATTTTGTAGGTTTATCATTTGACCCAACTTTTTGGGTGAAAGGAATAACCCACAAAGTTGAGTTGGTCCATTTTTTGACCCAATTTGGGTTATTTTTGACCCAACTGTTTTTAGAGTGCTGGAAGGCAGCTTTTGAACAAATGTACCATGATGCTATAAAGTGAGCATGTTCAGTGTGGTTTGTGCCCCAAAAAAAGCTCGACCTTTGATCATCAGACTAAAACACATTGTCTCACATGCTTTTGGGGAAACTGATGATTTATTTGATGTTTTTCATCTCCTCTAAAACATCGCACTACATCACCATAAGAGCGCCATACCACAGTGAAGTATGGTGGTGGTAGCATCCTACGATGCAAGCTATTTTTCTTCGGCTGGAACTGCAGCTTCAGTCAAGCTGGTGGGAATTATGAACACTTCCAAATAGCAATCAACTGCTGTCCTTCCATTTTTTCTATGGCGCTCGTCTTCATGAGTGTCACGGCTGAGCTGGAGCAGACTTTTAGTGAGAGGTGGTAGAGCCTGCACTGGTCGCCAGTCAATCACAGCAATCAACTTTTTTGACATGGCTCGGATGCTAGAGTGGTCATATCCCAACTTGAAGGTTATGATACTGAACCGCTATTTGCTCCTGATGCTGCGTCAACAGTTGGTGAATGAGGAGATGGTGTTAGTGCTTTGGATAGCTTGAAGGTAGAAAGTGAAAGCACAATTGGGCCACGCTGAAACGACTTGAGTGGACTATCACAAAAAAATTAATTTGCAAGTTAAGCTAGCTTAACGCTAACAATTCAAAACGCCATACATGGGCTAATGGAAATTAGGACAGCTATTATGACTATTTTCTACCTTCAAACAACTGCTACTTAAACAAACATGGAGCATCAAAAATAACTCTGGCATATATTCTCTCTGCCATGTGCAAAAACGACTATTACTGGAGTTCCATTCGGGGCCTTCTCTGCCTTTTCTTGCTGGTCACACTGTATTTCCCCCCCCACGCTCACCATAGTGCTGCCCAGCGTAATGCAACTTTAAATTCGGACTTAAAAATCTACATTGTAGTGGCGGACACAAAGAATGAACACCGAAATAGCGAGGGTCCTGTATCCTACATTTGAGCGACCTTCACATTTCGTGAATGTAAACGTGTACATTTATCCCCCATGCATCTTGTGTATGTCACGCATCCATCACACGGAGGGAGCATGGCGCCCTATTTGCGCAAGGTGCAGCGCTCTGATTAGGATGAATGATGCTTCTCGGGGCACTTTGATACCATTTGGTTGCGTAACCGGAGTGTGGGGAGGTCATTAACATTTGACCCCTGGCGACCTTGGCTTTAATTGACCCCTGATTTGGTCAGCGCTTGAGAGCACACGCAGTGGTCCATAAGGTCGGAGGGCAAAGTGTCCTCAGCTGTGCTGTCATGGAAACGGCAGCGGTTGCTCCTCCGGATGGTCAATTTCAATCTTAGGACTGCGGCCACCTTTGTTTTGTTTTGTGTGTGCAGCTCTGTGGCGATATATAAGGTCTTAGCCCAATTTTTATTTTTACATAATTTAAAATATCAATATCGGAATAGCTATATGACAGAGGGGAAAAGCAATTAAATAGGCTTAATTTTAAAAAATGTTCAATATGACATGCATTTTTCTCTCGCAAATATAGTCTTGGCCACCATACTGATACTCAATATTATGTTATTGGCTCTGAATAGCTTGCCTCTCGTCTGCAATCAGTTTGATTACCTCCTCTTTGTGACACGGGAACTGTTATTACTTGACTTTGTTTTGGTTTGGTCATCACGTGTGTAGTGGGACTTGGCAATACACAGCATGCAGGAAAGGCCCCAAAGTCGTTCATTGCTAAGGACTTTTCGCACTGCACTTAGTTTTCCTGGTGATCACCAAGGGGCAGGGCGCATGACAGACACCATTTGGGTGCAATCTTGCCCGTATTTGGAAGCATTGAAGTGCTTGCCACTTGCCTCGTGCTGTTGGCACTTTGAAATCACTCCACCAACCCCTCCTCTTTGGATGGATGGATTTGTTTACTGGCTGGCTAAAGAATAAAAACTGTTGTGCAGAAAGGCACTGAACCTCATCTTGCTAGTCCACCATTTTTGTCCATCCAACCCCCCACCCCCGCCACCCTGTGGTTTTGCTTCCCCACTTCCTGTTTGTGACCGTTGTGAAAGGGTTTCCTTGCAATCAACGCTGCGGTAGGGGAGGGAAAAAAAAAAATCAATACTTTGAATGTAACGAGTAGCCGTGGAATATGGGAATGATTTATGTCGGGACAGGGAATGTGGAGGGGCGATGATGTTGGCACTATGTGAGACCCTAGAGGAAGAACTAAAAGCCTTTGCTGCTTGTTCATCCTGGCACTTCTTCTCCTTCATTCTTCATCTCCCTCCCTGTTTTCTATCCGACACAACCGTCGCCTTTTACCGTCCCGCTCAATCACGATGGGACGTGCCGGATCGGGGCAAGTTGTGGACCACCACTAGCCATAAACGGCATATGCCCCCCCCTCCCCCCTCCCCCCTGGGATTAATGAGAGCATGTTAATATGAGCGTACAGTCAAGACAAGGGAGAGGGAAGCACAAGGCGGGAAAGAATGTGAAAATGAAGGAGCATAGCGAAATGTGTGTATGTGTGTCTGTGTTGCTTTATTGCAGTGGCCCCACCTACCCCTCCATCCCATCGAGGAGGCAGTCCCAAGAAGAAGAGGAAGAGGGGAGGGGTCGGATCCCCTCCTCTCAGCCCCCCCATTGACACACATGCATACACACGCTCACTTCTTTTCTGGCTCATACATGCACTCTGCTCCATGAGGGGAGCAGCGGCTGAGGAGAGAGAACACGCCAGCGTCTGCAGGTGTCCCACCCCTCCGTCTCCTCTTCCTCTTCCTCCTCATGGATGCTTCATGACGGTACTATTCCCTTTTTTTTTTCTCGTGTAGACTTTCTTCTACCCGTAAAGTTTTTCCTCTTGCGTTGTTGGGGGATCTCCTCTCGTGTTCGCCTAATCGGCCGGCGTGCATGCGGTCTTGGCGTGTGTGTATGTGCGGGGTTCCCTACATGCTTGTACACTTTCTTGTAGCCTACATCTGCTTGTACTATTATATTAGTTCTATTTCATTATTATTATTATTATTGTTATTGTTATTTTTTTAATTATTAAAACAGTATTTTTTATTTAAACCTGTTATACAGAACATGGGTGGGCAACCGACGGCTCGTGGGCCACATGCGGGAGCTTTTGATTTGGCCAGTAAATGTTAAATATTATTATATAATAACAACAAATGCCATTAATGTGAGATCAGTTGTTTTTGTTAATGAAGGGCGTGCAAACTTAATTTTCAAGGCACTTTGGCTGTTTGCTGCGTTTCTCGTACTTTACTAATCCATAATGTGACTCATGCACATAATATTTGTATATTTACGTTGCACATCTTGGTGGTTACTGCGGGATATTTGTCATTTTTGGTGATATTGGCGAATACGAAAGTGAACAAGCAACATTTTCCACCGTTGTTTTCGGTAGCTTGTTGTACACCATGTCGAAATCCGTTGGATGGAATGAGTGAGTCGGAAAACGCAGTGGCTTGCCTCTAACGTGCCGTATTGGCAAGCACCCAACACACCCTTTGGATTACATATTGGACTCCACGTGGCTCCCATGGGCAATTCTGCATGCTAGCCAATTCGGTATTTCTGGTTTTGTTGTACTCCTTTTAAACTCTTAGTTCCAATTTCTACATTTTACTCAACTAGGCTAATTGTTGGACCGTTTCCTTTCAAATTTTTGCACCCTAACATCATTGATGTTTCTGTTTGGAAGTCTCATTGAGGGGAAGAAAATCTACTATATAAGGAGTAGAAAGAAGCTAAAACAACCCGAGATAAAGTATCCATCAAGAAGTGCAATCCAAAATGCATACATACTTTCTTCAATTTCCATATCCACACCCAATTACATCTCCCTTTCTTCTGCTCGTCCTAAAAAAAAAAAAAAAATCCCACTAACCCCACCCACCCAAAATCACACACGAGCTTGTATTGACCTGCTAATAGTATTATCCAGAGAGCGTGTGGCAGCAACGGGGTCACATCCCTCTTGGGTTTTGAATGGTCAGCCCCTGTGGACACACTCCGGCCGGAGTGGCGGTCATCCTTCCATCTTGCGCTTTTTTTGTTGTTTTTGTTTTTTTTTTTACAGCAGAGGTCACGCAAGTCAAAGGGTAATAAGTTTAACCCCCGAAGGCAGCAGGAGTCAGGGGTCACCAACAAGGCTGTAGCGAGAAGGTTTGCATCATCAATCAGTAAGGCCCGTTGCTCATATCGATGCCCCTTGCTCATTTGCATGTGTGCCAAGCACTAAAGGGCTGATACAATCGGACATATGGACAACAACAAAAGAGAAGAAAAAAGGTTCGGTTGCTTGGTCCAACTTGCTTGATAGTTGTTTTTCCTTTGTCTGACGTCAAGGTAATCCCAAAGTGCAAATATGGAACCCAATATGGAGGTTGGAGTTTGTTTTTGCAGATCTCTAGGCCACACCTTTTTCAGCGCCATGCGGCACGGAGAGGGAACCCCGAAAAAAGAAGAAAAAAAAGCCGGCTGTCATTTTTGCCCCTTTTTTTTAATTTTTATATATATATTTTTTTTTTGGGGGTGAAACTATCATTTTCATTGTAACTCAAACACATTTGGCCCTTTTTCAGGAATGTTTTTCTTCTATTTGAGGTGTCCATGTTAATTTAACGCATGCGCAAATGCTTCATATTGGTGCAATGCTTTCTCGAACCATCGATAGATACCATACAGTAGAAAGATGAAATTGTTCAAATTACCGAATGAACTGAGCTCTCCAGGAAAAAAAAAAAAAGATGAAATTGTCTCAGCAGCTAATATTCACGAACTGTATATACACTTGTATTAGTGATACATGAATAAACAGTGGTCAGAGCTGCAGAGCAGAACTTGGATACACAGATCACTACATACTGTAGATACTTTATCCAAAAAGTATTTAGAGCAGGGGTGTCTAAAGTCCAGCCTCTGGGCTATTTGCAACATCGCTATGCATCTTTTTTTCTTTTTCAACCGCATTGGCCAGCTGCATATTAATGCGAAAATGAAATTAAACAGGGCCTGCATGAAAAGGTTAACAGAAAAGGTTAGAGTTGGAAAAATGGCAAAATAAATAAAAATAAAATGATACATGACACAAAAGGTTAAATGTTACAATTTTTAAATGTGAAAATAAAATTATCATAAATTAAGGTAAGGAATAGTCTGAATTTTTACATAGTGGACCTTGATAGTTCCCTAAAAATAGTGATTAGGCAGCAAGGAAATGAGTGAATGGTTCCGAATGCAGTCGCTGTTCATTTCATCACCAATCACACCAACTTGAGATTTTGACTTTTTTCGGGGTTTAACTTCTTAGCTGTGTGGACTCGCAGAACAATGAAATGGTTTTAGCGTGTTTCCTAAGCACACACCAAGTGCCTCACCCAATCTTCCGTATTTCTGTATGTGGCCCTGAGTGGTAAAATTTCGGATATCCTCGATCTAGATAGATATGAGACCTCACTGCGGATACGCGGATCCCATCTTTTGCACCCGAAGTGGCGCTGTGCTTCTATTTCAGTATCTTTCGAGGTCTCCCCCCACTTGGCCGACATTAACTGGATGTCAGCATTACGCTGGGCTGCTAGTGCCGAGGTGGCCGAAAGCCAGACTTGTGGCGCCATGTCTTGCATTTGATGACAAAAAAACACAACTGTGGAAGCTTTAAGGGTGACTTGACATATAAACGTAACAATGTTTGATTCAACAGTGTGTGCCATAAATGGAGGAGCCAAGACGGAAGGGTGCGAGGTTGAGGCCGCTAACCCACAAACGGAGTGACCGTCATGATTAAAAGGTACGTTTCATCACTGAACGCAGACCACATGCTATCAAATGGGCCGCAATCCATGTGTGCTTTTTAAGTGTGTGGGGTGGGAGCGACTTGCGTTGCGTGGTCAGCCGCTTGCACAGAAAGAGAGCATCAATCAAAAAAAAATAAGAACATTGCGTGCACGGTTCTTCTTCCAGGTGAAGTGAAATCAAACTTGACAAGTAAACAGGCGTTTTTTTTTTTTCTAAACTTCATTTCAACACAGCATTGTAAGTTTAGCTGTATTAGCGCTTATTTTGGTGAGGTAATGGAAAAATATACTTCTGTCAAAAAAACAATACACTTGCTTATGCTTTGTATCATGTAATAAAGTACTAGAAGAAGAGCTACATAATGTCCACGTGAAAAGTTCCGTAGCCCACCTTTTATATGTGCGCTTCTATTGTCGGAGTACAATTTTTGGATTCTCAACAGAATGATCGAGACGGATAAACTGTGCCTCGAAAATTTGACTGTTTATTCAAATTTTGAGATTGAGTTGTTATGGCCTTTTAAATTAACTGCTTTTTGTTTATATAATGGAGAGTGTAGATGGCGGTACAGTTAACTATTATGTGACAGACTGTTTAAAATTGAGTTCAAGTTAGAGGTAAACATAGAAATTATCATTTTTGTACTGCTCCCTTCCAATCATAAAAAAACGAAAAAAAAAAATTTTGTACACTAAAAAGAGTTTAAAAATTTACTACTCATTCTTTTACGTGATTTATATATATATATATTTTTTTTGTAAAATAATTTGTTTTATTGAGCTGCATAACTTGTACATAATGCAGGGGAAGCTTTTACAAATCGAGCAACATTTTAGTTTTTACTCGGAAGTACGTTGACAGTTTAAAAAAAAAAAATGTATTTGAACGGTTCCTCTGGTTTAATTTGTTTTTATAACCACATGACGGCCCAGATTAAATGCTCTCGTGGGGCCGCGTGTGGCTCACGGCATGTAGGTTCAAAACCCTGCGTGCAATGAACGCCTTTGAAGCACTTTCTTTATATACGTAATACAAAATCTAGTTCTCATGCATCCGTTTTAAATTTTAGCACTTATCATTAGGATGGCGGGTGAACTGGAACCTACCCTAGCTGACTTTGGGAGGCGGGATCCACCCTGCGTTGGTCGCCAGCCGATATAGCAGGGCGCGTTTGTATTCACATCTACTTTATGAAGTATTTATTCTTGTTTTTGGAATGTGGGCGGAAGGAAAAAAATATATAAATTGTCACTTTAGCTACGTTGGTATATGCTGACTGTGGGTACAGCCCATCTGGTTTTGAGAAGCGCATGTCAAGACCTTGGATAAGAAAAAGCCGGAGTGTTGGCGTCGTGCTAATTTCGCAAGTGCGGACGAGCAGAGGGCGTGTGACAAACTGCAGGTGCTATGTTGATAACGAATCTGTGACCAATCGCACGCTCAAGGTCTTCCCAGTTGGTTTGATCAGCTGAGAGGTTCACGTGTAATAGTCACTTATCACATGGAAGTTTATTTGTTTATATTCCTTTTTAGCTCTAATGCTAGCTATTTAAGAAGGGAGATAGAATACGAGAAGGTAGAGAAAATACTAATTAATTAGTGGTGTTGTCTGATTTAATCAAAATGGAACTATCCCCTCAAGCACAAACATACTCGACAGTCTAATCAGTCATTAGTCAGTCCGTATTAAGCAAGTCACATCGTCACTGCCAGACAAAATCCTCCCATGTCCACATTTGGTCAATTCCACATTTTTTTCACAAATCCATAGTATTGGCCAATCCCCACCTTTCAGTCTGTTATTTATACAAATTGACCAATCAGCATTTGGAAATGGCTTGCTCTCTTTGATCTACTACTAAAACATGCCATGTTTTTGGGGTTTTGGAGATGAGGATTTTACGACTGCTAGTGGTATGCAAGACTAAAAGTTGTGAAGAAGCAAGTTTCTTATTGTAGACGTTCTCCATCAATGCAGTACTTTTAGATTAGATTGCAAAGAGGTGGAACTTTTCCAGTAAATTTCCATATCCTTTCTGGTAATTATTATATATTTTTTAACTCTTGCAAATTGGAATGTTTCTGTAGAAATTAACAGGGATTTGAGGTTAATTCAATAGAAAGCCCTCATATTTAAACTAAAGAAGCATTTTCTTTTTACTGAGCAATTGATTCTTTCATTGAAGAAGAAAACATGAAGGATGAGTTAAATCTATTCATCCCTCAACCCAATCCATAAAAATAAAAATCATCCCATTCCGAAAACACTTAAACACCCATTTAATATTTTGTACATTCCTGGTTTATTCCCTATTTATTAATTTTCATGGAACATCTCCAACTTTGAAACTCCTGTAGTTTGCAACCCTACTCTTTATATTTCAATCTACGAATGCTAATTTTACCGTACTGGACAATAGTCATATCAAAAGTGGACACATGGCCTTGTCCTCTAATGGTGCCAGGCTGTAGTAATGTGCACAAATGCTCTTTGTAAAGGTCATGCGTTAACTGCCTGTACCCAATAAAACGCCCATTGAGTGATCCTGTGAAACGGCACTAATTTAATGTTGGACTTTTTGCCAACAGACTGCGTGCTGTTCGGGGGGTTATATATGAAAAAAAAAAAACATTAATGGTAGCCGCTGTCTGCCCTTGGATGACGCCGGGGATTCCTTTTTAGCCTGCGGTCAACCACGTGCGCCGATGCTCAGACGCAGAAGCAGTAAATCAGAAAGCTGTGCTGCTTTGTTTGAAGTGAAAAACCAGGTTACCAAATTTGACATTTGATTGCAATGGAATTGGGATTGAAAATTTCAGTTTCTGTTGGAAAAGTTTCAATGTGTATTAATAAAGAGGGAGTTTGCATTTGGCTGATATGTGAATTATATATATATATTCCACTATGCGGAATCATGCACTCATTTCCTCAGTCCTGAATCCCTATATCAGGATTTTTAATTGACTTTTTAGAAAACTGTCTAGGTCTGGAAATTTTCTATCCATTTTGCAACCCTAGATGTTCAATTAGTTGCTGTAAAGGATATTTGGTGTCATTTTGCTCCCTTAAACTAATGGCCATGTATTTATAAATAAATAAATAAAAAAAGGTGGTTGGATGGCGAGACCTGATCGAGTATGTGCTATAGTGGAAAAAGGAGTAAATGACCATGGGGCCTTTTTCAAACATGGCGTCCTGGGGCCTAAATGGGACGGCCCTGGCCCACCTCATTTGCATGGTGAGACATAAATTCACATTTTAAACGGTAGAAAATTGCTCCGCGTGGCTTGTGTGACATTATAATTGTAGCCATCCGCAAGGGTGATAAAAGATTGGGCATGGGCAGGGGATGGGGGGAGGGGGGGATTATGATCCCAATTACTGAGACAGGATGTAAATATGGAAAGGACAGCGTGCAGTCCACAACCAACACGCCGTTCAAGCTCAATAATGTAACATAGTGGATTTAACAAGTTTATACTGCTCTGTTCAAATGCCATTTTTTTATGATCTACAGTACAAAAATAAGACCATGATCAATCTTTGCAAAACATTTCCCTCCATAATGTGTCTTATAACTTGTACAACTCAATTTACATTTTTTTTTTAAAATATTTTTGAGAGGGGATGTTAAAAATAAACAGAAAATGTTTTTGCAAATGTGTGCACACCCTTCTTAATTGGAGATGTGGCTGTGTCCAAAATGCACTAATTACATACAAAGTCCTTATTAAATGTAAGCGCACTCCTCCCACCATTTGTAGTGCCTCTGATTAACCTCAAATAACGTGCAGCTGTTCTAGTAGGCTTTTCCTGACACTTTTTGCTTACTTCAGTTGCTAAGTAAAATGGCTGCTTACAAACTGTGGGTGGTGCTGTGTTCAAAGTTGACCAAATTTATGATAAATGGGAGTCAACACACACTTGGCACCATTTTAAGTGACTTAGGTTCACCCCAAATGTTCAGCTGGTTTAGCAGGCTTTTCCTGACATTAAAAAAATATATATATATTTATATATATTTTTTTTTCCCCCAATGTAGTTGAGAAAATAAATGTTATCTTGGTTTTATTTTGAACAGGAGTGTGTAAACTTTTTAAGCCCACTGTAGTCGTCTTCTCCAAAATGATCTTCTACATTTCTACTTTGAATTTTTTATTTTGGCTCATAATCCATTTTAAGTGTGACTAAACTCGTCATGTAATTGCTTGTGTGGCTCAGTTTTCCATTTTGTAGTGCTGTTTGAATGTGTCGAGTAGAATTTATCCCATACATAGTACCCTCAATTCATCTTAAGGCATGAACAACTAAGGTCATTTGGTCATGATGGAAGGAAGATACATTGAGTGAGGGGGTAACAATGAAGAGTATATGGACTGATTTTTGTTTCTAGTCACCTACAGTACTTGTGTGAAAAGCGTGTTGTGAATGACATGACCCCATGCAGCGTTTCCTCTGTCACATCTACTCTAGCCTGCTTTCTCCATTCATTTTTTTCCCCTCCTCTTCTCTCTCCTTTCACTCCTGCAGCGGGACTCCTAAATCCAGGAGTGATACAAATGTCACATCAGTTCACAGAGATGGCGATTGTTTTTAGCCAGTGCGCACCACTCAAGAAAATAAAACGGCGAGCTGTCGTCATGGGGTCATCATAGATGTTGTAAAAAGCACGGTTGTCAAATTTGTTTTTGTCGCAGAACAAATTGTAGTGTCCTTCTGAGGAAAATCATATGCAGTAAATGTATAATCAATTGGTGTAATATGTAGTACACATTTGCCCCTGCATTTTATTTTTTAGCAAATTACATTTAAAAGTAGCAGAAAATGGTGACAACTAAATGTTTAAGCATGCTGCTACAGTTCAATTTATTCCGATAGGATTAGGTGAGAAAAGATAATATTTGTAAAAAGTGGGGGAAATCAATTTTTGACAGTCATGACTCACCTGTGCTCTTGGTTTGGTCACGCGATGTTTGCAACGAAAGCCTGAGAGTACAATGATGTCAATTTTAAATTGGCAGCAGAGGGCGGTATACAGGGGGAAAAAATGATTGAAAATGGATGCATTCAGTTGCGTAATTTATTCCATAATATTCTTAAAATACAATATTTATGGGAATATTGTGTTTAGGTTAGTGGGTCCACACAAGAATTTTTTTTTTTGTCATGCATTCCCCTTAAAACAAATTTTATATTCTGTGATTTTTAGTCTGTTGGGCTCCCTCTAGTGGTATGCAAAAGAATCATTGCTTAAGTGAAATACTTAAAAAATAAAAAATAAAAAAATCGGCACAATTTTAATTTAACATTTACTTGCAATATATTTTAATTTAATAATTTAAGTGTTTTTTCTTGTGTAAGCACAGTGTTACTGTTCAGTGGTTTCAATAATAGTTTTAGGAATCAAGTATGTATTTTTTTTTTATTTTTTTTATGAACACTAATTTGGTTCTAGTCAAAACAATAAATGTTCCAAATCAGAGGAACTGCTACTTTTTAGTCCCCCGCAACCCCCAGCTGTATGTGAAAATGCAATGCCATTGTGTATACCTACTCATAATGAGGTTATACAATGCATTTATTTGATTGTCAGGGTCATAACGGAACTCTGATTGAAACCATAACTACACTATGGCTCGCGATTGAAAATGAGTTTGACACCCCTGGTCTAAAGCATTCTCACATGAGCTCTGATGTGCTTTCCATCTGAATCTCACCCCTCAAGTCCAAAACTGGCATGTCAACAAACAGTACAATATGGTTCCGCAGCAGGAGGCCCCTCGCAGACCTGTTTCATAATTTGGGCTGGTCCCACCATTGTATCGGCCTTTCTTTGATAAATTTACCTCCAGCTGATACAATGCGTCAGTCTTTTTGTCCGGGCCCAAGACAATTGCTTGTGCAGCGGAGGTCCTCGGGGCCTTAATGAAGTGCTAAAGAGCACACATTGCCTACAGGGCACCGGGGTCATTTTCTCGTTCTTAACGTCGGCTGACAGCTAACGGAATGGACACCCGCTTTTGAATGGGGCCTAAGACTAAAGTTCATAGGATGATATCATTACGGCATTGTTCGGACCCATGTACACGCTGAGGTCAGCAAAGCGTAAAGGAACTCTGTCAAGACTGAATCCCCAAATATCCGTTGAGTCTCAGTGAAAGGCTAACTGAAGCGGACAATAGCTGTGAGTGGCTCGTCCGTAACGAGTTACAGGAACACGAGGGCGCGTACTTGGATGAACTCTCGGGGCCTAATGGTGGCCATTTTGCCGTATTTATTTAAAACAAGCATTTTAGCTAGGTTGATGCAAATTGTTAGCTCAATAGCAACATGGCCAAAGTTATTTTTAACTACACAATTTCCCCAAAAAAATACCAATGTGCTTTCTAAAAACAAAGCAAGCAAAGTAGCATTAGGGCTACACATCGTTAGCCTAATAGCTTAATTGTCCAAGTCATTTAGTAGTGTTTACAAAACCAAGAAAAAACTAATTCAATGTACTACTACTAAATATTATTACTACTACTACTTGTTACTACTTTTATGTATGACTACCACTTATTGCTACCGCTACTACAGCCACCGCTTATTAGGCTAAAGCCAACCCCGCTACGACCACCATTAGCACTGACTATGACTACTCCTACCACTACCAGTACTACTGCAACATCTACCATTACTACAAATACTAGAACCCAACAACTATGACTAGCACTAGTTAGTACAACTACTACTATGCTGAACTGTTTGAGGAGACAGGTTTTTTTTTTTTTTGAGGGGGGGGGGGAGCTGAAGATTTTGGGACAGATGGCATTTAGCTCTAGCTGCGCGAGCTCAGTGGGACCCAAAGCTTAAGAGGTTAGGCCTGTCAAAACCACTCTGTTCATTTAGCGCCTAACAAAGTCGGGACTGTCAGCCTGTTCCGTTTAATAAACTTAAGATTTTCCTTTTGTCAATGTCCGAGCAACATTTTTTCGCAACCCGGTGACCCTGACAATATCCTCAAATGTACTGTGACTCTGCAGGGAGGAAAGTTTCAAAATGTATGAACGCGCGTTGTTTGCGGATCCTTGAAAAGTCCAAATTGAAGGCCTTAATTGTGCTTCATATGGCACTTAATGCTTACATCTGCAGTTCAAAGGTCTTAAAATGTGACACGCTAATGTTGTGGTGTTTGGAAGCCTTAGCCATTTGTAATTGGTCTTATTTTGAAAATATTTTACAATTCTATAATGCTGTATTGTGTATATACAAAATGTTAACACATTTTTTTCAACTATTGGTCTTAAATTTTAGCCTACTCTTCCCTATTTAATGAAAAAGTGGTCTTGAATTTCTAAAGCAGCCTTAAAAATCGTCTTTAAATCTTGAGTAAGGCTTCTTTTAACCTGCATACTGGGTTTGAATTACACTAGTTAACACACATTTTGGTGCCATGCAGAAAATGGTTTTAGGATATTTTGCTAAGCTGTTTCATATAAAAACTGCAAACATAAGTGGGTGGGGGGAGGGGATAATCACAATTTATTTATATTGAAATCCAGATTAATAAAATGCTTATTCATTGATTTCAAAACTTGTTTATTATTCAACTACCCAATCAATCAAAACTTTATAAAATGCTTTTCATGCAAAGATTGCAACTCAAAGTGCTTTACAGATTTAAATATTTGACACCCAGGCCGCACCCCTACAATGTCAAACACATGATCAGTTGTACTCATCCCACACGCCTCCCTATTTGAAGGAATATCACTTGCAGAATTTGATGCTAATTTTCCGTTGGCACGTCAATGGGATTTTACACTGACATTAGCATTAGCGCTGATGACGTTTTTAAAACCAAACTCGCCTTGTTCTGTAGTTTTTTTTTTGCAGTTTAGGCTTTTTCTTTCTTTCATTTTTCTTTTAAGTCGAGGACGGTATGTTTAATTTTAAACTACAATACAATTGTATTTAATCTTTTGGAACGGTTTGTTTTCAAACATTTAAGATAAAATTCTTATTCAACTTAATGTGAAATACTTTTGAATTCAATTATTTCAGCACAGTGGTTCAACTGTACATAATGTTTAGTGGCTTACAGTAATATGAAATATGTGTTGAAGCAACTGTCATGTCTATGAACACTTTGGCTTACTATGCAAACGTGTTTTCAAATAATCGCATGAAGATCCTCTGCACTAGTGTGCAGTTGACCTATAATCACAATTCTCCCTACATTGAATGTATTAAACTGTATGTTGGATAAGGGTGACCACAAGAGGGCGACATTGCAGTTATCCAATCATTCTCTACTGTCCTGTCCTGTACAGTGTCCAAAAATAAACAGTAGAATCACCTGCTTTACTCTCTCGTCTTGGTGAACAAATGTCCACCTCATCCTCTTTTCTCAATTTGTTTCAGTGTTTGCGACGGGTCAAAGGTCGAAGGCGGGCCGAGCGGTGACCTCACAGAGAGGCCACGGTGACATCTGACCCCTAACCGGGCGTGCGGTTCAACCCTGGAGGATACAGCTCAACAATGGCCAGGCACGTGCCTTGGCCTGGTCACCATGGTAACGAAGGACCTTTTGGCAGGAGGGTGGGAGGGGCGGGGCATATCGGTCGTAGCTGTCCCCTCATTGTGATCGGTGTTAACCATCTGCTGCCGATTGACTTGGATGCGTAGGAAACATCCTGGCCACCATTGAAGGGGCTGACTGGGTAATCTCTGCAGGCAACTGTGAAGGTGCTTTTTATTCTCACAATCACCTGGAGAGATTCTGCAGTTTGTCTCACAATTGTGGTCTTATCATCATCATCAGTGTGTCAAGAGCACGCATTGCTAAACTTTTCGCCAGCATGACAAAATGGAGGGTTATTATACATAGACAGATGTTTGAGTTGGCAGTGGCATACAGCTGCACTGCATCATTGGGTTTCTAATTTTTTGGTGTTCAGCTATATTAATAATCTTTTTAAATTGCCTTTTACTCCCAACACTCTGTTTTCTTCATTTTATAGCATTTCCCTTGGCTGCACTGCTTCGAGTATGTGGATGTTTGGGTTTTTATTTTTATTTTTTGTTCAATCGGATTCCAGCATTTTGTGTTGCCATATCAATTTAATCTGCCTAAGGCCTTCACAGTCCGTAACGACTCTGATGTAATTTAGCAATTTCTTTAAGCATTTGGCGTTTCCGTCTTCTGATTGGTTGGTCAGAGCAAAGCTTGTTAGTCAACTTCAACTAGCAAAACACACCTGTAGCAGCCTGCACTCATCAATATTTTTATTCTTTCCGACTTGTGTTCATACATGAATTTGTCAAATTGTATTTTTATTTTTTCCATTCTGTCCTCTGATTCGTTGGTCAGAGCAAAATATTTGCCTACAATAATATACACACAAATTATACGTTTGGTGAATGATTTTTTTTATTTTTAAATAATTCTTTTTGTCATGTTATTAGACAAATATTAGTCCAGATGATGTACATGACAATTTTGTGCTGTGATATTGCAGTTTTGCAAGTTAGAGATGGTTTCTCTATCACATGTGATATCTGTAGTGCAAGGAATATATTAAGTTTAATTATGAGTTAATTAAACTTAATATAGTCACTTGAATTAAGTAAATTCAAAATTAATTCTAAGTGATTTTATATATACAAGTTTAATGAAATCATAATTAATTAAACCTAATATAGGCACTTTTGATTAACTTAATTCAATCGTGTGTTACCAATTGTTTGTTTTTAAATTGGCCAACACTTGAATTTATAATCTTAAATTGGTTCAACAATTCTCTTTTTAGAATGTAAAACTATAGTAGACTCTAATGCCACTCTGTCATTTTTAACTGAGCATTATTCACTCTTAAACATAAGCCAAAATGCAGAAGAATGTGATTTTTTAAAATGTTTTTTATATAAATAATTTAATGAATAACATTATACATACTAGTGAAAAATTATAGTAATTAATGCCAAAAAAGTGTTAATTATAAAATGTAGTTATTTAAATAAATCTGTATTATAATTCTCGTCACTATAAGCACTTTCATGTTGGCTGTAAGTGGGTAGTGTCTCTATTAGTTAAAAAAATAAAAATAAAAAATACATAAGAGATCCAGAAAAAATACTATGACAGAGATGTAACAGAAGATCTGGCCTTCAATCCATCTTTTATAAATTAACTGCAAGCAGACAATGTACAAAATTCTGGTCTTATGACACTGAAAACATTCTTAAAGGGCCAGTTCACCCAAAATATGCATGTCGTTATAAAAATGATCAAAATGACTCCAATAAAACAAACAAAATGGCTAAAACTACTGTGCTAACTATACTATACAAAAACATGTGCAGCCAATGAAAGTAAATGGTATCAAATGAAGGACATTCATTTGAGACTTATCCTTGTACTTTTATGCGGGCAACTGTTTGACCCTATCAGATTTTACATGTGCATGACGACAGCGATTCTAATCAAGACACCAAAGGCACTTTACAGTGACATTGATCGTTTTCATTAGCTAAAATGTGTAAAACAAAGATGGCCCCAAAAGGCCATTCCAGACCCAAGAGGGGTTAAACACATCTGCATTTTCCTCCTCAAGGCTGCTGCTGCTTCTCCCTTTCCCCCTTTTGCCTCCCCCCTTGTGTCTCGTCCCCCCCCCACCCCCGTCCACATCTATTCTGCCGTGTTTTGGTGAAATCTCAGCTGGCAACTGTGAGTCGTTCACTTGCTCCTCTCACAATGGCCTCTGGGATTATGCTAAACGCGGCGCCTCGGCCCCTCACTCTCCCGCGCCCATCGACCGGCATCAGCGACGCCCTTTTTGGGAGGGCGCGCGGCGAGGAGACGGCGGGCCCTCAATGAAGATGTCACTGCGATTACACAAGGGCCTCTCACCCGGGACCTGTCTGCTCTTCCTCACCTCCCTCCTTCCGCACTTTTCGGGGTGGTTGGTTGTAAAAAAAAAAAATGTTTTTTTGTCTTTTTGAAGCACAGCCTCCTTTCATAATGCATGCTTCTCTCGGATTTGCATGCACTCACTTTCCAGATGCTTGCGCTGCCATCTTGACTTACAGTGATGTGTACTGTACACTCAGCCCTATTTTCCCATGGCCATGAAGGCAGCACACACTTTAATAGGTTTTCCTAATAATTGCCTTAATAGGTGGTTAGAGAAGCCCAAATTATACTCATGTAAATTTACTTTAGAACATTGAGTTAAATATTTTTGAGATGGTAAATGTTTGAAAAACAAAGTACCTCCATAATGAATGTTAAAACAATTCCTAGATAGTTTGAACCACTACTATAAATATAGGGAATAAACAAATTGTACTTAAAAAAAATACTTTTTTTTTTTTATTATTGAAATGTACTGCACATAAAAGTAAAATAAGTTAACACCTAAATAGACGTTTGAAATCAGTCAATAGTTTGAAGATTTAATTTGGTGATTCTTTCTCATACCACTAGAGGGAGCCCACATGCCAATGTTGGTACTCGTGACACACTTGAGTACTGCTATAGAATTTGAGTAAAAAGTAAAATGCAATCCTCCAAATAAATACTCAGTGGGTCATCTGGGGAAAAAAATACTTGTGTACTGAGTAATGAACATAAAATAGGCCAAAATGTAAAATAATGTGCAAATTCAGCTATTTTCTAACAATATCTCATAACTATCCATCCATTTTATTAACCACTTTATTAAAACAAAAATAATAAAATTAATCTTTACGAAATAACATAAATGAAGGCAAATACAGCCACAGTAAATACAGTAGTTTTAAATCGACTTCCATTGTTTACACTTAAGAAACAAGATGACTTAAGAAAAAAAAAAGTAATTCGTTAAAACAACTCGTAAATACGCTTAATACAACAAAAAAAATGAAATAGAGTAATTGTAATTTTACTGCTCATCTCTGATAACAATACTAAACACTTACCAGTATATTTGAAACATTTTAGTGTCGTTCCTCTTAAGCCCAGGTCATTTAAAAACTACCGTTCAGTTGTATTTAACTTTGACATACAAAACATTATGCACGTTATATCTTTTACGACCATTTACATTTTTTTTATTTACCTTGTATGTGCAGTACATTTGAATTTAAATCAATAAGTACTGTAGAACAAAATAAGTCTCAAATTGGATGTATGTTTAAATATTGCATATTTATATTTACTTTTGACTTGGTCCACCAGCAAGCCAGATTGGGTCCTACATTTAGGCCTCATGCTACTTACATGAGAGAGGTTCGTTTTCCTCTCCTGCACCGATCGATGATGATGATGATGATGATGGGATGAAGGAAGAGCTTTCTGATGTGGATGATACTGCATCAGGAACTGATTGGCCCGCTCTCCAAACGCCAACAGTACCTGATGCATTGCCTTCAGCATCGAAAGAAACGTCGCTCGCACCCTCTTACGGACCACCGTAGCGCACCTCGCTGCACTTTTACGCACACACGTGTACGTGCCCAACAACAGGTAATAACAGAGGTGGGAGCGTCTTGTTGAAAGTTTTTTTTTTTTTTTTTTTTTTTTTGTGTAGTGTGCACGTAACTGGTAATCTACCAGTAGGTTATGACTTGACCTTTTGTGCTGACCAGTCTGGGTGCCTGTTTGAAACTTGAATTTTAATACTTGACATATTTGACTTACTCCCACTTAACCAATCTTCTGTAATCACCCTGGAGCTGATTGTATCTGCTTTTGTCCGTGTGTTGCCAATTAAAATAAACATTCACGCAAAAGCCTTTTACCTTCTTTTTTTTTTTTTTTCTCCCTTCTTTTCCATTTGACGATTAGGAAGTGACATCGTGGCAGCAGATGTTCCTTTTGTAAACGTCCTAAAATTTGCTGACACATCATTGGCTTTCGCCGCCTGCTGACCACTGCATGCCTCTGACTGGAGAAGGGCAGCATTTGTAAGACACAAGCCCCCTCCAACGATGATGGAGGAATATTAAAAAGGTCAATCATTTAAATAATAAAACCAGTGTCGGTAAATACCAGCAAGATTTGACATTGCAGTACTTGGCGGTTTTGCTAAATCAAATGTTAAGATGCTGGGAGACAATCAAGGAGTTCTTATTTGCTTGTTAGCACGCTGCTGTGTCCTATGCGTTGTTGTGACGCGTGAATTAAAGGATCCATCATCTACTACTACTTTTTTTTTTTTTTTTAAGGCAAATGGCACAAGTGTGTATATTGAACTTTGATGGTCCATTAAACAACCGAATGGGAAAAAAACCTGAATATATAGTCTTATATACTTTAAATAATTTTTAAATTGTACTTTTATCTAGAACCTTTTTATGAGATGAATGCTTAACTAATAAAAATACCTTGTTTTTCATATTTTAAAACATAACTCACCCAAGTCCCTCAAAATAATTTTTTTTTAAAAAAAATGATGAAGCCGTAATGTTAAAAAAAAAAGGCCCAAGGGTGCTTCAAATATGCAGTACCAACACTTGACGCTAGAGAACGCCATTTCAGCTTTTTCCGCCGGCTCTGCCTACAGTTGTACGCTTAAAGGTTGCTTTATTTTCATTGCTGTATTTTCAATGTAATGTATCTTTTTAATTATTTAAAATAAATAACCTATTTAACGAGCGAACTGATGAATTCTACACCCGAAGGATAAATCAGGATATATAAATCTTTAAAACAAAACAAAAAAAGAAAAAAAGTTATTTACGAGCCTGTAATGAACACGTAGGCCTTCAAAGGGCATTTCACGCATGCAATACCACCAGGTGTCGATAGAGGACGCCGTTGTAGCCTGTTTGGTGGGCTCCGGTTACAGCCCGGTGAGCGAGACACAACCTGGCCGGCACACCGGCCCCCGCCTCCCGCCCCCTGCATGTCATCCCCTCACCCAACTCGTGTTCATCCCAAATGCTGCACAACTCGCGCACCTTCACCGCAAAACTACATTTAACATCTCCACCTTATCGGACATTATTTGTATCCACTTGCGTGGCCCCCCAGGTAAGCAATTGACCGATTTTTAAATTAAAAAAAAACTATTATTTTTTTTTAACCCACGGATGCTTTACCCACTCGTGCGTATTTACGCACAGGTTTGACGCAGCGATTCTTCATTTTCCGTGTTCACATTCCCCCAGGTTCAAACATCAACATGACATTACAGGAGATGTCAGGACTCGTTGAAGACGTCATCATACGTGCTATTAAAACTTAACTGTGCTCTCCTTCCCTCTCTCTCTTTCGCTTTGTCTCATCCCCGCAGTGACCGTCAACATGTTGTGGATCTGCGTGGGTCTCCTCGCTGGACTTTTCTCCTGCGTTCTCCCCCAGGAGGCTCAAGAGCCCATCTCTTACTCGGTAAGTAAGCACAGAAAAAGTTAAATAATATTCATGACCAAAAAAAAACAAGAAAAGAAAATATTTTAACTATACAATAAGAACAACAATGGACTGTTAAAATAAATATCAATTTTGAAGATTTGGGGACATTGTAACAACTGTGTTTTTTTTTTTTTAATTATTTGTATTTTGTAAAAAAAAATAAATAAAATACGTGAAGATATTGCAGAAAATGCAATCAGTACTTTGACTTATGAGTTTAAATTGTTCAGTGACCAGGCCTGTAACTCGAGTTAAAATTTGAACAACACTGTTTGAATATATGAAAATTAATAGCAAAATTCAATAAAAATGTCTTGCAAAAAAGAAAGGAAAAAAACTAAATATGTGTTGTTTTTTTTGGTTTTATCAAGTGCAAATGTATTGTGTTAAAAAGTTAAATACAACTGAACTGTACTTAGGTGGTGATTTTTCCACACACCACTAGATGGCGCCGGTTTACTACTTCTGGGACTAGTACCACACTTTGAGAATCAGCGGGATAGTATTATCAAACCCTGCCCACTGAAATTAATTAAAATTCCGTTCACCTGTTCCACCTCCCAAAACCGTCACAATGTATTTTGTTGATAGAAAAATATTACTTTATTGTGTAGAAACAAAATAAAATAATAATAAAAAGGATGTAAAGAAATCAAATAGCTTTCTAAAGTGTAAGTACTGCAAGTTGAAAGTCACATCAACAGCTGTGCGCCTGAGCTGTTTGCCTTTGAGGGGCGTGGCCAAGTGAGGGACATCATGAGAGCATTGAAGTAGCTTAAGTTAACTTTTAATCTTGCACCCGATAAACACTCTTTACAGAATTATAAAACCAATGCTAAAACTGATAGAAACTAAACTAAAATTAATAATTTTCAAAACATAAAACAAAACAAACTAATCTGCTTATCAAGCTATTTTAAACTACCTGAATTAAAAAAATAAAAAACCTTATAATTAGAATTATTTGTCATTGTTGGTCGATTTGTGTTATTAATATGATTGTGTTTCCTTCACAGTGCACTGAAGGTTATGAGTACGACAGTGTGAGTGAGCAGTGCAAAGGTAAGTCTGGTCTATAGGTGGCAGAATTACAAAATGTTATTTTAATTCTCATAGTATTTTTATTTCTTTTTTTTTTAATTTCAATAATAATCAAACTCTTAGAGAGTTATGTAATATCAACTGTACCATTTGGGAACTGAGCTTCTGCTAAGCCACACCCCCCAAAATACAGTCCGGCCAATCACAGCGAAGCACAGAACGGGCACTTTCCTGGTTGTTAAATTCAGCATACTAATTACCATTTTTGAAAAAAATATATAAATATAAAGTCTACATTTCAATTATAGATGTGTGATGTGGTATACTTTGGATCATGGTTTAAAAATTGACATTATTCCTTGATGGTAAATTATTATTATTTTTTTGTAAAAACCTTTTAAATTAAGCCTTATGGTCTACACTTTGGTAGTAGTGGAAGGATGTGCTGTGCTAATGCTAATTCCTATCTGGTAAATGCCACAATTTTGTGGAACCTCTGACGTCATAGCTTGAAGTCTAAACTTCGGTACTAGACACATGATGTGGTATGCATTGGATCACATTTTCAAAATGGCTGTCATTCCTTGAAGGTGAATGCTTTATTTTTGTAAAACCTCTTAAATGGAAGCTTAGAGTCCATACTTCCTTATTGCAAAAGCTGTTCTATTCCATTACACGCTTCTGACAGCTCTTTCGGTCGTCCACGTTTAGACATCGACGAGTGCGCACTGCTGGACGGCGCCTGCAAAGGAGGCATGCAGTGCATCAACCACTACGGCGGCTACCTGTGCCTTCCCAAGAGCGCCCGCATCTTCATCAGCAAGGAGGGCGAGGAGGCGCCCCCTCCGGATCCCGTCGCGCCACCTCGCCAGCCGCAGGCCCCTCGGGTGTTCCCCGGACAGGTCTCTTATACAAGCCGGACGACGGTCCGCTGCTCCGCCGGCTTCATGCCGGACGATCAGAACGTCTGCAGAGGTAAGACGGGATGAGTTGAAAGTGAGCGTTGTTATTTGTGGAAATATACGTGATGTGGTTGATCAGTCAGCAGGAGCGACATTTAAATGTCAATTTTCTATATGGCCCTTTAAACATTGCACCGTTTGACAGAATTGACTAGCAGCCAACAGCTCAATTTCCAATTGGAATCCTGACACGCTTGAAAAATATTTGGCCTGAAGGTGCTCCTTATCTCCCCAAAATATCATCAGTATGCCTCTGTTGCACTTGGCCAATTGCGGCAGGAGCGTGCGTCCCCGAGCCGGGCCGGTATTCGATAATTACGTGTTAATGACTTGAGCGCTCCAGAGGTGAAGCGTTCATCCATCTGCGTGACACATGCACGCGTGCGCGCCAGATGTGTTGCAAGCTTGTGTGTGTTGTGTGATGTCACGTTTTGTAAACCGCTCGCTTGCGGCGTCATGTTTTTGGCTTCTCCTCAACAAGCCAACCAATGTGTTCAGCTCCTTGAATCAGGGCGGGGGGGGGGGGGGGTCAAACTTGACGACCACTCTGGTTTTAAATATGGTGGAACGTCCAAAAGCTTTAATATATGTTGCTTTTGGACATTTTTTCCTAGAAGTGTTGAGTTAAAATGTATTTATTTGTTTTTTTGGTCAAGATTTTTTTTTAATTCAGTTTGGGTGGATTAGTCATGGTGGAAGGAATTATGAAAAGTTCCATATAGCAGTCAAGAAAGCAAACAATGTCAGGAAAAGCCTACTAGAACATCTGAACTTTATTTTATTTTAGGTTCTCAAAGGCACTTAATATGGCGACAGTTGTGTGCCGACTCCCATTTAACTTGTTTGAATGAGATCTGCTAATTCTGAACATGACCACATCCCCAGTCCTAAGAGGGTGTGCACACTTATGCAACCACACTACCTCAGTTATTTATTTTTACTTTTGTTGAGTTGTGCAGGTTACAGACCACATTAACGTTGGGAAGAGCTTTTAAATGATTTATTTTGGTCTCTTGAGCAGGGGTGTGTAGACTTTTTAAATGTGCTGGAGTTAATTGAAAAGTAGGTTAACAGATTTATTTTCTAATAAATAAATAATGTGAATACTTTTTTTTTGTAAAAAAAAAATAAACATCCTCATACTGTATATAATTTTTGGAGGTATTTTTTTTTAAAATTAAACAATTTTTAGTTGATTGTAATTAAAGCCATTCTTTTATTGGTATTTTTTTTAATAAACATTTAATTTATGGAAATTAAATTAATTCTAAATATTAAAGGTGCTAATGAATAATGATAAATAAATAAAATAAAATAAAATAAATTATTTCAAAAATAAGATTCAAATAAATTAATAAATAAAAGTAGATAGAAGAAGACCCCAAAAAGTCATATGAAATTAATTGACAAAGACAAAAACAAAGCACATATTTGCCATAATTTGTTAGCTTTACTTTTGAACTACAGTACTACTAAAATGTAGTAATCTTTCATCTCTATATTAAAACTTGATTTAGCCTATATGTGAAATGTACTGTATGCATTTTCTGTATTCGTTTCCGCACATAACTTTAAAACGACAAAAATCGAGGTAGCCCACTCTCGTCCTCAAATCAAATACTTTTTTTGCATGCATGTAGTATTTATGGACGTGTTCTGTGGTTTGACTGCACCAGGCATGTGGCGAGCGGCTGCGGTGGTAAAAACAAAAGTAACAAATGTGATTTTTACACCTCCGGCAACGATCCGTGTGATGATGTTCCTCACGTGTGTGTTTTTGTGAATCGTAAGTTTTCATTGCGGTGTAAAACATGGCAGCGCTCACTGCTGTTGAGTCAAAGCAGTATTGCAGCGTCAGGCCGGGCAGAAAAGCAAAAAAAAGAAAAAGAAGAGGGGAAACATGAAAGTGTGGGAGCGATCGCCCGACCGCAAAAATGCTCATAATAACGTCACGGCTTTTGACGGGCCGCCCCGCTTGTTTTCCGGTGACTCCATGTCGCGTGTGTGGCGAATAAACCGAGATCAGCGAAACGCTCAGCGGGGAAAAGAACACGGCCAATTTTCCACAAGCTGGACTGCCAAAGGAGTGTTTTGAACTGAAAAATGATGATATGACAAGAAGGGGCTGTGATGGGAAGTACAAATGCTTTTTTCGGTATCTGTCCTTTATACAAATAATTTTTCTACCAATTTTTTTACTTTGACTCCCTTCATTTAAACACTCCTTACTTTGTCAAAAGAGGCTTATTACTTGTTTCAACCTCTGCAGATGATGAAAGAACATATTTAAATTGGAAATAAATATTTTGTCGTTGTGGGCGTGTCCGTCAAATAGCGTAACTACGGCCTAAAAAAAAATGGATGCTACTTGCACATCAGAAGGAACAACACAATGACTGTTGAAGTGAAGCAAAACATGACAAAAACAGAAAAATGTCTTTACATTCTATTTAACTAAAGTAGGAAGTAAAAATCAGAGAGCTAAATTATTTAAAAAACAACAACATTTTTATATTTTATGGGTGTTTGGAACAAATTAATGGCATTTCCATTCATTTCAATGGCAGAAGGTGATTATACCTCAAGGCATGTGTGTATTTGAAAAACATTTTTTTTTTCACCTATTGCGTGTGTATCTGGAACATATCCACTGCATTTAATGCATACAATTTGTCACTGCGCCATTTAGATGACAAGAAATGGCCAAAAATGACAGATGTTATACATTAACCTTCTCCTCATAGGGAATTTATTGGATGCCTTTCATATTCAGACAGGGTATATTAGGCGTTGTTAAATTGCCAAGCATGTGAGCTTTCATCGCACGAAATGGGGGTGGGACGGCGGCCAAGATTGGGCTTCGCCGAAACATCAAACTAGAAGATTTTCCACAGAGATGATCACAGCTCCTCCAAAATACATAAAAAAAAAAATATGATTTAACATTTATTTATCCAGGTAAAGCAATTGGGCAATTCTCATTTGTAATACCGACCTGTCAGACAAAATAAAAGCATATACAAATATAAAAGACAGATAAAATATACCGTCGAACTACACATAAACCACAGAGAATTACACATTGTGTCAATAAAACAACCGAACAATGTCATCTTAAGAATGCCCTGCTAGCATAGCAATGCTAACGTAGAATGAAAAACGCCATTGACATGCCAACACTTAGCATCAATATTTGTGGTTTTAGAAACTTGGATACATTACTGACTCACAGTAGTAGAAGAAGAAGTAGATGTAGGAGAAGAAGTAGATGTAGTAGTAGAAGAAGAAGAAGTAGTAGTAGAAGAAGAAGTAGAAGAAATAATAGTAATAGTAGTAGAAGTAGGAGAAGTAGAAGTAGTGGTAGAAGTAGTAGAAGAAGAAGTAGTTTTAGAAGAAAATGAAGTATAAGAATAGTAGAAGAAGTAGAAGAAGAAGAAGAGGGGAAAAAAGTAGAAGAAGAAGAAAGAAGAAGAAGTAGCAGCCTTCAATTCATCAGGGATGCGAAGGACGAATCGCCATATAGCGAGGTAACGCCGTAACTTTAGCGCAGTTTGCTGCTTTGTCTATTAATGATGAGCTTGCAGATATCTTTTGACAAGTAACAAAAAAAAGACCTTCAAGTTGAACCCAGTCAGTTTGTTGTTGTAGTGACACAAATTGGCACCTACATTCGCAACAGCCACACAAGTTATAAAACTTAAGTGCCAGTGTGACAGCTTAATGATACTTGCATTTCCATGACCTCGCCCACCCACTAAACACACACGCACGCACACACACACACACACGAGGGAAGATGGCCACAAGCGGCTGGCGGCTCGAAGTCGTATTTATGCATATTAAGTCTGATTTCCAGCAGTGGTGAGATCAGCCTCTCCCGCAAATGAATGTTGTCCATCAAACGTGGTCTAATTAGTCATTAGCAGTGTTGACAAGCGGTTAGCGTTATTATTTTAGGGCATTTTCCAGGACCTCCCGAAACGGCGACTTGGAGTCGCCTGTGACAATATCGCCTGATACTTTTTAATACTTTGCTTCTGACTGCCTATTTTGAGTAAAGATGTACTTTGACTTACAGTACTTTTTAAAAAAAAAAAAAATTAAACAAACACCAAAATGGTGTCAATGGTGGAAAATTGATTTGCTAAATTGAGATACGATCTCAGTTACGGAACAAATTAAACCCGTAACGTATCACTGTATATTCTAAAATCCTGATAATTGATAATACTAATTGGAGCTGCACACATTCATCAACAACTATTTTGATAGTCATTTAGAGACATGAACTTAAAATTGTCAATCAGGAAGTATTAGTGGCTGATTTAATTGACCGAATCAAATACTGTCCCCCCCCCCTTTTTTTTTTTTACTGATACTAGCTTATTTTTTAAATCGACAAATCAGTTGTTTTTTTTTCTAATTTTGTTTTGTCCTGTTTTCCTTTTTTCATGACTTGTTCCTTCAGTTTTTGTTTCCACCTATCCTCATCAGCCTGGTCCCTTGTGCCAACCAATCAGATCCCTGCTTGTGGTTATTCCACATTCCTTATTTGCCTTTTTGTTTTGTTTTTGAAAATGAACATTTGTAGACTCCTGCTCTCGTTGCATCACAGTTTTCTGGCGTTAGGGTCCTCCACGCTAACCACGAATGGCGTTTTTTGAATGAATCGACAAATACAGCAAAAAAAAATTTTTAAAGACGAGTGGCCGGACGGAGGAAGCTGATTGGCTGACAGAAGGAACAGGGTTGACGAGGACAGGTGGAGAAAAACAAACAATACATGAAAAAAAGTCAAACAAGGAAATCATGACAAAACCAAATGTCATCAAAACAAAGCCAACGAAAAGACCGATCATGACAGTAAGTGAGAAGGCACTGTTGTATTATTCATGGTCGAAATGAGACACTCATGCGCTGCAAGAACCAACTTGCCCCTCCTGTTTACCCGTTTGCTTTTGCCGAGGTCACGCCGGCCACGTGAGCACCCGCATGCCTGGCAAACTTCGGCGACATCTTCACCTGAAATCCTTCCCAAATATTAGTACCGCTTTAACCCCCTTTACACTTTTTCATTGTTTTCCGGTTGCTAACATTTTTCCGTGAGCATGCAATGCGCTCGGGAGGAATATCTCTGGAATGTCGGAGCGGGGCTTTTTTTTTTTTTTTTTTTTTCGTTTGCTCCCGTTCTTTGTGATGGTAAAAATTACTCACCACCTCGACAGATAAGCATCACATCGATCTGCGGGAAGGAGGAATGCAGGCGGGAGAATGAACACGGGGAGGGAGAGGGAATGAAAGGGAGGGATGGAGAGAGAGAGTGTTTCACCTTTCGACTTGACAGCCTGCTGATATTTGACGGAAGGAGACACGCGACCATGTTTTTAGCGCGAGCCAACTGCAATCGCTGAAAATCTACCATATAAAAACCAGGGGGAAAAAGTTTTTTTTCTTTCTTCCAAATTCATTACAATCTTTTTCAAGTAAACATATGCACGCCTACACTCACGCACATACACTAAACAACAACAACAACAAAAAGAAAGAAAGAAAGGTAATGTCAACACAGTGACTTAGCCACTGGGGGGCAGTATAATACAGTTATGCAGACTCAAATGAAGAAGAGCTTCACAAGTACTGTAACTCGCTAAGCTGCAGTAATGTTAGCCATTTTTCGCAGAGGAAAAAGAAAATATGCTTGTGAGTGTTGTTATTCTCTGTTATTGGCGCGTGAAAGATGCGAGTTTGAAAGAATAAAAAGGAATCGAACAAGGATTTGTAAAATTGAAGTTTGGATCTAGAAGTTTGTGATACCGTGACCTAAGAATGCCCCCCACTTAAGTTAAGAGAAGCCGCTTTGGCTTTTTTCTTTGTTTTTCTTTTTGTTGTGATCCAAAGTTTAAAAGTTACAAACAATCTTTGGGTTCGCTGCCACTCAAGTGATGTGATTACAATTTAGAAATAAAAATGGAGCTATTTGTTTTACATGGATATTGTTTTTAATGACTTATGATTAAGCTTAAATATGAAACCTATCTGTTAATTACACTCAGAAAGTTTTAATTCGGAATTTTTCTAAAATTCCAATGCTTAACTTCCCAGGGACTAGAAACTTTCAAAAAATGTATGGACATCTCTAGTCAGAATTTTTCAGATTTTTTTTTTTTTAAATGTCTGTCCTGTCGCTAAGTCTGGCTGAGTTATGTGTTTTATGCCGAGTCATCAAACTTTGGCTCCATGCTCCGCCCAGGCATTAACGAAAAATTGAATGGCATGGACTGGAATCACATTTATTGCCATTGAACATATCACGAGTACAGAGCAATGAAAAATCACTTAATAGTTACAACCCATCCCGGAGACAGAATTGGAAGCCGTCCCGATTTTCTTCGATCAAAAACACATTTCTCACATTTAAATCACACAAAATGCATTAGGAAGATTAGCATTAGACAGCCATACATTTTGGATTGTTGGTATAGTTCCAAGAGAAAATCAATTATCCACTCTCACATTTGGCTCGGTGGAGGTAATAACCTCATTTTTTTTCTTGCGGCGCGCGTATCCATGGTGCAGGCAGCACCTGCGTACTTGATGTTTTTCAGCGTTTCCTGGCATCAGCGACGGCTGCTCGGTGAGCGCCACCTCTGCGCGCTGTCCTCGGTGAACGCGGCCACAAATCTGTTTGTTCTCCTGTTGTTGTTGGTGGCGGTCCAGAAGCCAGCTGCTTCCTCCGCTCATCTGCTCACCGTGTGCCGATCTTTCCGTTGACCTCATGTCGGGAAAGGGACACGCAATGCTTATAAATCTCCATGTAGCGCTTTTGTTTTTTATTTTGGTAATCGCAGAGCTTCTGCAAATCACAATTCCCGTCCAATTTTCAGTTCTATTAATCAAAAGATTTTCATTCACCTAAAAAATTCACCATATGAGGACCTTTTTTTTTTTGTTTTAGAGAAAATGTTCCTATTTTTTTTAGAGAACAATGGCATCTTTCCAAAAGGCGTGATACTACAAAAATAATCATTTTTTGAACTCCTACAAAAGAAAAAATATTTTCATGATTCTTTTCTCATTATCTTCAACTTTAGAGAGATATATAATATACCATATACAAAACATTAAATAAATGTTATTTGTTAATAATATAACAGGATATCACACCATTTTAAACTCATTCACTCCCAGCCATTTTCACTGAAGCAACCCCCTTTGCTCCCAGCTGTTTTACTGGATTTTGACTGAATTTGCAAGTCCCACAGAGTATTCTGTTCCATTGCTATAAAAACATGGAACCTACCAAAAGAAAGATTAGAATCTCTTCTTTCATCAGGATTTTTTTTAATCTGTTTCCGTTTTGCAGCAATTAGCATTAAAATATAGCTAAGTTTAATCATTATTCACACATCTGTTTTAAACTGTGGGGAAAACAGCTCGTTTTCAACACGGCCCTGGTTGATCTCTTTTACTCTTCTGCCACCTGCTGGTCGTTTTTGTAATAACTACCATTGCTTCAACCGTTTTATGCAGTTAAGAGGCTGCATCAAAGCCTTCTGTATGCTCTAGCATAATTTCTTTTTTTGTTAATGTATAAATATGTCTTTGGAACATTTAGAATATAACATATGTATACGTTTTTGGGAGCAAATGAGTTAAACAAATGGTATCACGTTTTTGGGGGCATTTGACTTTGGCTGTAGTTCCTTACAGCTCATTACCAGACCGGAGCGAAAGAGGGAATGTTGCTGGCACACATCGGGATGTTTCTGACCTTTTGGGAGCACAAATCAAGTGAGGCAGGCTTTAAGTGTAACTAAAACGCCCCTCTCAACAACATAACACGGAAATATTTCACACAGTTATGTCTCTGCTTCTTTTGATTTTCTTATCTGTCTTCTGCTCCGGCTTGCTTTGAACTGGAAATTTATTTTCCTGTATTTGAGCACAGTGTTCAAATTGTGCAATGTTACTGTAGCTAGCTAGTTATGTTACACTGTGCCACTGACACTGTACTACATCTTAGCTCTGTGATTTTTTTTACACTAGCATTGCATTTCTTGCCCCCGCTGCCCCCACCCTGTCTTCTTTTTGCAAAGATTAAATTATCCTATAATCCCAGATACATAAAGAGAGAGCGATGCTATCCAAACCGTTGCTTGGATCTCTTCCTGCTTTTCCATCGCGATGGCTTCAGCGAAAACACAACTAAATACTCTCGAGTGATAATTACAACAGGCCCTGTCATGTCATGAATAAATCTGCAGTGAAAAGGGGGAGAACAAAAAAAAAAGATCACACACGTTTTCATTTTTGGGCTTGTTCTTTGCACACTGGTGTTCTGTGAAGCTCATTTAAGCAGATGTGGGAAAAGTGCTAAAAATTTGCACGTAAGTAGATGGACAGATACTTTTGTAAGAAAAAAATTCTGGTGAATGTAGAAGTTCTGATTCTACTCTTTTACTTAGTCCTTTAACAACTAATAATAAACAAAAAAAATTTTTGGGGTGGAGATATAACAGAAATTACTAGTATTTAATCTTACCGTTAGCCTAGTGAATCAAAGAGATTTGACATAAGTTGTTTGTTAAAAGTGCTGTTGTTTTTTCTTTTTTTCTGAAAACATCCCCCCCAAATTTTTTTTACAGGTAATGGTGATGTATCGAATGTCAAAAATGTCAAATGTGTACTCCTAAATGCCATGTCATAGCTTAGGCTAACGATATGGCATAATAGCATATTAGCATAATTTAGGCTAACGGTATTGGTTAATAGCATATTAGCATAGCTTAGGCTAATGCCGGAAGGGCATAATATCATATTAGCACAGCTTAGGCTAACAATATGGCATAATAGCATATTAGCATAGTTTAGGCTAACGGTATGGCATAATAGCATATCTTAGGCTAACAGTATGGCATATAAGCATTTTAGTATAGTTTAGGCTAACGATATGGCATAATAGCATATTCGCAGAGCTTAGGCTAATGATATGGCATACTAGCATATTGGCATAGTTTAAGCTAACGGTATGGCATAATAACATTAACTTAGCATAACGGCGTAAGTTTAATAGTTTAGTTGTCCATGTCATTTTTAATATAATAAACAAGAATTTTTTAAAAAGCATATCAGCATATTTTGACATTGTGCGTAACTAAGTTAAAAATGACTTGGTCGATGATACTAGGCAAACGAAAAGTTAATTGTCATCAGAAAGAAAAAGACTCAAGTACAGATTGAGGAAAAACTAATAAAAAGTCAACTAAAATGTCGCATTTACAGAAACTAATACTGACGACCTCACTATAAAATCAAATTCAAATTTACTGAATTTACTGAAAACTTAAGTCAAACTGAAACACGGTGGGAAATACCCTGATACAAATACCTGAAAAGTATTTTTACTTCATTACGTCCCAGCACTACATCGCGTCCAAACACCTCACACTCACACACACACGCACACAATATTACGCACACGCATTCTTTGAGCTCCCCCTCCAAAACTCCCACGAGGCCTTTAGAATTAATCCCGAAAAGAGCGAAGGGAGTTTTAAAACGCTGACATAACGCCGTAAATCTAACTTCAAATCTTCAACAACAACAAAAAAGAAGTCCTCCACCCTTTTTTTTTTTCTCTCTCTCCTCATTCTTTCCACTTCCACTTGTCCCCTGGAAAGCCTCGCTCCGGCGTGTTGCTAACAAGAGCGCTGTGTCAAGTCAATGCGGATGAGCTCACACATCATCACTTTTGGTGGCTTGTTGCAGTTTAAAAAAAAAAAAAAAAAAAAGCTTTTATGTGTCAACTATATGGACTTACTCCATGCGGTAAGCTGCGGTTGGGGGGAGGGGCTTTACGGGACCCGGGAGCCTTCCAAGTACGGGATAACCCCCCCTCCCTGGCAGCGTATCAAAGGCTCAGCGACAAAGTAGCAGTTAGTGAGATGTTCCCGGGCTGCGCATATGCTTTTATTTAAAGTGTTCTTTGCCTTACAGCGCACACGCGTGTGATAATAATTTACTTTAGATGTATTATATGCCAGCTTTTCTTGTCTTAATCATGACAAGCCAACTAGTGCTCAAGTTCATCTTGAAGTCGTTCCGAAGAGAAACAAACTGTCAGAAAATGATGATTCAGTTTAAATGTAGCCCAAGTGGCTCATTACAAGTGTTTTGATGGGGAGGGGTTCAGTCCAAATTGAGTTAGACGCCTTGAGTGTAGTACCATATTGAACCACTGCAATGTGCCTGGCAGCATAGAGCTCTACTGAAAGACATGCAGCGGGATTTACAGTGAGAAAAAGAAGAGACAGAGAACGTAAAAACCCTGCCACAGTTTGGCTTTAGCCCCAGAAGCTAGCTAGGGAGCTTGCTAGCTGTCCAACTGTTTGAGATTCGATCATTTTGAGATACAAGTATGGTCATCTCATGGCCTCAGAGGTGGCCAATCCAGGTCCAAAAGTAAAAACCGTGCTACAGTTAAGCTTTAGCCCATTGTGCTAGCTCACTAGCTCCCTAGCAGATAACCAAGAACTCTAACATAACATTCTAACATCTAACATCTTGGCAGATAACCAAGAACCCGGGGTGCTAGCTAGCTAGCAAGCTCCCTAGCTAGCACCCCGTTCTACGTTCCCACGTTCCCGATCTACGTTCTACCGTTCCCACGTTCTAGCTCACTAGCTCCCTAGCAGATAACCAAGAACCCGGGGTGCTAGCTAGGGAGCTTGCTAGCTAGGGAGCTTGCTAGCTAGCTAGCACCCCGGGTTCTTGGTTATCTGCTAGGGAGCTAGTGAGCTAGCGCAATGGGCTAAAGCTTAACTGTAGCACGGTTTTTACTTTTGGACCTGGATTGGTCACCTCTGAGGCCATGAGATGACCAATACTTGTATCTCAAAATGATCGAATCTCAAACAGTTGGACAGTCAAAAGTTTACTGAAGGTCAAATTAAGTTCACTTGCAAAGGTTATAGTGCATTTTTGGTTCACCCTAAAATTTCACCCCAAAGCCTAATATCCTTAACAAAATTTTTTTTTTCCTTTTTCTTTTGCCAACAAAAACTTGTTTGGGCAAATAAAGGGCCTCCATTCCTAATAGCCGCCTTCCCCTATCTGCAGGAATTTGGCTAAAAGTCATTTTTCCCCAGCTCTGCAATAAAAACATCCAGTACGAGTCATTTGTAAATGTCAGGCCTGCCTACTTTGGCTCCTGCTTCACTCGATTGTCCACGATGTTCCGCAGCTCTCATCCATGATGAGTGGGAGGCACTTGGGATTAGCAGGTAGTGATTTGAAGAACTGGCGAAAACAGCGTTTATTGTTTGTTTTCTAGAGATCAGCATTGTGACGTTGCAAAGTTTTTAGCGCTGGCGTTTGTCTGCGGCTGCTGACAGGAGAGGAGACACGCCATTTCCAGTCCCTGTGAATCACCAAATACCTTCAGTCGGAAGGCGCGGTCCTGACTTGATCCCGGCTTTATGTAAAGTGCACCTGTCTATTTACTGACGTTGATTCAAATGGTCTTCCATTAAGAGGCCACAGAAAAAAAATACTGAACATGGTGAAATATAGCTGATTTCATAATACCTTATTTAGGCTTAACTGTATTCCCTTAATTCAGCTTTCAAGTTAAATTCTTATTAGCTATATTTGTTGACACTTAAGAAATATGGGTGGTCTAATCATTATTTCTTTGACTACGTGTAGTTTTATCCCACACACACACACACATGCTGATGACACATTTAAACAAAAAAAAGTAAGAAAATGAAAGATATGAAAATAAGAGGCCAATATACACGTAAAACTTACTCATAAAACCAAAGAGAATGAAAAAATTCAATATTTAAACACCAAAATGTTCAACCAAACCATATCATTTTGTCCACGACCTTAATGCTAACATATAATGCAAAACGCCATAGACGGGCTAACGGAAATTAGCATAGTTCTGTGTTTTTTTCTTTTTTAAGATAAGAGAAGCTTCTGAGGAAGGCGGCAGCCGAAACTTGTCAAGGTAAAGCAGAACCTTTTTTTGTCTTAAAAAGGAAAAAACACAGGACGATATAGAATTGTAGACAGGATGATTTTTTTGTTTTGCCAATTAGCATAGTTGTTACGGTAGTTATATAACCTTTTATACTGCTACTTTAACACAGAGCATTCGATAATACCTACGGGTTTACATTTTATTGTCTGTGCTCTGCGGGAGCGACGGCAACATTTCAATTGGAGAAATTTAACCGACGTCAGAGAGTAATGTGACAAACCCGTCTTTGACTACTTCACACGGGTCACCTTCCTTTACTGTGATGCTATTGAAGTCGGTCACAGGTGCCTTCCAAGCCACATCAGTGAGTTGTGGATTTCCCGGCACAACGCTGCTTTCATGCTTTTTTTTTTTTTTTTTTTTTTTAAATCTTTTGTGGCATGTGGAATAATCTTGTCTGTGCCCGTATGAAGTTTGCACCTGATGTCTCTCAGGTTGCCCTTTTGGATCAGCCTCGCTTTTGTCTGTTAACGCGCTTAAACGCTTTGTCTCGTCAGAGCGCCAAGGTGCACATGGGGCAGATGCTCCGGGTGCATTTAGATGGCCGACGCTCACTTTCAAAAGATTTGTCTTCTGTGCTTGGATTTGAATTCACGGAGACAGAGTGTCTCTGTTTTTATTTATCTCAGGGGGCGGCCATTTTACCATGGATATAAATGGCTGGATTTTTATCTATCTGGGGGGGGGGGGGGGGGGGTATTTTGCCACTTGCTGATTGGTTGTTACCTGAGCAACTGTGATGTCATTTTCACTCGACAGCAAGTGGCAAAATGGCCGCCCTCTGATATTGATAAAAACGGTTGTTGTTTTTTTACTGCTTAACTCATATTCCACTAACACAATATTAACCAAAATACCGTATTTAGACTAGTGGGTCTGCATAGAACATATTATTGTCCCAAAAATTTTGGGGGTTAACTTCCCCTTTAACAGCAACAAAAGTAGCCTAAATATCATTCTTTTTCATTCTACTAAAATTATTTTTTGTAGAATTATAGAATAATTGACTTATTAGTTTTATTTCCTACGTGATGGATGGCCCAGGACTCCAGCAGAGGTGGCAAATCCAGATCCAGAAAGTAAAAACCTTGCCACAGTTTGGCTTTAGCCCCTGATGCTAGTTAGCTAGCTCCCTAGCAGGTGAACAAGCAACATGGGAGCTAGCTATGGAGCTATCTACGTAGCTAGCATCAGGGGCTAAAGCCAAACTGTGGCAGGATTTTTACTTTCTGGATCTGGATCTGCCACCTCTGGACTCCAGAGACCCAAATATTTGTATATGCATACGGAAAGTCAATTTTCCGTAATATGTTACCTGGAACATAACCTGAACAATTATGTCAAGGTTTTGACAGACTTTTGGCTCTTTTAGTTGCATTGTTCACATCTCCGAGCAGCAGCAGCAGCACATTTTTAGCTTTTTCCACTCACTGCAAACATCTTTTTTTTGCACTATTTTTGGTCCGCACAGATGCCAGATGACAAAAATAACGACTCCCTCTTTCCCAATTCTGTGCGTGTATGTGTGTGTGTGTGGTATTAAGGATAACTCACTTGACATACTGTGAAACTGATGCCCAATGGCTGTCTACATTGGGGGTGGAGACCACCCAGGAGGACTGCTGGTGGGCCTGCTGGGATGAGAATGCATGGGCGTGTTTGGACGCTCTTAGCGTGTGTGTGTGTGTGTGTGTGTGTGTGTGTGTGTGTGTGTGTGTGTGCGCGCGCGTGCGTGCGTGTGTGTGTGTGAGGGGGAGTTAATAGACACGCATTAAGAAAGGAGAAGAGGAGTTAGGTGGGAGGGAGGTAGCAGATGGCGGTTAATCATGTTACATGAGTTTGAAGAAGAAAAACAGACTCCAATCAGTTTTTTTCTCTCTCATGTATTAGAAGTAGCTTCTTTGTTCCGTAATCAAACTTGAATTGATTGAAGTATCATTTTTCATCCATTCCATTGTATGACAACATCATAATAGTCAATGTAAACTGTTTTTGTCAATTTTCAAAACCGTACATCCTGTAGTATTTGTTGGATGTGCCTTTAAGGGGCGTGGCCTAGTGATTGACATCAGCAGCTGGAGTTGAGTTGGCGGGCAGCTCCTAGAGAGTATTTTCATGTTGTAGTTGTGTGTTTGACTCTTTGTCCTGCGCAACGACTGGCTGAAAGTTGATTAGCAATTCTGGCTCTCCTTGCCCACATGTGAGGCCACTTAATTGCTCCATTTTGTTTTTCACTTTACCTGAGTGACAGCGTATCCAAAAATGTGCCAGTAACACCGTTTTTGCAACATAAGGCAAAAAAAAAAAAAAAGAGAGAAAACAGCTGGCAACTTGAAAAAAAATATTATTATAATTATTAGCTGACATATGGACGTGTGTTAAGAATGAAAAACAAGGCCACCCATATATTGTATCACACAAAATGATGAGCCGCGTGTGTGTTTTTACCCGCTTGCTTTTCCTGTGTGAGTTTATGATGCGTGCACTGTGTGACCATGTCAGTGACCCCCCCACACAGCGTTTTTTACGGTGCAAAACCTCACCTTGCGTAGCCTTGCTTGGCTTTGTTTGCCATATGTTTCAGTATGCGTGTGTGTGCGTGCGTGTGTGTGTGTGTGTGTGGAGAGCAGACATAGACGAGTGCACGACAGGCCGACACACTTGCGGGCCCGAGCAGACTTGCTTCAACACCAGAGGCTCGTACAGCTGCCAGTGTCCTGCGGGCTATCAGAGGAACAGAGACCAATGTGTAGGTCAGTCTTTGGCATTTACTAAACATTTACTAAAAGTGCAGAATTTCAAGTTACTTCATGTTAAAGATTAGATAGCTCTTAATACTAGACTAAGTGCAATTTCTGCAGAAATTGCTTGGGAATGCTGAAAGCTGAATGCTAATAACTGAATGCTAATAGCTGAATGCTAATAGCTGAATGCTAATAGCTGAATGCTAATAGCTGAATGCTTATGAAGTAAATTAAAAGATATATTATGTGAAAATTACAAAGTATTAATTGGAGTTAGAAAACGTTAAATGTCAGTCCCATTGAAAATGAATGGGGAAAATGTGATATTTATATTTAACATAAAATTGTGCCAACACTTTACGTAATGTGGAATCAGACGATATATACCCAAGATGGCGTGAATTTTTTAAGCAAGTTGAAATTCGAACGGTGTCAATTGGATGCATTATATGGGAGTTTTTGCACATCGAAAAAGTGTGGAGAATAAAATGTACCTGAAATAATAATAAAGACTGCACTGATCTGCCACTAACGTCTTACATATACAATTATGCCATCTAGTGGCAGAAAAATTAACCTCAACACAAATCAATATCACTCATTTTTTACAGTACAGTTCATCTTTTTTATTTTAACTCAATTTTATGAATTATTATGAAATTAATGTAGCAATGATTAAAATATGCAGACATATTTCTATTAGTTTAACTTTAGGGAAAAAAATATTGTACATTTAGAACTGATATAAAATTTGCAATTAATGGTGCGTTAATTATCGACGTCATGCGATTAATTACAATAAATAATAATAATAATCGCAAGACACCCCTAATATATACATATATATTCAAAATTGACCGACCGTGTGTCTCTCTTCAGACAGTGACGAGTGTGCCGTCTCCAACTACTGCATGCACACGTGTGTGAACACTCAGGGCTCGTACTACTGCGAGTGCAATGCAGGTCACCGGTTGGCCAGCAACAACCACAGCTGTGTCGGTAAGTCGCGCAGAGGACGTGCGTGCGTGCGCGTGTTTACAAGTAGTAAAAGCAGCATGGTACGCTTGGTCGACAGCAACGTCGTAGTCATCGGCTGCCAGGTTCAATAATACAAAGGCCAGGCGAGCCGCAGGAGTCGTTAGTAGTGCTCGTCATGGCTGATGTTAGAATGCTTACAAGGGCCGGGAAATAAGGACCACACATCAGGAATCAATCACGACAGAACTTTTGGGAGTGAGTTGGCCAAATTATTAGGTACACCTTCGCCATCACTTTAAATAGACGTTTAACACTTTTCGTGTGTGCTTAATGCTCTAGACAAAAAAAAAAAAGGACAAAGAGCATTAAGTCCTCCTGCTGACAGACTTCCACCCACACGTAGATTATACGCCTCTTTTAATTGTCTGCCTGTTTATTAATGTAACATATTAACATGGTTTTCGTTGCCACATTGTCAGATATCAACGAATGCGACACGCAGAGTCCATGTCAGCACCACTGCTACAATCTGATTGGCTCCTTCTTGTGCCAGTGCAACCAAGGCCACGAGCTGGCCCCGGACTTGGTCTCCTGCCAAGGTAAACGTCATATATCACATATACCAAAGTTAGGGGAAATGGGATTTTGGGTGAAATTTCATAGATGAACTTAATTTGACCTTCTCTAAAATGTTCCTAAAACATTTCAATGTTTTAGTACTTTTCGCACAAACGAGCTAAACGGCAATCCTTGAATTTTGCCATTCAGCTCCTTGTTAGGGAACAACCATTTGTGCAAAAACAATTGAGACATTGAACATGCACAATCAAACTAATTAAATTCACCCATAATGGTAATGAAATAATTTACCTGGAAGCCCAATATCCATAACAAATTTAAAAGTTAACGAAAAACTAAAACTAAAATTCCCAAAAATATTTTCGGTAATGAAATAAAATAAAAACAAAAATGCTTTTTGAAAAACTAAAACTAACTGTAATTATAGCGAAAATGTCCTTCGTTTAGTCTTTGATAATTAATTTAATACATAATAATAATACTGAAAATTTAAAAAAAAAATACTGAATATAAAATACTGAAAATAACTAAAACCAAGCATTACAAAAAACAACTAAAACTAACAAAAACAGAAGAAACCAACTAAAAACTAACCCTAAAATTAAATTGTGTCGAATGTCAAAAATGTCAAATGTGTACTCCTAAATGCTATGTCATAGCTTAAGCTAACGGTATGGCATAATAGCATTAGCATAGCATAACGGCGTATGGTTTAACAGCATAATTGTCCGTGTCATTTTGAATGTTATAATCAAGACATTTTTAAAAAGCATATCAGTATATTGCCTGCTTTTTCATTTAACTCAGCCGAAATGCAACGCTAGGTAAGAAGCGTGTTACTTCTTTCATTTTACCATGATGTTTATTAAATATTGCGCACAATACACATTTAAAAAACAACAAAAAAACTAAAACTAATCAAAACTAACACCATGAAAACTAATTAAACCTAGCTACATTTAAAAAAACTAATCTCAAAACGAAAATATAAACGAACTAAAATGAAACTGGTTAGTGTATCATGACATCATCGTGTATATTGCTGTTTCCTGCGCAGACATTGACGAATGCAGCTTCTCCAGCTACATGTGTCAGTACCAGTGCATCAACAGTCCGGGAAGTTACTCGTGCGAGTGCCCAGAGGGATACCAGCTGCAGGGCAACAGATTGTGTCAAGGTACTGCAATTTCTTCCATCAATCAGTCCTCTTGTCAGGTGCAACCTTTTTTTTTTTCTTCTTTTTTTTTGCGCCGCGGACCAGTTTCATGTAGGCTATATTCTATCCATCCATCCATTTGACATACTATTTATCCTCACTAGCTGGAGTAGAACCCATCTGACGGTGTTCACATGCCATCGGGACGCATAGATAGATAGATAAATGTGGACACTTTATAGCTATTAACGGCTTGATGAAAGCATGTACAGATTAAACAATAAGGGTCTCAGGATTGACCCCTGGGGAACACCACTGAAAATCACACTTGTTACCAGTGGTTGAGGACTGCTGCACAAGTCCGTTAGCTAAGTAATTTAAGTAACATTATAACAATTATTAAAGGGGAAGTCAATTATTCAGTTTAATATTGTGTTAGTGTAATATGAGTTAAGCAGCAAAATAGAGCCGTTTTTATCCATTTCAGGGGGTGGCCATTTTGCCCCTTGCTGTCGACTGAAGATGACATCACAGTTGCTCAGGGTTCAGGTAGCAACCCATCACAGCGCAGCTTCAGAAAACAGGTGAGCTGTGATTGGTCGTTGCCTCAGCCCTGCGCAACTGTGATGCCATTTTCAGTTGACAGCAAGTGGCAAAATGGCCGCCCCTGAGATGGACAAAAACAACCGGATTTTGCTTCATAACTCAGTCCACAAATGTAATATTAATCCGAATGTCATGTTTAGACTAGTGAGGTCACATATAACATATTCTTGTCAAGAAATGTTTAAGGTTGACTTCAGTTTAACACTATGAGACAATCAACCGAATTATTGTCAATCAATGAATGCCTTGCTCATGATTAGCGTTGGCGTTTCTCCTCTGAAGCAGCGCAACAAGCCACCAACACATCAACATCGTGTTTCCCCTCTAAGACACCTCAGTGAATTCACACACACGGTGTTAGTTTTTTGAAGTGGATTTATTTGATGTTGTGTTTTTGCCCCGGCTGCCCTGGTCAGGTGCAGGCCTCTCGAGGGGCGCTCATGAATCCTGCCGCTTGTGCGAGGGAGGAGATGAATCCAGGTCACTGTGCCGCAAATAGACCTGCGGTTTGGACTACCTGTGACCTGGCTATTTTTTATTTTTTTGCACATCCTTGCTCCTAATGCTCCTTTGCATAACTGGCGTCAGTCATGCAGGATTCCCCCCCAGGAGTGCTTACTCCGTGGCAGACCGCATATTTTGGTACCTGGGTGTTTGTAATTTCACCACCATCCGCTAGCATCTGTGCCACGTACATCATCTGGAGCAGTTCATAATATTAACTGTATCTACATGTGACATTTTTGAGCTGAGAAAACATACCTGATTGAAAAAACGTGCTAGGACCTTTCATGCCATGACAACGAGGCGCTCTAAAGCAGCCATGTCAGAACAAAGCCCCTGTCCACATGCTTGTCGCGTCCAACTTTTTTTTTTTTTTGCACTTCTTGCTCCACTGCCTTTCTCTCCTGACGTGTGTATTAATTTTGTCAACAAAAACTAAACGAAAATAATTTCATCAACACACATTTTTCACCGGACTAAAACTAGACTAGAATAAACCCTTCATTAATAAACAATAACTAGGACTAAATCAGTATGTATTTTTGTCGACTAATAAAGACGAGATTGTACTTCACTTAATAAAAAGTGGACAAAAATATATGGACATTTTAGTTCATGAACAAAAACGAGACGAAAATTATATGATTTTGTAAGTCTGTCATGAAACACACATTCTTTCAAATCTGCAGCTAGCTAGCTAGCTAGCGACATGCACAATAAATGGGACAGACAGGGGGTGGTTTCACGGTGAAAAGGTTTAAATATATATATATCTATATATATAGTTAGAATACGTAACATTAATCCAACAGCTGTAACATTCTAACAATAATGTTAAACCGACTGCTAACTAATGTTAGCTAACTTACTTGCTCATAGCATGGAGCCATAGTAGCCACTGTAATTGTGTGTCTAGTTGTTTTTCATCCAAAAAATGAGAGAAATTTTTATGTGAAATAAAGACTAAAATGCTAGACTGATAGTCGACTAAAAATTGACTTATTAAAAATGGTATAAGGTTGACTAACTATGATAAAAACTAACAAGCGTGATTGAAACTGGACTAAAACTGAGACTAAATTCAAAAATGTCGGATAAAATTAACACTAGACAACGAGGCACTCTAAAGTGGCTACTGTAGTTATATCTTAATACAAAATTGTTTGTTGTGTCATGACTAGACGTGAACGAGTGCGAAACGGGCACGCACAACTGTCAAGACGATGAGATGTGCTGGAACTACTACGGCGGCTTCCGCTGCTATCCCAGAAACCCCTGCGAGGCGCCTTACACCCAATCCTCGGAAAAGTACGTCACCGCCGCCCAATTGCTTTGCGTCTGTGTTGTCGCTCCATTAAAAATCAGGCCACCGTCTTGCATTTTTGCAGCCGCTGCATCTGCCGCTCTCAGAACGAGTGCCAGGGTCTGCCGCCGTCCATCGTCTACAAGTACATGAGCATCCAGGCCGAGCGGCCCGTGCCCGCCGATATCTTCCAAATTCAAGCCACTAATATCTACGCCAACACGCACAACACTTTCCGGATCAAAGCCGGAAATGAGGCGGTGGATTTCTTTCTCCGGGTAAGTCGAACAGTACGCTGAGATTTGTACAAAACACTATGACACTAAAAACATCTTTTTATTTATCCATCCATTATCTGAACCGCTTATCCATTTGGGTCAAAATAACCCAATTTTTTAATTTTGTATGAAACAACCCCAAAAATTACATCGATTTCTACAACAACAACAAAATGGGGGTTTGTACAAAAAATGGCAAAATTTGGAGAAAGATTTGTTTAAATTGATCCACGTAGTGGATTGGTCCATTATTGACCCAAATTGGGTTATTTTTAGAGTGGACTGTGGACTCTAAAAACAGTTAGTTCAAAGTTCGATCAAATTGTCCCAATGGATCGGTCCTTTTTTTTTTTTTTTTCACCCAAATACCCAACTATTTTTAGAGTTCACTCTAAAAAATAACCCACTTTGCCCAATACATACAGTATCTTGTATCAAATATTGATCCATATAATGGATTGGTCCATTATTGACCCAAATTGGGTTATTTTTTAGAGAGGACTCTAAAAACAGTTGGTTAAAAAATTACCCAATTTGAGAGGGGACTCCAAAACAGTTGGTTCAAAATTAACCCAATTTGGGTCAATAATGGACCAATCCACTACTTGGATCAACATTCAATACAAGATACTGTATGTAGTGGGTATTGGGCAAACTGGGTTATTTTCTAGAGTGGACTCTAAAATCAGTTTGTTAAAAAATAACCCAATTTAGGTAAAAAATAAAAAAAATTATAAAAAAAAAAGAAAAAAAAGAAAAAAGGACCAATCCACTGCTTGGGTTAATTTGATCTAACTTTCTAAGTTGTTTTTCACAAATCAACTCCCAAAAAAAAGTGGTCGTTTTATATGGGGGGGGAGGGGGCCGTTGGGCCGTTTTATATACAAGAAAAACAAGTAGTGGATTGATCCATTATTGACCCAAATTGGGTTATATTTTTTATTTGTTTAACTGTTGAGTGCTATTTTTGACCCAACTGTTTTTTTAGAGTGCACTCTAAAAATAGCTGGGTCAAAAAGTAACCCAATTTGGGTAAAAAATGGACTGATCCACTACTTGGGTCAATTTGACATGACTTTCTGGGTCATTTTTCTCAACTGAACACAAAATAAAATTTAAAAAACTCGGCCATTTTGAGTTGTTTTGTACAAAACCACCCAGAAAGTTGGGTCAAATTGCTACAAATTGGGTTATTTTTGATCCAACTCTTTTTTTCCGTGTAATAAAACATAATCAAAGACAATGTGCAGTAAATAAATCAAATTAAATAAGATGCATACTGTAGTATTCTTTTGTTGGGTGTGCGAGCCTTGAAGGGGCGTGGCCTAATAAGTGACATATGTAACTGAGTGATGCCTTGTTTCTGCAGCGTTCCAGCAACGCCAGCGCCATGCTGGTGCTGACCAAGCCTCTGTCGGGCCCCAGGGAGTACGTGGTGGACCTGGAGATGATCACGCACCACCTGACCATGAATTACCACTCCAGCTCCCTGCTGAGGCTCACCGTCATCGTCGGGGCGTACGCCTTCTGAGCGCACGCCGCAGTCACGCAGCCAATGTCTGTCTCCGCCTAGCATATTGTACATTTCCCTTACGTTATTATTATACATCAAATAGAAGCACTTGCATATGGGACCACCGCAAGATGATGAAGAAACTTAGTGGACGCACATTGATGACTTTAAATAAATATCTATATTTTAAACATGCAGTCATTTAAAAACACAAAAAACAAAATGTACAATATAAATATTCCAAATGAAAACAACGTACTGTTATTTCATAGAAAATGTAACAATATCCTAGAAAAAAAAATATTGCATGATTTGATGTCAATTTTCATATTCAATTGAAATTGCTCAATCTAAAAATATGCAGCTGATCCCGATTGCAAATCTAATATCAGATTTCTTTCAAGTCTCACAAGATTTGACAGATATAAAAGCCTTAACGTGTTAAATTAAATGTGCAGTCTTTGCTTTGAAATATGCTAACCAGGATCAAAACCAAATTACAATATGTTAATTGAGATCATTTGGTTGAATCCAGATTCAAATGGTTTGCGTCTTAAATGCCTGCATAAACATGTACAATTTTGTTCAAACTGGATATGATCTGAAAGAAATATAAACCCCTAGTCATGTTAAATGGGATTATCTGGATTGGATCCAGATTGAATTGGGTTTGAAGCCTAGTTTCAATTTTATTTTATTTTACGGATGTAAATGCCCTACCATGTTAAAAATAATTATTTGGATCGGATCCAGACTGAAACGAATTTGACATTGTGTTGGAAGCCTATATGAACATACTGTATAATTTTGATCAAATTGGCTATGAATTGACAGAGCTATGAACGCCAGATCATGTTTGATATTATCCGGTTTGAATCCAGATTAAAACAGGTTTGACATCCTATGTTTCAAGCCCATATGAACATAAGCAATTTTGTACAAATCAGATACTATCTGAATATAAACGCTGGTGGGATTTTTTTAATTCAATTTAAATTAGCTTAAATCGGCAAACAGGATCAGATCCGGAGTAACTTCAGTTTACATATGGATAGCAAAAATAAGATTGAATTTTGAATGATTTTTTTAAAGTCATATATTTCATCAAATAGCTACTAAAAAAAATGTAGTACAAGTGTACAAGAAGTTAGACAAACTGAGCCAAGACTCAATTATTACACAAAGCTTTTAAATTAAATTTTCATGAGAATTTCATTTGCGCCATCATCACTTCGTTCACAAGAAGTTCGTGTATCGCTCATGAGGAACAATTTCCCAGAAAGCTTCAGAGAGAAGGCATCTTGCCAGTGGCTTGCTTCATACGCATTAAGTCATGTACATAGCTAGGTAACAAATCTGTGTGTGTGTTTGTGTGTGTTTGTGTGTATGAGAAAAAGCTGCCTCAAAGGGCGTCCTTAATGTGGCCGAGCTGTTTATACTTTTGCGCCGTCGCACTTCCAACCCCAATAACAGGAAATGTGGATGCAAGCTAGCCAACTGGCCGGCCTGTGGGTCACTCGGCCCCACTGTTGCTTCACACGTCACATAGTAGTGGCTCACTAATGCAGCACATATGGAGAACGTGTGTGTATGTGTGTGTACTGTGTCGCCTTAACTCACTTTAATGACAAAAAAAAATCTTTAATTGTAACGTGGTCATCCGCCATCGTGCCTTAAGAGAGATTGGAACAAAACGCCACCATCACGCACAGCACTAATCCAGCCGGTCATGCTTTCCATATATTGTTTATATATTTTTGGGTATCTTATATTTAAAATATATTTTTTGAAATACGTATCTTGTATCGAATGTTTGTACCCAGAAGAGCAAAGGTTTATTGTGGAATAAAATATGATTTCCAAGAATGTGGCTTGTCTCAATTGAGTTTTCTATTAGTTTATAAGACCCTTATTTTTATTCAATTCTGTTACAATTGCTTCTTTGATGTCCGTTGAATAATGGTGAACATCGACCTGGATGGTCGTGTGAGGTAACAAAAAAAATATTGCTAAAAAAAAATCTGATGACACTTTACAGTGAACCTTCACATATTTGTGGATTTTTGGGGTGGACGCATGTGCAATTTTTTCTGTGCTCAGGCCTAAAGCATGTCTTAAATATAATTATTGGCATCTTGGTGCCATTTAGTCAGGCCATAACGTTGTCAAATAGAACAAAAGTGCTTTGTTGCCATCTTGTGGCATCTATAGGCTACTACAAACCATTTTGTGTGGGTGTCAGAACACATTAAGTAGCAACAAGTAGTATTTAATTATGACTTTTATTATCTTTCAATCACCTGACAGGAAGTTACACACGTTGACATGTGAGGGTCAAAGTTAAAGATTGCTTACATTTCCTGTGTGTGTGTGTGTGTGTGTGTGTGCGTTGAATTCATTTTTCAGAATTCATTTTGCCGTCAAACGTTCCTTCGTTTTTGTAGGAGCTGACGTATCCCGTGTTTTCAACGATGTCCTCTCGTCCCTCGCGTCCTCGTCCTCGGCCGCTCTCGTCAAAGCGTTCCTTGTGCGCCCCCGTGTACAAAGACGTGTCCGTCAGACGGCCTACTGCGCCAGCCTTTACGGTCTTCTGTACAACAACAACAACAAAAACACACTCACAGGCCAAAGTGGGATGAGCGTAGTTACACTTTTGCACCCTAAACATCATACAAACAGCTCATTCTAACCCAAATGCCAATGCTACTGATAATGCTAACCCAGCGCTATAACGTAATGTTAATACTAACCCTCATGAAATCTAATCCTATAAAAGTAGTGGTAATGCTAATGATAGTGCTAAAGCTAACTTCATGCTAACCAACTAATGTTAATGCTAACCATTGCTAATGCTAACCCTTGCTTCACTTCAACCTAACACTAATGCTAATGTTAACACGATTGCTAATACAAATGCAAAATGATCCCTTCTGAAAATTCTGACCATATCAGCAATGCTAATAATGATGCTAACTAGACAAATGGTATTGCTAAAGATGATGCCGATTTAAAGAAAAAGTAGTCATTATTTGAAAATATATTATTTTTGCCCATTTTTTCCAGACATGTTTTTTTATCTAATATTTTTTTGTTTTATTGTAATACATTTTGATTTTTTTTTTAAAGGTTGGATTTAGGGGAAAAACAAAATCGACTTGAAGAGCCAGAATTGTCTATTATTTCAATAAATGGTATTTTAAAAAGCTGTTTATTTTGAAAAAAAAGTCCCTCCCCCTAAAATTAGGAATTTAGAAAAATAAAAAATTCTGAGAGCCTACAGTATTTGTCTTTTCTTTTCCAATCCATTTTTTCCATCAGATTTTAAATTTTTCAATTTTTGCTTTTCCAATAAAAACCTTGCAAATCTCTCAAGACAAGACTTTGCCTTCCTGTGTTGTGTGTTTTTCTGACCGTGACTCCAAATTTGCTGGGCTCTCCAGACTCTGCCATTTGATAGATGGCCATGATGGCCTCCTCGCGGGTTTTGCCCTTGAATCTCCTTGGTGCCAACTCCTGCAGAGCTTGCATGAACTCATTAAAGGTGATCACGCGGGCCGACTTCTGCCTACACAAACATACACGAATATACAATGACTTGATGGAGGCCTATAGTGCCCTCTACCATCGGTTTCCCAACCTTGAGTGGAGTGAGTGACATCAGGAGTTTTGACACCCCCATTCAATAAATAGCAAGAAGAGCCTCAGATTGAGAACACTCGCAAGAAGCTGCTGTAAGCCACAACTCACGGCAAACGCTCACACGCAGACTAACCCAGCAGAGATCCTGGCATCACTCACTGAATACTGCTTAGGAAAGAGCGGCGCGGATGTGCTCACTTGACTTTGGAGAAGACGATGTCAACGTCGGTTGCGGTGACGTTCTTGCCGTCGATGATCTTGCAATCCTTGCAGAGTTTAACCCAGTTCTTCCCGTTCATTTCCGTTCCGCTGGCCATGGTGTCACCGTGGACCGCGAAACGACTGAACGCTGAAAACAGCGAATCCGAGTTCAAATTCTCTGCCATGACTTGACCTGCAACAAATACAATAACCAGCATTAGAACCAAAAGTAATACAGAGAATAAGTTGATGTAGAATTAGAATTAGTAAAATCAGGGGGTGGGGTTGAAGTACAACCAGAAGTAGAACTATAAGTATCTGAAAAAGTAGAAAAGAACAATAAGTAAAACAAAATGTAGAGCCAGAGGTAGTGCAACAAGTAGTAGAACCACAAAAGAACCGCAAACGCTTGAACAAGTACTGTAGTAGAAGCAGAAGAAAACAGTGGACGTACAAATTTCCGAGGCGTTCGAGGTAACGTGAACGCCTCACTCGCCCGGATTGGTTACTTGTAAAGCGGGAAAAGGCGAACGTGAGTAGGGAAATGCCGAAAAAAGACTAAAGAAGCCGAGGTCAGCATTTCATATTTTCGACACCGTCGTAACAACAGAGGTCCCGCAAATCCCGTATCTTTTTATTTTTATTTAATTTGTTTTAATAGTTCAAACGAAAACGTATTATCATTCGATGTTACCAACGATGTCTGCTAACCTTGGTCGTGTTTGTAGATTTAAGCAACAAACCTCGATGTTGTATTAGTAGAAGTAGTAGTTGTTGGTCGTTGTCTATCTTAGGCGAAGATGCAATTTTCAGGCAAGCACAAGCACCAGAAACGCAAAGTGAAAACGTTTGAAAACGTTCATTATGTTTAATTATGTCATATCTATTACGTCACACAAACGCCACTTTGTTTATATTGATTTGACGCGTGGACGTACGCCACGTCGCGACCTTGCATTGTGTCATTTAGGGATTGCGTGAGTATGAATGTTCACGTGTACGCGCGCGCGTGTTTACGTGTCATTGCATAAGCGTGTACGTGTGCACGTGTTTGTTTACTATTTGCATGCTCATTTGCATAGTGTATTCAGCATGCGTTAACTCATGAACATAGTTTTCACCCCCCACACACACACACACCTACACACTTAAGAATAAGAGTGGTTTGATGGTAAATTGTTACTCAATGGTCGCGTTGTGTTGTGCGGTACTTGTAAGACGATCCGTGATGTGTCATTGTTTCCCATCTTTCGCCCCCTTGCTCTGTTGTTTCACTGGAAGCGCGTGAGTCAACCCCCCCAGGAGGGATCCTTAACCCCTTCTCTTGTCTTCCCTTTCTGTACCACTTTCTCATTTTTCTTCCTTTAAAAAAAAAAAAAAGAATATTCCACTCAGGAGGTCATCAGCGAGACTTTGCGTTTTTTTTCAAGGATTTTTTCAATTTGCATAAAATAAATAAATAAATAGCCCACAAGTCACTCAGGGTTAGAGTTTCAAACAATTAACAGCCTGGGTTTGAAATTAGGATTTCAACAAAACTGATGTTTAAATGATTAATTTGACATGGCAACACATAGAGGCTGACATCTGATTGGACAACAAAACTTTAACATGTCGCGTCGCCAGGAGAAAAGACTGGTGGGAAAACATTAGTTATGATTATTCCCTTTCTATTTGAGTTGTTGTCCTGTGGGGAACGTGTTAAGTGTTGCAGCCTGGTCCCATCTTATGATAAGCAAAACATACATTCACTTATTACTTTGATTTAACAAGACAGGCCCGGGGGGTGAAGACAGTGTAATTATATCCTGACAATTAATGGGCCCGCTCTTCAGAGAACGCAACCACGAACCTGATCTCTTTTTTTTTTTTTTGGGGTCGCTCACCAGGGAAGCCTTTGAATTATGACATAATTACAAGGCCAAACATGCTGTAAAAGCAGGAAGATTATAGCTACCATGCTGCAAGTTCATATCGGTGAGAAAATCTTTGTTATTCTTGTCAGAGGGCCCATTGAGCATGTTGTGTTCAATGTCGGCGCAATCTAATGACATCCAATACGAGAGCCGTAGCACAAATTTTGCCTTTGCCGAGGTAATATATCTCATATGTTTAGCATTATGGTTGTACTGTAGGACATAATTCCAATGTGGTCCGAAAGTCTAAACTAAGGGACATCGTGATCAATGTACAAAATATTGGCAGTACAAAGTTGAGGGAATATTATTTTATATTTACTTTAAAAAAATGTTTCGTGGCTGCCACAGCCATACTGAGTGCTAACAGAAGCTGGCTCCTACAATATGGAGGCAGAAAACCGTTTGCCTCACCTTGTGCTTTGTTTGCCGTTTTTAGCTATCAGCAAAGCTAAATATGGAACACACAAATATTCAATACTAGCATAATACTACGTAAAATCAGAATGTATATTAAAAGTGTCTGAAAACGTTAGAATTGAGACGTCTTTTGTAGTACAATCATTTTACCAGTAGATGGTGCTATTTCAGGTTTGTTTTTTGTGTGTGTTTGTGGAGGATTACGCAACCAGAGGTGAGGCTGTTTGCTCGCTGCCTTAATTAGCATCTTAAAATGAAGAAATAAGCAAATTCAGCAATTAAAACAATTGTGGCCATTATTGGATTAAAAACTAAATCAATACAAAACAGACCAGACAACTAAAATGAAAGATAATTTTAAGGCATAATCTTATTTGTTTCTTTTATTAATCTTTACATGGCCTGGAGCATTAGTGTGGAATGTACTGTGAAAATCAGGGGTTCACTATACATCCCGTTTTTACTTTTACTTTTTTCCTCCATATATTTTTTTTTTACTCATGGCCATTGCATGCGTGGGCGTGAGCGCATGCATGAGTGACAGCCATCAAGACGAGCAGGTGAGGGCAGGTGAGGAGTGGGGCGGAGGATTCTGGATGTTCCACTCAGTTCATAGAAGAAGTTTTAGGGTGTGCTGCTGCTGCTGCTGCTGCTGCTGGGTAATAATAATGAGCTGGAGGCTAGCTGGCTGGCTTGCTGGCTCGTTGCCTGATCAAATTCCTCGGCGGCCTCGTATCTATGCCTACCAAAAATATTCAGCATACCAGCAAGGTTTTGTTGACTTGTCCGAGCAGGGTGCACGCTGCTGCCTTGCCAAGCGTTAACAGCTTTCTCAAGCAACCATCAGTGGATTCTCATCCTTCATTTTATATTTTACGATCATGTTTTTATGGAGAGGAGCATGCCAATTTTTTACACTTATCAGCCACAACATTAGGTACGCAAAAGGATCCAATACAACAATTCCTGTCTTTACAAATGTGATCACGCTGTTTTGATTGACACTGTCAGAGACACTAATTTAGCAGGTTATTGAACTTGTAGTTTGTAATGGTGTACACTTTATCGTAATGACAGCTATTATTTTGTCAACTTTTCCTGATTCGCCAGTGCAACATCATAGAAAGTGAGGTTCAATGTCGTCTTGTCATGATCATAAAAATATCACAATTGAAGAACGATTCATGTAGCAAATGGTGCGTTGAGTGTATGCAAATTCCTACATAGTGAAAGCATCCTGAATGTACCATGTTTTTTCTGCCCTTCCTGCGCGGCATTAAGTAGTTTAAAAACAGCCCAGTTGGAGTTTACAGTAAAAATAAACACATAAAAAACAGTTACACACATTGTATATTTAAATAGAAGACATTCTTTGTTGTAAAACATCGCCAGTGCTAATGCTAAAGTCAATGTAAAATCCCATATAAAATTAGCATTGAGTTCCCAGAGTGATATTCCTTCAAATAATGAATATTCACACACAAACACTTTAGTAATACATAAGACAGTTAATATAACAACACTTAAAGGCATATATTCTTCCTAAGATGCGAAAAACGAGTCTTATTAATCAAGTTTAATCAGGACTTTCTTCTTTTAACTCATTTCAAGTGTGTAACTCCATGCATGCATCGCTCCACACTGCCCCCAAGAGGCTAAGGTGTGCATAGCAGGAACAGACGGTATTTTTTTGTTGTTGCTATTATTATTATTTGATACAAATTTATTTTTGTTTAAAGTTGAGTTTTGGTAGTTGAATAATTACTACATTTTTAACTCATTGAATTATCGTGTCTATTAATCATGATTTCAATATCAGTCAAAAAATAATTGTGATTATTGTTTTCCGCATAATTGCCAAGCCCTATTTATCATCTTTCAAGAAATATTCAGCAATTTGACAGATGCTTGGACCACTAATCCACCAAATTTTCAAATCTCAGTTTGTTTCATGTCTTTCAGGTGACCTTAAAGATACTGACCCGGTATCCAACATTGATTATGAAACTGAAAATGAAAAAAAATCGTTGTAGATAAAACTGTTATTGAAAGCTCATCAAAATCAAAATCATTATGTATGGCAAAATGCCAAAATCTGAGAATCCCTGTATGTTTCCAGAAGTAATCATTGCCATATAAATCACCCGGGTATAAATCCAACAGATTTTATTGCAGCCATAAAACTAGAAATCACTCTCCTGCGAAATGACAAAAATGGAATTAGCCCACTATAATTCTCAGTGGCTCAACTGTTATAAAAAGTATGAGAACAATGACCCCAAAAATATTCGTAGCCCGCTGAATACAGTTAGTTGCAGGTATCGGGAGCCATTAATGCTGTTCACAGCTGTCTCTCTATATCACTCTTTCTTTGCTCTTTCTCTTTCTTTTTTTTTATTGATGCTTGCTTGTGGGAGCATGTAATTGCATTTGGCCCTGGGTGTACATGCACTCATTAAACCAGTGTCAGTGCCCATTACATTCCGCGGCATTGCAGCTCAGGTGCAGCGTTGGAATCCCAGGCACGAATAACGTTCACTGGGCGGATGCTCCGAGGTTAGGAGGAGTGTAAGTCATTCCCAGGAATAGAATGGAATCTACAAAGTCAAATGCAGTAATAGTTGGACAGTTTCATTCAATTAAGAACTAACCTTTTATATATTATTTTATTACTGTAGTTTAATTTTTGCATCAAACGCATTTAACTTACTAAATGACACTTTTTTTAAGTCTCCCTTAACGCCTGTTCTTACCCTTGATTGCTTTATTTTATTACACAACGTTATATATTGCACTCTACAAATATGCCATATGTACAAATAAATAAAACTAAAGCTAATACAAAAACTATTAAAAAAATTAATCACAAAGAAGCATTTTTTTTTAAACTTACTCTAAAAATTTAATTAATTAAAAATCCCCACTGCACAACTCGTATTGAATCCAGCAATACCTACAAAGCCACACTAGGTGGCAGTCTTGCTCTACAAATTAACTTTATGATTTTCTTTGGGACCAAGTCCTGCCAACAATGAAGAAAATTTCCCACAAGATGGCAGCAAAGCACTACATGAAGCTCCTCAACTCACTTCGACATAGTCCCTTATTACTGGGATGCCATAAGACGATGGCAAAAACGTTGTTTTTTAGCGAATAACAGGAAGGGTCCTACAAATATGTAGGGCAATACTGCGCTTTTTTTTCTGAGAATTCTCATTTGAAAGTAGGAGAATTTGAAAGTAAACCAGGTTCCATAGAAGGGAGGTAGCATTGTATTTCATTGTTTGATTGCGCAGTTTGATGCGGGCCTTGTAAATATTATCAGATCTAAAATAGAAGCGTATCAACTAAATATCTCACCATGACTTGTAAGAAAAAAAGCAATGTAATTCCGACGATTCCATTTGTTTGCACTCAGAAAAGATTAGATCTGCTATGTTTGGGAGCCAATCCATTTTGGGATCAGATGTGCAGAATTCCAAAAATGCCCCGCTTCCTGCCAAGATTCGGTGTCTGAACCCCCCTATTTTGTTTCGCCAAAACGACCTCATCTCTTTGTTCTGCTATCGCAAAACATCAGCTAAGACAAAATATTTTTCAGTGACATTTATTCGGGAAAAGATGAAGAGGCGAGAGAACCTTGTTGCTGTAAGATGGAAAACAAACTTCAGATGCCTCCAAGCCGTGCAGAATGTTCTCAGTGGCTTTCAGGTCCCATAATCATCACTTATTGTGATACGTGGCGTCATGCTGAGTCCATTGTTACTCTTGGGGCCTCACTGCTGACACAGCAGCCGACAAGAAACTTGGCCAAAAGTTTTCAAAGGACTTTCACTTTTGTTGTTGGAGTAACTGAGCTGACTGTAGACAACATTTGAGTTGTTTTACCGCATCTTAGTGTTGTAGGCCTACTACTTTATGCAGAGGTGGAAAGAATACTAAATTGTTTTAAAGTCCAAGTACTGTTATTCTGTATATAGCAAATAGTAATATAGATACTGTATTATAAAGTATTCATTTTCTATACCAAATAATATTAAAATGTAAAATTAAATAAATAGTAAATTAATTAAATAATAAATAAAATCATAACAAAATAAATAACTACCAATAGTAAACAATTGGTAGTATAAACAGTATTTAAATATTATTGGTATTTTCCAGATGCATTTGTCCTTTTATTTAAAAAAAAAAATACTTAAAAGTAAAATATGGGACTTTTAATTTACGTTGGCACATATAATACCCCCCACACCAAATAAATAAACTACAGTACTCATTTACCTGACTGGTCTACGATAATGAGTTTTGTTTTACCTCTGATTTCATGTATAACGCGCTACAAGTTCACCTGCTCACATTTGTTGGTATGGCCTGACACCTAGTGGCCGCAGCACTCATGTACACCTCATACACCATTAATCTGTAATCCATCCGTCCTTATGCAATGAAGGAGTGACTGCACGTTAAACATTTAACGAGTCGGATAAAGATTTATTTTTGCCCTAGTTGGATGTACATCACAAAATACAACATATTTTCATCTTGAAAATATGTTGTTCTTTGTCCTAGGCGTGGCTGTCAACAGTTGAGAAGCACAATCACAATGACTGAGGCGCAATACTGACGTTCTCCGACAGATGTCAGAGTCGATCAAATCGTAGAATTTTGACAGGACAGGCCTCACCCTGCCTGCTGCTAGGGAGCTAAACCCTGTTTACCACACAATTAGCATCTCAACAAACCGTACAACCAATAGGAATACAGTACATTAATCCTAAACGTCGTGCTGCACCCTTAATTCATTCACTCCACCCGGCGACGTCTAAAAAAAAAAAATATAATTTAGACCGGTTCGTCAAGGGCCAAACACTCCCTAGTCACCTTTTACACGGGATTTAAATGTTTCCTCACTAACTGTTTGCTGGTGACTCCAATGAGGGGGGGACAAAGGGAGAGAGGGCGAGAGAGCATCACAGGCAGTGAGAGAGAAATAGCGTGAGAGACCTCCATCCTTCCTGGTGGGAGGTTTTGAGATGCGCATCTTCCTTACTCCCTCCCTCCCTTGCTCTCCTCCCTCCCTCCATCTCCTCCTCTCCGTGCTCGTCTAGTCTGAGCCGGCCTAGCTTCCTCACGCCGAACCCCGGAACCGAACGGAAACCATCTAGGCGCAAGCCGGCCGGGGCCCCACTTGGCCGGGCAATGCTGCGCTAAACTAGCCGCCGTTTGCGCACTTCCTGCCGGCTTGGCTTTTGTGCCGAGGAAGGAGGGGGGGATGTAGAGAGAAGGTGGGACCCGAAGCCGCGTCTGCTCTGTGCCCGTCCGCCGAGCGGCCTCATTGCCAGGCTCCCCTCACACAAGATGTCGACCAGGACGCCATTGCCCACGGTGAACGAGCGTGACACCGAGAACGTAAGTCGTGTGGTCCACTTTTTTATTTTATTTTTTTGGGTTTGTTCCATGTGGCGTTGTTTCGATGCGGGGGGAAATGGCAGCGGTTAAGCTAGTTCGAGGGAGGGCTAAACCGCACACGGCCAATGAGGAATCACCCCACCACCTCTTTTCCCGTCCTCTGCCGGGAATAAAACCCACCCGGGACCAGAATAGCCCGCTACGGATGGTGCACTTGGCGTGGATGACGGTACCACTTGAGGGTTGGGGAAAAGCTAGCCCAGACAACGCATTGCGTCAACCTCCGTTGTCGAATATACAGCAACGTGAGACAAACGAACCGGGCTGGGTGTTTCTCGTCAATATTTAGGGTGGGGGATGTCATGTTGCCCTACTTTTTCGCTCGGAAGCATCGCAATGTAACATCCATCACCTCGTGGGCCCCGAGCTGCACGCTCAGTGCTGGAGAAAGGGTGGGGGTGGGGGTATTATTCATAAACTCCCCCCCCCCCTCCCTGACACGACACCGACCAGCATATGCTGCCCATTTTTATTAGAGACATATTTGGAATAAGGATAATGATTTTGAAAGAGTAGGAGGGATGTTGAACAAATTCTGCTGCATGGTGACAGCACAATAACCACACAAAACCTTGCAAGTTTTCAGTTTTTTTTGTGTCCAGGGTTCCACTTGTAGCTTGAAATGCTGAAATTGTCATGTTTTGGGGTGCCTACAATATGTAAATGCTAGTATTGAAGCGTTGAGTGCTTGGGATGAAGGAAAATGGCTTGATTTTGCATGGTAAATGTTTTAATTAGAATGCATTGTGAGGTTGTTGTTTTTGTGTATGGGGGGGGGGGGGGCTCTAATGTCTGTAATTGTAATGTTTTTTGGTGCTCGAATTTGTAAATGCTTTTATTGTGAATGTTTCAAGTGCCAAGGATGCTCGAAATGCTTGATTTCTCATGTTTAGAATACAGTACTACCCTTGAAAATGCTTTGAATTTTTTGATAATGGCAGCACGGAAAGACATGTAATAAAGATAATAACTTACAAAATAGTATTATGGATGTTGATGATCAAATACAATACATTCTAGTTTAGAGCACACGCTGCATGTTGACGGTACCATGACCACACAAAATCTCTCCTTTTTTTGTGTTCAGAGGTTCAACTGGTTCTTGAGATGCTTTACAAGCTTGGATTTTAATGTTTGGAGTGTATGGAATGGCTGATTTATGATGTTTCATCGTTTTTGAATGCTCGGAAATGCTTTAAATTTGCCCGGTGAGAGCACAATTAACACACAAAACCCTCCTCCTCTTTGTGTTCAGGGGTTCCATTGGTGCTTGAATTTTGGATGCTTCACATAGTTGGAAATGCTTGAGTTGCTGAACACATTATTGTTTTGAGGTGCTTGAAAATGTTTGCAGTCTCGGGTTTGAGTGCTTGGGATGCTGTGTTGGAATGATGAGAGCACAATAACCAAACAATACATCCCTTTTGCAGTGAGAGGTCCAACTGGTGCTTGGATTCTAAGAGTTTGTTCTTTTGGGTGCTTAAAATTCTTGGATTTTTTATGGTTCAAGCACTTGGGATGCTTTACAGTTTTTGAATTTCAATATTTTGTATCAAGGTCTGATAAGCGCTTTAAAATTGCTCCATGGTGTAGTGCTTTCATCTCTCACAATAATGGTCAGATTTGATAGCGATTAGCTAGTATTTTTTCGGGTAGAATATGTTGATATCGTTTAGTTTCATTTCTATTCTATTCATCCTTCAGAAGCACACACAGAATGCTTTGTGTATGTCAATGTCACCGTGAAATTACAGTATGCGTTACATTTATGTAAACATGTAAGTGAGCTCAGTGTTAGTTTGCTGAAAGTGAAAAGGCTTAGAGTTTGATTTAAAAGCATAGGCAAAGTGCTTAAACACGACCTTTTGTAGAGGTGTGTGAACCAAGTGTGTTTGACGCACTGTTTTAAAGGTCACGCTAGCCGTTTTCTCTTGTTTAACACTTTCAGCTGCGATTCAGACTCGACTTGAACCGAATGCGGTGGTCTCAACTCTCTAGCTTTAGGTCGGCTCAGATGTTGGTTTAAAAAAAAAAAAGTCAGTATACTCTGTCCTGTTTGAATGCCAGGCATTTATGTTTATGCATTTATGAAATCATTACGATACACTCCTCACTGAATGCACATACTGTGACTCGCTAACTAGCATAGCATAGCTAACATCAGTTTGTTTATGCTCTGATGTTACGTCATAACGTGGAGAAGAGCAAGTGGATATATTTTACTCTTTCACTACATATTGATTTTATATTTGCTACATGCTAATGTACCAATGGCGCACCTTCAATGGAAAAAAAGTGACATAGCAAAACATTTTAAAATAATGTATTCTAGAGCTGTTAATTGGAATAATTGTGATACCGTAAAGCCGCAGTGTTTTTGCTCATGTATATCATATTGTCACAATCTTATATCAGCCCATGCCTTTCTGCGACAAAGTATGGTGGTTGCAACTTGCAGCATCATGCTTTAGAGCTATTTTTCCTCAGCTGGAACTTAGGCCTTAGTCAAGGTCGAGGGAATTCTGAACATTTACAAGTACCAGACACTAGGCACAAAAGTTTTAGGCTTCTGCTAGAAAGTAAACCATGACAAGAAAATCTGACTAGAACTGACTTTATTATTGATTCCAATTTAACATGAGTTTGAATGGGATTGGTTCATTCTGAGCCCGTGTGCAACCATTTTTTTTTATCTCACTTGTTTATTTTTATTTTTCTCTCAAAGATTTCCAATTTTCAATTGAGTTGCACAGATGAAAGCTCATATTAATGTCGCAAAAAGTGTTGTTCTCTTTTTTTTTTTTTTTATATCCCTGAAAAAAATATTTTAACGGATGTCCGTACTTTTTATATCCACTCTATATGTGCCGGCTATATAGAAAATCAATAAATAAAAAGCACCCAGGCTCGAATGAGTTGGACTCCAGCTTGCAGCCCCCCGGGCCCACGAGCAACTGAACTTCATTGCATAACATCTCATTACTCAAGGGAGACGGTAGGCTTTTAGTGGACAGTCTCGTGTGCGCGTGCGGGTGCGCGTGCCAGACTTCCGTGAAGATGTTACATCGATGATATGGAAAAACGTTATTTAATATTCTTGATATCTTGCTTACGGTCCGTGTACTTCTACGCCCTTTGTCGTCACGACTAGTAAGCCAATTCAGCTCACTAGTAGAATGGCTGGTCCTTCTGGTACCATTTTTTTTTTTATACACAGGTACTAGTGCACCCTCTGTCCTCACTAGTCACACAACTTTGGCATACTTGTTGGATGTTACATGTGAAGCCAAACTAGCTAAACTACACTACTTGACATTGTCACTTTGTCCTACTAATATGCCAAAGATGTCCCACTAGGGAGGACAAAGAATGCACTAGTAGTATGGAACTTGAACTGATTATTAAGAATTTTGAATAAATGTTTGAGTATTTATTACAAAAAAAACAACATGACTAGTAAGACATTGTTGTTCTAGTTGTGTGCTAATTTGTCTTACTGGTAATGACAGAGTGTATTCGTGTCAAAGAGTGTACTAGTGTACTTTCGAATAATTGCTCAAGCAGCTTTGCTTTAGTTGGTATGGCAATTAGTGGGGGGGGGGGGGGAAATTACTCGTAAGTGTGCCATACTCATTCTGCTAGTGTGCTGAATAGTTTTACTAGTGATGACAGAGAGCATACAAGTACATGGGCCTGTTGCTGGAACTTGTATAAATGCTCAAATGGTTTTCACTAAAGCCGTTGAAGTATTTATTGGAAAAAAAAAACTTGGCCGAATTAATTGGCCAATATTAGCTTTTTTTAAATCGGCAACAATGAACTGATTTCTGCAAATTATTATTTTATTTAAAGATTTGTACATTTCAACTAAAGACAGATAAAAAAAAAAATCAGATTTTTTTTTTTTTTGCAGATTTTCTGTCTGTTCTACAGTTAACTTAATTATTAAAGGACAAAGTAATTTAAAATAGGCAAATGATCTGCCTGTAATTTATACCTTCATTGTTGTAAGCATTAGGGGCCAGAAACAAAGTTATTCTATTCATTAGAATTTTTTGAAAGTTAATCGGATGTCAGAATTTTATTTTGCCAAATATCAGAATCGGCATTGGCCCCTACAAAATCCACATCAGTCAGGCTCTACTTAGTGCATCCTAGTCATTCTACTCGTGTTCTGAATTTTCTGACTAGTGAGGACAAAGAGCATACCAGCACATGGACGGACCTTAAGCTGAATACCAATGTTTTTCCAATCCAAATAAATCACCTCTGTCGTTTCGTGTGGCTGGGAGTCCATGGGAAGCAAGGTTTGTGTATTCAGTGTGACGCACCAGCCCGTCAAGAAGAACCTGTCCCGGTTCCCCGTTTTGGTTCATTCCAGAGCGTTTTGGGACCAGGCCAAATGTTCAATCACACTTGTTGTTTTTTTTTTTTACCAGTTCATCAGTCCAACAAATACTCTCAAGGTGATGCAGAAAATCCAAAGTAGTATCTTCCCCCCCCAAAAAATTCTGTCAAATACGGCCTAGTGACTCATGGGATGCCAGCATGCACGCTCAGATTGAGGTGATGCGCACCCTGCAGTGTCTTGTAGCGTTTCCTTGCGTGAAACGGGAGCCAGGCGGCCCGGGTTACCGCACCGGGGAATTATCCTCTGGCTGGAGGATCATGCGACCTTTGACCCCGACTGACGCGGGCAGTTGCCGTTGCCAGCGTTGTGACCACAGCCAGCCACCGCTAATTCACCTTCGCATGCCAGGACAGTGCGACTCGTATCGCCGTATTGTTAGAAGGCCTCTCGGCGGTGTGCTGGAATTTTTGGGAGTTCTCTCAGAAGCTTGAAAATGAATGAGTGTCATCCGGTGCTGATAAGGTCAGTGTGTCACTGAGGGGTAGGAGGTCACATGGCTCGCTCATTAGATTAGCATGCAGGCTGTTACTTTGTGTTCTCGCTTGTAAACAGCAGTACAAACACAACCTTTGCATGCCTCACAAGTTGAATCACAGCAAAATAAACAAGGCCAGATGATCATCATAATTGAAGATTTAAAGTATAAATTTGGAAATGCATTCCAGTAGATGAAAACCATAGTTTTACCAAGGAATGGTCAAGTCCCGTTATCATGTATCGCTAATGCCTCCGCTAACCTCCACATGGTCTCTTTACAGCACTCATCTGTGGACGGCTTTGTGGAGCCCCCGGTTCCCCCCACAAAGTCGTCGAGTCGTCACAGCCTGCCGCGATGTCGCAACTCCTTCACCTCCACGGAGGAGCAGCCGCACATCGGGAATTACCGCCTCCTCAAAACCATCGGGAAGGGCAATTTCGCCAAAGTCAAGCTGGCGCGACATGTCCTGACTGGACGAGAGGTAAGAGAAGTCATCTCCACATGTCATTCCACTAGTTTGGCATTTCCTCACAATTGAGAAACTGCTTGTGGACTCTTGTTACTTGACTTTTGCAGCTTGGAATCCTACTTCTACCTTTTTAAACAATAGCAGGCCTCGACTGCGCCAAAACGGTCGCATATGCGACCAGTTTTTCAGCGTGTGAATAAGAATTTCATCCGATCACGTTTGTGCAAGTGCACAATAGCAGGCCTTTAGGCTGCGACCAAAATGGTCACATATGCGACCTGTTTTTTTGGCATGTGCGAGTAAGAATTTATTTTGGTCTTGTTTGTGAAAGTGCACAATAACAGGCCTTGAGACTGCGCCGAAATGGTCGCATATGCGACCTGTTTTTCAGCGTGTGAATAAGAATTTCATCTGATCACGTTCGTGCAAGTGCACAATGACAGGCCTTGAGGCTGCAACCAAAATGGTCACATATGCGACCTGTTTTTTTGGCATGTGCGAGTAAGAATTTATCTTGGTCTTGTTTGTGCAAGTGCACAATAGCAGGCCTTGAGACTGCGCCAAAACGGTCGCATATGCGACCAGTTTTTCAGCGTGTGAATAAGAATTTTTATCTGATCACGTTCATGCAAGTGCACAACAGCAGACCTTTTAGGCTGCGACCAAAATGGTCACATATGCGACCTGTTTTTTTGGCATGTGCGAGTAAGAATTTATTTTTGTCTTGTTTGTGAAAGTGCACAATAACAGGCCTTGAGACTGCGTCGAAATGGTCGCATATGTGACCTGTTTTTCAGTGTGAGTAAGAAATTTCGGAGCATTGACGCCACAAATGTATTCCCTCCCCCCGTTTGGAGCGCTAATGGCGTCCTTGTCGCCGGCCAATGTTATACAGGCGTATTGGATACGGGGTCCGGGTCACGAGGAGAAGGTCAGTCGCTTGCTTGCTTTGTGTGCCCGAGTGGCTTTGCTGGCTCATCAGAATGCAAAGACGCGGATCAGGGTGCGGGGGAAAGAACACTTGCAAAGAACACAGAGCAATAAAACCGATGCGATCTGCATGCGAGGGGGGAGACAAAACAACCAAAGGCGCGCTGTGAGAAGCCATGGGCGGGATAAAGCCTGACTGATCACCTGTCAGTCACACTCACAGTTTACCCAAGGTTTCAGTTAAATGTTTTTGGAAGCGGTAGTCTTCAGATTACGCCCCACACTTTGGTTGTGATGCCAACATTTGAAATACAAGTAAGTTTCAGACAGTTATGCCGCAGCTAAGTGGGGGAAAAGGGAGTGTCAAAACCTCGCATATGGGTAAGGAAAGCCATAGTCACAGATGCGGTTTCAGCCGTTATTTCAAATCAAACCACCCAATCAAGCTTTGTGGCGAGGCGTGCGTTTTTGTTGCGTGTTCTTCAGGTTTTTTCATGGGTTCGCATGTTGATGACAAACAGGAATTTGACTCAAGAGGCTCTCGGCGTACTCGCACTCTCCACAGAGAACAAGTGCCGGGAAGACCTAAATATAGACACACGCTCTGTGAAAAAGCAAACATAAGTGCAGAGCTCCTACAGTATGTGAGAAGTATGAGAATAATTGGATAAGAGCAAAAGTGAAGTACACTGAAGTCATTTGAAATTTTATCAATGGAAATCCATTGTACATTTGCTACTACTAATACTGTATAATGTGAGCGACTGGAGAACCACGCCCCGTATTCTGCTTGGGCGGATTCATTTATCATGACCACCGGGGGGGTAGAACTCGGTGATTGAACATCATTCTAATATTTAATTGTAATGATCTATCAACATCATATCGACCCATGGTTGGTTTGTAGAAATCCCTGTTACAGTGGAGCAACTAAGGTGGAATGCAATCTGTTATGATTTATTTAGATCTCAGAACATTTTGCCCCATAGGAAATCATGGAAATTAATTTAACTGTGGCCAAAAACTCTAGCCAGGCAACCCGCGGGTAGAGGTGGCACCAGAATACTCCATCCACAGCCCACTGACTTTGAATGCATATTTAATGCTTTCAGGACATGCATGTGGTGACTCGCCGTAAACACGTGCTGAATAATTCAGAGTTAGAGAACAAAAACATGGAAATACTGGCTCAGCATGTATGGTAGGAATTGTAGTAATCACCTGTGACTCAGGCAGAGTAGTAACCGTCGCCGTGCCAGTTTTGCTGTTATCAGTTGTAGCTTCCATGTTGGGATGGAATTAAGTGTCCGGGAGGCCAGCGGCTTGTAGGTCTTAAAGAAACACAAGCTCCACATGAATAACCTGCACTCTGCTGGCCATGACTCAGCGCTTTGCTCTTTTGTTTGCTAGAACAGCAATGATGTTTTTTTGTAACTTGTACTGTTATGTAACTGTAATATAAAACACTGAACCCCCTGTTTATAACGAGGGATAAGTTCCAGACCCACCAGCGAATCTCTGACCTGTAGAAGAACACATTTAAATGACGTACTTTTTAAAATATTACTTAGCTCCGGTCATTCTCTCACTATCAAAAAAAATTGGAGATTATCGTTTAATTTCACGTTAAGGAAATTAAATTAATTTATTTGTCACTCCCAGTTAAATGTCACCAGAAAACTGACACCAAAAAAGATAATGAAACATTGTATATTCAAACCTAAATTCACCTAAATCATAACGAAACGCCAGCTAGCTTAATGCTAACACATACCTGTAACGTAAAACACCATAAACATCTTAACGGGAATAAGCATAGATCAAAGGTCACCTACCTTTTTGAAACTGAGAACCACTTCTTGGGTACATATTAATCCGACAGGCTACCAGTAATAACAAATTTGCTAAAATGATTTAGAGCGAAGTCATCTCTTCCATCTTTGTTGCGCTCACTCACTGTCTCTATGAATGCTTTGTTTTGTTCATGTGCTACAATACACTCTAAAAATAGTTGGGTACAAAAATAAGACCAGTTTGGGTATAAAAAAAAAAAAGGGCAGAGCGGTTACTTGGGTCAATTTGACCCAGATTTGTAAAAATTGGGTTGGGTCAGATTATTACCCATGTAGCAGGTTGATCCCTTTGACCCAACTGTTTAGAGTGCACTGACACTTTTTTTTTTAAAAGTAATATTATAATTTCCAAATTTACACCAATGTAAGTGTAATTTAAAAAAAAAAAAGAAAAGCAACATAAAAGGGGGAGCTCACTGATGACCTATTTTTAGAACAGGACCAAATCACATTGGTGACCGCTGGTGTAAATCGTACTGTAATTATTAAAAAAAATGAATGGCGCAATTCTGGATTTATAGCTTTGTGTGTGTGCAGAACACATTTTAATTTAAACTATTTGCATTTTGGTGTGTTTTTCATGAAATCTTTTAGAAATGGACATCCCCCAATAGGTAGAAAAGCTGCACTGTAATACACCTAAGTGCAGAATATGTCCAGTGGGATACATTATGATCGTGACTATGCATTTGTTGGTATTGATTGAAGTTGTAGCATATTGTAAACGGCAGTGAGTAGGAAGGCCGCTGAACGCTCACAAAGTGCAGCGAAGACGATCTATTTCTCCCTTTTGCACTTTGGGCCGATCATTGAGCTGCACGTCTCACGCTGCTGACACCCGTCCAACCCGCCGGGCTAAAGCTGACCTGCAGAGTCATGTACAATTTTTTTTCATCGCTGCCTTTTTATGCTAATCTGTCTGTGTTTCATTCTTCATTTGCATACAGTGCACCGCAGGAAAACAATCACTCTGGGAAATAAATATTTCTGTTTTATGTCAGTCAAAAGCTTTTTCAAGGCGCGATTCAGCCGCGGCATGTTGTGGCAAAGCTGCCACATGTGGGGAAATAATGAGGATGGTTCGCAACAAACAAAATGAAACTCCACGAGAGTGGGAATTAGGTTTGGCACTTGCCGAGTTTCTATCTCACTTTCTCCTTTCTCCCTCCCCCGCCCCGCATTTTGTCTCCCAAGGTGGCAGTCAAGATTATAGATAAAACCCAGCTGAATCCCACCAGTCTACAGAAGGTAGGTCCTGTTTGTCATCTGTATGATCCAATAGCAATTTATTCATTTTTAATATCATTTTAATTATTTTTTACAAATCAATTTTTTGTCTTTCTTTTAATATAAGGTCTGGGGGAATGTTCAGATTTTTTGGGGGGGATGTCAGTGTCATCGAACAACCACTAAGATGATATTCGCCTTTCTCTGAGCTCGCTTTTTTTTTTTGTTAGTTAAAGAGTACGCTAGCTTAATGCTAACCCATAATGGGAAATGCCATAGATGGGCTAATAAACTGTTGCGGTTTTAGAATGATTTAGGTAATATTTTGTCATTTTGAGCTTTTTTTTGGGGGGGGGGGGGGGGGACTTTATAGTCCAACAAATAAAACTTCTTTTTTTTTTTATTTGTTGGACTTAGTGGACTTTGGACTCAGCACTTAGTATAAAGCCCTTTATCTTCATCATACGTTTAAAAAGCCATATATTCACTTATCTCATTCAAACGTATCATTGATAGCCCACACCAACGCCTTGACAAAGCGTATAAACTATCAACCCACATCTCTTTCATTCTAGTTTAAACCCATCCCCGTAGCGTCGTCTTAGCTAGTGCTAAGCTAGTTCTTCTCTCACGTCTGACGTCTGCACAAGTACGTACGTACGTACGTACCTTTCACACATGTGCTCTTCCCACATAGACACGTCAGTATACTATGACCTGTTCCTACTCAAATGTGAAAATTTGGATTTAGTGTTCGCTTTCAATGGCCAATTCCTAACTAAATTCAAGTCACCACCGGCTGGTTTAACCTAGAAGTAGTTGACGAAATCAAATTTGAACCACATCTCAGGTAAGATAACGTAACGCTGAAGTCATACAACGAGGAAAAGCTAAAAATAACAATTTAGTTTTTCCTGTTTTCTTTAAATGCAGTAAAGGATTTGTTGTAATGACATATAACCTCAGGGTGTGTTTGATATCCTCACCTCCACTTCCCTTCCTATTAAACCACACCCATTACTCTTGACTCAGTTTGTTTTGTGGTTTGGCCGCAGCTAAAAATACAACCGCCTGCTTTTCTTTGTGTCACTTACCTTTTGTCTAACAGTCATGACCAATTACAACAAAAGGGCCTGTTTCCTGATTACTGCGACTAAATCTGGCCCTTTCTCATGATTTTACACACTCGCGCCCACATACACACACATTGATTAAAAACTCAGTCCTTATAGACAAGCAGAACACTGCCACTAATGCTAATGTGTGTGTGTGTGTGTGTGTGTGTGAGCCACCTGCTTTGAGTTTTGCATCTAAAAATACCGCGGCTTGACTGGCAGAGGCACTTTACTGTATTCGTCTGCACATCACATTATCACAGCTCACCTCTCTTGATTTTGCCGTGTAGTGGATGACGAACAAATTGCCATGCGGATGTTGTAGGCGCACATTAAAGGGCCATTACAACAATCACACCCTGTAAAAACGACAGTTAATAACTTGATGCATCTCTTGGCTCGGCTGCAGTGGCGCTCATGATTACAATATCTCATCGATATTAAAGTAGCGTTAAGGGAAATCATTTTTTCCCCTCCCTGCCAGGTTCCCATAAAAGTAGTAAAATAATTACTTTTAAGCCGTTGTCATACAGTGAATCCCAAAGTCCACCGCAATTGGTGAAAATATAGAAAATAGGGATACAGGTGTTTGAATATTTTAGTAATTGAATGTCAGGCCAAGGTATAGTACATACTTGTATTCACAAAGACGGTCACAACTGCTCCGTACGCTGCAGTGCTGTTAGTCGTTTTATGCGGAGGATAAAGAACATTGTCAGTATGGTGTTTTGTGTTGTGTGTTGGGATTAAGCTATCTGACTGTAAAACAAATTGTTTCGTTTAACTCATTGACTCCCAGCCATTTTCACTGAAGCAACCCCCTTCGCTCCCGGCTGTTTTACTGGATTTTTTTTCCCAGCAATTAGCATTAGAATGTAGCTAAGTTTCATCATTATTCACAAACCTGTTCAAAACACTGGGGAAAAGAGCTTGTTTGCAACATGGCCCTGGTTGATCTCTTATACTCTGCTGCCACCTGCTGGCCATTTTTTTTGTAATTACTACCATTGCTTTAAGCGACCTATTCAGGTCAGAGGCTGCATCAAAGCCTTCTGTATGCTCTAGCATTAAAAAAAATAAAAATGTATCAATACGTTTTTGGGACCATTGTAATATTTAAAATAGAACGTATTTATACGTTTTTGGGAGCATGTGAGTTAAATACACATTTTGGTCTTTATGTTTAATTTTACATTAAACTTCACTGATCAGTTGTTTCACAAATCACTTATAATACAAGAAAGTAGCAAGGTCATGCATTGTCACCACATTTTTGCATTGGCTTGCAGGAATCTAATGACGCAAAAAGGCCTTTTAGCTGCAAGAAGAATCAATTCTCTTAAGAGTTGAATCTTTGGCAAACTGCTGAAGTAATAAACACATGACGCGATGATGCGAAATAGCTCCAAAGTGAAACAGGAGTATCACTTTAATTCTCGGTGGAGCTAACGCTTTCAAATTTACAAATACAAAATCTCGCGTTTTTTTCCCACTCTTGCGCAATATCTGTCTGGATTGCGCCCCCCACCAGTGCTGCTCTCCGTCCACCAGCACATGTGTAATTGACTTTGATCATAATGGGATCTGACTGCAATTGTTCAGCTAATCAGCACAAAAGAGACACTCATCTCATCTGACCGAGATTCATTTCGGTGTGCGGGCTCTTTTGTTTAACAGCCTATTATGCGGTTTGTAATCTGTGCACACACATCGCAGTAATGAACATCCACGCCGCCGCTAAGTACGAGTGGCTGGACGAGCCGCAATTTGAGTTCGGTCCAGGTTACAAGATGATGGGTCGGGTTATCCGCTGCCAGGTGACGACGCGTAGCAGCGGCGTCATCCTGTGAGAGCGGTGACCAATCCGCTCTCTGCTATGAATTATTCAGCGCGCCTTTCAGATGTCTGCTTTGGTTGCTCTGAGTGGTTCAATGCAGGTAGACGTCCTTTGGAGTTTTATGGCTGATAAATGATTGCTTTGTTGTTTTGTGTGCATACTTTTATCACTTGCTTGTTGAATAAAAAAAAAGTGTACTTTTCATATTTCTATGACTTTAATGCGGTTCATTTCAGAAGGCTGATCCGATTCCATTTTAATTTGCCCAATAAGATCAACAGCACTTACTGTATGTCTGTGTCCTTCACTAAGGTTGAATTAAAGGCAAACATCATAAAACTTTATTCAAGGGGTCTTCGGTTTACAACAGAGTTCTGTTCCTATGACCGGAATCAGTAATCTGTGCTATTATTTGTATGAAAAGGACTTGTAGGTCATAAATATAAAACTCCCAAATGAAAAAAAAAAAAAAAAGTAAGTATGGCGGTAGCTTGCCTCTCTTGCCAAAATCAAATTCTGGTGACATGATAATCATGAGCAAAAATATTGTGGTATCACTGTATTGCAATGATAGCTCTAGTAATGTATTATTTTAAAATTGTGAGTGTAAATAACTTTATTCAGTTGAACGCACTCAGGAGGTACGTCTGAAATCAGTTGTTTTTTATCAAATCAAATCAAAATGTATTATCAAAGCTAAACTACTAGCTACTTCTCTACTCTGCTCTATGAAGTAATGTTAGTGTCAGAGTGTAAACAAATTCCGATTTTTTTGGGGGGGGGGTCTGCGATTCGATTCAGAACGATTTTTGATTCACAATGATTTGACTAACAATGATTTCTGCTTCAAGAATCGTCCCGATCTACTCCAGTCCGACTCGCTAATGCTAATTAGCGCGCTACTCGCTACTTGACTTTCATCACTCAAAAGATTCTATTCATACAAAACGCTTCAGGAATGTATACAGAGAAGCATCTTAACGTTACTCACCAGCATATGCTCTTCCTACGCTGCAAAAAAAAAAAACATCTTTTATTGGCATGACTTGATCGTGACTTTTTTTTTCTTCTACTCTTTAATGTGACTACAACGTAACAGAGTATCAGAACGTGCGGAACCACACTGCCCCTAAGTGGCCAAATCGTGTACAACACGAACAGCGCTCCCAATAAAGACACACACAAACGAGGGCAAGCCGGTATAAAATAATTTAAATAAAATCAATTTTAAAATCGATTCTGAATCGTTCTAAATGAGAATCCATTTTTGGGGCACACCCCTACTAGCTAGGTAGTTACAGTGTCTCAGTACTGTATAACGTACCGTAGCTGGTTGCAGACGTTCATTTCAAGGCTGCATTATAGTCATTTTTTCTCTCCCAAAAAAAAAAGCATTACCTTGAATGTGTCAAAGAGCGACTAACCAATTGCTAGTCTTTGACTTTTGGATCACATTGTCCAAAAAAGAAAGAAAAAAGTCCTGGTATGATACAGTACAGTTCTAAACAGCACCCATAATTAAATAAACATTGTTAAATTATTATCTCCAATTGGGCCAATCAAAAGCACTCTTGACACATTTAGTGGATCACGCAGTCGTACCAAATGTTGTGGTGTTCCTTGTTGCATATTTCAATGTCTTCTACTTCACCTCCCATGGTCGACTGTAACCGTATACAGAAGGTCCATCTGCAATGCAGACGCGCGTGTCTTATAATGCAGCAGTCGTCTCCGGGGCTGAATCGATGACCTCATTGACTCAGCGTGTCCTATGCCATCCTTGGGAACGGCGCTACTCGGGCTGCATTAAACGGGAACGCCCACAGTCAACTTTTTTTTCTCTCTCTCTCTCTCTCTCTTTCTTGGCCGACCGACATGTGAGGCGGGGTACTAAAACATCAGCATTGTTTCTGGGCCATCAAGTGTTGCTGGGGTTTCACGTGCCAACCGGGCTGACGTTAATTAGAGTCCACAGAGCTTTTAGCGGCATGTCGAAGGGGGGGTGTGGGGGGGGATTTTTGGGTTGAGACGTCTAGTCATTCTTTGACGACGTTCCTTGAGGGTGTCAGAGCTGCTTCTAGATTTGCACACGAGGACAATTGCATTTTAGTCATGAATGAATGTTCAGTAAAAAGAAGACATGGAGCAACTTGAGATGGCTTTTACTGGCAGCGTCCTCTTTTATGGTACGATGCGTTCCAGGACCACCCGTAATTTTGCAACAGGTTAAAATCCACTATTTAAAGGGAACTATGAATTTGTGTTTGTTTTGCACCTTCCACACACTACGTTTACGGTCAAGTGAACATCGTTAGCTATATTAATATAGCCTACCACCGCTAGTTAGAACGTATTGTGTTCAAGGATAGACACAGCCACCGGTGCGTTGAAAAAGAAAAAAAAATCGCTTTATTGAACAAACGGTAAGAAAGCAAACACATTCACGAGCTGCCGATGACCACAACTTCCGCCAAGTAAATCAACACACAGACTGGCTAATAGTTAGCCATTTAATAGCCAGCGTGATATCCTGAGTCAACACGACCAACTCTCCAAGCTCAGTCACCGACTATGACATCACGTAAGAGGCTAGGCTAAGCCTGTTATGGCAGCAACACGCATTCCAAGTCACAGATACTACAGTGGAGAACATTAGGATGGTTTTGTATTGGTGTTCTGTGAGGGACTGCTTTACAATAAAGAGGCATCCTTTTCTTGCTACTAACAACACTGTGGGGTTTGTTTAGTTTTTTTTTGTAGTGTGTTCCAGCACAATGTGATTCTGCGCTAAATGATTTGCACTTGCTTGAGACGAGTGGATTTTGTTTGTTTTGTTTGCTATTTTAAATATTGCCATGGTTTGATACGTTTTTTTCATATTTTTTATGCTAGACCACATTGAAGGCTTCGCTGCAGCCTCTGAACAGAAGAGAACGCTTAAAGCAATGTTAGTTTTTTTTTTTATGGCCAGTAGGTGGCGGCAAAGTATAAGAGATCAACCAAGGCCATGTTGCAAAAAGACTCTTTTCCCCAGTGTTTTAAACAAGATTTGTGAATAATGATGAAACTTAGCTATATTCTAATGCTAATTACTGCAAAACGGAAACGGATACAAATATACTTTTTTCCTGATAAAAGAAAAGACTCTAATCTTTCATTAGGTAGGTTCCATGTTTTAATAGCAATAGAACACAATATTCTGTGGGCCGAAGGGGGTTGCTTCAGTTGGGAGTAAATGAGTTAATCTACTGATTATTCAATCGATTAATCGACTAATCGGATTCATTATAACTAACAACACTGCGTTTTTTTTTGTAGCAGTAGTAGTAGGGCATAGTGCTGCCTGGCATGTTCCAGCACAATGTGATTCTGCACTGAATGATTTGCATTTGCTTGTATACTGTAAAAAAAACAAACATCAAAACCAAAAAAATCATGGTATAGCTTAACATGAGCGATGAATCGGGATGTAGCATGAGAACGCTGTGTTTGTTCATGCAAAAATGTCTTTGGCAGGAGACTATTGTCTGACAGTTCTATTAGTGCGGATCATCGTCGAGATTGATCACTAGTGCACGTGTCGTGTTAAATATGGCTTCCCGTGTTGCTGAGCGGGCCGTTTCTAAAAGTGGCTACCAGCAACATGCGGTCATCCTTATTGATGAGTGACTCGGGTGTCTTTAGGTGCATGACAGGCTTAAGGCTACAGCATCCTTCAAATGCCGCAGCAGGCCGGACACAGTTTGCTCGTCTTTTTCACCATTTTCGCTTCGGTAAATCGCCGATGTTAATCGCATGAGGCAAACAATCGATTTTATTATGGGACTGCTGAAAGCAGCACATATGACTCTCCACCCTAGAAAATCCCCAGATTTTTCCGCAAAAATGCGGCCCGTACCGTAGATCGCACCGGGACAAATGAGGTATCAAACGATGCGGCTCGATCTGACTCGGTGCGGCATTACTTTTCTAGGAATTCCGAGTTACCATGGCGACGCAATTCCCCCAAAAAATCCCCAAAAAACTCCCATAGGAAATGAATGGAGAAAGGGGGGACAAATCAGGCACCTTTTTCCAAGACACGCTGCGCGCGCATACATTATCCAACCGATATGAATTTTAGCTCATTTTGTAGCAATTTTTCCCATCTTTAGCTCAGTGTCGAAATTTATTTTAAGGAATGAAAGCTCTCCCCCCTGTGCGGGTTCAAAGACAGTGAGTGAAATAGCCTTCTATTACACTCTGTGGAGCAATTAGGCTTTGAGTGGCGGGAACCAAAAAAATATATTTCCAAAAGTTTCAGTTCAACTCGTCACCATGGCCACAATCTTTGCTCACTAGACATCAAATTCTCACATTTTGTAGTGACAAGTCTCTTCTTTCAGACAAACTAACTTTTATTTGGCTAAGGTGTCATTTAGTACCTTTATTTTCACTTAAAGCGAGGAGAAGTCGGACTAACTCGCCTATCTTTTCCATGTTAAATTTGCCTCCTTTTTCTTCTTCATTTTGTTTTCAACCTGCTCTCATTTGGTCATTTTTCATCCGATTAAAAAAGTGAGAACATGCTCGCGTTCCCCAAACCCTTGCCGTTCTAACGAGCCATTTCTTGAATCTGCATCTTGAACCGTTAAGTCGTGAGAGGCTTTTGTTCGAGGTGTGCGTCTCTCATACAATATCAATGGAATGTGGGTGCGTGACGTCTCCAAGTCAAATGTGTGTGCGTGAAAAGTGCATTTTTCTTAAAGAGACAGTGAGATACTTTTAGTTGATGTTGATTATGGTTAACTTCCACATTTCCTGACCGATTCCAGTCGTTTAAATTTTAAACTGTTCAGCTCATTTACAAGAGTCAGCAGTCCCATTCAAAATTTCCGCGGGAATTTTTCTAGTGTCTATTACTACTCTATGGGTCTTTTACTAGATCATGAAGAAAACACACTTTCTGGTTGTCATTTCTAATATACATTTTGGGGGCTCCTGCACGAGTGATTTAAATTCCAGATTCCGCCCCCCTGGCGCCTTTATGTTAGTCTGTCAATCTGACAGTGAATTCTCAGAGGGGCCATGATGGGCTCGCCATCTGCCACTGTGGTCGCATCCTATACCGATGCACGTACGGAAGCACATTTTTTTGCTTTCGTGCAGAAGGCTAGCGGTTCTTCATAGACTTAACCCTGTCTTACCATGGTAAGCTTTTTTTTTTTCCAATGTCGCCGTGTGACGACAACACTGCAACAGCGTAGCCAGCCAATGGCTTCTACCAAGATGAGCAATACAACACAGTAAACAAAGGACGATGGAGGGCATCCAGTGTTTTTTGTTTTTTCTCCCTGGCGCTTCGCTGTTATAAAAAGAAAAGGACAAGCTTTGTTTGGAAAAGACACAATTTGTATTCTTCCCATTCCATTCCCACTGTTGCACAAAGGGTACTTTTGTGTTTGTCTTTTTGTTTACCTGCTCGGAGACAGCAGACGCGGAAATTAGCGTTAGCGTCTCATCCTGAGATGAGTGGATTTTGTTTGCTATTTTAAATATTGCTATGGTCCCAAAAACAGCAATGTTATTTTTTTTTTAATGGCCAGCAGGTGGCATTAAAGTATAAGAGATCAACCAAGGCCATGTTGCAAAAAGACTATTTTCCTCAGTGTTCTAAACAGATTTGTGAATAATGATGAAACTTAGCCATATTCTAATGCTAATTACTGCAAAACGGAAAAACAGATACAAATATACTTTTTTCCTGATAAAAGAAAAGACTAATCTTTCATTAGGTAGGTTCCATGTTTTAATAGCAATAGAACACAATATTCTGTGGGCCGAAGGGGGTCGCTTCAGTTTGAAAATGGTTGGGAGTAAATGAGTTAATCTACCGATTATTCAATCGATTAATCGACTAATCGGATTATTTTTAATTTTTGCATTTAAGTGTATTACAAACGCATTTTCCCCCTGATTACTGTTTAATAATAAGTGATTGGTGTTTATTTTGTACTTATTATGTTACCGGTTCAGTCATCACCTTGTTTTCCAAATTAAAATCAGAATTTGCTAATTTCTTATTTCGATTAAACACAGAAGATAATCAGTCTTCTTTAATGAAGGACTACAGAAATCAGTGAACAATTACTGTTGATACAATTTGAAATAAAAAAAATGGCCTCAAACGATTACTCAATTATTAAAATAGTTGTCGATTAATTTGATAATCGATTACTTAATTTCGACAGCTTTAATCTTTAGTGCATTGGATACACTAACAAAAGACTACCAAAAAGTGGTAACTGTTTGGATTTTTTCACTTCATATTTGGGCTTCGTGATTACACGATCGTGATTAGAGGTGTTAAAATGAATCAATTAATCGACAACTAATTGCTCATCAAATTAATCTTGTGCGTATTTGTGTACAGATCCATTGCGGAAAGAGGGACAACATCAGCATATTTTGCACGTGCTAATTAAACGTTAGCATTAGGGTAATTGTTTTTTTTTTAATGTTAATTTCAGTAACCTTTTGGCTGAGAG